>NC_045781.1:40970911-41578411 GCF_008692025.1 Phocoena sinus
AGTCTGTGTGACAGGTTGGTGCATGTCTTATATTTGTCTTAATTTGATTGGTGTCAACATCACTAGTTGTAACTTATCCCAGGTAAAACCCTCAGTGCTGAGGCGTTTATTCTGCTGCTCAAAAAAAAAAAAAAAAAAAGTTATTTTGCTTTCCACCTTTTAATCTTAGACCAGTTTAAAGCCATCAGTGAGGAAATGGGCTTCTCTAGACTGGGGGGGTCCCAAGGCTTTATGTCCTGCAGGCTCACAGTAGGACCACTCCTTCCTGCCACTGCCACTCTTCATAGGCTGATCTAAGCAGCAGGCACCACACCAAAATGGCTGTTTCCCACTGGTGTTTCAGATTTCTTTAAGCTGACTTTGTAAACAGGCTCTGCCTGTGGCCAGTGAGGAAGGTGGCTTCTACCCTGTATTTGGTTTCTGAGGGCAGAACCTGAGATCCCAGTGGATCTCTCTTTATTTTCCTTTTTTCTTATGAGGTTGTAAGGAGGAATTCTGTGTGAAAACACTGGAAGGGAGAGAAGATTATTGTGAACTTAGTCTAGTAAAGCTAGTGTTTTAGCTGAGAAGTGGCCCAGAATTCCCTGTGTTCCTTAGCACTGTGCTGCCAGAGGCACTTAATTATACTCTGTTCTTTCCATATCTTTGCTTGCAAAGCGTTGGCAGTATGTGTAGTTTATCCACAGTGTTAAAAATAGACTGACAGTACCTTGGACTTAGCCGTAAAGGATTGTACAGTATGCTGTGACTCCTGACTTTAAGGAATTTATTAAAGACAGATGTTAAAAGGGAACTCTTCCACAGATACCCCTGGGAGGAGAGAAAGTGGGAACTCAGCGGTATATCTGATAGGGTTTCACCAGGGGGACTCTAGCCTGACTGAGCTCTCTAAAAAAGGGAATAATTTTCTGATTATAAAACATGTTCGTTCAGGAGAAATTTAAATTAGCCTCAAATCACCTATAATCTACCACTAAGACATGAGTACTTTTATTTTTTTAAATATTTATTTATTTATTTTGGCCGCGTCATGCAGTGACTGAACCCGCGTCCCCTGCATTGGGAGCGCAGAGTCTTAATCGCTGGACTGTCAGGGAAGTCCCCAGACAGGAGTACTTTTTTTTTTTTAATAAATTTATTTTATTTATTTTTATTTTTGGCTGCGTTGGGTCTTCGTTGTGGTGCGTGGGCTTCTCATTGCAGTGACTTCTCTTATTGCGGAGCACGGCGCGCGGGCTTCGGTAGTTGTGGAGCACAGGCTTAGTTGCTCCGCGGCATGTGCGATCTGCTGGGGCCAGGGCTCAAACCCGTGTCCCCTGAATTGGCAGGTGGATTCTTAACCACCGCGCCACCAGTGAAACTCAGGAGTACTTTTTTTTTTTTTTAGGAGTACTTTTTAAAAAAAATTATTTATTTATTTATTTTTTATTTTATTTTATTATTTTTTTTGTGGTACGTGGGCCTCTCACTGTTGTGGCCTCTCCTGTTGCGGAGCACAGGCTCCGGACACACAGGCTCAGTGGCCATGGCTCATGGGCCCAGCCGCTCCGCGGCATGTGGGATCTTCCCGGACCGGGGCACGAACCCGTGTCCCCTGCATCAGCAGGCAGACTCTCAACCACTGTGCCACCAGGGAAGCCCAAAATAAATTTATTTATTTATTTATTTTTGGCTGCGTTGGGTCTTTGTTGTTATGTGTGGGCTTTTCTCTAGGCTTTTGTCTAGTTGCGGAGACGGGGTGGGGGTGGGGGGCTACTCCTCGTTGTGGTGCGCAGTCTTCTTATTGCAGTGGCTTCTCTTTGTTGTGAGCCCGGGTTGTAGGCACACGGGCTTCGGTAGTTGTGGCTCGCAGGCTGTAGAGCACAGGCTCAGTAGCACGGGCTTAGTTGCTCGCGGCGTGTGGGATCTTCCCGGACCAGGGCTCGAACCTGTGTCCCCTGCATTGGCAGGCGTGTTCTTAACCCTTGTGCCACCAGGAAGCCTGACATATGGGTACTTTTAATAGTTCAGTTATGTCTTCATTTCTTTCTGTTATAGAATTGGAATCATACTTTGCATATAACTTGATATTCTGCTTTTTAAACTTAGTATATCATGGATTTCCCCCCCTTTTTGTGAAATGTTCTTCAAAAGAAACATTTTTTTAAAATAAATTTATTTATTTAATTTATTTATTTTTGGCTGTGTTGGGTCTTCATTGTGGCACTTCATTGTGGCATTGTGGCATTCTTAACCACTGCTCCACCAGGGAAGTCCCAAAAGAAACATTTTTTAAAGTAATATATATATATATATATATCTTCTTTTTTATTAAAAGGTGATGCATAGACCCTACAGAGAATTAGAAAAATGCAAAAAAAGAAAAAAGAAAGTTAAAATCACCCATGATTTTACCTCCCAGAGAACTATTGTTACTATTTGTGTGAAACACCTTCCGCTATTTTTTTTCCTGCTTATCCATCATTTTAAAAAAGTACCCTTGATATAATACTCTTTGTGGTTTGTATACTGCATTTAAAAAATTTTAATATTTAATCCCTTTCACCAAATATTCTTAGAAAACAGGGTTTGGGACACACAAGTAGTTTCCAGGCAGTGTAATATAGTGGTTAAGATCATAGCCTCCCTTGGGAGTTCCCTGGTGGCCTAGTGGTTAGGATTCCAAAAGAAAGGACTTCCCTGGCGGTCCAGTGGTTAAGACTCTGAGCTTCCACTGCAGGGGGTGTGGGTTCAATCCCTGGTTGGGGAACTAGGATCCCGTATGCCTCTTGGCATGGCCAGTGGGTGGGGGGAGGGGGAAGATCATAGGCTCCCATGCCAGACTGGGTTTGATTCCAGCTTTACCATTGAGTAGCTATTGACCTTGGAGGAGATAGTTAACTGGTGCCTTAATTTTCTCATTTTGTAAAATGGGAATAGTGATTGTACTGTGAACTGAAGAAAACATGCACAACCTAAAAGTTGAGAATTATGTTTTATTCAGCAGACAAAACTGAGGACTTAAGCCTGGGGCACAGCATCTCAGATAGCTCTGAGACACTGCTGCAAAGAGGTAAGGGAGGGGCCGGGATATATAGGAGTTTTTGCAACAAAGACCAGGTAGTTGGAACATTAAAAGATTACTGTTTTTTGTTTGTTTTTGTTTTTTCGCTGCCAAAAAAATGGGATCGAACCCATGCCCCCTGCAGTGGAAGCTTGGAGTCTTACCCACTGGACCGCCAGGGAAGTCCCAAAAGATTACTGTTAATTAAAGAAAACCAGATATCTCATTAAGGAATTTAGCTCTTTTCTGTGTATGGAAAAATGCAAAAGTCAGGGCTCATTGAAATCATTCCTTTGATATGTAGCTCAGCTATCTGGGGGCAATGTCCTGTGGTTTCTCAACCTAAGTCTCTTCAGGGTGCACTGTTGGGGGTGGCTGCAGTTAGTGGGTGGCTGACTGCTAGGTGGCAGGCATCCGTTTCAATCCTGAGTTCCCTTAGGGCTCTCCGTGGAGCAGCGGTTTTGTGATGGCTTGATGGCTGCAACATTCTTTGTTTACTGATATGGCAGGCAACATTTTTCTTTCATTTCATTGATAGTACCTATCTGAAAAGATTGTTGTGAGGAATAAGTGAATCAATACAAATAAAGTACAATACTTCTCTCTGCCTGGCATACAGTAAATGCCCTATAATATCATTATTAAAAATAATGCTGCTGTGTAGAAATCATTTTCAGAGTTTCTTCATATTTTATTAGGATAAAATTATAAAAGAGAAATCCCTGTGTCTAAAGAATTAAACTGTTTTAAGTTTCTTCGTGTTTTACCCAGTTGCTTTCTAGAAGATTTCGTGAATTTGTACTCTTTTCTGAGCACCTGTGAGTGCCTGTGCATTGGTCCCTTGATGACCTTAGGATGAATTCCAAGAGTAACCAAATCAAAGGGCACCTCTGTACATAATTTTTCACATAAAGAAGATTTTTGTTTGTTAAATCTTTTTTCTTTTATGATTTTTCCCATTGTTTTTTCTTAGGAAGCCCATCCCCACACTAGGAACTGATCTTTTGATTGGAGGAGAGACCTCACCTCTTAGAAATGCAGAGTTATGGTATCATATGACTTCTTTCGGGCTTCCCTGGTGGCGCAGTGGTTGAGAGTCCGCCTGCCGATGCAGGGGACACGGGTTCGTGCCCTGGTCCGGGAAAATCCCACATGCCGCGGAGCGGCTGGGCCTGTGAGCCATGGCCGCTGAGCCTGAGCGTCCGGCGCGTGTGCTCCGCAATGGGAGAGGCCACAGCAGTGAGAGGCCCGCATATCGGAAAAAAAAAAAAAAAAAAAAAAAAACTTCTTTCATTCAAATGTACTTTTACACAGATTACTCAGTATTTGCATTACCAAAAACCCCTATTCCAGAAACCAAGGTATTTCCATAAAGCGGACCTGAGGGCGGGAAACTTGTCAGAGGTGGTGCCAAGTCATTAAAACCTTGTCCCATCCTAACAGATTAGGGTTTAGGGCTCAGTTTACTCCTCTTCTTGGAAATTAGGGTGTAGAATCAGGCTGATGTATCATCCAGCTAAGCTGGGGTGTCCTGGAGGGAGCCTCCTTGGACAGAGGTGGCACTGAGAGCAGCCTGGTCTCAAGAGACCTAAATTGGAAGAAACCAACTATGTCATAATTAGGGGAAAAAACAAAGATCTGCACTGAATGCTGGGTGAGGCTTGGGTAGGAGAATTATGTTAGTCTTGAAACTGAGACATGAGAGGGGTCCAGGTTAGTTGGGAGACTGCTTAAAGAAGTTATATCCATGCTAAGCTAGACAATTAAAGTTCCATCCTAGAAGAAAGGGCCTAGGCAGTCTCCATATACCTAACTCTAGGGCAGAGCTGCAAGCTGTTGGCCCACGGGCCACCCTTGGCCCACAGATATATTGGGCCTGCACAGAGTTCTAAATAATTTTGAATTACTTGCCAACATTTAAAAATCAGGACTTGCCCTTTCTCTTGAAAAATCAAAAGTTCTGGCAAACTTGGACCCATATTCCAGCCTCACACAATCAGCTGCATTTGAGTAGTGGTTACTCCTTTAAATGAAGCATATATTCTCCCATTGACTGCAGTCCCCAACTCCCTCTTGTTTTATGTCCAGACATTCTTGCCTTTGCTCATTTATATTACCTTCTCGGGCCCTGAAGGCATTGCTATTTCAGATCCTGGCTTCCAGCAGCCCTCCAGTCCAGTCCCAGGTTATACATGGCAGGGAGATACATCCAAGCAGCATTTTTTTTTTTGGATTTCAGATTGTCTTAGGTACTCATTATGTCAGAACAGTGGTTCTCAACTGGAGATGAGTTACCCCCCCAGGAGACATTTGGCAAGGTTTGGAGACATTTTTGGTTGTTGCAACTGCTGGGAAGGGGTGTTGCTGGCATCCAGTGGGTACAGGTCAGGAGTGCTGCTGAACATCCTATAATGCACAAGACAGCCCCGCATGACAGACTTATCTGGCCCAAAATGTCAATTGTGCTGAGATTGAGAAACTCATTCTGCTGTTATGTATTCTGGGATCTGGGACTCTTCTGTGGTGGGTGGGGCCTCAGGCTGCCCGCTGAACTCCGTATGCTTAGGGGCTCTTATTCACTTATGGGACTGTAGGGGAAAATGGCACTTCTTGAGGTCCATAGGTCCTTTCTCTGACCAGGTGACCAGCAGTATTCTCAGTAGCCCAGGTGCCCAGCATTGTAGGAGTACTTGATTTGTCTGCAGAAGCGTGTGTTTCTGGCTTAGGTCTTGGTGCATTTATCGTTGTGGGATTCTGTCTGTTATGTAACCTCAAATACATCATTGGAGAGTATTTGCCATGAACTGACGTGGAAGTCAGTTCAGCACTGACACAGTGGCATCAGCAGAGGTGTGCTCACAGCTGAGACTCCATTGTCCCTGAGGGTTTGTTTGGTAAGGCTGACAGGGAAGGGAAGAGGAGGGGAAGGAAGAAGGAAAGGGAGACTGTCAAGTGTGAGACTGCAGTGAGGAAACACTGTGTGATGTATGAATGGCTTCCTATTGCCTCTTGCTGTCTTGGACTCATGCCTGGGCAGGGTTCCGAGTAGGAAGGATACTCTCCTCTATTTTGGTCAGTTGTTGCTATGGATAGACAGCTTTTATGTTCTGACAGTGACAGGCCTGAGGAGGACTGGCCTTGACCACAGTTGCTCAAAAACCCTGGATTCTAACCCTATGTATAGGTTGAATGTTTTGATAATAAGATTAAATATGTATACTTGTGGAATTGAAAACAAGGAGGCTTTTTAAAAAGACATGTACATTATGTATTCATACACATGCCAAGAGGTAGCTTCTGATTCCAGGATCTCCACTTGGAACGGTTTACCTCTCCTAGACTGTTGTAGAACATTTCTCTCCTAAGAGAATTGTAGATGTTTTTTTCCCCTTCTTTTTCTTTTCCCACTTTGTCGTCATTGTTAAGGATTGCACTCCTCTGTCCTTGAAGGCCTGTTTGTGGGAGGAATTGGAAGGTTCCTTTTCCTCCCAGTGCTTGTAGGAGAAGGGAGCTGTGACAGTCAGCATAACTGGAACTACAGCTTCAGATGCCAGGCCATCTCCTCATCAGAAGGAGAGTATGAGAGTTGCAGTTTTGTCTGTGGGCACATGTATTACTCAGGATTAGTCTGGGTGTCAAACAACTGAAAACCAAAAGGAGCATGGCTCAAGCATGTTGAAATTTATTTCTCACGTGTTAGAAGTAGGCAGCGTGGGGCTAGTAGGATGACTTCATAATTCTTCAGGTTCCTTCCTTCTGTTTTACTGCTCTGCCATCCTCAGCATGTGACTTCTGGCTGGTCCAGGATGGCTACTCAAGCTCCAGTCATGTCTACCTTGTAGCTGACAGGAAGGACAAAGAAAGACACCTCTCACCCTTCAAAGATACTCCTATAAGGTCTTACTTATGCGACACTTTGCTTATATCCCTGGGTTAAGAACTTAGTTACTTGGCCATACCTGCCTGCAAAAGAGGCTGGGAAATGTCATCATTATTTTGGGCAGCCAGACTCCAGCTAAAATTTCTATTACTAAGGAAAGATGGAAGAACAGATATTAGAAGATATGTAGCCATCTTTGCCACAGAGAGACTTTGGGGATTTATTTCTGCTTAGGGATTGGATCTGGATCTGCTGTTTGAGTATTTCTCAGCAAAGAGCCCCTAGAGAGCCTGGAAGACCCTCACATGGGTCCCACAGTCATTGGTGCAGGCATGCAGCAAGGAAATGAGATTGGAGGAAGAGGGAAGGCGTGGATGTTTTAATTGTGGTAGTTGAGTCTGAGCGCCTGGCCTCCAGGCTCAGCCTGGCTGTCTTGTATTTGAGCTCTGGTGTAGTCCTTGCTGCTAGATGGTAATGGGAGTTCTGGGAGGCGGGTGGGGGGGTGGAGTGGGGAGGTGGGGGATCAGATGGTGAAATTTTGTTTCTTAATTAGAATCAGGAAAACATTCGAGGGAGTTGGCTTCTGCTTGGTAGACTGTTCTCGGAGCTCTCTGTTCTCTGGCAGGGCTGAGAGTCCAGTGAAGCAAGCAGGGCTCCTGGGGCCAGCATTTAAGGATGCACTCACTCTCAGGTTTGCCAGGTTGTCCCCCGACAGTGAGTGCCTACTTAAATTTTGTGCCCTGGGCTCCTTACTCACCTTACTCTACTCCTGGTCCTGCTCCCTGGCTACATAGTGTTGTTGTTTTATAAATTTATTTTATTTATTTATTCATTTTTGGCTGCATTGGGTCTTTGTTGCTGCGCGTGGGCTTTTCTCTAGTTGCGGCCAGTGGGGGCTACTCTTCGTTGTGGTGCACGGGCTTCTCATTGCAGTGGCTTCTCTTGCTGCAGAGCACGGGCCTTAGGCGCGAGGACTTCAGTAGTTGTGGCTCGTGGGCTCTAGAGCGCAGGCTCAGTAGTTGTGGTCCACGGGCTTAGTTGCTCCGCGGCATGTGGGATCTTCCCGGACCAGGGCTTGAACCCGTGTCCCCTGCATTGACAGGCAGATTCTTAACCACTGCACCACCAGGGAAGTCCTACAGAGTGTTTTAAATTAAGTACTTTTATTGAGAAAGAAGTGTATGTGCATGGTAAGTCAGTCAAACTATATAAAATGGTATACAGTGGAAAAGTCTCCTCCCTCTCAGAGCTTTAGTCTTCTTCCCTGAGGCAGCTGCTGTGACCAGGCTTTTGTGTATCCTTCCATCTGGTCTTTGAGAAGGGGCTCTGCAGGGGCTTCCATTGAGGTGCTGCCTTCACTCATTGAATTCCCACTGTGTGCAGAGAGGCCCAAACCTTGGGGGCAGTTTGTACCCGGATGGAGGGAAGGAAAAGGAGCAGAACCCAGAGGAGGGAGTGCCTGTCAGTGGGCTGAGGAGTGTGTCAGCTTCTCTCCCCATTTTGCAGCCACATTTCAGTGCTACAAACCAGAAGCATAGCAAGCACAGCCAGGACATTGTGAGACAGCCTCTTTCTCCGTGTGTATGTCCATCTTTCTGTTTCTATTGCTCTTGTCTCCATCTCTTTGTGTCTGCCTCCTTGTCTTTGTCTCTTGTCTGTCTTGCCTCTGCCTCTGTCTTCTGTATGTTTCTGTGTCTTTCCTCGTCAACCTTTTTTTTTTTAACATCTTTATTGGAGTATAATTGCTGTACAATCGTGTGTTAGTTTCTGCTGTATAACAAAGTGAATCAGCTATACATATACATATATCCCCATATCCCCTCCGTCTTGCGTCTCCCTCCCACCCTCCCTATCCCACCCCTCTAGGTGGTCACAAAGCACCGAGCTGATCTCCCTGTGCTATGCGGCTGCTTCCCACTAGCTATCTGTTTTACATTTGGTAGTGTATATACGCCCATGCAACTCTCTCACTTCGTCCCAGCTTACCCTTCCCCCTCCCCAGGTCCTCAAGTCCATTCTCTACATCTTTGTCTTTATTCCTGTCCTGCCCCTAGGTTCTTCAGAACCTTTTTTTTTTAAGGTTCCATATATATGTGTTAGCATACAGTATTTGTTTTTCTCCTTCATCAATCTTTTTCTCACAAGCTGCACAGCTTCTTACAAGCTGCTCTCACTTCTGCTCGTTTTTGTAGTCCTGCTTCCTTCCTCTGCTTTCTTGTGGCTTTTCTTCCTCTATTACAGGGGCTCGTAGGTGATTTTGACTTGCTGTGGCCCCTGACTTCGCTGCTGTTAGATAGGTTCAGTCTCTTGGTATCCTGACTCCATATTCTTGGGAGAGATAAATAGGCTCAGCTTGGGTCCGTTGTTGGACTCTGTCAGCCGTGATAGGGAAGGGGGAGCAATTCCCAAGAAGGGGCCTGGCAGGTACTTCAAAATATGCTTACTGTATTGCACAGAGGCCTGTGTATTACTGGTGGCTATTTATTAGGTAATCCTCATGTTAGCTGATCTAGGCTTAGCTTCACACAGTGAACTCTGATTAGCAGGCAGGTCCCCGGGAAGACCTGCCAGCAGTGTGCATTCCTTTGGTCTTATCCCTTCCCCCTTGGCCATCATTTACTCCCCACCGCCTCATTTCTCCCCCACCCCCCTGCCCCCATGCACCCTATATGACTGACTAGTAAGCACCCGTGTCATTTGCCAAAGTACTGAATGAAAGCTCTTAAAGTGCCATGGAGGCTGTTCAGCCACTCATGTTTATATCCACAGGCTGGCCCTAGGCTCTCCTCTCCATTTGAGTGGAGGAATGTCCAACTTGCTGAAAACTGCCTTGCTCCAGGGGATTGGTAGTTAAGCGAAAGTCATCACCATCTTGATTCCAACTAGGGTTGATGAGTTCCCATCTTTGCTTGGCAGTAAGCTTAAGAAAACAGTATGCTTTTGTTTCCCCCTAAGAATTTGTGGTCTCCTTGGGGAAGTACCACCCAGATGCCTGAGGGAGAGAGAGGAATCTTCTTGAGACATATGTCCATATGACCACAGCACAAGGTACTAAGCTGTGTGTGAAGTGAGAATGTTGTAGTGTTCAGGGAGAGAGAGCTCAGGGAGGAGCTAGCTGATATATTTTAGCAAGGTTTTACAGAGGAAGTGGGGACTGAGCTAGACCTTGAAAGTGGGAGTTGCTATTGCCTATGGCAGGAGGAGGAGGGGAGGACATTTCTCTCATGTGTATATCTGGCATCAGTAAGGAGAGAGTCTGGCTGAAGGAGAGAGTGCAACATGGGTAGAAGTAGGTAGACGTGGACTGGAGGATGAGCCCCCAAATTTTGTAATAGCATTTGAGGTTCTCGTAAAAGTTCTATTTTTGGAGGCTAGAGGTGTCACTGTGGAGGCCCTTGGATACTGATACTCTCCATGGATCAGAGCAGTTCCTATTTAGCAGGGGTAAGGTGGTGGGACCTCTAACACAGGACCCAGGTATCACTGAGGTACGTGAGGAGCTGGAACGGAAAGCCAGCAGTGCTGATGCAAGCCCACTTTTCCATGGGCCTATCTGAGAACTGGGAGGTTTGGATAGGAATGGGGGTGGGGGAGATCAGGGGAGTCTATGTAAGCTTGGGAATGGTAGTTAGCCTCTGTCAACCTCAGTTTCCTCATCTGTAAAATGAGAATAGGAATGTCTGTTCCGTGGTTGTGAGAATTAATTGAGAGGATGTATGTGAAATTGTCAGGCACATGACAGCCTTTTAAAAAAATAATTACATGCAAAACATTGTCTCCCTAACTGCTAGGTGACCTGCCACCTGCATTTAAATTGACCTTATTTGTTGTTGGGCCTCTCTTGTCCCCATTCTCTAATGTGGCCATGGAGAGGTCTTGTGCCCCAGGTGGTTTGAAACTTTGGGAATCTGAGTGGGGAAGAATGGGTGAAGTTCACCATTCCTGGGCCTGGGGGGAATTTCCAAAAATGGTTCGGGCTGTCAGAATGCATGAATATGTGGTAGTGCATGCCTTTGTATCATTACTTGTCAACATTGATGGGATGTTTTCCTCTCAGCTGGGGCAGATGGGGGAATGTCCCCCATTTGCCTGTTCTCCTGGTTCTGACTGGTCCATCGGCCCCTTTGCCTTAGGCAGACAGGATAGAAATGATGCGCTTTGTAAAGAGAGGTTGGGCATCGGTGCCCTCAGCTCAAGCCTGCCACTGACTTTATGGTTTTCTTCCTAGGTCTGCTGACGTTTGTGAACTGTGCCTACGTCAAGTGGGGCACACGTGTGCAGGACACATTCACTTACGCCAAGGTCCTGGCACTCATTGCCATCATTGTCATGGGCCTTGTTAAACTGTGCCAGGGTAAGAAGGGCCCCAGGTCAGAAGGAGGGTGGGTGACTCTGGGAGTTCCCCTGGATTCCCTGAGGAGGATGTGGGGACTCCGTTAGCTTTACTGCTCAGCTCTTTCTGTATATGTGCTAGACTGTGTCAGTGAGAACAGGAAATCTGTTCTTGGGCTTCTTGGGCCAGGCTGGTTTGGTCTAGTGGACATGAGTTAGCCCCTCCCTCGGGGCTGCTTTCCCTCTGTGGTGGTGGGGAGAATTGCAAGAAGCCAGCCGAAGGCCTAGGAGCTTTTGAAACTTGGGTTGTAATTGGGTCATAAAAGTAATCAGTGGAGATAGAGTGAGCCCTGCTCTGGCTCCTGCTTTTGGTCTGTGACCGCCAGTCAGTGGGGAGGAGGGCTTGGCCCTCCTTGAGAGGGGTGGGAAGTGTGTGGGAGGCAGGGAGATGGGGTCTGGAAATGAGTGGTTATTTTGCAGCCTTTACTTTTCATCTGGACTTGCTCTTATTTATCATTTCCTCCCAAAGTCAGCTCTCAGCAGAATATTAAAATATTGTGAAGTTGGCACTGACTTTCCTGCCTGTTGGCCTTAGAGAGCTTTTCATTCCCAGATCAGAGTAGGCTGACAGGGAGGGTAACAGGCCTCCCAATATTCCCTGCCCCTTAGAGAAGTCCTGAGGTGCCCTTGGCCAAGGATGTCTCAATCATTAGACAACACAGTTCTCTGGGTCATCTGTCTCTAAACTTGGCTGTGTTTACAATCCCCTGAGGAGCTGAGACTCCAACCTCAGACCTGTTGGATCAAACTCTGGTTGGCTTGGAGTTCAAAAAAATGTGTTTTGGGGAATTCCCTGGTGGCCTAGTGGTTAGGATTCTGGCTTTCACTGCCGAGGGCCCAGGTTCAATCCCTGGTCAGGGAACTAATATCCCACAAGCCGCGTGGCGCGGCCAAGGAACAAAACAAAACAAAAAAAGAAAAAGGTGTGTTTTTAAGAAGCGCCCTGGGTGAATCTTAGGCAGCTGGTCCAGTACCTGTGTGCCAAGTTAGTACAGCCAGCCGTCTGGATGTTCCTAGAGTCTCTGAAACATCTTGGGGTCTAATTGGGTAGTTGAGTAATTCTCCCTTCAGGATCTGTGCCCTAGGGAACAGCTACTGTGTATGATGAGTGGCACCCCTGGGGTTCGGGAGTCTCTACTTACCCCCTCTTTGTTGCACACCCAGACCTTTTTGCCACATTGGGGGATGGGTCTAGGCTTTCTGCAGTGGGTGACAGCAGGCTTCCTTAGAAGTCTGGGTCTTATTAAAAACCTCCAATGTGTCTAGAAGGTCTGTCTCCTGGACAGCTGGGTGCTGTTCCCTTGGCTTGCAAGTCTGCAGTCTCTGGAGGCCTCCAAGGAGGATAACAGATGTCTAGGCTGCCTCTCCAAAGGTGGAGGTGGCCCAGGCCTACCCCAGGCCCAGTGAGAAATAAGATCCCAGTTCCTTCGAAGCCTGTTATTTCCTGCTGCACACAACCATAGCCACTGCGAGTAGAGCAACAGAGTTCTCTCCATGAGACTGAGAGACCCATTTGACCAAGTTGTGGAACTGTCTGGGCCATGAGAGGTAGTTCCACAGGAAGGTCTAATTGTTAATGAAAAATGACTCCTTTATGTGAAACAGGGTTCTTTCTAAAAATAAGAAGAACTGTGGGCTACGGTGTGGTCTCCCGCAGGAAATGGAAATTCACTAGGGCTTTGGAAAAGGTGTTATCAGGTCAGAAGGCAGCCAGGAATGCCTTTGTTTTTCTGAGATTGTCTAGTTCTACTAAAGGAAAATGAACTATTCAGAGGGAGTGGGTGGGGTGTGGGGAACTGGTGGTGGTGGTTCTTTTGGTATTAAATTGTTTTTGTTTTTTGTTTTCTTCTCCCTGCCCTCTTGCTTTTCCCTTCTTTTCTTGACCTGCCTCCTCTCTCCTTTTCTTGCCTCTCCCCTTCCTCTTTCTTGCTGCCCCTCCCCCTCCTTCCTCTTCTCCTTACACCTGCCATCTCTCCTGTCCTTCTCCTTCTTCCTCTTTCTCCTCTCTGTACCCCCCGCTGCCACCCCCTCCGCCTTTGCCCCCACAGGACACTCTGAGCACTTTCAGGATGCCTTTAAGGGTTCCTCCTGGGACTTGGGAGACCTCTCTCTCGCCCTCTACTCTGCCCTCTTCTCTTACTCAGGTTGGGACACCCTTAATTTTGTAACAGAAGAAATCAAAAACCCAGAAAGGTAAAGGTGGGATCTCATTCTCCCCAACTTGGCTGGAACTCCCGCTGATAGTGGGCACGCTTGCCATCTTCCCTCCCCTCCTCCCTCTGTCTCTCATCCCTTCTTCTTCCTGTTCCCCCTTCACCAGCTGTGAGGGATTAGGGGTGAGGACGGGAGTGAGTGAAGGTGGGAAGCCCCTGGCTCCTTGGCCTCATATTCACACTGGAGGATCCCCAGTGTCCTTCCTGGAGGAGAGGTCCTTCAGTGGGCAGCAGCTAACCCAGCTGGGGCTGAGATGTTAAGACCTTGCACTCTGGTGCTGACACTGAAGCCTGGGGAGCCAGAAGCTTATTCTGGGCAGCCGGGTTCCCAGCCTGGCCTCCAGTCCCTAGAGGACAGTGCTCCTCCTTCAGTGGGACCCAGTGGTCCCAGTGGGGTAAGGATCAAATATTGATCATGAGCCATCTTCACAGGGAAGGGTCTCTCTCTCTCTCTCTCTCTCTCTCTCTCTCTCTCTCTCTCTTTCTCTCTCTCTCTTTCTCTCAGGAGAAAGAGCCCGGGGTGTGGGGCGCATACTTCCCTTAGGCTACATGGGGAAGAGGAGTCAGCCTCAAAGATCCAGAGGCCAGGGAATTCCTGGGTAACTTTGACCCCCAAGGAGAGGTTGGTTCCAGGTAGTCCTATTTCTGTTGTCCTGACAGAAATTTGCCCCTGGCCATTGGGATTTCTATGCCGATTGTGACACTCATCTACATCCTGACCAACGTGGCCTATTACACAGTGCTGAGCATTTCAGATGTCCTTGGCAGTGATGCCGTGGCTGTGGTGAGTCTGTTGGGATCTCCATTTGCTCGTCATCTCATAGTACTGAATGGCTGGATCTTTGTTTCTGCTGCCACTCCAGCTCTGCAGGGCCAGGTGGTGGGTCTGTGCCAGAGGGCGGGCTGCTCAGCAGTGATGGCATTTGTCCTGAGAGATGCAGGAGGCTGTGGAAACCCTGTCGTGTGCTGAGTGCCCCTTCTGTGCTCTGTCCCCAGACATTTGCTGACCAGACATTTGGCATGTTTAGCTGGACCATTCCCATTGCTGTTGCCCTGTCCTGCTTTGGGGGCCTCAACGCATCTATCTTTGCTTCATCAAGGTACTGTGTTTCTGCTTCACTGATAACAGACCAGTATTTAATTCTCTGAGGCTCTAGGTGAATCCATCGGAGCCCTTCTTTCCCTTATCCCTCTCTCGGACATGCAGGGTGTGTATGTGTGTGTATGCATGTGTGGCCACGATCGTATAGTGGTTAGTACTCTGTGTTGTGTATGCATGTGTGCATGCGTGTCCTTGCCTTTGTACAACACTTGTGTGCTGGTCGCTTACGTTTCCATGTGAGATGAGGACAGATTGGTAAGAGGTAGAGGGGAAGAAGGCAGTAGCTTGGAGGAGGGATCCTGTTGGGGACCAGACTCTAGGCTCCTGCAGATTATGCTGCAGGCCCAGGATTCATTCTTGTAATAAATGATTATTGAGCACTTGCTGTATACTGGGTACTGGTACAGGATGACTCTGCCCCTCACATCACAGAAAACAGTGTGGCCGACAGGTAGGCTCCAGCTCTTTTCTGTGCACAGAGACTTACCTGTAAGAGCACTGTCCTTCCAGTTGTTTCATAGAGAGGACCAGTTCTGCCTTTTCAGGCTATTCTGCTACCTGGTCTCAGGGTTCCAGCACGTCCCCTCTTCTTCAGCACTTCACTTCATCACTTGGCCCTTCTCCTTGGTAGATGTTCATTTGGAGGCAGCTGTGCACAAGCTTCTCTCATCTTCACTTAGAGAAATCACAAAACAGTTTCTCATCTCCCCCTTCCTTATTGGACATACTTCTAAAGGAAATGGTTTGCATTTTGACTGTCATTCATCTTTCTACCCATAGGTAGGCTTCTACTACCTTAAAAATGTTCTTGTCAAGGGTGCCAGTGACTTCCTTCTTAGCCTGCTTTCAGTTCTTATCCTACTGGACCCCTGAAGCAAGTGATATTTACCACCCTTCTTCCTCTGAAACTATTCCCATGGCTTCTGTGACCCTCTGATATCTAAGAGGAAGTCTGCTTTCTTGATTTCTCTTCCACTCACCCTATAAATGTTGCTGTCTCCAGGGCCAGGAGTGTAATAGGCATTCAATAAATATTTGCCACATGAACAGATAGGAGAATGAATTAATGAGAGAGATAGTTTTGTCCAATTCATTCTTCTTACTAATTTTGACACCCCAGTCCATGTACTTGGGGCCTCTGTAGGGCAACCAGAGTAGTAATAAAGAGACCAAGGCCTTGTAAAAGAATATGGTGTCAGGGGTTCCCTGGTGGCCTAGTGGTTAGTATTCTGGGCTTTCACTGCCGTTGCCCACTCAAAGATGATGTTTCCCATAGCCTCACCCTTATTGAGGCCCAGGACATCCCAACTGACTCTGCCAATTGTCCCAAAATATTTAGGTAGTAGGTATATTCTAGCCTCACTCAGCTGTCTTGTGGCATTGACAGGATGAGGGTGAGGGTGAGGGTAGGGGACTCAGAGTAAGAATCTGGACCTGCACATGAAGTGAACTGCAGTAATGTCGAGGTAATGCACAACCATTTCTGCCTGTGTTACCTTCTTCACTTTCTCTTTATTACCCATGCAGCTGTCTTTGGCTTTGTACTAGACACCTTTGCCTCACCTTCACATCCTCTCCAGCATTCCCTCTGCATATTTCTCCTCTACTTTAGTACGGATATTAGCCGTGTGAGCCAACTTCAACATCGTGCCCTGTGACATCCTTCCAGATGATACCATCAACTCCTGTGGCTCCACCTGGATGGCCCATAAGTATCTCAGACTTCACATGCGCCCCACGTATGCTTTGTCTCCAACTGTGAGGTTGTGGTCCGTCATTCCTCCTTTCTTGGCCTCTTGGCCTCTTTTTGTTTTTGTCGGGGGTGATGCACCACACAGCTCGTGGGATCTTAGTTCCCCAACCAGGGATCGGACCTGGGCCCTCAGCAGTGAAAGCGCAGAGTCCTGACCACTGGACTGCCAGAGAATTCCCAGCCTCTTGGCCTCTTGATTTTTTCCCTTGGAGTCCACCCTCATCTCCCAGCTCAAGCGTGTGGGCACACACAGAAGACCAGCAGATTCGTCCTCTGCCAGGGTGTCTACCCTCATTCAGACCTCTTCTATTATGGGACCTTGTCACAGATGTCTGGCCATTCCCCCATACCTTAGCCTCTCCCTGCTTTAGTTGGCCTCAGTGATATTACCAGAGTCTCTGTGTCAAATCCAGTCAGGCTGTTACTTCAGAGCCACAGCTGGTTCTTGGTGTGTGTTCAGACTCCACAGCATGGCCTCATAAGCAGGTTTTTCCCAGCACTCTCCTCACACCTTATCCTGGGACTACAGGCATTCTAGCACCCACCTTCAAAGAGGCTATATTCTTTTATGCCTCTAAGCCTCTTTTGCCTTTGCCCATGCTGTGTCTCCACCCAACGCTCACCTTCTGGAAAACCCCAACTCTTCTTCCCAGTCCAGATGTGATCATCTCTTGTGAAGCTTTTTGTTCCCCAGCCCACCCCCAAGCCTGGTGCTGTGTGCTCCATGATGCTGCTGACTATCTGGATGGCGTTTCAATTCTCTGCTGCTCTGTTTCCCAGTCAGTAGGGCTCATTATGCGCAGAGAGAAAGCTTGGGTTGTCTCTTTGAGCCCCAGGCTCTCCCTGACTTTTCATATACCAGGAGCTCAGGGAAGGTACATGGAGGGCAGACCATCAGAAGTCTGGCTGCCCTTCTTTAAAAAGCCATTATGTTATGTAGGAAATGTGTGGGGTGGCAGAGTGGGGTACCCTGGTGGGGTGCCAATGGGTGGGGTGCCAATGGGTGATGCCAGTGGGTGATGGCAGGGTGAGGTATCCATTGGGTGATGGTGGATTGCATAGCTGAGGGGCTGGGGGTGTCAGTGGGTAACAGTGGGGTTGGGCATTCATGGGTTATGGTGGAGACATCTGTGGGTAAAATGGGGGTAGGTTGGGTTGGTCATGCATAGAGAACATGGGAGGTTCCTGAGAGACTGCCCCCTGCTTTCTTCTGAAGCTGAGCCTGGTTTGTCTGAGTGAGGAGTGTGGCTGCACGGCTGAGTATAGAGATCCTCCTGACACATTTTTTTGTCCTTCCAGGTTGTTTTTTGTGGGCTCCCGTGAGGGCCACCTCCCGGACCTTCTCTCCATGATCCACGTTGAGCGTTTTACACCCATCCCTGCTTTATTGTTCAATGTAAGCTGTGCTGGGGAGTGTGGGGATTGGACGTTATCTGTGTGGTACTCCTGCCAACTTTATGAGAAGACTGTTTGAGGGGAGGTGTACTAGCTTCTTGGGATACTTCCTGAGCCTCTCAGTGTTTCTTCCTTTTTCTTACAATTTTTTAAAAATATAAAAGTAAAACATAGTTATATTAGGGAAGGCAAATACTACAAAAGAATGTAAAAGTGAATTAGTAAGATTTATCTATCTTTTGTCAGTGGCTTCCTTTTTTCCTCCTCCTTCTAGCTCCTCTTTTTTTTAAAATCATATTTAGAAAAGCCAGGCCAGTTTGTACACTAGCTACCTAGGGGCCTCTGTTCATATCATAGGCATCATAGATTTATATATAGTAGATAGCATTAAAGTGTTTTATTTCAACAAAATCAGTAAATTATTAAGTATTCTGACAGATTCTGACAGATGGAAGGAGTCCTGAAGGACTGTCATTTTCTAATTTGCACTAAGGTATTATTAGGTGTAAAAGCTAACAGGGACCCTGAGGAAGGCCTTACTCCAAGATTTGAAAAATAGTTCATTTCCTTGTCATTTAGTTCTTTCCTTTATGGTTTCATTACTTAATGTTTTGGATTCATCTGGAATTTATATTTTGGTGAATGGAGTGAGGTAGGCAGGCATTCACTTAATTTTTTTCTCAAATGGCTAGCCAACTGTATACATATCATTTATTGAATAATTTACTTTTCCGCATTTTTCAAATTTTTATCATATAAAAATAGCTAATTTTTAGAGTGCTTCTTATGTGCCAAGTACCGTGATTTGCCTCTTAAATGTACAATCATCTCAACTCATCTTTCCTCATCCTTGCATCGGCACCAAGCTTCCTTATTTAGCTTTATACTGAATATTTGAGAACTAAAGAGGGGCTGAGGGTACTTCTTCATTCCCCTCTCCCCCCTGGAATTTTCATCGCAATTCTCACCTGTTTATTTGTCTTGATGAACTTTTGTATCATTTTATCAAAATAACAAAATATCCTCTCAATATATTGATTGGGATAGCACTGAATTTATAAATTTAGGGCAATCTGACATTGTGTCTTGTAAATTAATCACCTTCTACCCCACTTTTCTCCTCTTAATATAGGGTCTCCTTTCTCTCTCTAGAATGGGCTCTTCTTGTTTTAAATCCTTTGTTGATAATTTGGGTGAAAAGACAGGTAGGGGGAACTCCATATTCTTGAAGTTAAAGCAAATCTATTTTATTTATTTATTTTTAAATTTTATTTTATTTATATTTTTATACAGCAGATTCTTATTAGTCATCAGTTTTATCCACATCACTGTATACATGTCAATCCAAATCTCCCAGTTCTTCCCCCCCACCCACCCCCACCCCCTGCCACTTTCCCCCCCTTCGTGTCCATACGTTTGTTGTCTACATCTGTGTCTCTGTTTCTGCCCTGCAAACCAGTTCATCTGTACCATTTTTCTAGGTTCCACATATATGTGTTAATATATGATATTTGTTTTTCTCTTTCTGACCTACTTCATTCTGTATGACAGTCTCTAGATCCATCCACATCTCGACAAATGACCCAATTTCATTCCTTTTTATGGCTGAGTAATATTCCATTGTATATATGTACCACATCTTCTTTATCCATTCGTCTGTCGTTGGACATTTAGGTTGCTTCCATAAATAGTGCTGCAGTGAACATTGGGGTGCATGTGTCTTTTTGAATTATGGTTTTCTCTGGGTATATGCCCAGTAGTGGGATTGCTGGGTCATATGGCAATTCTATTTTTAGTTTTTTAAGGAACCTCCATACTCTTCTCCATAGTGGCTGTATCAATTTACACTCCCACCAACAGCGCAAGAGGGTTCCCTTTTCTCCACACCCTCTCCAGCATTTGTTGTTTGTAGATTTTCTGATGATGCCCATTCTAACTGGTAGGAGGTGATACCTCATTGTAGTTTTGATTTGCATTTCTCTAATAATTAGTGATGTTGAGCAGCTTTTCATGTGCTTCTTGGCCATCTGTATGTCTTCTTTGGAGAAATGTTTATTTAGGTCTTCTGCCCTTTTTGGATTGGGTTGTTTGTTTTTTTAATATTGAGCTGCATGAGCTGTTTATGTATTTTGGAGATTAATCCTTTGTCTGTTGATTCGTTTGCAAATATTTTCTCCCATTCTGAGGGTTGTCTTTTTGTCTTGTTTGTAGTTTCCTTTGCTTTGTAAAAGCTTTTAAGTTTCATTAGGTCCCATTTGTTTATTTTTGTTTTTATTTCCATTACTCTAGGAGGTGGATCAAAAAAGATCTTGCTGTGATTTATGTCAAAGAGTGTTTTTCCTATGTTTTCCTCTAAGAGTTTTATAGTGTCTGATCTTACATTTAGGTCTCTAATCTATTTTGAGTTTATTTTTGTGTATGGTGTTAGGGAGTGTTCTAATTTCATTCTTTTACATGTAGCTGTCCAGTTTTCCCAGTACCACTTTTTTTTTTTTTTTTTTTTTTTTGCGGTACGAGGGCCTCTCACTGTTGTGGCCTCTCCCGTTGCGGAGCACAGGCTACGGATGCACAGGCTCAGCGGCCATGGCTCACCGGCCCAGCCGCTTCGCGGCATGTGGGATCCTCCCGGACTGGGGCACGAACCTGTATCTCCTGCATCGGCAGGCGGACTCTCAACCACTGTGCCACCAGGGAAGCCCTCCCGGTACCACTTATTGAAGAGACTGTCTTTTCTCCATTGTATATCCTTGCCTCCTTTGTCATAGATTAGTTGACCATAGGTGCGTGGGTTTATCTCTGGGCTTTCTATCCTGTTCCATTGATCTATATTTCTGGTTTTGTGCCAGTACTATATTGTCTTGATTACTATAGCTTTGTAGTATAGTCTGAAGTCAGGGAGTCTTATTCCTCCAGCTCCATTTTTTTCCCTCAAGACTGCTTTGGCTGTTAAAGCAAATCTAACCTTGTCCCAGGACTCTAGTCCCTGACTCCTGTCTTCTAGAACTCTTTTGTTCCAGAGGACAAATCCTGTCATACTTTTTCCCAGGGGGATGGTTCCATTTTGCTAATCTGCATTTCTAAGGCTCCAGAACAGCGAGATAGTTCTGAAGACATTTCCTCCACTTGTATGCCAAGTAGTTGGGACCCACGTATAACAGTCTCCAGAGGGCACACAGTGTGATTCATGTTGAGGTTGGTGCATTGCAGTGAGGAGGGCCTCACTGTCTGCCGTCAGAAGGGGAACTTAGTCTGGCTTGTTACTGAAGTGCTTGCAAAAAGAAGGGATGCATTGAGTGCAGGAAGGGCCCCTAAAAGAAGAAGGAGAGAAGGCCATTGTGAAGAATGGACCTATCTGATGCCAAGGGATCACTGAAAAGACCTGGAGGTAATCTGGTGAAGCTAAGTCAGCAGTCAGCAGATCTGGTGCTGACTGCTTGACGGTGGAGTCTCCTGGGTGGCTTGGTGGTGACAGTGCCCACTTCTCCCCAACCTCTCCCCCTCCAGTGCACCATGACACTCATCTACCTCACTGTGGAGGATGTCTTCCTGCTCATCAACTACTTCAGCTTCAGCTACTGGTTCTTTGTGGGCCTGTCTGTCGCTGGACAGCTCTACCTTCGCTGGAAGGAGCCCGAGCGGCCCCGGCCTCTCAAGGTCAGTGGCTCTAGCCTAGGAGGGGTGGGCCATCTCCCCAAGGTGACTTCTTCCCCATACCCCATTCTCCTGTTCCCTCATCCTACTTTATCTAATATCTCACCTCCCTTCATTTCAGCTGAGCCTGTTTTTTCCCATCATGTTCTGCGTATGCTCCTTGTTTCTGGTGGTTGTGCCCCTCTTCAGTGACACCATCAATTCCCTCATTGGCATCGGGATTGCCCTCTCTGGGGTCCCCATCTACTTCCTGGGTGTTTATCTGCCAGAGTCCCGGAGACCACTCATTATTCGGAATGTCCTTGGTGAGCTTCTCTTTGCCTATCACACACTGGCCTTGTGTGTGTGTGTGTATACAAAGACGCATGCACAGGTGGGTGTGGTGGCTAACAGCTTCCACATACTAGTGATATGCTGGAAGCCTGGCCGCCCCTTTTGGTCTTGACATGATCACTTTAATTCCAACTTTAGACTCGTATTTTGGGGTTAAAACACTCCCTCCTGAAAGTTCAGTCCATATAGCAAGACAAGGCGTCATGCATCAGACTCTCTGGTGGGGCATGGGATGGAGGTCAGTGAGGCTTGCTGGGGGTGAGCTTGGTACAGGGTACCCAGGGGACAGGTGGGGAGGGAACCACATGCTTTCAGTCAGCCTGTGGTGTTCAGACTGGGGCTGTGGCTAAATGTCAGTTTGCTAAATTCTATTCTCTATTTTCATTTAGCTGCTATCACCAAAGTCACCCAGAACCTTTGCTTTTGCGTCCTGACTGAGCTAGATGTAGCTGAAGAGAGACAGGTTGAGAGGAAAACTGAGTAGAGGCCAGAGGTGATATCCCCTGAGGCCTGGAATGCCGCTACCTGTGGCCACAGCCACCGAAGTCCAGATGACAAGACTGTGTGGACCCAACTCTCTTATACTCAAGGAGGGCTGTTGGCCCACATTATGTAAGGGGGCTCAGGGCTGATGGCCTGCTCAGGTGGTCACTCTCATCGGTAAGCTATGGGTCTCAGGGTCTGGGGCCAGCCCGAAGGTGGGGACTTCAGAGGGTGGTGGTGGCAGAGGGCTCGGGGAATAGGGGAATGGTTGCTTAGTTTTGTTCCTGGTGAGTAGGTGCAGCCCTTGCAAACACTTACTTGGTGAGCTGCATTGGGGGAAGAGGGAGTGCTAGGTTAATAGCTGTGGCTGGTGGTTTCTGAATTTATTTGAGGTTTGAACCAGGAGTTTCTACAAAGGGGCTGCTCTATGGGAAGTTTTCCTCTGACCAGGTCCAAGCATCTGACATTAGAGGCCTGAAATGCTACCTTTCTTCCTCTGGCTCAAAATCCTTCCCTGGTAAAAGAGTTGTATTCTATTATTTATTGATATTATTTAATCCAGGACACCAGTTCTAGCAAAGCATTGGTGTTCATTAATCTACAGGATGCAGTAGGCTGAATGTGTTTAAAAATTCAAAGTATCCCAAAGCAAGTCCCTCTGACCTTAGACGTGTCTATGTGGTGGTGGTGGGTCAGACTCTGACCACAGATTGTTTTGCTCGGTTTTAGTGCAGTCTTCTGTTGAGTCTTACCTGCAGAGGTGAACTTTAAAGATTTTTTACTCATGTACCAGTTACACTTCAGTATACAGATAGCTCACATGTTACAAGCACCTGGCTCAAGTTCCACAAGGACAGGTGAACAAATTCATGAGTCAGAGGTCTGGTAATATTGCTATTTTGAAAGATAATCCTTTATTTTACTTGAGACCTTAGGTCTTTGTTCTAGTTGACAAAAAGCAAATCCCTGGGTTTCTGGTATGAACTCTAAAAGGGGAGAAACTGTCCTAGGATTCAGGTGAATCACTTGAATTCTTTTAGCTGTCAATGGTTTAGAGAACATCTCCTGGACCCAAACTGACAAGTAGCTTGTTCCTCTCTGTAAGGGCCGGTATGAGGGGCTGCTGTGCAGGCCCATGCAAGCCCATCTTGGTGCTAGAAGTGGTCATTTTTCTGAAAACCTCACACCAGGCTGCATCCTCCTCCTCTTCTGTCCCTGACACCAGGCTTGTTTTACACTGAGCCACCTTGGTGTGGATCATCGGGATAATGCACTCATCTCCTGCCTGCCTCCCCTTGCCTGAGGTCTGGTGGGGCTGCAGTCTCAGGAAGAGCTTGGTACTTTGGAGACTTCTATTTTCTCTGTGGAGATCAGTGAAGACTCTGGAAATAAAGCTGCTTCAACCTCCATCAGTAGATTCATGATCGGAAGCAACTAATTCTGGTGCTCAGGCTGTGCTTTAGCACTCAGGTCTGGCCAAAGGGGTAGGTTTGCCCTAATGGATGTTCCTTCATGGGCCACATGGCTGCACTGGATTGGACAACTGTCCTGTGATGCTTCTAGACACTGTCATCCTGGACCCAGAAGAACCTGCTGGCTTGGTATGCCCCATGGGCTTCTTGTCCTTAGGTTTTGAAATTGGTCAATGATAAAGACAGGAACTATGAGGCAATCTACCTTTCTGACCATTCTTCTCCACCAAACCGGCCCCAGTTGCAGACGAGGGGCTAACCTTGGTCACACTTGCTCAATAAAGGCAATTTAGGGGAGTATGCTCACAGCTGCCTT
This sequence comes from Phocoena sinus, assembly GCF_008692025.1. Taxonomy (NCBI): domain Eukaryota; kingdom Metazoa; phylum Chordata; class Mammalia; order Artiodactyla; family Phocoenidae; genus Phocoena; species Phocoena sinus. Next base: position 40,994,945 of record NC_045781.1, read on the forward strand.
TGGTTCAGGGCATGCATGCATCTGTGAGAACATGGGAGTACATTCCTACTGTCATGGGTTGGGGATTTGCCTGACAACAGGGAGTCTTGTGCAAAGGCTGACTTGCCCGGACTGTGTAAACATGACTCCTGTCTGACCCAATCTGGCACCTATCCCAGGGATCCTCTGGAGCTAATTCTTCAAGTAGACTACACTTGTCTTTGAAGGATCCCTGACCCAGGCTTTAGTTTTCTCTATTGAAGTAAATGACCAGCTGATCTCGGGAACTTGTTGCCTCCCAGTGGCTCCAGGGGGAAGCAAGGCCCTCACACTCCAGGTGTCCTAGTACTTGCTTAGTGAACCCTGTCACCCTCCTCTCATTACTGGATGGTGACCGCATTCTTCCCCTCTGTGCTGGATACAGGCTTCTCCCAGGAAGCCTTCTGAGGGAGGGATGCCAGAGACTCCTTACAGCACTCAAGCTTCCTAGTGGAATTAATTTCTGCGAGGTCTTTGTTGTTTATCTCCTTCAATCCTTCTCCTGGTGTGCTAATCCCTTTTGCAGTGGGTACAGTTTGTGAAGCTGTCAGCCCTTTAATGTTGGCAAACTGTAAATGAGTACAGAAACAGCAGTGAGCACATTATAATGGCAGAGTGGTTTTCAATCCTTTGTTTCTATGCTTACAGGAGACTGAGACGACTAGTATTAGATCTGTAAGTTGCTGCCTGTTACTGCAGCACTGAATTGCACCTTAGTGGATAGTTAGGTTGGGAAACCAAGTCTGTTTGTTGGTTTTATAACTGCAATAGTAGGGCCCGAGTATACACACACGGAAATTAATCACTTTGGGAGGTTTAACAACTTGTAGATAAGAAGATAAAGATGTACAAAAAATATAAAGTGAAATGGGCGCAGGTAGGATAGAAAAGTAGAGATGCTTATGGAATCTTAGAATTGGCAGGAAGAAGACATTTCCTTGTGTAATTTATCTTCCCATGTGATAATAAGTCTGTGCCACAGGGCAAGAGGGCACACCTTGAATCAAAGTTTCTGTATATTGTTTCCCTAGACCTGTGCAGTCCAGTATGGTAGCTACTAGCTACATGTAGCTAGTTAAGTTAAATAAAATTTAAAAATTCAGTTGCACTAATCACATTTCAAGTGCTCAACAGCCATATGTGGCTAATGGCTACTATTGCACAGTGCAGATATAGAACCTATTCGTCACTGCAGAATAAATGCTAACTCAGTCAGAGTTAAGGCATTTGTGGTTTGGAAAGGAATAGGGAAAGAGAGTGTGCTTACAAGAGATACCAGTTTTGGTAAAAAAAAATTGGTCCTGTTGACTGTAGTTTGTTTTTGGTGAGTGCTGTGTCTAGTTAAACATTTCTCAATGGAAAGCCAAGTTTAGGATGTGCTTTGCTTTTCCTCACTTGCCTTAAGTTCTTAGTGTCTGAAACTTCTCACCAACCCCTCCCCCTTTTTGGTGGGGGGGTAAAGGGATCAGGGACTATGGTGGGAAAGCATATAAGATAGTCAGATTTAAAAAGTTTTAAAGGAATTACTTGCTCTCTTGTTCAAAGTTAGTTTTTATTAAAGAGATTCATACATACCCTGTTCCTTGGCACCACTGCCAGAGGAAACTAGCAATCTTTACAGCCATTATCAGAGTCAGGAAGCAGGGAGGTAGAGATAGCTTTTAACTAAAACCTCTCATGGCTCAGGCAGATTCTACTTTCTTTCCTAATGGCCATTACTATCCAGTCTGTGCCGCTACAAGGGACCCACTGCAGCCCTTCTAGAGTCTCTCTATCAAAAGAAACAGCCTTTTACTGGAGGCAGGTGGCCTGGGAAAGCCCAGTCTTAGTGCTGACAAAACAGGAGACTCTCTTCCCCTTAATTGGCTTTGGCATAGGAGGAGAACGGGAATGCAGGTAAAATGTCTGGGCCAGGAAGCTTCACTTTCACAGCATCTCTCCCGCCCCCAGACTCTAAGGTCAGTTTTGATTGAGACAAAGGGGGGGCCCTACAGATAGTAGAAAAGACGGACTCCCTTAGTGCAAGTTTTCACCATGGTGGAATGGTGCTGTTGGATATGCTTTTTCCTTCCATGTGTTAAGCTAGGAAACCCGAGAGGATGTTAACTAGTGTGGCTGACACTGCAGTCACAGAACCCTCAGGGGCTTGTGGTAGAACCTCATGGATATCACAGGATCATTAGTCTGAATCCAGGTCATGGGGGCTGTCATAGCCAAATTCCTTCTGCACATCCAAAGGGTATTTGCTCCACATCTGTGGTCCTCTGTTGTCTCCTTCTTCTTCACTGAGGCTGTTGTAATCATCAGAGACTAGAATGAGATAACAGGAATGGGCTCTAATTGTATGGTTTTCTAAATGACCACAAAAGCCCCTTCCCTTCTCAAAAAAGTCTGTTTTGTTTCCTATTATAAAATACTTGTTCAATAAAGAGAATATAGAACAATTTTTTAAAAAGCAATAAACTTCTTACCAAGTAAACCAAGTCCTATAACATTGGAGTGCTTTGTCGTTTTCCCCCTCAGTATTTTTTTGTTGTTATAATAGTTGTAGTCATGTTGCAAATATAATTTTGTTCCTTGCCACTTCCCCAATAGAATATCCCATAGCTTGATTAACTGTTCCTCTATCATCAAACACCAAGAAAGTCAAAGAACTGTGGTACCAAAGCATCCTTCCTTCCTCTTCCCCCAAGTACCATGTCTATGTTGTTGCACAGGTAAATGCAACAGTTCTTTGGTTTGTGAAAACCCTGGGCCCACTCCTACTGGCAGACCTCTCCAGCACTCTATTCAAAGTAGGAGGGAAAGGGACCATTGCTAGGCAATGAAAGAACTAAGGATCTGAACCCAGGCCTAACTGACATTATACCTCCAGCAGCCCCCCTGGGAACACTGGTCCTTGCATGTCCTACAGCTCCACCAGCTTGTGGTCAAGCTGGTGGAGCTCCAAGGGCAGAGAAGGAAAACCAGCTAAGATACACCTGTCAACCTTGCTCACACCTCAGTCCCAGATCCCATCAGTCCCTCCTCAACCAGGGCTGCTACCACCTACCTCTGGAATCTTCATCTCCGTTACTGTTCTCCTCCTCTGGGTACTCATTGCGCCAATTATTCTCACTGTTCTCATCATCTTCATCTTCATAAATGTCCTCTGGTTGTTGGTCATCATTCACCTGCACATCTCAACATAAACATGAGTATAAGTCAAAACCTCTACAGTTATGCTCTGGGGGAAGCTATCAGCAGACTAACTTGGAGAGATGTCATTTAAGGGTGATGTGTGAAAAAGAGAAAACATAGGTGTTAGTTTGCTAGAGGCTGTAGTAACCTCAGGCTATGAAAGGGAGACAGTAGCCCTACTCTACTCAGAGTCCAGTTCCAGGAACCACATTTCCCAGTTGGATGATCTGACTCTACCAGAAGGGAACGCAGCAGGGTGCGGAGGAGAGACAGCTCTGAGCAGGTGATGGCAGTGATCTTCAAACTGCTGAAGGCCAGCCAGGTGGGAGAGGGATTATATGGATTACAGGTGATGCCAAGGGTTAGAGCCAAAACCCAAGTGTGAAATGCAGAAAGGAGGGGGTACCAAGGTGTGAGACTAGTTATAGTGCAGGTGTGGGATAGGGTGCTTCTCTCATAATAAGAGGATGAGAGGTAGACCTTAACTTTTCTCATTAATAATTTTAGAATTTAATAACGTCAGGATGTTAGCTTTCTTAATCCAAGGTTTTTCACCCTTTAAGATACAATTAAAAAAAAAAAAGCTTTTGTTTCCATAGGTCCCTTACACAAAATGGCTAAGTATTTCCATATAGCCTATGCACATTCTCTCATACACTTTATTCTTTTAAATTAATTTTTATTGGAGTATAGTTGCTTTACTCCTCTCACATACTTTAAATCATCTCTAGATTACCTGTAATACCTAATACAATGCAAATACTATGTAAATAGTTGCCAATGTGCAGCAAATTCAAATTTTGCCTTTTGTAACTTTCTGGAATTTCCCCCACCGGAATATTTTTGATCTGTGGTTGGTTGAATTTGGGGATGCAGAGCCCACAGAACCTGCAAATTAAACAGGGCCAACTGCATAAACAAGACTATGTTGCAAACCTTGTAAGAGACTCATTAAGAGCAAAAATTATCAATGTAGACTGTCTTTCCCAAAATTCCTGCACTAAACCCAGGTTTCTAAAAGGCATTTAGCATAATTTTTTCCTTTTAAGCAAGGATAAGAAGAACTAAGAACAATGGCAATCAGGAGTAGAACCTAGGGAGGCAAAGCATGTGACTAGAAAATGAACTGAGGCTGCCTCATGCCCCCTGCCTCATGGGCCCCCTTACCAACTCCCACTCTTGGCTATAGGGCTGCACAGAGAGGATGTTCTCAATCCATCCTGGAGTGGCCATGTCCAAATAGTAAATGTCATACACATAGTTGTCCTTCTGTTCCTCCTGGTACCCAACTCTTGGTCCATCTTCAGATACAGTCAACCGCTCACGGATCAACTCTACAGAATTGCAGAGGATCACATCTGGGTCAGATGTCTGTAAAGAGAACAGCAGATGATACATGCATAACTTAAAACATGGATGTCCCAAGAGGAGGAACCTAAGACCTCAGTGAAGGAAGCCTCCCTGCAGTTCTCTATGTTGAATTCAAGATTCTTATCCCCATGGCCTACTAGTCTCTTCTCAGTTTAGTACTTTTTTTAAGATAGAAGCTTACAAGATAGCTTCTTGCTCTTTTGTGCTTGGCTGACATAAGAGCACACGGGAAGACTGGCCTGAGGAAGGGGAGAGCCAGCAGAGCTGGCTAGTCTTGCCCCCAGGCTCTGCTTCTACAGAGCTCCTTTTGTATGATGTTCTCCCCTTGGAGATCCACAGGCTGACAGCAGCACCGCTATGGTTGACCCCCAAATGGGTCTGCATTTTGTGCGGCCTCCTATAGGGGCCTAAGGGCGATTCCTGGACCCTGGTGACTACCACCAGCCATCACCCACCACTTGGCTTGCTCACCCTGACATCCTGCTTTTAATCACAAATGAGGAGTGGCCTCCCCTATAATCCTTTTTCTGTATTTTTTTTTTTGCGGTATGCGGGCCTCTCACTGTTGTGGCCTCTCCCGTTGCGGAACACAGGCTCTGGACGCACAGGCTCAGCGGCCATGGCTCACGGGCCCAGCCGCTCCGCAGCATGTGGGATCCTCCCAGACCGGGGCACGAACCTGAGTCCCCTGCACCGGCAGGCGGACTCTCAACCACTGCGCCACCAGGGAAGCCCTATAATCCTTTTTCTGATAGTTTGAGATGGATTGTCCCAGAATAGAACTTGCCCAGGTAAGATGTACTCCAGTGACAAGAGGCTGTGTTGTCTAGGGTAGCACAGATCACTTTGGAAACCATAGGGACATACTGCCAGTCACTCTCGACAGGTTCATCACGGGAAGCTCTGCAGCTCAAACCAGACACCATACAGGGGGAAGAGGGGGGTGTCCCATGGCCAGGGCAGATAAAGGGAGACCAATGTTCTCATCATTTACAGGCTACAGGGAATTCTTTCTTGCTCCAAAGTCAAAAGGAACTAGAGATGTCAGTTTTTGTGCAGACTCTTGACCAACCTCAAAGCTGCTCACAAGAAAACTTCTGGTTCCAACTCACAAGCCCCCAGCCTTCAGTTCAACAAATTATGCAGCCATTAAAATATTTACAAAAACTAGCAATACAGGGACTTCCCTGGTGGCACAGTGGTTAAGAATCCGCCTGCCAACGTAGGGGACATGGGTTCGAGCCCTCGTCTGGGAAGATCCCACATGCCGCGGAGCAACTAAGCCCGTGCGCCACAACTACTGAGCCTGCACTCTAGAGCCTGCGAGCCACAACTACTGAAGCCCGCACGCCTAGAGCTCCACAATAAGAGAAGGCACCGCAATGAGAAGCCTGTGCACCACAAGGAAGAGTAGCCACCGCTCGCTGCAACTAGAGAAAGCCCACGTGTAGCAACGAAGACCCAACGCAGCCAAAAACAAAAAATCTCTTTAGATTTTTGGACGGCTTTAGAATCCAAACAATAAAAATAGTTTTAAAATACTAGGCTCCAATCTATTTTTAGGATGCCTGATATTACTGTAAAGCCCTGTTGTTTTCCCAAAGGCTTGCATCAATTTTAAGCACAACAGTCGTACAATTTTAATCACAGCCTTGCCAGCAGAGCTACCGGCAACCCTTTTCCTGATAGTCTAGTAGGCATAAAACCTCAAGTTTGCTTTCAGTTTAAATTTATGTTCTTTAATAATTATTCTGCACAAACATTTTTGATGTGTTTACAGTTTGTATTGCATTGTTGGGAAAATCTGTGTTTATATCCTTCCTAACTTATCTACTAGGTTTTCTTATATGATTTAATGAGCTATTTAATTGACTCGATTCCACTGAACATTGGTTTGCTTTTAAAAATGTGTAACTCATGATGCAGTTGGAATTAGTTTTGGTAAAAGAGGTGGCTATGGACATCATGCCCAAATTGTTATCCACGTATACTAGGAATGTGATTAAATATCTTTTGCTTGATATATTTTGAATAAAAATTTCATTTTTAAAAAAAACATTTATTTTTTATTTTTGGCTGTGTTGGGTCTTCGTTGCTGCGTGCAGGCTTTCTCTAGTTGCGGCGAGTGGAGGCTACTCTTTGTTGGGGTGTGCGGGCTTCTCGTTGCGGTGGCTTCTCTTGTTGCAGAGCACAGGCTCTAGGTGCGCAGGCTTCAGTAGTTGCAGCACATGGGCTCAGTAGTTGTGGCGCACAGGCTTAGTTGCCCCGTGGCATTTGGGATCTTCCCGGACCAGGGTTTGAACCTGTGTCCCCAGCATTGCGCACTGGCATGCGGATTCTTAACCACTGCGCCACCAGGGAAGCCCAAGATTTCATTTTTTAAACTTCAGAAACTTAAAAGGAGATCTGAAAAATGTTTATCAAGAGGGGGCATACCTTAGATTGAGAATTTTCTATTTCTTTGGTCTTACTGCATGTAGTTGACTTTGCTTTCTGTTTTTTTTGCGGTACGCGGGCCTCTCACTGTTGTAGCCTCTCCCGTTGCGGAGCACAGGCTCCAGACACGCAGGCTCAGCGGGCCCAGCCGCTCCGCGACATGTGGGATCTTCCCAGACCGGGGCACGAACCCGTGTCCCCTGCATCGGCAGGCGGACTCTCAACCACTCCGCCACCAGGGAAGCCCGTGACTTTGCTTTTTGGAAGTGAGGTACAAAACTAACTTAGAAAATGTAATTAGTAGAAAGTAACACTGGGGGCTTCCCTGGTGGCACAGTGGTTGAGAATCCACCTGCCAATGCAGGGGAGAGGGGTTCAATCCCTGGTCCAGGAAGATCCCACATGCCGTGGAACAACTAAGCCCGTGAACCACAACTACTGAGCCTGAGCTCTAGACCCTGCGAGCCACAACTACTGAAGCCTGCGCGCCTAGAGCCCGTGCTCTGCAACAAGAGAAGCCACTGCAATGAGAAGCCTGCACACCGCAACGAAGAGTAGACCCCACTTGCCTCAACTAGAGAAAGCCCACGCACAGCAACGAAGACCCAACAGAGCCAAAGATAAACATAAAAAAAAAAAAGTTAACACTGAATTAAATGTGAGAAGACTTGCATTCTAATCCAAAATCTGCCTCAAGCTTGGTATGCTACCCAGACCTGGTCCTTTAACCTCCCTTTGATGAGTTTTTCCATCTGCTTTAGGATTCTTTACCTTGGTCAGAATCCTCCAGTGATTCCCCATCTCTGGGTGAAAGGCAATGTATCCTTGCAACTACCTAGTTGAAAGGGTTTAGCCGGTATCCTCTCCCCAAATTCCTTACTATCTTCTCCCATCCCCCTGGGCTCCATGCACAATGACCTTGCAAACACCAGACAAATTCAGCTTCAGGGTCTTTGCACTTAGAGGTCCTCAGTGTGGAATCCCTCTGCCCAAGATATCCGCAGTGCCTTGCCATTCAAGTCTTTACTCAAAAGTCATTTTCTCGGTGAAAATGACACTGAAATGGGAGCACGCTCCCCCCGCCTCCAATAGCCCATTTCACCATCTGACATTGAATTTGTTTGATGTTTCTCTCCTCTACCTGAATGTTAGGTCCTCACTGCTGTATCCACAGAACCTAAGAACCATGCCTGGCACATAGTGGGCGCTGAGTAAATACTTGTTGAATGGATAATCTAACCTGTAAAACATGTCCATCAAGCTGGATGGATCATCCATCTCTAAAGTGAAGCCATGTGTACCCTCCTTAACTGTGTGCTAACTTTGCGTACTCTCTGTCCCGAGAAGCCCAGAGCTCGACTCCCGGCGTGTACTCACTTTGCAGGAGATCGCGGCGGCCTCTGGGTCTCCTTCCTCGTGGACCAGGTCCAACAGCTGGAAGCCTGCGTCCTCGGCGGCTTCTGGGCTTCCCGGCGCGTCCTCGGACCCCAAGCCGCCCGAAGGAATTCCCGAGGATCGGCGGCTAGAGACTACCCTGTAGCGGCCGTTCTGCTGGATCTCCCGAGCCGACGCACGGAGATGACGGCGGATACGCTGCTGGCTGCCCTGGGACGGGCGCAGGGCGGCTCGCACGAGCGGCTGTACTGGCTCCTCCTGCGGGGAGTGGGGAGGGGGAAAAAGCGGGGGTGTGGGGCGGCATAAGCAGGGGTTCGTGAAAGGGTTAGGGAAAATGATGCGCCCCAGCTGCGCCCTAAGATCCCTTTCACACTGGCTCCCTCCCGGCCCTATACCTGGGAGCGCACGGTGGCCACCAACTGGAAGACATTATTTTCTGCTGCTCTCTCCAGATCCTCCGGAGGTGTCTTGTGGGCTCCCGACTCAACTGCGCTGGAGCAGAGGCGTTTACAAGCAAGGACAAGTGCCTCAGCGGGCTCCGCACTGCGTTTCCGCTTCACGCGGAGTACCGCTGTCATGCCGGCCTCCATAGCAGCTATCGTGGAGCACTATGGGAATGCGCGGGGTGCGACGGAAGAGCTTTCCAGTTCTGCTTCCGGGCCCCACCCCCGGCCCGCTCAGCGGGCCTAGGGAAGTCCCGCCTTTGCACGCCTGCCGCGGCAAGATGGCGGTGGCGGTGGAAGTGAGTGGCGAGGTTCTCACGGCCGGTGAGGCGCCGGGCTGGTTGGGAAGGTGGGGTCGCGGTTGAAGGGTCGGGTGCAGCCAGCATCCTGTGCTCAGCACAAGGCTTCGACGGAGGAATGTGGCATGGTCGTACTCGGACACTGGGGTACGCATCTCTTCGGGACGCTGGAGGAACTTTCTAGAATCCGTATGGGGCTGCCCAGAGCTCCCGGGCCGGCGGTAGTGCGGGGTTCTAGGCGGTCCCTGGCTCTGCCATCCAGTCGGGTCATTGCTTCTAGCTGGGCCTGTGACTGAGCACCTCCGCCGGGACCTGGGTCATAGTACTTGCTGCCTCCCTTCAGCGATAGAGACCCGCGTCGCAATCTTAACGGAGATTCAGCCATCGCGCCCCGACTGGGCCACGGTTCCCTGGCTCACTGGTATTTCCCAGTCACAGTATTCTCAGTAGTTGGAAACCAGTCTATCTACCACACACTGGCCAGAACGGCCCTGTAAAAGCGTACATCCAACGTAGATATTCTTTTGCTTAAAACCCTTGAGTGGCTCCCAGTGCATTTAGAACAAAGTCCAAACACCTTTCTGCAGCCGACATTGCAGAAGCCCACCCCTAGTCGCCCATCATTTGTTCTGCTCAGAGTGCTTCAGTCACTCAGGCTTTTGTCACTCTGCACCTAGTTCTTTACATCTTAGGACCTTTTCTTGGAAAAGTTGGGGTAAGGATTCCTGAAGTATGAGCATTGCACTTTCACAGCTTTTAACCTGGTTATTCTGTAGGCCTCAACTTAGATGCTCTTTTCCTCAGAGAGTCTTTCCATAACTTTGTTATTCTCTTTCATAGTGTCCTGTATATTTCCTTTCTTGCCCTCAGGTAGTCTTTAATCGTATATTTATATTTACTCTCTTTCCCCCATTAGGGTCTGTAAATTCTTGGAGGACAAGGACCTCTTCTGTATTGTTTATGATAGTTCTCTAGTCCTAATACAGTGCCTGGCATACAGAAGGTGCCTAGTAAATTTTGAATAAATGAACCAGACGTCTGCTCTGAAATCTGACTAGTAAAGCAATTAGGGCTTGGCATGGTGATTTCCATTAACCCTGTGAGTTCACAGCTCTTGTAGAATGAGGAGGAGGTTAGAGTATCCTGAGTCTGGAGTATGGGCTCCTTCTTGGAGAGGACAAGTCCTAATAATACGAAGAGATTCATCCATAGAAGATGTTTAGTGTTCACCCAGAGAGGTTACAGGACATGGTTCCTGTCCTCAAGCATTTATTTAGACTTATATGAAACCAGTGACTTCTCTACAGATCTGAAAAGACACTGTGGTCCTAGTTACAGCCTCTGCAACATCACAGGTGAAAAGGGAATTCCATAAATTACAGTTCTTTACTCCACCTTTAAGTGACTTTATGGTTGATTCCACATGGACCACAGGATAAGGGTTTCAGGACTCTTCACAACATGGACCCCACCAACATGTTTGACCCCTTGTTCAGCTAAACAGATTAGTTCACTGTGCATGATTGTCTAAGCCTTTCTAATCTGGTGAAGTGCTTTTTCCCTCTTCTCACCCACCTAAATCCTACCCATCTTTTAAACTTTTGTCTACTACAGCATTTGTTGGACACGGTTATCTAAAGCATATTACAAATTACGGTAGTTCTAGATACTCTGTCTTTTAATAATAAGCATTAGCAGAGATGTGCAGAGCTGATTGTAGCAGCGCTTTTCAAACTGTAGGTTGCAACCCTTTGGTGAGTTATTAAATCAATTTAGTGGATCGTGACCAGCATAAAAAATAAAAATTGCATACAGTGGACTGTATCAGAGGGTTTTGCCTACAGGAAGACTAGGTTTTGTTTCGTGAAACTTTACGTGTGTGTGTATGTTGTGTCTCAGGGTAAAGCATATTTCTTACTGGAGTTGTCAGAAAGCTTGAGAGCTACTAAATTAGAGATTAGACATGCTGAAGTAGAGTTAGAGGTAGAGTTTTACTGAAGGACAAATTGACTACTTTGAGCCAGTCCAGTGACTGCCTGAGTCTTTTCAGAAAAGATTGTTCTCCATCCTCTAGTATAAGAATTCAGTGTTTGCTTAGTTTAGATAACTTCAAAAGAACGTAACTCTTGGCAGTAAAATGCCTTAGGAATGTTTAGGGTCCTGTGGAGTAGGCATTCTTTCTAAGGTTTCCTGATGATGGATCAGTGTTTATCAAGAAATGAAGGGGAGTGTGGAACACTTGCTGTTTTCTGAATGGTAAGAGGGAGGGCACTATGAGAGGCCATATCTGCCGAGAAGCACTTTCAGACTTTAAGCTTTGGTGTTTATCTCTCAGAAATAGATACCTTTGGAGAAACAGGCCATATAAGATATGCATCTGGTGACATTTATTTGAAGCCTTTGTTTTTTTTTCAGACAGAAAGGTTTTTAAAAATTGTTTTTAAAATTGAATATGGAGTGGATAAGTAAATTGTTTTTAAAATTGAATATGGAGTGGATAAGTAATCATAAAAAGTAGTGAGGCATAAAGAATGACAATATCATGGACACCTGTATTCCCACCACCCGGGTTTTTTAATTTTTAATTAAAAAAAAATTTATTTACCTTGGCTGTGTTGGATCTTCGTTGCTGTGTGCGGGCTTTCTGTAGTTGCGGCGAGCGGGGGCTACTCTTCGTTGTGGTGCGCGGGCTTCTCATTGAGGTGGCTTCTCTTGCTGCAGGGCACTGGCTCTAGGCGCGTGGGCTTCGGTAGTTGTGGCACACAGGCTTAGTTGCTCCGCGGCATGTGGGATCTTCCTGGACCAGGGCTTGAACCCGTGTCCCCTGTATTGGCAGGCGGATTCTTAACCACTGCGCCACCAGGGAAGCCCCCACCACCCAGTTTTAGAAAAATAACAATACTGTTACTTTTGAAGTCCCTTGTGTGGCCCTCGTTGATTCCATCCTTTTCCCCTCCCTCTTCGAGGTAACCACTATCCTCATTCCTGCCATGCTTTTTAGTGTGATCCCTGAAGAATATATTGTTCTATGTTGAATGGTTATAAATTTCATATGAATGGAATCATTTGTATTCTGTGATTTGCTTCTTTTTTGGCTCAATGTTATATTCCTGGGATTAGCCATGTTTGCATATAGCTCTGATTTATTTGTTCAGGTGAGGTTTCTTTGTTGGTTTGAATTGCTTTTTCTTTGTATTTTTCCTTAAACTAAGTGTTTACCTTTCTGAGGCAGTATTGGTGACACTCCTTTACCACCACCCCGATGGATCACTTTGTGTTCTCCTTTCCTTCTAGCCCTTTCCTTTGCATTATTTCTCTTCTTACCTGCCTTCACCTGAGGCTGTACTCAGATGCACCTGTAAGGGTCATTTGACCCTATTGGAATCATTGAGGACTGCTGAAGTTCCCAGATAGCTTTCTGAGTTTTTGTCTTAATAGTATTTGATGTTATATGCTGAATATAAAACCAAGTAACTCTGCTGGAAAGATTAAAATGCTGATTAACAAATATTTTCAGTGGCTCTGACATTTTTGTCTATTTCTTGGTTTCTTTTTTTTTTTCTCTACATTTTTGGGCATTACAATTTGAAGAGATTTCTGACGATCAGACCTGTCTACAAGCAGCTGGCAAGGCTGCCTTTCTGTGCTAAAACTGAGGAGCTAATTGGCACCATGAAAGTCTTCTGTGGGCGGGCCAACCCAACCACGGGATCTGTGGAGTGGCTGGAGGAGGATGAGCATTATGATTACCACCAGGAGATCGCAAGGTAACAAGGGTTTTTCCACAGGTGGCTGCAGTTGGGTGGGGCCCTTGATCTCAAAGCAGATGCCTTGGAATCTAGTCTGAGTGGGGAATAGGCTGTCACCCAGTGCTTCTGATCAGGGCAGGTGTTGATCACCAGCAGGTCTGCTCAGCTAGGTAGGTTTGTGTGGGAGTTAGGCAAAGTTATGCCTGTGTGGAGAGTCAGACATTTTGTGGCAGCTGTACCAGAGTCCCCGAGGATCTGTCTTGTGGACCAAAGAGGACCCAAAGTTCAGTAGTAGTAGTAGTAGTAGACGAATTTATGAAGTTTAATTATTTACTTGCGTCACTGAAATGTTGGCACATTTATCATATAGTTAAATTCTCTTTAATGGAAAAAGTGGGAAAAAATGAGGTTTTTTTTTCCTTTGGAGGGCTGTTTAAAAGTATGTAAGTGAGTTACTGTTGTTTAGCAATCATTAAGTGTATATGACACCGTGCTAAGGCTGTGAATATCAAAATGACAAAGATAAGGTTCTCATCCTCAAAGAACATGCAGTTTTGTGGAATAGACAGACATATAAAAAATTATGACACCATGAGATAAAAGTCAGTGGAAATGGGCACAAAAGTACGTGGAAGCAGCAAGAACCAACTGGGCTGGGAGGGCGATATTTGAATGATTTCCCAAATCTAAAGAGAGGGAGATAGCTTTCTGAGCAGCAGGGATTATGTGCAAACTTCCAGATGAGCTAGTTTGAGGAATGGCTAGCAAGTCATTGTGGCTGGAGTGTGGTGCAAAATTAGGGCTATAATGAGAGAGGATGCTGAAAAGGTAGGCAGGGGTCATGTTGTAATTGGTGGTAGCAAAATGCAGGAAGAGGAACCTGATTGTATAAGTTCTAGTTTAGCCACTTCTTAAGCTACTTGACTTCTTAACGTCAAGTAGCTTGACGTTAGCCAAGCTACTAAACTTCTCTGAGGATCAATGTAGTAATATATGCCTCGTATACAGTATAACAGTATATACCTCAGTATAACAATATGTATATCTCATCATATAATACCCTTTTCTTAGGGTTATTTGATGAGTGAATGAAGTACAATGTCTGGTACAGAGTAAGGGCTCAAACACATTACTTTCTTTCTAAATATTTTGGACGTTATTTTCTGAGTGATTGAGGTGTTAAATGGGGAAGAAAAAAGATTAGGTTGCATTTTGGAACATTAACCTGAGAGCAGTGTGGAAAGTGGGTTGGAGGGTGTGAAAACCATATGGGCATTTGGGTGGATATTGCAACCCCAAGGCTGAGACAGTGGAGGTGGAGAGAGGAGGAAAAACTTTGAGAGAGCTTGAGTTTCATAGCTCACTGGATGCAGTGATGGAAGGAGAGAGAGAAAATGAAGTAAGCACCAAGATTTCTGGTTAGAGTGACTAGGTAGATGGAACTCTTGTTCCTTGAGAAGAACACAGGAGGAATGGGTGTTGTTGGGGTGATGAAGATTAGGTATCTGGCTTTGGACATCCAGATGGAAATGCCACTGGGCAGATAAATATGGGTCTGGAGACAGTTTGCAGTTGTTAGAGTTGAAACTGGAAGAGATTGCAGGCTTTCAGAGATTGTGTAGAATGTGAGAGGTAGAGGACTGGAGAAGGAATCCTGGAATAGCTGATGAGGCAAGACAACCAGGAGGGCATGGCCAGAGAGTAGAAAGGAAGAGAACGTTTCAGGAAGAGGGAGTGTCCAGCAGGGTCAGAGAAATCCTGGATGTTAATGATGTGAGTGAGCTGGTGGTGCTTAGGAAGAGTGATGTCAGTGGAGTCAGGGGAGTGAGTGGGTGGTGAGGCAGGGAAGATGGGGGAGTGAAAATGCCCCTTAAAAGGTGGAGAGGGGCTTCCCTGGTGGCGCAGTGGTTGAGAGTCCACCTGCCGATGCAGGGGACACGGGTTCGTGCCGGTCCGGGAAGGTCCCACATGCCGCGGAGCGGCTGGGCCCGTGAGCCACGGCTGCTGAGCCTGCGCGTCCAGAGCCTATGCTCCGCAACGGAAGAGGCCACAGTAGTGAGAGGCCCACGTACCGCAAAAAAAAAAAAAGGTGGAGAAAAGTAGAAAGGACCAGATTTCAACTAAATACTTGCAGGTGGGTTCAAATGTTAAAAACCTTGGTATGCCATTAAAAAGAAAAGAAGCCTTTGCTTTTGGTGCAGTGTTCCTCAAAATGTAGAGTATGAAATACCTGTGCCACAGTTGCCTGAAGCACCAGTTCAAGTGCAGATTTCCAGACTCCAGCTTCATCTTCTAGATCAGAAGCTCTTTGTATGTATTGTGGGAATCTGCATGTAAAATAAGCTCTTCATTAACTCTGATGTTGACCCGAAGCTGGAGGTCCTCTGTTTAATGAGAGTGCCTTAACTCTCACCTGGAATTCTCAGAAAGCATCTTTGGGCTGAGCCTGTTGAGTTCTGGGGGCTTATCCTGACCCTGCCAGAGATTTTTCAAGTTTGTGAATTACTACGATAGAAAATATGGATAAGTAGCTCTCCTCCTTGTAGTTTGGTGAATGCTTCTTCGTTGTCCCTGATGACAACCAAGGGAAAGTGCCAGGCATGATACCCTTCACATATACAGCAGGCATATACTTTCCCTTTCCCCGATTCCTCTCCCCAGTGTTACATCTGTGATCATCCCAATGTACAAATGTATGCAAGATTATGTAAAGTATTGGACACATCTGAGTTGTTCCTGAGGAAAAAATCGTATGATGTACAACATGATCAGTATGCTAGGACTACGGAATTACTGTGACAGGGCTAACTATCAGCATTTTTCGTCTGAGATTCTTTACTGAAAATAAACATCTGTCTCTGAGATTTTTTTCTGCAGTACAGGAGAATGACAGCTTATAGCTCTATTAAAATAGTTTAAAATGGGCCTGGATATTTGTTCCATCTGATAAAAGAATATATTCATATATGTAAATACTCTCATATGTTGATGTTTATCATTATTAGCAGACGTTTCTGACCTGTCTTTTTATTCTTTTAGGTCATCCTATGCTGATATGCTGCATGACAAAGACAGGGTAAGTATAGAAGGAAACTGTTACCTTGATGTGGTGTTTGAAACCTTCCATTACGAGAAGGTTAAAAACTTCCCCCAGAGGCATGATGTTAGAATGATGCAGAGAGGCAGTACGGTGCAGTGGTTGGGAAATCAGGAAGCTGGGTCCTACTTCCTGCTCTGTTATTGACTTGAGCGTGACCTTGGAGAAAACATGGGACCTCTGCAGACCTCATTTATTAGAATTTACAGTGAGTGGGCTATACTAGCTGATTTCCATGATCTCTAGATAAAAATACTTTGATTACACAGTTTTACCTCGTATAGTCAGTTTGTAATTTTAAAATAAAATCTCTAGAGGTCACTGCAGACTGTATTTTGTAAAGCATGTTCGGCTTTCACTGCAGAATTACATTTCAGCTTTTGTTCTTTGTTTCATCTGAGTTTTCTTTGTCTGTTTGAGTAAATGTTAACAGTTCTGGTCTTATGATGGCTAGCAACCCAGGATTTCCTGGTCTACCAGAGTGCTTGACTAGTCAGCCTCATCCAGATGGTTCAGAAATTGGGAGGCTTGAAGGAGAAGGATGCAGGGCCACACTTAAAAACTGAGCAGTGCACTGCAGAAAGATCAGGGAACACGGCAGGGCTCGTCATGAGGCTGTGTTGGTGGTGGTGTCTCCTTGACCCAGCCCTGGTTAACTGCTCAGCTTGCCTACTTCTTGGTAACACTATGACAGAAGGACCTCCTTCAGCACCATTAGTGTGTAGGCTCCATGGGAGGGGCTAGGTGCCTCTCTAATTTTCGTCAAATATTTGAGTGCCTTTGCTGAGCTGTTGGGGAATTACAGAATGTGGAACAAATATTGTTCCCGGCTTTTGACTAATCCTTTCTAGTTTAATGGTCTTCTTCTTGGACTCGTGGGCCTGTGAGCCTCTCTGATTTTAGTGTCATCTGCAGTGAGGGTCCTTTTTAACCCAGCTTCCAGGGGATTTGGGCAAATGGCATTGTCATCCATCTGGTCAGCCAAGCCAGATGGCGCCCATTTCCTTATCTGAGCCTGTAGTTGGTTGGTCATCAAATCCTGTGGTTCTTTCAACCCCATTGCCTGCTCAGCCGTCATTTACTGGCGTTGGTCCCTCTTCTCCTTCCTCTATACAGCAGCCCAAGGAGTCTTTCTGAAATGCCTATCTGACCATGTTACTCCTCTGTTTAAAACCCTTCAGTGGCCTGTCCCTGCTTTTGAGGTAAAATTCAACCTCCTTGGTGGAACATTCCTGACTCTTCATTATTTACCTCTAACTTCTGTTCTCCCCTCCCCGGTTCTGCACATGAGGAAATGGAGTCAGAAGTTGCTGGTTAGTGGCAGAGTCAAGAAAAACATATTTCTCTATGCTTTTGCATGGTGCCTCACATTTTGTTGTTTTATTTTTTTTTAGTAAGGTTTTATTTATTTATTTTTTTGGCTGCGTTGGGTCTTCGTTACTGCGTGCGAGCTTTCTCTACTTGCAGTGAGTGGGGGCTACTCTTTGTTGTGGTGCGCGGGCTTCTTATTGCAGTGGCTTTTCTTATTGTGGAGCACGGGCTCTAGGCGTACAGGCTCAGTAGTTGTGACATGCAGGCTCGGTAGTTGTGGCTCACAGGCTCTATAGCACAGGTTCAGTAGTTGTGGTGCACGGGTTAGTTGCCCCGTGGCATGTGGGATCTTCCTGGACCAGCGCTAGAACCCATGTCCCCTGCATTAACAGGTAGATTCCTAACCACTGTGCCACCAGGGAAGTCCCTATCTTTGTAGTTTTAATTTCCATTTTTTCTAATGGCTAATGATGTCAAACATCGTTTCATGTGCTTATTTGCTATCCGAATATCTTTTGGTGTGGTCTAGGGTTTTGAACATTAGGTAGGAGATACTACCAATTGCCTTTTAAGAGGGCTCCAATAGTAGCTTTAAAGTTGGATAATTAATTTTATTTATTTTATATACAAGTTCTTATTAGTTATTTATTTTATACATATTAGTGTATACATGTCAATCCCCGTCTCCCAATTCATCCCCACGCCCACCCCCCCGCCGCTTGCCCCTCTTGGTGTCCATATGTTTGTTCTCTGCATCTGTGTCTCTGTTTCTGCCCTGCAAACCGGTTCATCTGCACCATTTTTCTAGATTCAAAGTTGGATAATTAAAAAGTGATAGCTAGGGCTTCCCTGGTGGTGCCGTGGTTGAGAGTCTGCCTGCTGATGCAGGGGACACGGGTTCGTGCCCAGGTCCGGGAGGATCCCGCATGCTCCCGAGTGGCTGGGCCCGTGAGCCGTGGCCGCTGGGCCTGTGCGTCGGAGCCTGTGCTCCACAACAGGAGAGGCTGCAGCAGTGAGAGGTCCGCGTACAGCAAAAAAAAAAAAAAAAAAAAAAAGTGATAGCTAATTTAATGAGTGTTATTAATTTGGAAAATATGCAGGCCCTGGTTTACTGTTGAGGATGCTGCTAATTAGGGTTCTCAGGTGATCAGCTCACTGAAACTCCCAGGCCAGCTCCCAGTCCCACTCTCTTTCTTGTTACCCCACAGGCACAGCTACACAAAGAAAACTGTGCCCTCCTGCTTTTTGGGGATATAGTGTACTTAATGTTCATTTTCCTAGTTCAACAATTCTAACAATTGCCATCCTGATTTTTTTAACTTTTTTTTTCCTTTCATCGTGGTAAAAAGCACATAACATAAAATGACATACTGATTTTATCCAAAGCATAAATGCAGTTACTTTAGGAGTCAAATATTTCTGTGAGGCTTATTGTGAAAAATAGCAGTCCCAGGGCTTCCCTGGTGGTGCAGTGGTTAAGAATCCGCCTGCCAATGCAGGACACAGGTTTGTGCCCTGGTCCGGGGAAGATCCCATATGCCGCGGAGCAACTAAGCCTGTGCGCCACAACTGCTGAGCCCATGAGCAACAACTACTGGAGCCTGTGCGCCTAGAGCCTGTGCTCCACAGCATGAGAAGCCGCCACAATGAGAAGCTCGCACTCTGCAACGAAGAGTAGCCCCCGCTTGCTGCAATTAGAGAAAGCCTGCGTGCAGCAGCAAAGACCCAACACAGCCAAAAAATAAATAATTTCTAATAAATAAATAAATAAAATAAAATTGGGTAGACAGAATACACACACACATACAAAAACACGCTGTTTTAAAAAAAAAGAAAAAAGGGGACTTCCCTGGTGGCGCAGTGGTTAAGAACTCGCCTGCCAATGCAGGGGACACAGGTTCGAGCCCTGGTCCGGGAAGATCTCACATACCGCGGAGCAGCTAAGACCATGAGCTACAACTACTGAGCCTGCACTCTAGAGCCCACGAGCCACAACTGCTAAAGCCCGTGTGTCTAGAGCTCGTGCTCCACAACAAGAGAAGCCACTGCAATGGTAAGCCCGGGTACTACAACGAAGAGTAGCCCCCGCTCACTGCAACTAGAGAAAGCCCACGCTCAGCAACAAAGACCCAGTGCAGCCAAAGAAAAATAAATTAATTTATTTATTTAAAAAAAAATAAAGAAGCAGTACCCTGGTGTATCGTCCCCCAGACAGTACCTTTTAATAGTTACCTTCAGAGGCAACCTCATTTCTTTTCTTTGAGCTGTTTTATGTTTACTTCCAGATCTAAATAACTATTATCTATTGACTTTCCACTGTGAGAGCTGAGAGTTTGGTATTCTTTCAGCTCCTCCTTCCCACTCGTTCTCCGTTTGTCCCAATATAATTTTTGCTAAATTGATATTCAGTGTTTCAGTAGGCAAGTCACTTAAATTCTTTGTGCCTCTGTTTTCTCATCTGTAAAATAGGGATAACGATAATACCTCCTTTTGAAGGGTTGTGTTGAGGTAAACACATAAATGTGCATGTTAGTTAAAATTGTATGTTGACTTTATTAGGCATGTGTAAACACTGTTCACAGTTGAGCTATGCTTTTTCTTTCTTGAATAACTTTATTAATAATTATCTTACTTTTGCTTTGTTTTCTTTCTTTTTTTCTTTACTTTTTGGCCACGCCTTGCTGCTTGCAGGATCTTAAGTTCCCCAACTAGGGATCGAACCCGCGCCCTCGGCAGTAAAAGCGTGGAGTCCTAACCACTGAACTGCCAGGGAATTCCCTTGCTTTGTTTTCTATGTACTCATCCTTTTATGCCCAAACTTTCTCCCAGTAGTATAAATTTCCTTTCTGAAGGAAAGGTCAAAACAATCAGCTATTCTGTCAGTTTCATCTTCTTGGAGATTGTCTCTGGGATCATTTTGCTCTGCTCCAGTTTGGACTGGGTGCCTTCTAGACCTGCTGTGTATCTGTCGTCCCAGGATTCTTGTTTATTGTCTGTAGACTTCCTTCATTCCTCTTTTTTTATTGGGTCTTCCATTTCCTGCATCCCATGTATTCCTCTTTGGTTCCCTCCCTCTTTGGTGAAGCTCATCCTTCCTCACTTTCCTGTGAGAGGGTTTGTGGGAAGTAAGGTTTTTGAGACTTGGCTTGTCCAAAAACTTCTGTATTCTATCCTCACACTTAAGGCTGGATTCTAGTTTGGAAATCACTTCAGAATTTTGATATTATCACTCCATTTTCTTTTTAAGTCTAGTACTGTTTTAAAGGCTTTGATATTTTAAACTCTAGTACTATTCGTATTCTTTAAAAGAACCTTTTTGTTATAACATAGACACACAAAACAGTATAAAATGTATATGTATAGTTTAAAGAAGAATAATAAAACAAATGCTCATAAACTCACTACTCAGCTTAGGAAATGGAACATTACTATTACTTGGAATTCCTTATGTGTTCCTTGATTGCATTTGTTTTCCTCCTTCCAGAAGTTTCCACTGTCTTGAATTTTGTATCAGTTACTCTCTTGCTTTTCTTTATAGTTTTACCACCTACTACATGTCCTTAAAATATAAATTCTTAGTTTTGCCTGTTTTTGAACTTTATACAATGGAGTCATAATGTGTTTATTCTTTGTGACTTGTCTTTTTGCTCAGCATTGTTTTTGAGATTCATCCATTTTGTATGTAGCTGTAAGTTCATTCATTTTTCACTGCTATACAGATTCCATTGTGTAAATACATCACTACTTACCCATTCTTCTGCTGATAGGCTTTGGGGTTGTTTCCAGCTTCCTTCTATTGTAAGTAGTGCTACCTGGAACATTCCAGTAACTGTACTCTGGTGCATATGCATATTTTTCTCTAGGGTGTGTATACCTGGGAATGAAATTGCTGGCCATCAGCCATCAGGTGTGTTTAGCTCTATGGGTAATGTCAGATTCTCTTCCAAACTAATAGTGCCAGTTTACATTCTCACGTCTTGTGTATTAACCAATTTTTACATCTTTGACAATCTGGTAGGATTGAACTAGTCTCTCACTATAGTTTTAATTTGCATTCCCCTGATCACTGCTGAATGTGAGCTTTTTTCATTTTTCATTGGCTATTCATGTTTCCTCTTTTATGACCTAGTAATTTGTAGGAATTCTTTATATATTCTGGGTACTAACCATTTGTCAGTTATATGTATTGCTGGTCTCTTAGTTTGTGGGGTTTTTTCCACAATACAAGTTCTTAAATTTAATGTCAAATTTATCTTATATTTTCTTTATTGACTGGTGTTTTTTGTCTCATATTTAAGAAATTCTTCCTTTTGCCAAGGGTTTAAAAGCTATTGCTGATAATACTGAATTTCAATTGTTTTTTATTTACTGATTTGGAATCCTGTAATCTTTCTCAGTTCTCTTAATTCTAATAATTATTTGTAGGTGTTTTGGGTTTTCTTCACACTCATCTCATATGTGATTAATAATTTTCTTTCTATCTAGATCTTATTTCATTTTTTCTTGCTCTAATGTGTTGGATAGAATCTCCAATATAATGTTCACTTCATCTGATTTTGGGTGAATTTATTTGCTAAAGATTGTTTTTAATATCCTTTAATCTCTTTTGTTTATTTACTTATTCGGTTGCATTGGGTCTTTGTTGCTGCACGTGGGCTTTCTCCAGTTGCGGCAAGTCAGGGCTACTCTTCATTGCGGTACGTGGGCTTCTCATTGCGGTGGCTTCTCTTGTTGTGGAGCACGGGCTCTAGGCGCGTGGGCTTCAGTAGTTGTGGCACTCAGGCTCTAGGGCACTAGGGCTTCAGTAGTTGTGGCACATGGGCTTAGTTGCTCTGTGGCATGTGGGATCTTCCCGAACCAGGGATCAAACCTGTGTCCCTGCATTGGCAGGCAGATTCTTAACCACTGCGTCACCAGGGAAGTACCCTCCTGGTGGACTCTTTAATCTCTGCAGCATATATACTGTTATCACCACCTCATCACCCGCCCTTCATTCCCAGTTTTTGGCTACTTGTACTTCTTTTTCTTCCTTTACCATTTTTTTCTGTTTCTTTTTTGGACTGGTCTTACCAGAGGTTCTTCAAGTTTTTAATCTTTTGAAATAACTAAATTTTATCTTCATTGATTTCTGTTTTATATTTGTTTCCTAATTCATTGATTATTGTTCTTTATTATTTTTATTCATCTACTCATTTGGAGTTTATTTTGCAGCCCTCTTTCTAATTTTTTAGGTGGATGCCTGTCTCATCTTTTGTCTTTTTTTAATGCATTTCTCTCCAAATATTGCTCTAGCCATCCCATGAGTTTTGATATATAGTTTTAAAAAAATTACTCAATTCTAGATTTTTTTTTTAATGCAGACCAAGCGCAGACCTCAGGCCCAGCAGAAATCTGCATTTTTTTTGTTTGTTTGGTTTTGTTTTTTGGCCTTGCCATGCAGTTTGTGGAATCTCAGTTCCCTGACCAGGGGTTGAACCTGGGCCATGGCAGTGAAAGCCCAGAATTTTTACCACTAGGACACCAGGGAACTCCCTAGATATTTTCTAATTCCCTTTTGCTTTAGTCTTTTACTTGTGAGTTTAAAATTTCTTAGTGTTCAAAAATCTTTTTTTCTTTAGTTACATTTTTTTTTTTTTTTTTGCGGTATGCGGGCCTCTCACTGCTGTGGCCTCTCCTGCTGCGGAGCACAGGCTCCAAATGCGCAGGCCCAGCGGCCATGGCTCACGGGCCCAGCCGCTCCGCGGCATGTGGGATCCTCCCGGACCGGAGCACGAACCCGCGTCCCCTGCATCAGCAGGCGGACTCAACCACTGTGCCACCAGGGAAGCCCTTGAGTTACATTTTTGTTATTGAAATTTCTAACTTGATTGTACTGTGGTCAGAGAATATTGCCCTTTTGATACCAGTTCTGTATCAAAATATCAAAATATAGTCCTGTATTAGTTCATTTTCTACTGCATAACAAATTATCCCCAAACTTAATGGCTTCAAGAGTTATCTCACTTTTTTTTTTAATTAATTAATTTATTTTATTTTTGGCTGCTTTGTGTCTTTGTTGCTGCGCGTGGGCTTTCTCTAGTTGCGGCGAGCAGGGGCTACTCTTCACTGCGGTGCATGGGCTTCTTATTGTGGTGGCTTGTCTTGTTGAGCACAGGCTCTAGGCATGGAGGCTTCAGTAGTTGTGGCATTCAGGCTCGATAGTTGTGACTCTTGGGCTCTCGAGCGCAGGCTCAGTAGTTGTGGCACAGCGGGCTTAGTTGCTTCATGGCATGTGGGATCTTCCCGGACCAGGGCTCGAACCTGTGTCCCCTGCATTGGCAGGCAGATTCTTAACCACTGTGCCACCAGGGAAGTCCGTGTCTCACAGTTTTTGTGGGTCAGAAATCTGGACTCAGCTTAGCTTGAGTTCCCTGCCTCTGGGTCTCTTATAGGCTGTGATCAAGGTGTCAGCTGGTAGGGGAGTCATCTTAAGGCTCAACACAGGTGAATCCACTTCTAGGTGTTGGCCTCTTTTTCTTTTTTAATATTTATGTATGTATGTATGTATGTATGTCTGCGTCAGGTCTTAGTTGCGGCATGTGGGATCTTCGTTGTGGCACGTGGGCTTCTCGCTAGTTGTGGCCCGTGTGCTCGGTAGTTGCAGTGCATGGGCTTAGTTGCCCCTCAGCATGTGGGATCTTAGTTCCCTGACCAGGGATTGAACTCATGTCCCCTGCATTGGAAGGCGGATTCTTAACCACTGGACCACCAGGGAAGTCCATGTTTGGCCTCTTAATATTGCTTAGTGACTTGGCAAGGTCATCAGTGCATTTAAACAGATTTACATATATTTACCCCATCATTTTTAGTTATTTTCAACAGAAGGGTCAGGGTACTTAATCAGCCAAACTGTTATAGAGAAAAAAATGTGTCTGCTTAAGCTACTAAGGACCTGAACTAAAAATGAAGAAATGATTTTGTGAGAGGAAAATATTTTTTAGCCCAGGAAGCTGTATGAATTAGAGTCCAGTGAGGAGACCAAAAGCAATGTTACATATTTCAACAGAGGGAATTTAATAGAGGGAATTGGTTACACAGGTGTGGGAGGGCTGGGAGGCCCCAGGGTAGCCTAGTGATAGTAATTGCAGAAAGCAGTCCCCTTTCCTAGGGCTGGGGACACAAAGGGAGAAGACTGGGGTTTCCAGACCTAGATGTGTGGAGGAGAGGTCCTGTGAGGCTAGTGCTCAGATCTCTGAGAGGAATTTCTGCTTGAGTGCTGCTGCTAGCTCTGAAGAGCCCAAGGAGAGCCCTTATGTGGGAAGGAACAAGCTTTCTCCTACCTTTCAGTCACCCTCTAGTTCCCCTGTTGTCCAGTCCTAACAGCTGGAAAGAGGAGAATGTAGTTTGCAGAGCCCTAGCCCCAGCATGTCTAAGCAGAGTATAGAAGAGTGGATGTGAAGGGGAGAGACCATCGCTTAATTTAAGAGGTTGACCCAGTGCCCCTGGAGCCTCAGGAGTCCTGCCCAACTCAGCCAGTGTAAGTCACAGAGGTTATAGGGTCATGACTTACACTGCTGCTGCCAACCATGACTTCAGAACTTCACAAAGCACTTATTTATAAAACTGGTATGAAATAACAACTGTTTCTCCCTTTTTCTTAGAATATGAAATATTACCAAGGTATCCGGGCTGCTGTGAGCAGGGTGAAGGACAAAGGACAGAAGGCCTTGGTTCTTGACATTGGCACTGGCACAGGACTCTTGTCAATGATGGCGGTCACGGCTGGTGCTGACTTCTGCTATGCCATTGAGGTGAGGCACACTCTTCACATGTGTGTCCTGTGTCCTGTGTGGGAAGTTCTTTGTGTCCCTTGCACTCTGCCCATCTGTTTGTTCACAGACAGACATTCATGGAGTGTTCACTCCATGCCAAGCACAGGGTCAGGTTTGGAGAACACAGAGATGAATCAGACACAGTTCCTTCCTCCAGGAGCTCATTGTCTTCCCTGAAAACAGCGGTTCTCAGCCTTGGCTGCATGTCAGAATCACTGAGGAACTTTAAAAAAGCTAATGTCTAGTCAGTCGTTGTCATGTCCTCCCGTACCAGGGCACGAACCTGTGTCGCCTGCATCGGCAGGCGGACTCTCAACCACTGCGCCACGAGGGAAGCCCTAGGTTTTTTTTTTAATTCTTATTTTTCTTTAAACAATTGCCAAGACTGGAATCAAAGATAAATAGAAGGCACAACACTTTTGCTCTGGTTTTGTGTTATTCAAATTAAAAAAAAAAATTTTTTTTTTTTACAAATACAAATTAAACATGAAAAAATTACTTCAAAAAAACCCTAACAGTTCAAGAAAAGCTTATCAGTTGCATTCTAGGCATTTAAAACCTATTTCACAATTTAAATTTCAGTGGTAAAAACAGTAGGTTTTGGAACTGTTTTGTGACCATGTATCCAAAGAAAAACTCCACTAACACCTTTAATTCAGTTTTTAACCATACCAGAGAGAATCTAAATTGTCAATTTTTCCAACAGCAGTTTTTCCACATCAGAAGGTAGTAATGACTCTCAAAGAAGAGACAGTTTGGGTTCTTCCTGCCTTAAAAGTGTTTATCAAATCCTGTAATTCTCACAGGCTTTTGAAACATGTAGAAGATAAGTAAGAAATATTCCAGTGAATGAAACATACCAAATGTCAGTAATAAGCAAGACACATTCCTTTGGGGAAACTGTTTAAAAGAAAACCAGTCTGTATATGCAAATAAAACAAGGAAATGCAGTCTTTTTTTTTTCTTCTTTAAAAATCCATTTTTCCTAAAATATCATTCCACAAAATTGGAAGTGAAGGACTAAAAGGTGGCGGGGTCGGGGAGAGAGGGGGAAGGAGCACACACCATTAATACAAAAAGTAAAATTGTACAAACATAAGCAGTGTATCATACACTAGAATCAGATTCCAAGATACCAGAAGTTGGCTGAAGAAATTCACCATTCTGTGGGAGCTAGGGTTTGTACTGCTGTCTGAAGATCGGTGAAGAGCAATTCACTGCCTTGGAGCAATGCCCTTTCCCACTCCAAATCCTGGTTTCTGCACCATGCCTCCTCAGGGGGTGCCTGTCATCCCACCACCGAGCCCACCTTGAGGGCCTCCAGGTCCCCGCAGGCAGTTATCTCGACGATCCCCTTCCCGGACGGTTTGAGTCTTCTTTTCTTCCACATTCAGGCAGACCTCACCTCTGAACATGATGGACCTGTTGCTAAGCACCTTCTGAACAGGCTCAGAATCATCAAACACAATGAACCCAAAATTGGGTAATTTCCCACTGCTGTTAATACACAGCTCCACCACATTCCCATAATTTTGAAAAAAATCTTGAAGCTCTGATTTGTCCACCTCATGAGGCAGGTTGCTGATAAAGAGCTGGTGATTGTCAGGGTGTCTCACGATTCTTTGGGGTTCAACATCACCTTGCTCACCAGCCTCACAGACTGGTCTAGGTCCCGTCTGGAGAGGAACATTTGTTTTTGTTTTTGTTTTTTTGCGGTACGCGGGCCTCTCACTGTTGTGGCCTCTCCCGTTGCGGAGCACAGGCTCCGGATGCGCAGGCTCAGCGGCCATGGCTCACGGGCCCAGCCGCTCCGCGGCATGTGGGATCTTCCCGGACTGGGGCATGAACCCGTGTCCCCTGCATTGGCAGGCAGACTCTGAACCACTGTGCCACCAGGGAAGCCCTGGAGAGGAACATTTATTCGCTGTTCTCGAACCCTTTGATGCCTCTGAGGCCTCTGCGGTGGAATTTGAGATTGAGGCTTAGACTCCGGACGAGGCTGTGAAGCTGGTACTTTAACAGCATGAGGTGGTATCCCAGTAACTGAAATAGCTCCACTGGGTGGAAGGTTCTTGCTGGTCACAGATGTCCAAGAAAAGGTTCTCAAGTCCTTCTGCACTGTCTGGGCTATGTCTGCAGGCGCTGGAGAAGAACTCTTCTGAGCATCCTCAGGAGCAGTTTCTTCCAATACTGGCTCAGACTTTTCCTCTTGGACTTCAGACACAGGTTCTTGCTCCGGTTCTGGTTCAGGATCAGGCTCTGGTTCAGCAACAGGTTCTTCTAAATGTTCTTCTAAGTCACTGCTGACAGTTTGATCATAGAAAGTTCCAGAATCATCAGGTACCACCTCAGGTGTCTGCTGTCTTTCTTCAGGTTCCTCTACTTCTTCAGATTCTTCTCAGGCTCAGGGACAAAGCCACCAAAGACCTCATCTTGGTATCTGAAGATATCATTGTGAACATAGAACTTATTTTCAACAGAGCTCTCAGGAGCAAGGACAAAGGTCTGCATGAATCTCCTTAAAGCCTGGGTGTTATTAGAGAGCAAGCACATCACCTGGACCACCACACAGTCATTCAGAGTGGCATGAGCATCGACATGACGGATCTTAGCGTGGCAATTGGTGAAGTTTTGTGACATCACTTTCCTATGGATTTCTTTCTGTCCATAGACTGCATCTGCTGGCTTTCCATTTGAATCCAATCCCGCATGGACATAAGAAGAGTTCTTTCCATAAAATCTGTGTAGCATGTCTGGGGCCTGGTTCAGCAGTGTGTAATACTGTCTCACAAATTCCCGCCCGACCAGCAGGGGACTAGGCTTCTCCATAACCATTGCTTTGGTCGATTCAGCCTGCACGGCTGAGCGGGAGAGGAGCAAGCTCTGCTCCACAGCACGGCAAAAAACAAAAAACTCAACTAGATTTTATTATCTTTGTAAATGAAGAAACTAAGACCCATAGAGTTTAAAGATGTAAGTCCCACAGTTAATAAGTAGGAGAGCTAGACCTGGAGCTTGGTCTTTTTAGTTCCTAATATGGTGCTGACTCCACATGGGTAGCTTTGATGGCAGGGTGTGCATGTATGTGAGAGTTAGTTTTCTAGTGTGGGTGTCTGGGGTGGAGGCAGGGATGCCATTGACTGGTAAGAGGAACTCAGAGGACGATAACTTACTTTGCAGGAAAGACAATGCATTTCATTTTGGATGTGTTGAGTATGAGAGAGACAGGTCTTGTGGCAGGAGCCAGTATATATGTGGACTGCTAATTAAAAATATAGGGTGAGAACATACTTTTCGATAGAATTGGTAGGACTGTACTCTTAGGTTTTTCCATATTTTTACATCACTTACCTGGATTTGTAATTCTCTTGCTACTCTTGCCTGTGACTCTCAGACCTCTTTCATTTGATTCTTGACATCTTATGGTGGCCTCCTAATTTTTGTTTTAGTGACTACCTGTTTGATCCTCTGTTCTTGTCTGTGGATTGCCCTGTGGTTTCAGCTCTGCCTGAGCTGCATGGCAACAGGAAAGACAGGTGCAGAAGAGTGAGAGAGAACCTGCTGGTCCCTATAGACGGAAGTCTGAACCTTGAGAGAGTTGCATATATAGTGGATTTGGGACTCACTTGCTAAAGATGTGACAGGTGAAGCTGGCAGTGTAGGAGGCTGTCCACGGAGAGAGAGTACACTGAAAAGAGCAGACCTTGGAACACGCCTATGTTCAGGGGGCTGAAGGAAGAAGAGTGACCATAAAGTCAAGTTCAGACAGACACGAAGAGACCCTAGAGGGTAGGGGCAGACTGCATAGAAATCGTGAGAAAGAGGGAGTGGTCAGTCGGTGTGGATGTTATAGAGCAGCACTGTCCGATAGAACTTTCTGATGTTGAAAATCTTCTATGGCTCTGCTGGCCAGTATGCTGGTCCCTAGCCACATGTGGCTGCTGAGCACTTGAAATGTGACTAGTAGGCCTGAGGAACTGAATTTTGGAATTTTATTCATTTTCATTTACATTTAAATAGCTACATATGGCTACTGTATTAGCGCAGGTATAGAAATTGAGCAGGATGAGGACTGAGAAAGCTGTGGGTTGGCAGCTAGGACGTTATTGGTGACCCCCCTTTAGGTGATATTTTCAGGAGAGTAAGGTTGAGGAATGGATGGAATATAAGAAATCACAGACATTGACTGTAGGCTTCTCTTTTAGTACATTTGAAAAGGAAGGAATATTTGGGGAAGGTGCATTGGTTACAGTGATTTCTGTGGCAAATGCCTTGAAAACAAAGCATGGTCCTGGCTTCCTCTCTTTCTTTCTCCTTTTTAAGGGCAAAAAGAACTTTCCCAGGCATCTCTAGCAGACTTCTCTTTAGGTATCATTGGCCAGAGTAAGGTTAAATGCCATTTAACTTACTCATTGACCTTAGACCAGACAGATGCACCACTTGAAAGAAGGTCAGTTCCCCAAACTGATTTGAGTGCCAGGAGAGGACACAGAATGATGTGGGGAAGTCAGCTTCAGGGTTCATGCCAGGTAGTGTTTGGGGTGAGTTCTTGAGTTCTTGGTGGCTGAGGAGGAGGCTGTGAATGACAGAGCCTAAAGGGTCAGTGGAAGAGATGAATGATAAGTCAAGGGGCAGGAGGGCTGAGAGGATGGTGTGAGCTTGTGATACTTCTGGAGTGGAGGTAAACTGATAGGTGAGAACTGAGGGTTTGAGGCCCTCAAACTATGAATACATCAAAACCATCAAGCCAGAGCCTAGAAATAATTTGAAACAGATTGTGAAGATTTTTTTTTCCTAGCTGAGTACATATGCATTCTTTATAGAAGAATATAGCATATCCCTTTTGACTATAATAAAAGAAATACGTGATCATGGCAGAAAATATGGGTGATGCAGAAAAGGTCTTAGAAAAAAATGGAAATCTTGTCATCGTGACCAGGCACTTTATCATTTTCAAAAATTTCCTTTCTCTGTGTGTGGCCGCATGTGCATCTGTATGTTTTATGCAGTGACGTGGTTGGAGCTGTGCAATCTAAGTTGGGCAGGCTGGAAAGTAAGAGTTGGAGAAACTTATGTTTAGGGACATGTGAAGGGTTCAGGGAAGACTTCTGTTGCGGGGGATTTGTGCTGCCCTGGAAAGTTGGGTTTGCTTGCAGGTGGGAGTAGGGCAGGGAAGGCTCAGGCTTGCCTCCTGCACAATGAGGACATCCGCGTGGCTGTAGCGTTGGTTGTGTGTGTGTATGTGTGTATCGGGTGGAGGGTGGAGGGTGTGGGAGGGGAGTAAGGCTGGGTAAAGTAAGGTGGTCCACATTTTGGAGGGCCTCAAATACCGTAAGAAAATATAGGCTGTGTTCTGCTAGCAGTAGGGATTTGAGACAGTTTTGCGCAGGAGGGTAACCTGCTGCTCACACTTAACATCTACTACAGTTACAGTCTCACTTTCCTCTAGAGAGCACATACACTTCCTGTCCCAGGTCACAGATCATGGTTTTGTGAGGCAAGTCCCCTTCCTGGTTCCCTCTAGCATAGCACTGGCACCTGCCATCCTTACTAGGTAGTGCAGCCTCCTTGGGAGCCCCCTGCATGCCTCCTGTGCCTGGCATGTAATGAGAAGGCCCAGCTGCAAGTTAAACCCAGCGGAATTTCATCCTTTTGTATTCATTTCCAAGAC
Source organism: Phocoena sinus (assembly GCF_008692025.1). Classification (NCBI taxonomy): domain Eukaryota; kingdom Metazoa; phylum Chordata; class Mammalia; order Artiodactyla; family Phocoenidae; genus Phocoena; species Phocoena sinus. The sequence goes on from NC_045781.1 coordinate 41,025,726, forward strand.
ACACATTTGGAGAAGTATTTAAGTTACATAGATGAAGTCTTGTTTATTTATCTAATGAACCCAAATCAGCCCAATGAAGTATTTTGCCTGTATCAAATGGTAACAGAGGTACATTTTGTGTATTCAGGAAGAAATTCTGTAGTGTAGGCCTCTTTTAGTACAAATCATAGGTCCAGAATCAAGGCATATCTTGGGTTTTAGGATGTTATTTAATTTATTGCTCATTTTTACTTGGGTTTTGTCTCTAATTTTTAGGTTTTCAAACCTATGGCTGATGCTGCTGTAAAGATTGTGGAGAAAAATGGCTTCAGTGATAAGATTAAGATTATCAACAAGCATTCCACTGAGGTGACCATAGGGCCAGGTAAGATCAACACATCCTGTGTCAAAAGCTTTACTTGCTCTTGTAGGAGAGAGGAAAAGGTTTATTCCAGTTTGTGGAATAGATGTACCCAGGTAATCACAGAGACTGGGGCCTCTCCATGTGCTGATCTGAAGATAAGCACTTTGCTTTTCTGTTAGTCTATTTCTCTACTAGTTAAATCAGGAATGAGTAAACCAGAGCTAATCAAGTATAAGAGTAGTGATGCAAACAAATGAAACCTTTTGCTTAAGCAAGTTGGAATTCACAATTTATCTGAATTTTGCGTTTTATCAGATAGAAGTAAAACTAAGTTGATAGTAGAAAGAGGTTTGCTTAGTTCCGATATCCTGTCTCAGTATCCAGTGTGAGAGATTTGCCTGTGTAGCTCGGTCTCTCCAGGTTTTCAGAATATTTTTTATAGTTTAGGAATTTGAATCAGACTTCTAACATTTCACATGCCACTGATACTGGAAGAGCACAGTGGACAAGAAGCTTCTAGGGGGACTTCCCTGGTGGCCCAGTGGTTAAGAATCCACCTGCCAATGCAGCGGACACAGGTTCAAGCCCTGGTCCAGGAAGATCCCACATGCCACGGAGCAACTAAACCCGTGTGCAACAACTACTGAGACTGCGCTCTAGACCCCGCGAACCACAACTACTGAGCCCGTGAGCCACAGTTACTGAGCCTGTGTGCCACAACTACTGAAGCCTGTGCACCTAGAGCCCGTGCTCCGCAACAAGAGAAGCCACTGCAATGAGAAGCCCGTGCACCGCAACGAAGAATAGCCCCCGCTTGCCACAACTAGAGAAAGCCCACAACTAGAGAAAGCCTGTGTGCTTTCTCCTATTGAGAAAGCTCCCCTAGCTCCCCCTACTGAGAACCCTTGTTCTAAGCAAGCTTTAGCCATACTAGTACAGTGTGACCTTTCTGGGGTCTCTGTTGAATGCCTGGGCACTGGCTAATCAGAACTAGAATGTTTCTTAGTCCTCTGAGCTCTGGCAGTTGTTCAGCTTATAGCTACGTGGTCATCCTTTGCTCGACCTTCTGGAAGCTTAGTCTGTGTGTGTGTGAATATAGTCAGCAAGAGACATGAGGGGAACCCTCTGCAGATTTCTGAAGCCCTTTTTCTGTGTAACTTCCTGTCCGGCTCTCTCTCTGAAGTGTAGCCTCCTCCACTCCCTTGAACTCTTTGCTGTCTCCTTATTCAGCAAGACACTTTGCTTGGCTTCTCACTCTGTGTACCGAGTACCATGGTCTGGAAAGTGCCTGCTGGCTGGAAGCCAGGGCAGTAGTAGGGGTCACTTTGTTTCCCATTGTTCAACATCTAAAACCACTTGTTTCATATGCTTTGCAAGGTTTTCTAGTTGATTATGGTGGTGGATAAGTCTGATCCCAGTTACTCCATTTTGGCCCGAGATCTTGAGAGAGCGGAGACTCACCTGCCGAGCAGCCTTTGCCGTGTCACTCACTCTGTGCTCTGCCCTGTGCCTCCTCCAGGCTGTGTGTTGTTCACGCCAGCCCCCTCTTATGTTTCTTAATATTTTTCTATGTAGTGCTTATGACTGCAATAATGAAGTAATTATGTATTTAATGTCTGTATCCCCACACAGCTGAAGCATCCTGAGTTCATGGACTGTGTAGTCTTATTAATATTAATTCCATTCCATAACTTGGCACAGGGCCTGGCACATGAAAGAATTCAGTCATATTTGTTTAGTGAGTAGATTGTCAGCTTTGCTTGGTCCTTAACCCCTTGTAAATGGGACTTTGTTTCTACTTCTTCAACTTGACAAGTGGCTTCCTCACTGCCCGGGCTGATGGTCTTTTCCCTGCTTTACAAACACTGCAGCTTTGGTACTTCTGCCATTCAGTCCTTCTGAAAACTCTCCCTTCCCAGGCCTCAGTGACATCTCCCAGTCTTGGTTGTCCTTTGCACCTTCCTTTTTGCTCCCAAATGCATATTTCCAAGCTTCTGTTCTGAGCCCTTTTAAAAAATGGCGTCTGAGTTTGTTGCCTATTCCCCAGAGATGGATTACATGCTGAGACGTGGAGCAGCCAACTTGGGGTGGCACTTATTCATTCATCCAGTCATTTGGTGAAGACTTCTGAGGCACCTGGGGTAACTGCCCCTCCTCTGGCTCCCCCTGCACCCTCTGTACCCTTATACATTAGTACTCAACAGGCTCTCAAAAAGTATTTGTTGAAATTCATTAGATCATAAAGCTTTATTTTTGAAGAAGATTTGGGCAATAAATCATTTTAAGTTACATAATTGGCTTAAAAATTATTCAGAAGGTAGAATTGGTAGGGCTTGGTGATTGATTAGATGTAGGGTGACAAAAAGGGAGGAATCAAGAATTTAGCTAACATTTGCTGACTGTTACTGGGTGCTCAGCATTGTTCTAGGCGCTGGGGTGCAGTGGTGAACAGGCCAGTCAGGGTTCCTGTTCTGGAGCTGGTCAGTGATGCCCAGGTTTCAGGACTGTGTGACTGGTGATGCTGTTCATTGAGAAGAAGTGTTGGACAGAGAAGCAGGTGTGTGCAAGTGGGGTGGTTGGCTTAGTATGGGACAGTGTATTTCAATTGGAGTTTGGCACGATATCAGAGAGGATGGGCAGTGACCCAGGAGGGTCTCTGTGCCAGGAGACAGAAGTTTCTTCTCAGCCTCCTTTCACGTTGTGCTGCCATTGAGGACACGTGTACTTCATAGGAGCTGGATAGGTTTTACCTTTGTTATTTGAAACACCACCAGGTGAAGCAGATCTTGTAACCTACCACTCTTTTACAGATGAGGTGACTTATGGTCAGGACTGAGGGTTCAGGGCTAGAAAGTGGGATCCAGGCCCAGCTCTCTATGACTCAAGGCTCAAGCTCCCTCTACTGCGTCCTTCTTTGAACCTCTTAATGCTGCTCTTTTCTCACTTCATCTGTGATACTTGTCTTCTGTGTAGGGAAGATGAGTGGGCTTTGTCAAATTGTAATTCATGAGCCATTAGGAGTGTTTACAGTTAATTCTCCATGATGAATACCCCTTCCAAAGTCAGTTTTATCTGGACTCATTAAAAATTGTAATTGTAGAAGTAACATTACTTTACATTATAGAGATTTAAAGAATAGAGTTAACAGAAAGACCTTCCATAATCCTACTGTCCTTAAAAAACTGTTATTTGGGGGATTGTTTGGTAGCAAGAAACTAAATTAAGGGGGATTTAGTGTAAGGAACTGGGGTTTCTGAATCCTGGATCTCAGTTGTATCATTGCGTATCAGTGGAATCAGCCTCTCTGTTGCTTTAGTTTTCTCCCCCTCTCTGCAGCCTAGAAATATCTGAAGTACCAGCATTCAGTTTTGTTTTTCAAATAATTTTTGCTAATTTAATAGTTAATAGTTTAATTGTTTGTATCTCTCTAATTGCTAATAAGAATGAAAATTTTTTCTTGTATTTGATTGATTTGCTTTCTGTTTTGAATTGTCTATTTGTATTTTTGCCTGGTTTTCTTCTTGGGTGTTTGTAGTTTTCTTATTAGTTTTACAAGTCCCTTGCATTATTAAACATACAGAAAAATTGATAGAGTAGTATGGTGAACACCCATGTTCTCTTAACCAGGACTTAGGAGTCACTCGTTAGCATTTTGATGTATACATGTTATGTCAATGTGGATTTTATTTTATTTTATTTTTTCTGAACCGTTGAAAAGTCAGTTGCAGACATGATGACACTTCTAAATACTTCAGCATATATATGTGCTTTCAATTTTAGTGACCTATTAACCTTTTATCTTTTACATATTTGCTGTTAATATTTGTTCCAATCTGTTGCTTGCCTCTGACTCTTTCCTTTTGTTTCTCAGATGGTGACATGCCATGCCGTGCCAACATCCTGATCACGGAGCTGTTTGACACGGAACTGATTGGGGAGGGAGCACTGCCCTCCTATGAACACGCACACAGGCATCTCGTGCAGGTAGGGGACTGAGGGCCTCCTTCGGGCAAATTGCTGTGATCTCAGTTGACTCACACAGCTCTCATTGACACACCACGCTCTACATAGCCTGAGCCCTCAGTGCCTCTCTGTACACCTTAGGGCAACCTTTGATTCCTATGAGATTCTGACTGTCCTCAATTATGACTTCTGTGCCTCTTGAATGCCACGTCTTAGTAGGTTAGAGTCAAAAGACTAGAAACTATCTTCAAATTGAATTCAGCAAACATTCATTTAATGTCACCTGTGTGTAAGGTGTGCTAGCATCCAGGGAGAAGTATAAGCCATTCTTCTTGCTTCTATATCCACACTAGTCAGCAGTGGTAAGGACTTGATGGGCCAGATGGAGAGGTAGGCAGAAGCACCACTGACATTTGGTTTAGGGCTGGTGGAAAAGGTCAAGGCCCAGGAAGGAGATGAGGGCATGTGTGGAGAGGGTGGAATTTGGAAAGGCACTGAGGAAAAGGAGAGATGTCCCAGGTGGAGGACCTGTTTGGTAGGTCAGTGGGAACACCAGCCTAAGGTGCTTGTAAGCTAATGTGGAGAATGGGGTGGAGGATAGAAGACCTTGAATGCCAGGCTGTTCCAGATGAAGGAGTTTGGGTGGTGATAATCTTTGGCAGGTTTTTGTGTTTTTAATAAATTTGTTTGTTTGTTTTTATTTTTGGCTGTGTTGGGTCTTCGTTACAGTGCACAGGCTTTTCTCTAGTTGCGGTGAGTGGGGGCTACTTTTCGTTGTGGTGCTCAGGCTTCTCATTGCGGTGGCTTCTCTTGTTGTGGAGCATGGGCTCTAGGCACGCAGGCTTCAGTAGTTGTGGCACACAGGCTCAGTAGTTGGGGCTTGCGGGCTCTCGAGCACAGGCTCAGTAGCTGTGGCCACAGGCTTAGCTGCTCCGCAGCATTTGGGATCTTCCCAGGCCAGGGCTTGAACCCGTGTCCCCTGCATTGGCAGGCAGATGCTTAACCACTGCACCACCAGCGAAGCCCCGACAGTTGTTTTGAGAAGGGAGAGATATGCTGAAAATTTTAGCTCAGAGATGTTGGTCTTGCTTTTTTATGAACATAAACTGGGAGGTGGAGACTCAGAGGCAAAGGCCGGCTGGGGAGGTGTGAGTGTTTGCTGCTTCTGCTGGCACCTGCCATGTGGGCACTGTTCACGTGAGCCCATAACTGTCTTGGCCCGGTATTCTTTTGAGGGGTACTTAGTACCCCTGGAGTGAGGAAGGGGGCTCCTTCCAAGGCATTTGGGGCCTGCGTCCACATTACTCATGTGGTCAGCATGTGATGGTGATCGTCCTCCAGCTCCCCATCCTGCGTGAGATGTCTTGTTGTCTCCAAAATGCAAAATTCTTCCTAGTAACTTTGGTAGAAATTATTTCTGTTTCTCCACATTAAAACCATCAGTTAGATGAATCCCTGAAATAGAGAACAAGGATATTCAGAATTATGTTAATGTTGTTCAATTTGTCTTTCTCTAATTCATCTAGTAATTAAAAGGTGCACAGGCAGCCGTCCTCAGCTTCCTCTCCCAGCTGGCCCGTAGCAGCCAGGTGTGCACTGTCCACTCTAATCACTGTCCCCATCTGCCGAGCTTGAGTCTCAGCTTGAAGGAGCTATGGCGGCACACAGTCTCCATTACCCTGTCCCTTTTTCTGCCACATTGGAGGTCATGGAACTGGGGTGCTGGAGTGTCTGACAGATAGTCCATGTGGTATTGCAGTGACCCAGGAATTGATCTTAGAAGACACATTTATTGGTGCCTTCATTTTGCAGGGCCTTTTCTGAGTACCAAGAATACGAGGGTGAGCTCCTGGGGAGGCAGGTAGGTGGGCAGGTGGTCACAGTACAGTTTGAGGTCCACGCTGATGGTGGTCGGTGGGGTGAGGTCCTGCCCCTCTGGTGGGAGAAGGCGGGGAGGTTGGGGAAGATGAAGCATGAGCTGAGTCAGTCTTGAGAGTGAGCAGGGTTTGGCCTGGCAGCTGGGGGGAGTCGCGGCAGAGGAGGTCAGCCTGCACAAAGATGTGAAGATGAGTCAGCTTATGGGTGTGTGGGAGGCAGGGTAAGAGAGAAGGCTGAAGGGCTGCGCAGGGCCTGACCAAGAAGGGCCCCTGTGCTCCAGAAGGCCGTGTGGTAGCTCAGAAGGGTTTTAAGCAGAGGATCAGTGTCAGATTTATGCAGGCAGGCATGTGGAGAGCAGCTGGGGTGCAACACTAGAGTCAGGAAGACTAGTTAGAAGGTGGCTGGAGTTGTCCAGGTGCTGGGCTGAGGTAGGCCTTAGTCAAGGCCAAAGCAGTGGAGCCCAGCGAGGTAGACTCGGGGAGGAGGAAGGTGGTCAAGGACTTCTGTTACTTAGATGTGGAGGCATTGAGGATGATGCCAGGGTTTGAGGTGTAGGTGACTGGCTTGGATGGTAGTGCTCCCTGTTGACTGGGAGGAGGACCAGGCCTGGGAAGGTGGGGGAGAGGTGAAGGTGACTTGTTTGGTTTAGACAGACTTTGAGCTGAGGATCAGCCAAGTAGAGAGGACCAGGAGGCATTTGGGTACATGTATTTGGTAAATGAAGATGGAGTGGTTGAGGTCAAACGGGAGAGTACATGGTGGGAGAAAAAGATGGTCCAGACCAGGTCTCTGGGGAATTCTCTCTGTGAGGGATGGGCAGGGGAAGCACAGCTTTGTGAAGGAGACAGAGAGGGAGAGCAGTGCTTCTCATCCAGAGCTGTGTCTGGAGACAGTTTTGATGTCACAACTGAGAGGTGGTGCTACTGTCATGTTGTGGGTAGAGGCCAGGGATGTTACCAAACATCCTACAATGCACAGAGCAGCCCCCACAGTAAAGGATCACCTGATCCAAAAGGTCACTAGTGCTGAGGTAGACAAACCCTGTGCTTGTGCTTTCTGTGCAGTAGCAGCTGTGAGTGTTCTCTTCATGGCTGGGCCCCTAGTGCCTGGCATGTAGAGGGTATTGGATGAATGAGGCAGGAGGGAAATCGGATGAGGGACTGCAGCCAAAGCCAAGTGAGGAGAGTGGTCGGCAGTGCCAGGTGGGGCCAGGAGGTCAGGTCGGTTGAGGATGGACACTTGTCCAATTAAGATAGAATTCACATACCACAGAGTGGCAGTCACCACTTTGTAATTCCTGTTTGTCTGATTTTCTTTTTTATTATTTAAAAAAATGAAAAACCAAAAGTGTAACTTTCATTCAATAAATATCATTTGATCCTTAGGCAGTTTTGTTGCAGAGAGTAAAGTCCATGATTTTAGAATGATGATAGCAATTCATCAACCAAGTAATCAGTTTTCACACAGTTTCAATAATTGCAGCAGTTTCCTTGAACTGTCTAGAAATTCTGAAACTGTGGAATTGTCATTTCGAAGGACTTGTTCTTTACTTGGCCTGAATGATCTGCCACTTTGAGCATCACTGCAACATAAGGGTACTTAAGTGATCTGCAGCTGTCTGAGCTCACAGCCATACCCAGCTTCCACTGAAAATCTATGAGCTGGTTGGTGACCTTGGCCTTAGCATCCAGCTGTGGCTCACTACACCCCTCCATAGCAGCGCCCTGGAATCCCACCACCCACTCAGGTAGAAGCTCCTGGGGCAAGGTTTATTTTTGAAATATCCAAGAGTGTCAGGTAGCTAGGAACTTACCTGACATAAGTCGTCTTAGGCATAATGTGTATTCTTTCTGAAGTCTGGTTTCTTCTGTTCCCAAGGGCATTGGCTGAAAACAGTTCACTGTCCTAATAGTGATAAGGCATTAGATGTTACTAAACCTGCCTAATATTAGGGAATAAATCTCTTTTGCTCAATGGGAATTACTGTGGGTCAACGTAACTGGTTATTTTTTTGTTCTTTTGTTTTACTTTTTTAATATAAACTTAGAAAAATTGTGAGGCAGTGCCTCACAGAGCAACCGTCTACGCACAGCTGGTGGAGTCCAGGAGGATGTGGTCATGGAACAAGCTGTTTCCCATCCGTGTTCAGACCAGCCTTGGAGAGCAAGTCATTGTCCCCCCCTTGGAACTGGAGAGGTGTCCTGGCGCGCCCTCTGTCTACGACATTCAGCTGAACCAGGTGTCTCCCACTGACTTCACTGTCCTCAGCAACGTGCTGCCTATGTTCAGGTACCAAGGAGCCACCCAGGGTCATGGCGTTTGGAGACACTTGGTGAATTGCGGTCTTTGGCAGTTCTTTTTGAGTTCATTTTGACATCAGGAGTCCATTGCAAACAAGTCTCATTGCTGGTGAGGTCACCATAAATGCTTAAAGATAGAGTGTGTGAGCTTAAAATATGCTTCAGTTCCTGAATATTCTTCCACAGTGTGGACTTCAGCAAGCAAGTCAGTAGCTCAACAGCCTCCCATAGCAGGCAGTTTGAACCTCTGGCATCTGGCCAAGCTCAGGTGGTTCTCTCCTGGTGGGATATTGAAATGGACCCTGAGGGGAAGATCAAGTGCACCATGGCCCCCTTCTGGGCACACTCGGATCCAGAGGAGCTCCAGGTAAGAGGCGGGAGCTGAGCACGTTTTTGTGGAAATCAGGAAACTTGTCCACTTTTGGTCCTGGGAAAGGAGCATGTTGAAGCTTAGATTCCTAAGAATTTAGAGATAGAAGGGACTATGTTAGAATCAATGTCAAAGAAGAGTTTAAAAGAAAAAAAACCAAGGCCAGCTGTAGTAAGATAGACCTTTCAGGCCAAGTTCATGGTCAACACCAGTGGTCACAGTGAGCCATAGGGCAGCTTTGGTGTGCTGGCTCTCCCCTCGTCCTGGTACAGCCACTCTTAGACCTGCCCACCGAGTAATCCAGGGGTCCTCAGATTAGCTTGTGATAGAGAACTACAGCCTGTCTACAGCCGCATTTTCTGTGACCTCAGAATCTACCTTCTTCAGCTCAATGGAAAGTGGGGAGGATGTGAACTACAGAAAAGGAAATACATATTATATTCCTTTTTCTTTAAAAATATTTTTCTTAATTTTATTTATTTATTTATTTTTCAGCTGCGTTGGGTCTTCGTTGCTGCACACGGGCTTTCTCTAGTTGAGGCGAGCGGGGGCTACTGTTTATTGCAGTGCACTGGCTTCTCACTGCAGTGGCTTCTCTTGTTGCAGAGCGCGGGCTCTAGGTGCGCGGGCTTCAGTAGTTGTGGCTCTCAGGCTCTAGGGCGCGGGCTCAGTAGCTGTGGCACATGGGCTTAGTTGCTCCATGGCACTTGGGATCTTCCCGGACCGGCACTTGGGATCTTCCCGGACCAGGACTTGAACCCGTGTCCCCTGCATTGGCAGGTGGATTCTTAACCACTGTGCCATCAGGGAAGTCCAAGAACCATGCAGATTTAAACTGCAGTGAAATACTGTTTTTCGTGTATTAGTGAATAAAGTTCAGAGTTTGCATGCTGTTGGTGGAGCCGTGGGGCAGTGCAGGAGGGTGATCACCAGAGCATTGTGGAGTGCAGCAAGGCCCACAGTCGGTCAGGATGGGACCTGACACCCCTTTTAGGCATTTAGGCTCTGGATGGAGCTGCATACGTGTAGAATGACGTGTGTGCCAGGATACTCACTGCAGCCCTGATTAAATAGAAAAGATTGGAACAGCCTAGAGGCCACCAGCAGGGACTGGCCAAGTCCATTTTCCTGCATCCACGCAGAGGGTGAGGTGGCTGTCTCTGCACTGATGTGGAACAGTCTCAAGGACAGATCAAGTGAAACAACAAGAGGCACAGAACAGTGTGTGCTGTGCCAGCGTTGGTGTTATTAAAAATAAGAATATATGTGTTTATCAGCCTTTATATGTGTGGTGCATGTATGCAAGGGTATCTTGGGAAGAATTCACAGAAATTGGTAAAAATGGTTGCTTCTGGGAAGGGAGCTGGAGGTTAGGGGTGGAAAGGAAACTTATTTTTCACTCCATGACCCTTTTATATCTTTTGAGTTTTCTCTCATGTGCATGTATTATCTACCCCTCTGTACACAAACACAAGGGAAGAAAGTGGGAAAGATGCTTCAGGACCAAGGAATCAAATGTTCCCTCCACCTGGGAGGCCTTGGGCACTGTCCTCTGAGTGTTCTGACTTCCTGTTCCCACTTGCTGGGCACTGGCTTGGCTTTGATTGCTCAGCTGCTGGTTCTGGGTGTATACATGGTGACTTCAGGGAAGGCCTTAGCATTTCATCCTGCTCCCTGAGTTACTGCTTAGGCCAAAGGGTCATGACTGCTGTGCGATTTCAGTCAGTCCTTCTGGGCCCTTGAGCTGCCCCGGCTCCACTCTGCATAGCCTCAGTCCCCCGTAGGCTGAGAGCGTGTGTGGGGTGTGATCTGTGTGTGGGGGGGGGCGGCGTGTGTGGTGTGTGTGTGGTGGGGTGTGGTGTGGGGGGGAGGTCAATTCTCCAACAGAGTCGAGGTTGGCACTGGGCTGCTTTCTTCCTCTCTAGGAGTGTGGTAATTGCAAAATTAGCATAAGAATTTCATTAAAATGTTAATACTTCTCATTTGTATATCTTCAAAGTGCTTCTATGTGTATTTTCTCCTTGAATCCTCATATAAGACATGCTGGGTAACCACACAAAGCCTGGCGATGAGGGGAGCAGGGCCTCAGGTGTAGGCAGCCTTGGTGGGTGCTTGTCCCCAGGTGTCCTGACTGTGGGGCTTGTGTCCTTCCTCTACCAGTGGTGACTTTTGGACTGTTTCGAATTTGAAGAGCTGCTAATGAATCTCCCTCATGACTTCATTAAACTGCTTTTGATCAGCCTCAGACAGTGGATTCTGGCTATCATAGCTCTTTAGCATTAGGGCCTGGGAGGCTGGTGTGTGGGAGGGACATGGTGTCAGGGAAGCACTGTGGGAGCCCGGGAGGGGTCAGGGAGGCATAGTAAAGAATGAATAACAGGTTTTAGAGGATCTGTTTTTCCTCCTTGTTAGTGTTTATTTTTTCCAGAGTGTATCTGGTTAGATTTTAATTTTCTAGCTTTTACATTCAAATAGACATCTTAGATAGATGGGAATGTTATTCACCTGTCTTTAAGTTCAAGATCAGGTAGGATAGAATGTGTTGACTGAAAAAAAAAAAAAAACACAGTTTGAGAGTTGTGACTTTATTTGAAGCCAGATGAGGACTGTAGCCTGGGAGACAGCCTCTCAGCTCTGAGGAACTACTCTGAAGAGGTGTGGGTGGGGGCAGGAGGTCAGTATAGGTATGATTTTAGTGGAGGGGAGATACTTGCAATCAAGTACACACTTTGGCAGAAGGTTCCTGCTAGTCACGATCACACACACACACACACACACACACACACACACACACACACACACACACACACGGCAGAGGCTGGAGTCCCCTCCCCTGAGCCCACCTTGAAGACCACTGCCCTAGGCCACATTCTATCCTTCTGAAGCCAGCAGTGTTCCAGCAAGATTTTGAACCTTTAGCCTCTCTGACTTGAGGATTTTCTTCTTTATCTCTTTGGCCATAGTAGCTATCTATAGTTCACACAGTGGTTTCCCTGCAAATTGATTTTTGAATTGGGTTTTGGCCCCCGGATTAGATGCATTGCTCTTGTTGCAGCTTGGTGATAGCTGATTCTCTTCCTGTTTCAGTGGCGGGACCACTGGATGCAGTGTGTGTACTTCCTGCCAGAAGAGGAGCCTGTTGTCCAGGGCTCAGCCCTCTGCCTGGTAGCCCACCACGACGACTACTGTGTGTGGTACAGCCTCCAGAGGACCAGGTGTGCCCCAAGCCTCATTGGGTGGGGCATTAGGCTTGTGACACTGTGCCTTTATATAAATTCCCTGTCCGGACCCTGTACAGGTTTGAGTGGGCACATTTGTATCTGAACAGAATAAGAGCGAAAGTTTGTGACTGGGTATTTCAGTACCTGTTTGTGTGTACTCTGAAGAGGCTGCCCCAGTGGCAGGACCCCCATTTGGAGCAGATATATATGAGAAGCCTTGAATTGGAGGGCCCTCCGACCTCTAATGCCCATTCCACAGCCAGTGCCTAGACTCCTGCCCCCTAGAGGACCATGCGTGTGTCCCCTCTCCATCTCGATTTCCCTGGGGCAGGTCCCTGTGCCGTGCCTTCATGCTCGCTGGTGCCTAGCAGGTCATCACCCTGTGTCTGTTCATTTCCTGGCCCAGCCCCGAAAAGGATGGGAGAGCCCACCCAGCACGCCCTGTGTGTGACTGCCAGGCTCATCTGCTCTGGAACCGGCCTCGGTTTGGAGAGATCAATGATCAGAACAGAACTGATCAATACGTCCAGGCCCTGAGGACGGTAAGTGTCCAGCCCCTTAGGTGGTTGTAGGCCAGGAGGGGTTTGTCCCATGGACCCGACCGAGCTCATTGCTCGCTTATGATTAGCTGGTTTTGTTTTCTGTGCTCCCTTCTCTGTCCATGAGTGGCTTCAGCCGGCTCCTTCTGGGCGGGCATTTGGGCAGAGGCCAGGGAGCTTGTTTCTGGACTACCTGAGGGCTTGTTCTCTGCTCTTCTATGGAAGCCTCTCCCTGGCCCCTGCCTTACCTCTGGACACTTTGCCTTTATGGTCACCAGCAATTCCTTTGTGTGATCCTTGTGGATTCAGCCACCCCATTATTCCTCTCATCTCCTGCTTCCTTTCTAAAATTTTCTAGAATGTAAATTTTGTCATGTAACTCTCCTGAAAGACCTTTGCTCCCTGCTACCTGTAGAAGGGGTCTCTCAGCCTGGGGACCACACACAAGGTTTGGACGGGGGTCTCTGGACCCCTTGGAGTCATATGCAGAAAAATATGTGTGCACGTATGCATATGCATGCATTTTTTGGGGGAGGGAGGGTCCCAACCATCCTAAGTTTCTCTCAGAGGGGTCTGTTGACCCATAAAGGCATTCCTGCTTTGGGGAGTCATTTGACATGCCTACAGCTTTCTGTGCTGTGACCAGGTAGGGAAGAGGCCTGTGGTTGTGGATTGGGAGGTTGCCTCTGATAAACAGGGCAGCCCTTCAGCTGGGCCCTCTAGGATGGCTTGAGGACAGTCTTTCCTGATGGTGGGGAGAGGTGAGGGAGGTGGTTGTGTTGGAGTGGGGGGCTGGTTACCACCTGAGCCTGGGAGGCAGGTATGACTTGTGTGAGGGCATAGGAAGATCCAGCCGGGCTGTGTGGGGGTTGGAGTGAGGAGGAAATCAAAGATTGAATAATCACAGAGTGAGTTAGGGGGTCAGATGGGAAATGTTCCTGTCAGTTTGTCAACAGGAATTTCTTGACATTGTAAGAAAATCTGTGCTGAGGTTGTTCTTTTCTGCAGGTGCTTAAGCCGGACAGTGTCTGCCTGTGCATCAGTGATGGCAGTCTGCTCTCCATACTGGCCCATCACCTTGGGGCAGAGCAGGTACTGGACATGTGCCTTCTACCAGGTTCCTGACGGCCGCTCTTGAGTTCGGGTGTCATGTGGTCTGGGTACATGGTTTTGTGACTAAAGCTCTTTCAAGTGCAGCTGCCACATATGTGGCAGGCATGCTTGTGTTGGTGGCTAAGGGGTTGTTGCCTCGTGTGCGGGCAGGAGTCAGGCTATAGCTGTTGCCCCATCGCCACAGCTCCCGAGTCTGAGTCTGCCACCTCGCTAGGCTCAGCGCAGAATGTTGTACTGTCCCAGGGGGATAATGAGCACAGGTAGAGTTAGTTAGATGTTGTCCTCTGCCTTGGAGTTGCATTTTACTTTTTTTTTTTTTTTTTTTTGCGGTATGCGGGCCTGTCACTGTTGTGGCCTCTCCCGCTGCGGAGCACAGGCTCCGGACGCGCAGGCTCAGCGGCCATGGCTCATGGGCTCATGGGCCCAGCCGCTCCGCGGCATGTGGGATCTTCCTGGACCGGGGCACGAACCCGTGTTCCCTGCATCAGCAGGCGGACTCTCAACCACTGTGCCACCAGGGAAGCCCTGGAGTTGCATTTTAATCTTTGTTTTCTTTCTCTGTTAAGTGCACCTCCTACAACTAATAGCATGGTATCCTCTTCAGGTATTTACGATAGAGAATTCAGCAGCTTCTCATAGACTGATGAAAAAAGTAAGTGATAATTGTTGTTACTGAAATAATGAGGGGACCTGTGGGGCCTGCCTTCCTGAGTCTGGGATTGATCACTTTGAAGCAGTGCTGGTACCAAGGGAACTGGGAGAAGTAGGAGCTGCCAGTGAAGTTCTTGTGACTCCTGAGTCGAGAGCTGGCCTGGAAGTCTTCTAGGGCTGTTGTTGAATAGCAGTGAGCGTTTAGACTCTACTTTGTTGTGGCTGAAGATGTTTAGGCTTCTCTCCTCACTTCACATAAAATGAAAAAAACTAAAGTCTTTGTGGTGATAGAACTGAATTTGAGATTTGTTTCTGGGGCACCAGCGCCCATGGAGTCACTGCTCACAAACTGACCTGACTGGTTGGTTCTGTGACAGTGTTTCTCCTCCTGGCCAGTGATTCCCTCTCTGAAGGATAACCTACCTCCACCAGAACTACAAGCCTACAGCTAAGTCTTGCCAATGTGCCTGCAAGAGAAATTTCTTTTGCTCTTATGACATTTTGCTCCTCATCTCATCTGAGGTCTGTAGGAGGCCTTTGGATGGGAGAAGTTCTGCAAAGCAGCTGAAAGTGGTGCTCCAGAACTGTTTGGCCAGAGAACTGCACACAGATAAAGGAACTGAGATGTTCTTTTTCTGGACAAAAACAATAGTTTTGTTTTCTCTCTAAGATCTTCAAGGCTAACCACTTGGAAGATAAAATTAATATAATAGAGAAACGGCCTGAATTATTAACACCTGCAGACTTGGAGGGTAAAAAGGTAAGTAGTGAGTGCTCTGCGTTTGCTCTGGACAGCACGGCTCTGAGACAGCCTGACTGCCCCCTTCTCCGGACCTCACTGTGTGTCCCCCAGTCACTCACCAGCTAATGACTCGCCGCTGTTGAGGATGTGGTGAGGTTTGCAGAGATGCCTGCTGAGCAAATACTTGTGCAGCTCTCAAGTGGCTCATGGCTGCTCCTTCAGCAACGGCAGACGATCTCTGCTAAGAGCGACTTCGGCACATCGTGTCCCCTCCCTTTTCCCTTCACAGCACTGCTGTGCACGCTTCCGCCTCCCATCTGTTCCTCAGTCCCCCGTGTGCCTCCGAAACTGCTCCCGGCCCTCAGTAACCTTGGCTACTAGACACGGTCTCCTTGCCGCTTCATCTCGCTGGCCTCCTGCACCCTCACAACAGGGGCCTCTCCCTCCTCAACATACTTCTCTTTAGGCCCTTAAGAGGCTGCCTTTCCAGGGTTTCCTCTTCTCTTTCTGGCTGCTCCTTCTCAGTCCTTCATCGGTCTCTCTTCCTTCACTTGATCCTTCCCTGCAGGTGTCCTTGGTGCTCTCTCCTTGTCTGTCCTCTCCTCTTCTGTTGCATCTCCTCTCGGGACCATCACATCCCTTCCTATGTGGGAATCGTGGGTGTCCAAGCCGGGTCTTCAAATCTCACATATCCCACAGGCCCTTCAAGCTGGAACCTGTCATCTTTCTTGCCAACATTTTTTTTAACCCCTTTATTGAGATATAATTGACATACCATAAAATTAACCCATTCCAAGTGTACAATTTGAAGATTTTTTAGTAAATATAGAGAATTATATAACTGTCACACTGTCTAGTTTTAGAACTTCCATCACCCAGCCCCTAGCCCCAGGCAGCCGCTGATGTGGTTTCTCTCTCTGTACCTTTGCCTTTTCTTGGCATTTCATGTGAGTGGAATAATACAATATATGGTCTTTTGTGTCAGGCTTATTTCACTGTTCATGGCTGAAAGGTTCATCCATGTTGTAGAATGTGTCAGTATTTTGTTCCTTTTCAATGCTGAGTAGTGTTCCAGGGTATGACTGTGTGATATTTGGTTTACCCATTCACTTGTTGGTGGACATTTGGATTGTTTCCAGTTTTTGACTATTATGAATAATGCTACTGTGAGCATGGGTATGTTAAGTCTTTGTGAGGGTTTGTGTTTTCGGTTCCCTTAGATACCTAGGCTTGGAATTGCTGGGTTGTGTGATATTTTTGTTTAACTTCTTTTTTTGCTGTGCCATATGGCTTGTGGGATATTAGTTCCCTGACCAGGGATTGAACCTGGGCCCTCAGCAGTGAAAGTGCCGAGTCTTAACCACTGGACCGCAGTGGAATTCACTGTTTAACTTTTAAATAAACTATTAAACTGTTGTCCAAAGCGGGTATACCATTTTATATCCCAACCAGTAATGTATGAGGGTTCCAGTTTCTCCATATCTTTACCAACACTTCATATTGTCTCTCTTTTTTTTTTGCGGTACGTGGGCCCCTCACTGTTGTGGCCTCTCCCGTTGCGGAGCACAGGCTCCGGACGCACAGGCTCAGCGGCCATGGCTCACGGGCCTAGCTTCCCCGCGGCATGTGGGATCTTCCCAGACCGGGGCACGAACCCATGTCCCCTGCATCAGCAGGCGGACTCTCAACCACTGCGCCACCAGGGAAGCCCTCTTTTTTTTTTTTTTTTTAGTATAGCCATTTTAGTGGGTGTGTGGTGATGTCTCGTAGTTTTGAGTTGTGTTTGCCTAATGACTAATAATGTTGAATACCTTTTCATGTGCTTATAAGCTATTCTATATCTTGTTTAGTGAAATATCTATTTAAGCCTTTTGCCTGTTTTCCTCCCATGCCTTTTTTTTAAGAACAGCTTTCTTTCTGAGCTATGGTTCATGCAGCAAAGTGTACGGTTCAGTGATTTAGTATATTCATAAGATTATGCGGCCATCACCACAATCAATTTTAGAACATTTCCATCACCCAGAAAGAAACTCCTTGCCCATTAGCAGTCACTCCTTATTTATCCCCAGCCTCCCAGCCCTAGGCAGCCACTAGCCTGTTTTCCTTCTGTAGGGATGTGCCAATTCTGGACATTTCATATAAATGGAATCACGTGATGTATAGTCCTTCGTAGGTGGCTTCTTTCAAAGTTCATTCATGTTACAGCATAAATCAATACTTCATTTTCATTTATTTTTGCTGCTGAATAATACTCCACTGTATGGCTGTACCACATTTTATTTGTCCATACTGATGGACATTTATTTATCCATATTGATGGACAGTTTATGGACATTTGGGTGGTTTCTCCTTTTTGGCTCCCATGAAGGATGCTGCTCTGATCATTCGTGTACAAGTTGCTCTTTCTTTCCCTTATAGATGAGGATTAAAAAGATATTTAGAGAATTCCCTGGCGGTCCAATGGTTAGGACTCCACGCTTCCACTGCAGGGGGCATGAGTTCAGTCCCTGGTTGGGGAACTAAGATCCCACAAGCCGCACGGCACGGCCAAAAAAAAAAAAAGAGAAAGAAAATTTAAATTCTGAAAGCCATTGATATGGTGCACTGGGTAGACTCCAGGTCACTGTTGAGTAGACGTGGTGAGAGTGGGCATTCTTGCCTCAGTATTGGGGGAGCAGGGAATACACAGGGCCAACCCCTTTCTGTTTTCGTTGTTTCCTTCTGCATCTCTGTCAGCTCAACTAGGAACCCATGTGTCATCTTGGACTGGCCCTGTCCTTGATGCCTGTCTGCTTGGGCCCAGCCCTGGGTGGTCTGGTTCCTCAGCCTCTGCTGTCTGGTTCTCCTCCCTTTGACACAGACTCCCTACTCCTTGCCTGGACTATAGCAGTGCTCGCCCAAGTCATGTCCTGTCCCCAGCTCCACCTGCAGGTAGCCTCCCTACTTCCTACATACTTTGGGGATCTTTCTTTTTTCTTTTTTTTGCCACACTGTGTGGCTTGTGGGATCTCTCAGTTCCCCAGTCAGGGATTGAACGTGGGCCACAGCAGTGAAAGCCCAGAATTCTAACCACTAGGCCACCAGGGAACTCCTGAGGGATCTTTCTAAAGCACATTCCTTCTCATACTAAACCCTGATTAAAGCTTTTCGTGATCCCCTCTTGCCTCCAGGGCAGAGTCCAGTCCCCTTTACCTGTCATCAGCTGCCTTTGGTGACCTGGCTTCTCTCCACCTCTGTGGCCTCACCCTTTCTTTACTGTCCTACCCCACCTGCTCGTCTGACAAGCTCCCAAAAGGGCCTTGCTCTATTTCACACCCCTGCTTTTGCTTCTGCCCATCCCTCTGCCTGTAATCCCTACTCCTTTGCTTTTCTGTCTCCTGTTCATGCATTTATTCATCTAATCAGCAAACCTTCACTGACCATCTGCTCTGGGCCAGGTGCTGTGCTGGGAATACTGTGCTGCCACTTCTCTGTCCCTACTTGTGTGGTCTCCGAGCCTGGTGAAGGAGACAGACTAGCGCTGATAGTAAATTGTCATGATAAGGCTTTGAGTAGGGTTTACAGGATGCCATCCTGGAAGCCCTTCCCTATGCTCTTACCTCTAGAGTCTCTCCACGAGCCCCTTCCTTGCTTCTGTCAGAGCTTACTGCACTCTCTGAGGACGGCCCCCAGCCTTGTCTGCTGCCCCTTCCACTCTGCACTCCTGAGGGCAGGGCTCATGTCTGTTTCTCATCTTTGTATCCTCAAGGGCAGGTGCAGACCTTGACATGCTTGTTGACTGACTGACTGACCAAGTGGGTGAGTGAATGAATGAACGAATGTGCCTGTGAAACTTGTAACCTGTCCTTTACTCCTCAGCCGAATCCTTCTGACGCCCTGGTCCTGCTTCTTGCTCTGATCGCCAGGTTTCTCTCCTCCTGGGTGAGCCGTTCTTCACCACCAGCCTGCTTCCATGGCACAACCTGTACTTCTGGTATGTACGGACTGCTGTGGACAGGCACCTGGCGCCTGGCGCTGTGGTGATGCCCCAGGCTGCCTCGCTGCACATGATGGTCGTGGAGTTCAGGGTAGGCTACCCAGAAGTTTTCGGGCAGGGGATGGGGGGACCTTGTTTTCTTGTAAAGACTTTGGTTGCAGATGGAGCAACTAGGGTCTTAATAGTTTGGGCCTCTGTTTTTCTGTGTCATCACACTGCAGGGCTGAATAGAAGAGGCTTGCCTTTGTAAAAATGAAGTAATTTGGCACATGAAATGGAAATGGCTGTGTGTTGTCATTTTACAATTATGGTTTATCAGAATAATTTTAAAATATAAATTAAGAGTTTCAGAAGATAAGCTGTTCAGCTTGCTCTGCTCTTATTAAGAGCTGAGGCTCCAATTCTGTTACCATACCTCACACACAGCCCGCGCCACGCTGGGCTGAGAGGCCTGGCCCCCTCTTCCTATTAATAAAGTGACTGTTCTGGCAAAAAAAAAAAAAGAGAGCTGAGGCTCCCGTTGTTAAAAGCATTTTGAGATGGGCGAGTCAGCTTCTTTATGCGAGAAAAATTGAAAACCTTCATTTTAATTTTCTCATCAAAGCAGAACCACAGTCACAAAGTCATTTTGGGAAAGGCATTTTTTATTAAAAGGATTTTGAAATGCTTTTAACCTGAAATGTAGCGTGAATGTCGTTTGATATTTCTTTGATAAGAACGGCTTTATCCATTGGTAGCTTAGTGGTTCCATCACTTAATTTTCTGGGCATTTCTTTTGTGTTTTTTATTCACTTGATCAGATTCCATGTAAATTCTGGTTTTCATGGCCAAAGAGGGAATGTGGAGAATGACACTGTTCCTAGGCATACGTCCAAGAGACAGAGAATGCAACGTTGACTGGCCAGAGTGCACCTCTGGTCCCCTCCGGGGATCCTGTCCTCACGCTCTCTTTATAGGCGTAGAGCCTCGAGAACTGGTTGATAGAGCTCTTCCCAATGAACCGGTGTTCAGGATGGACAAGGAGGGAGAGACACTATCCTGGTAGCTCTGGCCGATTGTCCCTCATGGGAGAGGGCTTGGGATCATGGGGGGCTTTACAGGTTTGAGGAACTATCCTGGGTCTTTGGTGTCTCTGGGCCCATTCAACTGTGGGCATTTCTTCCAGGCCTGCGGGAGCAGCAAGATGTGCTTCAGGTTTGGACCTGGGGCAGCCCCCCAGCCTGACCTCACTTACCCTTCCTGCTCTTGTCACCACACTTCCGTGTGCCTGGGTGGGTGTGGACATCTCTGGGCTGTCCCACAGAGCCCTTGGCGTGCCTGCCCACCCGCCCCCATTGGGTGAGTGTGGATATTGGTGTGCCCTGGCTGGGTGGGTGTCAGTAAGGCTGTGCCTTCCTTACAGGACCTGTGGAGGATCCGGAGCCCCTGTGGTGACTGTGAAGGCTTCAATGTGCACATCATGGATGATATGATTAAGGTAGGCAGGGCCACAGCTCCCACCCACAGTGTTCCACCCACCCACTCCACATGGCCACAGGCTTCTGATGGGGATATGTGGCTTCCATGGAGGGACCTGGGTTGGGCAGTACAGGCAGCATGCAGAGAGCTCCTCTGTTGGGGGCAGCGAGGGCAGGTGTATCCGTTCTACTTGGTTCACCATGAGCATGAACCTGAGAGCCATTGGGTCTCCAAGTCTGGCTGGTATTAGGCCATTCTAGGCCCTGGGCTGTAATCCCTGAATCAGAATTTTGGGTTGGGGCCTGTCCACCACCAGGCCACTGGAACCATTCCTACCAGTGTCAGCAGCTTGTTCTCTTTTCGGACGGTCTCTCTAGAAGGCAATTTTGGCAACCTTCTGAGCCAGCTATTTTCATTCTGGGGACTCCATTCCAGGGGAAAGTGCTAGAGCATGGAGGGGGGTGGGATGTGCAAGGAAGGTCCTGCAGGGTTATTTGTACATCAGTAGGGTATCAAGTCAGCCACCAGGATCTGCATCTCCCAGAACCCAGAGCAGTCATGAAAGTGCCAGCGATATTTGGCTCAGCCAGGATGGATGTGAAGAGTCATGAGCCCCGTTAGAAGGGCAGGGCAGGGAGCACCATCCCATTTTTATGTATTAAGAAAATTCACACGTGTAATAACTATAAATGGAAAGTAACCTTTAAAAATTGTGTACAATATTAATTTTTTAAAAATAATATAGTATAAATTTATTTATTTATTTTTGGCTGTGTTGGGTCTTCGTTGCTGCACACGGGCTTTCTCTAGTTGTGGCGAGCGGGGGCGACTCTTTGTTGCAGTGCACGGGCTTCTCGTTGTGGTCGCTTCTCTTATTGCGGAGCACAGGCTCTAGGTGCGTGGGCTTCAGTAGTTGTGGCACATGGGCTCAGTAGTTGTGGCTCGCGGGCTCTAGAATGCGGGTTCTAGAGCGCAGGCTCAGTAGTTGTGGCGCACAGGCTTAGTTGCTCTGCGGCCTGTGGGATCTTCCCAGACCAGGGCTTGAACCCATGTCCCCTGCATTGGCAGGCTGATTCTTAACCAGTGTGCCACCAGGGAAGTCGCCCCGATTTCTTTTTAATTAGAAAAAAATTTGCACATGCAGAGAAAAAGGGGTGGAGCAGTGGACACCAAAATGTTAGTTGTGTGATTAGGAAGTGGTTAATATTTTCCTCATTTTGCTTATCTTTCTGTTTACAATTTTCTACAGTGATTGTGGATTACTTGTGTAAACATATTTTAAGTAAATAAATCCAGTGGACATTTTCAGTTTCCATCTTACCTGCCTCTCCACAGCAGACCACTGACTGTTCGATTCTTCTAGAAACCACTGCACACCTGGGCTCCCCCTGGCCACTTCTCAGGCTCCTTCCCGGATTCCTCCCCTCTTCTCATCCCCTAATGTGTCCTGTGTTCTAGGTCTCCCCCAGGCCCCTGCCCAGACCCCCATAGCTGTCCCCATCTTCTCTCTTTGCTGGCCAGTGTCTGCATCTCTCCTGAGCTCAGACCAAATAGCTAAGAGCTGTGGATTCTCCACTGAGATGACTTCAAGCACTGTGACCTGATGCTTCCAGAATCCATCTTCTCTTTCCCCTCCCTGAGCCTGGCCCCTTCCAGTGCTCCTGTCCTAGACCTGCTGCCACTTCATACCTGCCTGCTGGGCTCAGGGCCCCAGCAACTTCCCGGACAAGTCTTCACCTTCCCTTGCAGTTGGTTGTTGGGTTCCATAACCATCAGGTCCTTTGTGAGCCAGTTTTCTTCCCCCGCTGCTGCTGGTCTGGTCTGGGGCACTTTGATTTCTCGTTGTCTGACCATGTACCCTCCTGCCTCTCCCAGTCAGCCTTCCTCCGCAGGGAGCCCAGGTGACTCTCTAGATCCGAAGTCTGGCCCTGTCTGTCCCCTGCGGGAAAACCCTGTAAGGCTCCCTGAGCCCTTACTCCCACCCCAGCAGTCACCCCGCACTGTTCGGCCCGCTCTGTGCTGCTCTTCGCCCTTTCCCTGCTGGGCTTTGTCCACTCTCCTCTTTGCTGCCAACTTCTGTGTAACCTTCAAGAGGCAGCCTAGAGATCACCCGTCCAGGCAGCTCTCCTGCCCAGCCCTGTTCTCAGCTCGTCAGTGTCCCCCAGGCACTGTGTTCGCTTGTCTTCCAGTTGTCTCCATCTAGACTGGGAGCCTTGTATGGGGGTGATCTGGCAGCTGTAGTGCTCAGAAAGGGTCACTGAATGGGCAAGTGTCCAAATGACAGGTGTTTTCATCAATATAGACAGTTGGTCTTCAAGGTAGCTCGTGAGATGGGCAGTGTCATCCAGTTTTATATTTTATTTTATTTATTTTATTGTATTTTACTTTATTTTTGGCTGGGTTGGGTCTTCGTTGCTGCACGTGGGCTTTCTCTAGTTGCGGCGAGCGGAAGGCTACTCTTCGTTGCGGTGCGCGGGCTTCTCATTGCAGTGGCTTCTCTTGTTGCGGAGCACGCACTCTAGGCATGCGGGCTTCAGTAGTTGTGGCTCGCGGGCTCAGTAGTTGTGGCTTGGTGTCTCTGGAGCGCAGGCTCAGTAGTTGTGGCACATGGGCTTAGTTGCTCCGCGGCATGTGGAGTCTTCCCGGACCAGGAATCGAACCCTGCATTGGCAGGCAGATTCTTAACCACTGCGCCACCAGGGAATTCCCAGTCATCCAGTTTTAAAAGGGAGATAATGAAGCTTAGAGTGACTTACCGAGGAAACGGCTTGTGAATGGTGGCAGGAACAGAAGCCAGCTGGTCGGGCTAGGCACCTGTGGTCTTTTGTGAGGACCCACTGCCCCACGTGACTGTGGCAATTACCCTGAGGGACCAGGGCCGTGGAGGTTAGGGGCCACTGGCATAGATAAACTCTGGAGACGAGGACATGGCCTTGTTCCCTGGCCCCCCGGCTCTGTCTCTGCACACCCCTACCTCCTCTTCCCTTCTCAGCACGCCCTCGACTTCAGGGAGAGCAAGGAGGCCGAGCCCCACCCACTGTGGGAGTACCCGTGCCGCAGCCGCTCGGAGCCCCAGCAGATCCTGACCTTTGATTTTCGGCAGCCGGTCCCCCTGCAGCCTGTCTGTGCTGAGGGTGCCATCGAGCTGAAGAGGTGAGTGTGGTCTCTAAGGTGGGGGTAGTGGGGGTAGTGGCAGGGTTGTTTTCTCATAGTTATTGCCCGAGTGGCTAAGCACTTACTTTGGCCACTTTCATGTGGGTGGGATGGCTGTCCTTGTCTCAGCCTTGCCCTTCCTGAAGTGGCCCTGAGTGTATAGTGGGTCCCCACAGCTTCTGGGTGGGGAGGGCGAGCCAGAGTGGGCTCTCTCAGATCCTCCCACATCTGAGACTCCATTTGAGCTAAGCAGCATGTTACACACAGCTGCAGAGAAATGTGAATTTGGTTGCTATGGTTACCCAGTGGATCATATTCCTGAACTCTCCTGGGAATTAAAGCAGGTTAGGAATTGGCAGAGGCTGTCGTTGTGATGCATGGTCAGGCCCATCCAGCTCCAGCTCTAGCTCCCTTCATGGGGAGGGGCGGCTTCTTCCCAGAGGAAAAACTTTCTTCTAACTGGGTGGAGGCTGTGAGCCCAGAACCCCTTTGGGCTCCTGTGACAAGGGGGAGGCAGGACAGTTGCCCATCTGTGCCTGCCATCCAGAGTATCTGGGAGAGATCTTCTAGACTTTGATGCCTGGACTCCTCTCTGAGCCTTCTGAGCCAAACCTTTCTGTGACCTCAGGCCGAGGAGGCTGGTCCGGCAGCAAGCTGGCCCTGCCCCAGGGTTACTCTTGAGTATTTGGCCAGGCTGTGGCGAGTGAGTGGGACCTTTGGGTTGTGGCTCTTCTTGCTCAGCATTTTACTGAGTTGCCTTAGTCAGTTGGAGTGTTAGGAGCCTCCTAACTGGGCAGGATGGAAGTGGAAGAGACGAGAGGTTTCTGAAAAGCAGAGGGGAGCCATGACCATGCTTAGCCAGTCTCTCGTGCAGCTGTTTGTTTTTGGCCCAACGTTCCCACCCCCCATCCCACCCTCACCCCCAGGCCTGGGAGGAGCCACGGAGCCGTCCTGTGGATGGAATACCACCTGACCCCGGACAGCACGGTCAGCACCGGCCTCCTGAAGCCTGCGGAGGACAAGGTAGTGCTGTGTGCGCGGGTCCCAGAGTGGGCCGGCCCTGAGAGCAGGTGCCGCCGTGCCACCTGCCTGCGCTCCAGGTGTTCCTGGCATGTTCAGCCAGATGATAACTCCTCAGTGGCCCCAGGTCACCCAGCCCTGAACAGCAGCTTCCCACCACGAGCTGCCTGGGCTGGAGGCTGGCCAGGAGGGTGTTGGGGTGTCAGAAGCCCTCACCGCCTTCTTGCTGCTTCCCCTGCAGGGGTACTGTTGTTGGAACCCCCACTGCAAGCAGGCTGTGTACTTCTTCAACACCACAGTAGACCCCAGAGTGCCACCAGGTGGCCCCCAGACCATCACCTACACCGTGGAGTTCCACCCCCACACTGGAGATGTCACTGTGGATTTCACGCTCTCAGATGCCCTGGACCGTGGGTGCTGACCCTCACTTGTTGAGAAATAAAGTGGCTGAGGGCGCCAGGCTCTGAATGGTGTGGCTTTCTGTGAAGGAAGGTGAAGGCGCCTCTCCTTTCAGGGCCCGGCTCGGCCTCTGGGCTTGGAGGAGACCTCTTCCCTTTTTGTGTTTTTGCTCTGTGGCTCCTTGCTCCAGATGTGGTGGGAAGCGGGGATGGCTTTGGAGCTGAGGAGGGGCCAAGGAGCCCACCCTGCAGTGGTTATGAAGTGCTCAGAAAGCTCCAAGGCTAGAGCGTCCCTCCTGCCCAACCAGGGAGCGGAGCCAGAGGTGACTGGACTGGGCAGCTTGGGCTGCTCTTGGCTATGCAGTGCTGGGGCGGGCATGCTGCTCTCGTGGGAGCTGGCCTAGCCTGGCCTGCACTGGGGACCTTTGAGTCCCACCTGCCTGCTTCAGCTAGGAGGGGCTTCTGGGGGCAGAGTCGCAGACTTATGGCTGGGCCCCAGGCCTTGAAGACCCTGGCAGGGCCAGGCCAAAGACCGAGTTCAGACCCTTTCACTTGCTAAGTAGTGGCACCAGTCCACATTTGTAAGGGTCTGGCCTCCATGTGCAGCACCAGCAGGTGACCAAGACCAGCACCTAGACACCAGGCTGCTTTTCAGAGGATAGGGAGGAGGCTGTCCCAAAGCAGTTCCTCAGAGGCAGACCCAGGAAACCAGCCATCAGAAGGGAGCCAGGAGGTATGGCCCTTTCCCGTGTGCCCCCCTTTTAGCAGAAGGACCTCGTCCCCTAGAAGTCTGGGGCGGATGGGTATGAGTGCAGTCACCCCGACGTTGCCTTGCCAGGGAAGGTCAGAGAGCCCCAAGGAGGCCCTAGCCTTGTTTCTTCCCACACTCAAGGTGCCCTTCTGCTGTTTACTCCCAGTTCCAGGAGTAAGAGAACCCAAGGGGCCTGGTTTCCTGGTGGTTCAGGGCAGACTCAGGCTGTGCCCATCCTGTGGGGAGAGGCAGGAAAGGCAGGCCCCCCACAGTGGTCTCCCCACAGCCCCGCCTGGCCGCCTAGCCCCTTGGAGTCAGAGCAGGGCCCAGCCTAGCTTTTCACTTAAATGAGTGGAGAACACCAGCCTTGAGCCTCACAGTTTTATTTTTTCCTCATTATCCATCCTTTCAGCACCAGTAAAGGAAAAAAAAACACCTCTCTTTTCAAAATATTTTATCAGGTGTAAAGATTGTTTTTCTTCTAGGGAAGAATCGTCTGGATATATATTTGATAATGTTCTTACCAAAACCTCAGGTGTGCTTACCATATAAAACCCCTAATGTCCCATGAGGATACAATACAGAAAAAAATACAGAAATTAAAAAAGTCTTTTTTAAAACAGTATTTCTAAATCTCAGCAAGTTAATACAATAGTTAAAAAGCATCAAGATTAATATCCATACTTAAAACTCAAGGTGGTCTGGACGAATGAAATGACCGTTTTCTTCCAAAGTTGACCCCTGCCTCCTGCCTTCTCTGGAGGAGGCTGGGCCCGGGGCAGGTGCAGAGCCTTGGGGATTTGGGTGACCCCTGGTCCGTCCTTCCCAGGCCTAGATGCCACAGAAACATCTGAGATATTTCTTTTCTTTCTTTTTTAAAAATCGAAATGGAAAAGTCTGGCTTGTACATAGACCCGGGGGTGCACAGGCTTGATGAAACTCGTGGCTGGGTGATGGCGGCCTCAGTGCTGAGGCCCTGCCGGAGGGCAGTGCGAGGGGAGAGGGGAGCCAGGCCAGCTCTGCTCTGGACTCTAGGCAGGCTGGGCAGAGGCGACCTTGTTAGGACAGGAAATGACTGAGGCACAGGGAGGTATGACTTGCCTAAGGCCGCCCTATGAGTAGGGAGAGAAGCATGGCCCACTGTGCCTTGGCTCCTCCCCAGCTGCCCTGGGAGGCAGGCGGCCCCTCTGAAGGATGAAAGCTGTGCTGGAGTCGCTCTGCTTCAGGAGCCCTGGCCCTGCTTCCGCTTCTGTCCTGGGCACACAGCTGACCCGCAGCCTAGGGGCCTCAGCTCAGGCCCAGACATCTAGGTATCACATCTGCCCCGTTGAGCTCCACCTGTGAACAGATTCCTGGCTGCTCCTGGGATTGGAGACCTCTGACCCAGTGAAGCCTAGCCAGGGCCTCGAGAGCCACAGCTTTGGAGGAGGGGTGCAGCAGAGAGCCCAAGGAGGACTACACCCTAGACGGTGAGCAGCCCCTCCTGGCTTGACTTGGGGGGTGGGACTGGGGGCCTGGCCAGGGAAGTGCTCCAAGCAGTGAGGCCCTCAGCTCAGCTGCTGCCCCAGCCAGGGGCATTCAGACCAACCAGTGCCACTGTGAGTGTGGCTCTCAGGAGTGTCTTACTCCAGTGCAGGCCTGGCCTCTGGCCTTGGCCCCCTCTTGGTCCCTCTTGCAGCTCAGTGGGTGACAAGGCACAGCATCAGCTTATTGGCACCAGGAGGCTCCTGGCAGCATGGTCCTAGTGTGTCCCCAGCCTCGTTGGGCAGAACTGGCCTCGAGCCAGGCGGGCACATTGGTTGGGGCGCTGTGAAGAGGGGAGACCATTGGGAGTTGTCAGTAACAGCTCCCAGAGTCGAAGGGGCCTCGCACCTGGAAGCAGACAAAACCCTCCCTGCGTGACTCTGGGGGGCGTCCCCAGGTGAGTTTAAAAAGGCCAGTGGGCAGAGGCAGTGCTGCCATGGGATGAGGAGCTGTGGGCTTTACCTGCAGGCTCTGCCATGCTGTGCGCGTGTGCCTGGGGCTGGCCCTGGTCACATGGTGGCAGAGTGGATGCCAGCCAGTATCACTCCCTGCCTGGGGCGAGCAGTGACCATTGGCCTTGCCACCCCCGGCCTGCACGCTGGTGAGGGGACAGGCTGCTCTGTGCCTTGGCTTCCAGCCCCTTTGTCCAGGGCCCCTAGATCGGGTCGCTGTTGAGGATTGGCCTGGGAGGACAGAGCCGCAGCCCCACCCAGAGGCAGGTGGACGGTTCCTGAGCTCAGCCAGCACGTGGATGGGGACAGTCCCCAGGAAAAGATTGGTCCCAAACCAGAAGGGTGTCCGGAGGGGAGACAGGATCAGGCAGAAAGAGGATGTGTTGGTTTTGACAGAAGAGAAGCTACAAATCTATCATTTTCAAAACCAGAAGTTCCCCTCCCCCCTAATGCCGTGAGTTGCCCTTTTTCCTGTAAAAAAGTGATGCTCTTTCCTTGGATTCCCGTCTATGGCTCCATTGCCCAGATTGGAGTCTCCAAGGGAGGCTCCAGGCTCTGCTGTGCCTGTCTTGGGAAGAGCAGCATTCTCCCTCGTGGCTTGCAGACCCTTTAAAGTGAAGGGTTGTTTTTGTTAACTTTTTTGATTTTCTTTAAAATGTAATCGCCCTTGAATGCAAGACCCTGGGGAAGAGCCTGGGCTTGCTGGTAACTGGACACAGCCCTCACGGTCCCTGCTCATGAGCTGTCCAGGCTGGAGGTGGCGAGCCGGCGGCCGTGTGTCCAGGAATGCTTCTTTGGCTGGTTCTGATTGTGTTTGGAGTTTGGCCTTGGGTGAGGCCCGAGTGAGGGGTCTGTGGCTACAGCGTGGCACATGGCATGCGGGCAGTGTGCATGCGAGGGTGCAGGCATGCGAGACAACATGGCAGCAGACAAAAATAATGAACCCTGGACGAAGCTTGAAAAGAGATACAAAGAGTACAGAAACCCGGTTCTCATACTAACCCACGGGTTACAAACTAGGTTGTGCTGTAGATTTGTAGAAAATAACAATTTGAAAGAATGGCACTGGTTGGGCAGCCAGGACTCCCAAGGCCGGCCTGACTCCTGTCCATGGCGAGTGCCCAGAGGTGCTGGGCAGCGCTGGTTCCAGCTCACCCAGGACTGGCTGCAGCTCTCCCAGGCCCCTGCCCGCCTCCCCCAGCACGGGTGGTGCTCGCTGAGGGGACATGGCCAGGGAGGGACTGCGGCTCAGAGGGCTGGCGGAGGCCCTGCTGCTCGTGATGACTTGGCCCATTTATGCCTCCTCCTCCCCCGCAGATACCATCAGTCGCATGGCCACTGGGAGGTGGTCTGTCAGGCCCGACAGCTGGGTGATGAAACTGAATTCTTCCACCTCCTGGGCGGGGGGAGGAGAAACATCCCAGTTAGACCCAAAGGGCATCCTGTAAAGGAGAGGCCTGGCCCAGACCTTCCTGAAGGCAGAGGGGTGGGAGGATCCATGGGCCCCAAAGGCCTCCTGGATGGGCACGTCCCATTTCCAGAGGAGAGCTCAGTGCTGCCAAGGGGTGCAGGGCTAGGGTCCCCTATGCCCAGCCCAGCCCAGCCCAGACTCACGGCCTTCCAGTCTGGGCACAGCCCTTCCTCCCCGTGCAGCATGTAGTCAATGCGTCTGCCGTTGCCCTTCAGCAGCTCTTTGCGTCCCTTCTGGCCTCCCCCGGGGCTCTTGCTGCTGGGGAAGGCGAGGTACTCGCGACGACCTTCCTCGCTCTCCAGGACCCTGAAGGCACAGGAAGGCAAGGTGAGCCCCGCCCCCGCTGTGGTCCAGGTCCTGAGTGTGGAGCCGCGTTCTGCCCGCAAGTCAGACCAAACCCCTGCATTTAAGATCTGTCTTCCCTGTGAGCCCCAAAAGGGACTGGGATGGACAGAGACCGCACCTGAGTCTGAGTTCCTGACCGACCTGGGCCACTCCAGAATCTGCCTGGGAGTGTCCCGTGTCCACCGTGGGCTGGCAGCACTCTTTCCCTTTCTGAACTAGAACGTTGGCACCACCCAGAGCCTGTGACCAAGTTGGGGACAGAACTGCCCAGCCCCTCTCCAGGATGGTTTCTGCTCTGAGCTAAGAGTGTCCTGTTTTGGGGAACTTCATCTTTGCAGTGAGCCTCAGGGACCTTCCTCTTCTGGAAGTCCCCAGGCCTCCCATGACTCTTGTTTCAGGTCAGCAGGGGGCCAGGGGAGACAGGAGACAACCAGACCCCATCCCAGGACTGGACTGCTGTGTCGGTCAGTCCCTGAGTGGCTTTGCCATCAAGCCTCTGAGCCTCCACTGTCCCTCCTAACACAAGAATGATGACTGTGGCCCCAGAACACTTTGGGGACCAGGTGTGTGAAGAAAGGAACAAGGTAGGATGCAGCTGTCGCTCCATTTCTCAGTGGAAGGAAATTGATAGGGATGCGTATGTGTTGGTCAGGGATCTACAGGGAGGGCAGGGCGCTCAGGTGGAATGTTACGCCCTGAGTCCGGGTCTTCTGACTCCTTGACTGCCATCTGCTTCCTGCCAGGTTTCCTCCAGAGCCTGAAAATCAGTGGTAAGGAGACTTCAAGGAACACCCCATCTCAGAGGGCAGATGCAGGCCAATGTTGGGAGTGAGAGGTGCAGCCACTGAGAGACACTACACAGCCCTGCCTGCCCGGCTAACGCCTGGACAAATGGACAGGGCACCTGGACAGGCACAGCCAGCAAACATGGATTTCTGCAGGGTCTTTGTCAGCCTTGAGATAGATAACACTAATGACACGCAGAACGTCGTCATATCTCAGAAATGTAATCCACTACTGTCCTTTGCCTTTGATAATTAATTCCAGCATCAATGATCTAAGAGTTACTGATAGTCATTTTTAAATCATCATCTCATAAAAGGATAATTTTCTCGGCATAGGATGATGTTTCAAGGTTAGTCTATAATTAATTGGCTCAAATTAGCTGCAAGGAGCCATTGCCGTGGCTCTGTGCAGTCTCAGGGTGTGAATTATAAATTGGCTCTGCTGCTGGCCTCTCAACTGTGTCGTTTTTGGAAGTCTCGGGTTCAAGAATGCAGTTTGGCTGGGATGGAACTGTCTCTACTTTGAAAGGGACTGGCTTGTCTTATCTCTGTTTGTGTTTTTATTTGCCTAATGGGTGGCTACCAGCTGCCGGGCTCCTGCAGCAGATGCCATCCCCAGGGCTCTTCGGCAGGGGTGTCTGCAGCGCTTGGCCTCGCCCTCGGAGATTCTGGTCCTTTTTCCTGTGCCCAAGGCAGGCTGGGCCTCAGGGCGGGCCAAGCTGTGGTAGAGTGGACCCGGACTCTGGGTGCTGGTGTAGGAAACACCACCTCGAGGCCCCAGGCCTACTTGGAGGCTTCTTCTTGGTAAGGATACCCCTGGGGCATGAGGTCCACCACGGCCTCCGCCCACCCCCAGCTTGCCTCCCTGAGGCTCTCACAGGCGTCGTCCCATGGGGCTGTGCACTCTTGTCTGCCCGCAGAGCCCATGTCTCCACACCTGTTTCTGGATTGGTGCTCATCCCAGACCTGAGAGCTGCCTGGATCTGCCTACCCTGGCTGACCGCAGCAGCATGGGTGCTGGGTGCTTACTTTTGCAGATTGTCAGGGGTGCACACTTCCTCGTCGTAGAGACCGTCCTTGTCCAATAGGGTACCTGGGGACAAGGGGGTGAGAGTGGTCACTGCGGGCAGGGCCCAGCCAGCCTCAAGGAGGGCTGCCTCCCTGGGGCAGTAGGGTTAGGCCAGGGCTTCTGTGGGCTGGGCAACTGAGTGCCCCCCCCTCCCCCCAGCAGTGAGGTCTTGGGGGCAGGTCTCTCCGGGAAGCCCATGGGGTATCAGGCCTCGGCAGTCCCCTCCCCTGCCCCAGTCCCCCTCCCCTCCCACCCCAGAGCCCGTGCCCAGCCCCAGCTCACCGATTGCCCATGGCTTCTCCTCCCCAGGCCCCAGGCGGCAGGGGTCCTTGTAACGTGTAAACAGGGAGTGCTGCTGCTCCAGCTTGTCGTCTGTGAAGGGAGGGAGGGAGTGCTGAGGAGCTCCGGGTGTCTGGCCCGTCCTGGAGGGCCACCTGCCCCTGGTTCCAGTCTGATCAGAGTCACCAGGTCCCTGTCCCTCAGGTAACTGCCTCTGGGTGGAGTTTGTGTCCCCAGACAGATGGATCTGTGGTTCATCTGTCACTGGGTTTCTGTGTCCTTGAGAATGCCCCCTTTAACAGCCCTCAGAATTGTGCCTGGTGGGACTTTCCTGGTGGTCCAGTGGTTAAGACTCCACACTCCCAATGCAGGGGGCCCGGGTTCAATCCCGGATCAGGGAACTAGATCCTGCATGCCACAACTAAAAGCGCCCGCGTGCCACAACTAAAAAAAAGATCCTGCATGCGGCAACAAAGTTCCCGCGTGCCGCAACTAAGACCCGGCACAGCCAAATAAATAAATGTTTAAAAAAAAAAGAATTGTGCCTGGTACAAAGTAAGAGCTGAATACAGACTTGGTGAGTATCATTAGCTAACCCCATTAGTCTGGGTTTCAGAGGCTCCCAGCCTTCCCTGCCAGAGGTTCATCTGTGGGGCATCTCTTTGTCTCCAGCAAGGTGGCCTCTGAGCTATTTAGGGAGATCAAGGCCTCTTATTCTAGGAATTCTCGGGGGCGGAGAAATCATAGTCTTGCTAAATGTCCCACCCCCATGCTCTGGAGGAGCAGGAAGTTACTTGAGCTGCCTGACCCCGGTCTTTCCAGCTGTGACTGGAACCCACGCCTCCCCGAGTGGCCGACCCTAATGGTGAGGAGCATGCCTCACCAGAGGAGCAGTTGTCAAAGTTAAAATCTCCGCAGACGACGTCAAATGCCACCAGCTCCTCGGGGTTGGCTGTGCTGGACGAGGAGGTAGATTTTCGGAAATCAGCCAGCCAGTCCTGAAGCATGTTCAGCTGCTCACACCGAATGTCACTGTCCTCTGTGCGGCAGAACCACAGAGAGATGATGAAGCTGCTGCCAGGCCCCAGCCAGGCCAGTCCCAACACTCTGAGGGGACATTCCCCACCCGCGGAAGCTTGGGCCCCTGGACCCTACCTGGCAGGGCGTGCAGGTGTGTGCAGGAGATGTACCCGACAATTCTTTGGTCGTGAGGTGTATTTCCTACCTGCACCTGTAGGGGAGGAAGCAAGGTGTTGGTGATGAGGCCTATGAGTTAGCACTTCTCTGAGCACAAGGGGACACTGGCGACTCCTGCCCCCAGCCAGGTCAAACTCTCCGAAGCCCAGCTCTGTCGACTCCTGGCTAGACTGGGGCCCTGGGAAGAACAGCACATGTCCTGCTTCTAGGAACTTCTGCTCCAGTGTGGGAGGCAGATGCATGAAGAAGTACCAGCCTGTGGCATGGTGAGTGCCACCAACAATTCAGGCACGGTTTTACAGGAGAGAGATGCAGAAATTGCTCCCCACACCCCTGCTGTCTCCTGGTGACCAGAAGGTCCACATGGATGACCCTGAAGTGCCAGCCCCTTGGTTCTTTGTCCACTCCTGCCTGGTGGCTCTTTCCTCCTCCCCTTGGTCACACCCTGGACCTGATCATGGCTTGGAGCCCATTCCTGTGAAGTCTGAATCAGGCTCCCCTCTGGGATGTGGTGCAGCCACAAAGCCCACTACCCTCGTCCACTGTGAGATGCCTTGGACCTTGCCTTCGGCTCTGTCTTCTCAGTCTCTGGCTCTCTGGCTTCATGAGCAGTCATTTTAACTGCTTTTTGATTGTGGTCCCCTGTTAGTCCCCAGATCTGGGATGACAGCTGTGGCCGGTGTCTCCATGGCACCTGTCATGGCTGGCCCCAGGCACCCCATGGCCTCCATCCTGAGCCCAGTCCTCCTTCCTCCACAGGGGCTTCTTCACGCTCTACTCTCCCCAACCTCGGTCCTTGCCTGCTGCTCACCTCCTTCACTGGAGACAGCGTCCCTGGCAGGTGGAGTGGGGCCGAGGGCTCCTCCCTGACTCCCTGCCCAATTGCAGGTTACCCTGGCAGACGGTTTCCACGGGTTGGCATAATGAAAACGAGCAACTCAGTTGTACAGCACAGACAACTTGGCCCCCAGTGGTGAGCCTGGTGCAAGCCTGAGCCTTTGTCGGGCTGTGGTCGGGGAGGGGAGGGTTGGCAACCTAGCCTGTGGGTTCTCAGGCCCTCTGCTGGAGGCTGTGACAGAAGAGTCCCTCCTGGCGTGCTCCCCAGACCAGTCTCAGGTGCCCTTCCCAGAGGCCTCTGGTTGAATCCACATCCTCTTCCTCTCTGGGCTTTCCTCCCATCTGAGCCTCAGCTGTCTTCCCCATATTTCACTAATCTATTCCAGACTGGGTTTCTTATGATGTTGAGACCCTGGACCTCGGGAAGTCTCCAGGGAGGGTGACTCTAGAGGCCAGTTCTTGGCTGAGGTGCATGCAGCAGCAGCGCGGGTGCCCCTGGCCTCTGCTGAGCATAGCTCTGCCCATCCTCCAGCTAACAGTGGCCTGGACTCATCACGGGCCCTCCGCTCTGAGAGCCTCGGGAGGCTTCCATCCTTCTTTCTGCTGCGGAAGTCAGGTTGGTATTATTCTCCTCCATGAGGTCTTTCTCGTCATCAAACACCCTTAGCTTTCTACAGCTCTTCATCCCCTTTTCCAGCCTGGATAGATGCACATCTTTCCTTTTCCAGTGCCCAGGCAGATGAATGTCTGGTTACTTGATAATGGGCCTGGATTTGGGGCTGTTTGTAAGCTCATATGTTCACCATTCACTTCTTGCCCATATTCCAGGCCCAGACCTTTGCCCAATGGTACCCCCACCCCTGGAATCCCTTGGAAATTACACACCATTGGTTCTCCCTGTTGCAAAAACACAACACAGCTTTAAAACCACAGTGCCCCCAGAGGCCACACGGTGGTGCTGTCTGCATCCTCAGGCCAGGAGTCTGTTCCCTCCTCTGTAATAATATTCACGCTGTGAGCACCATGCCTAGCGCTTCACGGATGCGGCTTTACTACAGCCTTACAACGACTATGAGGATTATACTAAAATTACACCATCCGTGGCCGGGGTCATGAGGCTCTGGTGGCTGAGGCCGGTTCAAATCTGATGCTCAAATCTGACGTTCTTGGCTCATGCCCATTCCTCCCCCTGCTCTACACTGCTTTCTGAGCTCCTGGTGACCGAGCCACGCTTTTCAACAACTGCCCATTTGAGGCTTTTAGTGCATAAGCCCCTCACTTGCTCAGCACTTCATGTCACCTGCCTGTGCTGAATCCTGGGTGGGGACGGAGACAAGTGCAGGGAGGCACCACTCAGCCCTGCTGCTGAGGAGAACCTGCCCGGAGGGAAGACACGCAGAACGAGGTATGTCAGCCCCCCGCCCTCTTCCTTCCATCAGTCCTGTGAGCTCCCCAAGATCCACTTTATTATGTGCTGGGACCTAACTGATTCCCGGGGCTTGAGTCCTCGGGAGCCTCAGAGGCTCATGTTTCTCTTGCAAAAAACAAACAATCACTCTGAGAGGTTGTGCCTTTAGTCCTGGTGGACAAAGACTGTCAATAGAGCAGGGCCCAGAATCAGGCTCTGTCACACCTGAGGCAGAAGCCAGTCCATTCCCTCCCTCCTTTCTCCAGGCGTCTCGGTAGCAGGAAAGCACACTTTCCTCGAGGATGAGAAGCTCTGCAGAGTAAATGGGAAGGCAGGGCTGGACAGGGAGCCCCGGGTGAAGGGAGCAGCCCGGCTAGCACATTTCCAGCCCCTGGGCCCTTCCGGGGCTGGCCTGGTTCCTGAAACCTCACTTATTTCACTCTTCCACGTAGAGAAAGAGGCACACTCTCGCCAACAGATATGAGCTGGGTCTGCTGTGCCGAGCACAACGGCTCTGCTCTCGAGTTCTGTCTGACGGGAGAGGCGGGCAGCAAGACATCTGGGGCCAGGGCTGAGGAACCCCCGAGGGAAAGCTGGCTTGTGCTGGACGCCGCTGAGGAGAGCTCCACTGAGGTGGGGCAGCCAAGACAAGGGGGATCAGCATGTGGAGGCCCCTCAGGGTGCTGCTGGAGCAGAGCCCAGGGAGGTTGGAGGGGCCCGGGTGAAGGCTCACTTCTCCCTGAGGCAGCAGGAAGAGGGTAAAAGGAGTCAGACTTGGGACATGAGAAAGACAGGTTAGAAATGAGAGGACAGCCCAAAACATCTGGGTGGATGCAGAGGAATGGTGGCCTGGGCAGTGATCTTGCAGCTGGAGATACGGGGTGGACCCAGAGGTATCTGGAAAGTGAAAGTGGGAGCCTGAGTAGATTGACTGGGCTCAGGGCAAGAGAGTCCTCAGCAAGTGCGGAAATGGAGGCTGTGGAGCCACTTCCCCGGGCAGGTGCCTGGGGCCGGCTGGCCATGGTGTAACAGCTTGGAAATGAAGAGGGCTGGCCAAGTGGGGCCACCTGCTCTGGGGGCTGCCAACCCCCAGCTCAGGCTGAGAGCTGGACAGAATGCAGCAGACCTGGTGCCGCCAGATCTGCCAAGGTGGGGAGAGAAGTTGCAAACTGAGTTTCATGTGAAGTTGCTTGATTTTTAAATGTTGGCCAGCACAAGAAATTTTTTAATGGTGTGGACCAAATTAAACACATCTGAAGACTAGTTTTAGATCCAGGAGGTAGAGGGCTCTTCAGCATTTAAAGGATGGGCAGGCGACAAGGAGCCTGGAAGGAACGGCCAGAGAGGTAGGGGGTGGGAGGGAAGGCCGCGTCAGAGGGGCTGTCCCAAGGAGACTTAGGACCCTGGTTGGCATGATAGTTGGGGTGCCAGGCTGAGGAAAGAGAGGAGGAGGGGGCGTGTAGGCTGGGGGAAGGCTTGAAGGGGCCCTGGCCTTTGAGCGGTCTGTAGTAGGGCAGGCGGGAGGGAGAGGGTGCGTTCCCTCCCACCCACAAACTGACATGTCACTTCCTTCCCCAGAAGGTCACTCCGGCTGCTGAGACAGAACACTGACAAATCACATGCCAAAATGGGAAGGTTGGTCTCCTGTAAGAGGAGTGCCTTCAATTTCAGCATCTCAGGAGAGCCAGGGCCCACAGATCTGCGCCGGCTGAGCCACACAAGAGCCAGAGCAATGGGAGGGGAGTTCTGGGTGTTGGGGTGTGGCCCTGGCTCTGGCAGGCTCCATGTGGACCATCCGCCGGGCCCTCGCTCCTGGCAGGAGCTTGACTGACAGGTGGCACTTCCCTAGACAGGCCGAGCACAGTCAGAGCTGAGGCCTGGGCATGAGTGTCTCACCACGCTGGGCCTCCACAGTAGCTGCACCAGCCCCCTCCGTTCACGGAACCCCTTCTAGGAGAACTGAGAAGTCTTGAGGGGAATACAGAGAAGATCCGCACCCGAAGCAGCTGCTGCCTCTGGGGGCGGAAAGCCCCGTTCTGTAGCAGCTGGCCAAACGGTGCTTCGGAAAACTCTGGAAGCACCAAGAGCAGCTTTTGGATGGGGAGCAGAAAGTCAACACGCTGAGCGTGTCAGGCTCAGAAGAAGATAAATGCGTAATGACCAAATTACCATGGTCTAAAAGCTCTCCCAATTGCATCCAAATTAGCAGAAATAATTATGATTCACTTTAATTAGTGACTGTGGAAGTGAAGCCTTGGGCTGGTGGGCAGAGGGCCTGGTGTGGCAGCTGCGTGACAGCCAGGAGGGAGAGGGCGTGCTGGCCAGTGAGCCTGGTGGCCTGAGGCAACGGGTGTAGTAACGGCCAGGGCCTGAGAAGCCTGCCTGCAAGCCTACAGCCATTTGTCTGCAATGATTCAGAGAAGGGGCTCCCTGCCTCCACCGCCTACCACCTTCACCACTGGCACCGTGGGAACCTCCCAGGCCTCGCTGCTCCCGTGCCGCTCCCCACCTTGTGAGTAGGCTCTGCGTTGCCCCCGCTTTACAGATGGGGGAATGGTGGCTCAGAGATCTGAGGAACTTGCCTGACATCACCCAGCCTGGAGCCTCGGCTCCTGTCCCTGCATTATTTCCCTTGTCCCTGAGCTGGGGGCCCCCCGGTTCCGCTCCATGAAAGGCCTTGTCTGCCCCATGCCCTCCAAGAGAGCGAGGACCCTGGCTGCAGTCTGCCTCCCCCCATGGCTCTGGGCCCTGCTGGCTGAGGCCTCCTACCTTGAGATACAGAGCTCCCTTCGAGGCCAGGCTGTCGGAGGACCGCCCGTTGGGGTAACAGTGATAGGCCACGTCCATGATGGGGTAGCGGCTGGCAAAAAAAAGGCCGCTGTTGAGACACTTGAAGCTGCAGCAGCCATGGCAGCCGTAGACCCCGACGTCATAGAGGATGTACTCGAAGTAGCCGTGCAGCTGGTCTTTCAACTTGGCGGCCGCCCGCTTGTCAAACACCTCCTGCAGGCACAGGAAGTCCAGGTTGGCAGGAAAGAAGGCTGAGACCTCGTGGTCAAAGGCCTCGTCCGGGTGGCGCCTCCTGCGCACGGCTGCCTTCTTCGCCACCGAGGACTTGTACGGGAGCTTGCTGTTGGCGCCCGGTTCCCCACTGCCACCGTCAGCCCCGGCCCGTGCCTTCACCAGGGACTCCCTGGAGGCCGAGGGGCTGCCCAGGCTCCCCGAGTCCCCATCCCGCTGACTCTGGTTGGGCGTCTGGCCCCGTGGGCCCCCACCAGCCCCGTTCCTGGCCTGGCCCCCAGAGGGGGGGTCGACGGCTTCAGGGGGCCGGCCCCCCTCATCACCACTGATGCGCACGATGCAGGCGTCCTCAAGGCTGCCACCTTCGGCTGGGTCCCCGGAGGCCAGGCCGTTGGCAGCCTCGTCGCTAGGGTGACGCCCACCGTACTCCACAGAGGCCGTCCTCTTAATGCTCCCAGGGACGGCCCGGGCCACACCATCACTGCCCTGCGGTGACACCAGGCTGCTGAAGCTGGCCGC
Organism: Phocoena sinus; assembly: GCF_008692025.1. Lineage (NCBI taxonomy): Eukaryota > Metazoa > Chordata > Mammalia > Artiodactyla > Phocoenidae > Phocoena > Phocoena sinus. Next base: position 41,064,509 of record NC_045781.1, read on the forward strand.
GCTGATGGACGTGTTGGTGGGTGAGTCGATGTAGATTTTGATCTGTGGCCTACTGGCCCCGTTGCGGATTCTCTGGCCGATTTCTTTGGCCCGGGCTTGGGTGTTGAAAACGTTGTTGAGCCTAGCCAGCGAGTCCGGGAGGAGGCAGAGGTTGGCAGTGGCGAAGCAGAAGCTTTTGCCAGGACCCGTACCCTTCCATTCACTGTGCAGGGCCGCCCCGCCGGCTGGGCCCTTGTCCTCCAGCCGAGAGTAGACGTAGGGCCGGCGGGCCGACTGCAGGGTGGACCAGAGGAGGAACCCAAGGAGCGCAAAGGGCAGCGAGGTGACCAGGAGGGCCAGGTAGACGGGCGTGAAGAGCACGGTGCAGAGCAGCTGGAGGTAGCACGGGTCATCCGCCCGCTGGCGCTTCTCGTAGGTGGTGGGTATGAAGGAAGCCAGGAGCCGGTCCGCCAGCCAGTAGCATGGGAAGATGAGGGCCCAGGACACGGCGTGCAGGGCGGACAGACAGCTGTTGGGAAAGGGGGTCGTGTACAAAACCATTGCAGCTCACTGGGCGCCGCAGCCGGCCCTACTACATGATGTCCCTGACGGTGCAGGCACTTTCCTGGGCGGGGCGGGCGAGTGGGGGGCTGCCGGAGGAGGGTCACGTGCTGGTGAGACACGACTGTGGATGGTCAGCGGTGCATGTTGGCCAGCCAGTCATGGTTCCCCTCAGTGGGTCATGCCGGGCCACCAAAGGCTGCTGGAGAACCTGCAAGACAGAAAGTGAGGGGTCTTTTATTCATCTTTAGGGGGCCAGGTCGGATGCTGGGGTTGTTGCCCTGCTCACCCCATTGCTGCCTCCTCTGACATGAGCAGGACTGTTCTGAGGACCAGGCCGGAGCTGGCAGGCTCACGTGGGGCGTTTGGGACCAGGAGTGGGCCTGGCATGCTGCATTTGCCTGTGTGTTTGGCTCTCTTCAAGGAAACTGCCTGGTGACCTGACTGCCTCTAGCTGACCTTTTTTTTTTTTTTTGGTTGCACTGTGTGGCTTCTGGGATCTTAGTTCCCCGACCAGGGATTGAACCTGGGCCCCTGGCATTGGAAGCTCAGAGTCCTAACCACTGGACTGCCAGAGAATTCCCTAGCTGACCATTTTGACTTTCTAAGCTAATTGCTTGGAAACTGGCCCAGGATTTGAGGAGCACAGTTTGTGGGCATGTAGGGCATGGCGGGTCCTAGAGGCTGCCTGGGCCTAACACTGGCCTGGAACAGCCTGAAGCCCGTCAGGAGCCAGGGGTGTGTTTAAAACAGGCGAGGGGTAAGCCTGAGAGGAGCCGCAGACATAGCCGCCTGTCACTGAGTGCCAAAAAGGGGCCAGGGGGTCCTGGGGCAGAGGGCAGTGTGGCTGGCGGGGCCCCGGACGGGAGAGTCCCTCCACAACCAGGCTCTCACTGTGCCCCAGCCTGCAGCATCAGACCATCTTTGCCGTCGCACTCCTGCTGAGCCCCAGCAGAAAGTGCCTGACGAGGACCCAGGCACTGTGTGGGCCTTCCGAAGTTTTAGAATGATCAGTTACCCAGTTACAGGAGACCCTGATGGTCCCTGTGACCTTTGAAGAAGCTCCCTGGAGCTTTGAGGGTCAGGCCCAAGCTTCTCCCCTAAGCCCTCCCACCACACAGCCCCAGGGCCCAGCTGAGGCTCACAGCTGCCAGAATGAGTCCATTCCGGGTCCCCACCCTAGCCCGTGTGGGAGCTGCCATGGGTCTCAGAGCAGGCCCAGGGCCCCCACCGGGAGAGGCCGCAGGTGCATTCATTGTACTGAACGTAGAATCAGTAAAGACAAGGGTCTGGACTATTTACCCAGCCTCCAGGGACCCAGGGTGATCATTCTGTGGTGCAGCTGGTATAAACATAACGCAGAGTTTTTACGGCCAGATCAGCTGGGGGACTCATTTCCTGTTGACATCTCACGGGCCCAGCCCTGCTTCTGCCATGGCACCTTGGGGCTCTGTGTCCACAGGGCCATCTGTCCTGGCCCCACACCCTCTCTTCCTCCTGCCTTCCTGGTCACCTCAGCCGGGACCTGGGTGCCATCTGGACTCTGCCTTCCCTCAGTCCTCACATCCTATCAGTCCCTCCTGCCCACCCAAGCCCCCGTGGAGCCCCTGTGCTGGTCCAGGACTGCATCACCTGTCACCCACTTTCCCGGCCTCTTCCCCATCAGGCCATCCTCCACACGATGGCTGGAGAGACTCTGTTTAATCTGAACACATCACAGACGCCTCAGCCCCACTGAGGCCTTGCTCAGCACTTATTGGGCGTTGCATCTCCCCAGCCAGGCCCACCCATGTCTGCAGCCCCAGCCCTCTTTGTGTTCACCTCCCATTCTCCGGATGTGGTTTCCTGTCCACGCCTTGCTATTTTCTCTGCCCCTCGTCTAGCTCACCCTTCTTCTTCTAAGACTCAGCTTAGAAATCACCTCTTCAGACAAGCCCTTTTGTCCCCCTTGCCAGGTGGCTTAGGTTCCTTCTCTGGGGGCTCCTGTCCCCCTTGGGCATGGCCTGATCTCTGCAATTCTAGATCATAAACGCTCATGGGGTGAGGCTACCTCCCCGCAGAACTGGGGCCTTCTTGGAAGAAGGAGCTGCACTGAGGGCGCCGGGGTTCCCCGGGCTGCACCAGCAGCGGGATCTCAGGAAATGGGTGAGTGAACCTTGGTCGATCTGCCTCATGGTGTAAGGAGGGGGAGTTTCAGTCACCCAGTCGCACTACTGCGGCCACCATCTGATGTCGGGGTGTGGTGCTCAACCTGGAGCAGAGCTTAATGTCGGAAGATGAACTTAAGCCGGTGGCTGTGTCTGGTTCTGAAGAATGTGTTTCACAAAGATTTTACTTTCTTCAGAGGAAATCACTTTGAAGCAAACACAGGAAGGTTACGTTTCGAAGCAGGTGTGTCTACTCAGACCACAGCCATCTGACCAGGAGCCCCTCACTCAGGTATGAACAACGAGGCTCACTGGTGGTGAGGCCAGAGAGCCGGCCCCAGTATCCTCCCTGCCACATGCTGTCCTGGAGCCTCAGACTCAGCCAGTGGCCTTCACCACCTCCCCCATACCCAGCCTGAATCCTGGCCTCTGAGGGCCAGACCCCGGGTCGGGGATGTCCTAACCCTGATGGCTTTGGTCCTGTGATTGGCTCTTTCAAGGGCCCTGTGAACTCAGGCCGGACTGGTGGGCTTGGGCCCCAAGACCAATTTCATAATGACAGTGGCTGAAATTGGAGGACTTGCTGCAAGTGTGCTGACCCTCTGTGCCATGATCTCCTCTAACCCCACAGCAGAGCTGTGTCACCTCTGTGGCTCAGGGCTCGCAGCTCAGGCTTGGAGGGGCTGGCGGCTACCCAGGGAGGCCACACCTGCCATCTGACATACTCACTTGTTCTTTCTTTAAATCCCAGCAGTTTCATTTGAGTTTAACCTGGAGTTGGGGTGACAGCCCCCTCACACTCCCACGTAGCCTGATGGGTTTGCCTTCCCCTCTCCCACGGCATACCGAGTGTACACCTACAGGAGCCAGCTGGCTCCAGGCTGGCTGCAGCGAGAGCTGCAAGAGAGGACGCAGCCGCCTGAACCATCTGGGCCCCCAGGAAGAGCCTGCAGGTCCTGTCCCTGTGGGGTGGGGTGTCTGGAGCTGCCCCAGCTGCCAGGAGCGCCTGCAGTTGGTACCAAGGTGTTCGGGGTTGGGGTCCAGGCCAGACACCTGGGGAGCCCTGGATGTCGCCCCAGTGTCAAAGAACAGACCCCCTCCCACGTCTCCCTCCCCTTTCCTCTTCTCTGTAGTCTGAGGTCATCAGCCCAGCCCAGCCAACACCATATTCCCCTGCCCCACCCGGCACCGTTCCCCTGTGCTCAGTCTCAGGCCACAGTCCCCAGACCCACAGTCTGCAACACGGTCCGGAGGAGCTTCCGAAACAATCCGATTAGACTCTTTCTCCCTTTGGTGGTCTCATTGTTTCGGGGGACAAAGTCCAGTCTCCCAGTCTCTGTCTAGGGTCCTCTGTGCTCCTGCCCTTACTGTCCTCTTTCCCCACCCAGCCTCCACCTGGGCTCCTCCACCACCTCTGATGCCCACTGCTGTCTGACCTCCAGGCCCCTGCCCCTGCCGGGCTCTCTGCCTGAGACTCCTTTCCTGCTTTGTCTCCTATCAGCTCCTCCTTAACTCTTCAGGGCCCAGCTGATATGCCGCCTCCTGGCGGGGTGGGATGGGGGGGCAGGAGGGGTCTTCTTTGACCCACCCAGGGTTGCCTGTGACCCCCAAACCCTCTCCATGCTGTGCTGTCATCCTGGCAGGAACTGGAGTGGTTTAACATCTGGATCCCACAAATGGAACTCCATCAGGACTGTCTGGCTGAGCTCAGGGCGGGCCTGAGGAAGGGATGGGCCCTGCTGTGTCCAGGCTGAGAGGCTGGGAAGGTGGAGCAGGTGGGGCTGTCTGCCCTACAAGGAGCACTGTCACACTGTGTTAGGAGTCAGGCATGGCCGAGCCCTGGCTGTGATGACAGCTCTGGAGAAAGGGTTTGGGAGGAAAGGAGAGGGTCTGTTCTATTCACGCCTTGCTGCTCTCCAAGCAGAACTGGCCTGTGTTCCGTGGGGTGGCCATAGCTCTGTTATGGGTCAGAGGTAAATGCAGCCTCACTTCATAAAAGGCTTCCTGAGATAAATTCTTTTTTTTTTTTTTTTTTTTTTTTTTGCGGTACGCAGGCCTCTCACTGCTGCGGCCTCTCCCGTTGCGGGGCACAGGCTCCGGACGCGCAGGCTCAGCAGCCATGGCTCCCGGGCCCAGCCGCTCCGCGGCATGTGGGATCCTCCCGGACCGGGGCACGAACCCGTGTCCCCTGCATCGGCAGGCGGACGCTCAACCACTGCGCCACCAGGGAAGCCCTGAGATAAATTCTTAAACCTTCGGTTGTGTGTGGCTCATCCCCAACACTGGCTGATCAGGGTTAGGATCTGCTGGGACAGGGCTATTGGTTGGTGATGAGTGTCCCTCTTCAGCTGCCCTGGGTCCTCCTCACTTCTGCTGTGGCCCCAGAAACCTTTTTTGGCAAGTTCCCTCCCCAGCCCTGACTGCAGTGGTAGGTGTGACTTTTCTGCCTTCCCTGGGCTGGTCATAGGAATGTTTTTTGTCCCCATTCAGGCATCGATGGATTTGAGGGGGCTGGCAGCCCAGAAGGCCGATGGGCAGCGGTGGCCATCACAGCGGTTCTCCGAGATGTGGTAGATCCGAGCACCTCAGTCCTTCCTGCCTGCCATCCTGGCCCTTCACAACTCTCCTGGGTCCCCTGTCCAGAACCCCTCCACCTGCCTCTCCTTCCACGGTGCCCTGGACATAAGGAGCCTCAGGTGCTGCCCACATGCCCTGCTGCCACGTGCAGTCCCTGCATCCACGCACAGAAGCTGCTGACGCAGTTGACACAAAAGGGATTGCCACCAATGGAGCTGGTTTCTAAAGCTCTGTGGTTAATTATTTTGTCTCAGTGAAATGAAAGGAGGGTAAACAAACAGCAATACATTAATTAGTCTGATCTACACTTTCTCCATGGAAGAGGAGAGCAAAGTTAAACATTGGAGGCTGGCAGCTTTTCAGAGAACCCGAGAGTCCTCGGAGGGCTGGCAGGGCAGGATGTGGTGCACAGGCACCCAGCCCGCGCCCCCAGTCCCAGCCCTTTCTCTTGCCTGGCCCGGCCCGGGTTCTGTCTCCCAGGGAGGAACACCTGCCTCTCCTCCCCGCCACAGTTCTCTGCTTCCGTGTCCTGGGGTTGGCACCTTTGCCAAGCAAAGTCCACCATGGGCATTTCTGGTGGGGCTGACAGGTCTCTCAAAGGCCCTGTGTGCTGAGCTGTTGCCAGTCACCCCTGCAGGCAGGATTGCTCTCTCAGGTTCCTATTTTAAAGCCGACCATCACCCTCGGGCTTATCCCTATTGTGAATCCTGGTGTGTGGCTTCTAGGGTTGCTTGGGATGACCTCTGCCCCAATACCATCGTTTCCAGAACTGGCCTGGAGTCCCAGACACCCTCAGGTCCTGGGCTCAGGAGTGGGGGTCTACAGAGTGCCCAAGAGAGGGCTCCCAGGACTCAAACACTCTGTTCTAGAAGCAGAGACCACAGCCTCACTCCCTCACCCCTGGCTGCATTGCTCAACGCTCAGCATGGGCTCAAAGGTCAGGCTGACCTGAATGAAATCCTGGCACTGGAGTCAGGCTCACTGAGCCTCTGTCTCATCATGGGAGTAACAATACCTGCCTCCCAGGACTATCACGAGGATTTAAAGGGGGCCAGGCCACTAACATGGCTGGCCCTGTTTCCTTCCCTACCTCCCCCTCTCCTTGCAGGGCCTCCCTGACCACCCCTCCCCTGAGGCTGGCCCTGTATGCCCTGTTTGTTCTCCCCGACCTGTAAACTCAGTGGAGTTTGCAGACAGGACCAGCTGGTTCTGTGTGCTGTTCTGGGGCAGCCCGAGCCTGCCCACTGTATTTCTAGGCCCCGGACTGACCTGCAGAGCCCTCAGATCCTCAGAGATGCCTCCACACCTTAGGTCGGAGCTGCTGGCCTTCACTAACTTGTTCCTCCCCCTGCGGCGAGGACTGGACTGGGTCTGATTGCGACAAGGAGACCGGGCTGTGGAGCCAGGATGGACAGAGGAGCAGAGAGCTCCAACAGTTTGCAGATGGGAGAGGAAGAGGCGGCTGGTCAGGTCCTGGACAGCACCTGGGAGGTCACAGGCCCAGCCACTCCCAGACAGGCAATGCCTGGGCCATTGAGAGCAAGCAGCTCATACCGCAGTTGCTTCTGCAGGTTACTGATGATCTGTGGTGACCTGTCAACACGGAGACCCCTGTTTGCTAACCTGTGACCTGCGGCCACCACAGCATGAGAAGTGGGGACTCGGACTGATCAAAGTCACTGTCCTCAGAGCTCTGGGGCTGGCTATCTGCCCTCCCCTGGGGAGGGCATCCTCAGGAACAGGGCCTGGCCAGGCCTGGTCCTGTTTGAGTGAAGATGGCAGGATAGAGAGATGGGTCCCCAACAACCCTCGTGGGCGAGCTGCAATGGACAGGATCTCTGCTACTGGATGCCAAATAACACTGGCACTGAGACGCCATCCCACTTCCATCTCCCTGGGAAGTGGACCTGGCATGTGTGCTGATCCTCAAGATGAGCTGCACAGAGGCCCAAAGGGTCCTAGGTGTGCTGACTTTGAATTTAAATTTCTCCTGCAGCATGAAAGTGAGTAAGCCAGACCAGTTCTACTGGCGAAGGCAAGCCCTGGCCCCTCTGAGGAAGCCCACACCATCTTTTGGGATCTCTAAGCCTTACTTTGGGAACTTCTGGGAATCTGGGTCAGGTGTTGCCCCATGTTGGGCTAGGATGGGCCCTGGCCCTCCCTCACACCACTTGCATCTGGTCCTCATGCCTGCTGAGCCCTCTCATCCCGGCAGCAGGGCTGGGAGTCCTGGAGCAGAGGGACCTCCTCTCGTCGTCTTTGTTTCCAAAGGCTCACGTCTAGCAGGAGCTGAGCCAAGCCCCAGGTTTCCGCAGGAAAGGCGGAGAGGAGTGTTCCAATCCGATGACCAGAATGTGCTCGCATCCCCGGCAGCACTGAGATCAGGGCCGGCCCATTTCTGCCTGGATGCCTGCTGGGGAGGGGTTGGCATGGCAACATGAGCTCTGAGCTGCTGAAACTTGGAGTCAACTCGTAGCTGGGAGGACAGAAAGAACGACGGAAGAGGATGCTTGCCCATGCGACGCAGGTGAGACAAATCCAGGCTAATCCCTGAAAGCCACATCCCAGAAGCAGAACCGGGGTCCAGGGTCTGGTGTGAACACGTGCTGTAGCAACAACTCCCACCAACACAGCTGTACCAGGTAAATGTCTATTCACCCTTCCATGTCCAAAGCACCTGCCTCCCCTTCCTTGAAGCCCTCCCCAGCCTCCCTACCCCTCCCATCTCTCCCTCCCTTGCATATCCCCAACTGTCCCTCTAATCTGGTACTTGCCGGTTTGCACATAAGGCCCCCCACCAGCCTGGGAGCTCCCAGTGGAGTCTCAAACACCAACACAGGCCCGAATCCTAGCCTGCTCCAGAGCTATGGATGTGGCAGACCTACTTTGCTGCCCCACACCAATGCAAGGGGAGGGCCATGAGCTACACCAGGCCAGTCGGCACCCCAGCAGCTTCTTGACCCCACTGAATGGTCACACGACCCTAGCTCTTCCTGGACCCCTCGGGAAAGAGGCCTGCATTTCTCTGAGATGGAAGCACTAAGAGCCTAAAGCTTCTGGAGCCCTCCTGGAGAGTGAATCCAGTTCAGAGGAAAACAGACCTTAGGGCTGGAAGGAGAGAGGTCAAGTCCTGGTGACATCTTTGAGCTCCAGTTTCCCTGTGCCTGAGGCCAACGCAAGCCCCAGAGTTTCTAACTAACGAGTTGGCAAAGTACCTTTTTCTTTGCTCTAGACACTTTGAGGTGGGTTTCTGTCACTTGCCTCCAAAAGGATCCTGACTAATATATACCTGCTACTTGATTTTTCCAAAACTTAATTCTTATCAGTTCCCTTCCTGTGCAAACCTCCCTTGGTACCCCCTGGCTTGCCTACTGGGAAAAGGGGGTCTCCCTCCCGAGTCCTCGAAGGCCTGGTGAGACCTGGTGCCTGTGGTTTGTGACCCATGAGCATCCCTTAGGAGACAGGAGTGCAGACATTATAAGCACAAACTCTGGTGTCAGAAGTGCAGGTTCAGGTCCTCCTTCGGATATTGGACAAGGTGCTTAACTGACTCTCTGAGCTATAGTTTTCTCATCTGTTAAGCACACATAGTAACAATATCTCAGGGTAGTTAGAGAGGATGGATGGGCAGCACTTAGCATGGTGCCTGACACGTCTCTAATACAGTCAGCCCTCTGAATCCACGGTTCCTCACTCCTCCGTATCCATGGATGCGGATCCCACAGATACGGAGGGCTGACTCTAAGGGACTTGAGCGTCTCTGGATTTTGGTATCTGTGGGAGGTCCTGGAACCAATCCCCTGTGGATACTGAAGGACGACTGTAATATTACTTCATTACTACTACTGCTGTTAATTTCCTTGTTGCAAAGGCCCTCAAGATACAGCTGGAGCCTTTGAAGTTTCCTCCTCGTGTGCTTGGTTGCTTGACAAAAAGTGTGCCCTGCTATCCCAAATGAGGGGCGGGGATGGTGCAGGGGATGCCGGGCCTCCATCTCCAGACAGGACTGTCTATTGTGGGCTGCTTGTGCAAGCCCAAGTCACAGGCCTCTGCAGAAGCCAGATGCAGGCAGTGGGGCCATAAAATTTTCAAAACGAAATTTTCCATGGGAGCTATTAATGCGTCATGTGGTTTCTGAGAATAGGAACAGGCTGCAAGCAGCTCTGTGGCGCTCCTTCAATCAGTCAGCCTCGGCATTTCCATGTCAGAACTCAGAAAGCCCAGATAAAGCCAATTCCTGCGTGACCGGAAAGCAAATCTTAAGCCAAGTTGAAGTTATATGTGCTGAGGTGCCCCAACCAACCTAGTGGTTAGAGTTGCAAGACCTCTGGGTTCAGGACCTTGTGTAGCAGGGATGTGGGCCAGTTGCCTGGGAGTGTGGGCTCCATAATGGGGTGGGGCTGAGTTCAAAGATCTGGCCACCCTACCCTCTATGGTCTGCCATTCCAGAATCATCTGTTGGTGACTGAAATGGGGACTGTTATGGAGAAGGCTGGAAGGTGGCTGATACCTAAATCTACCCCTGAGCCATCCTGAGCGGCATCTTCTCTCATTCCTATGTACCCTTGTATTAGGTTCAGGAACCTGCCTGCAGCCAGATCTGTCTGCCTAGAGTCTGCTGAGGGCTGAAGCCCGTAGGGCGCCTGCCAGTCCTTTGCTCTCACGACGGCTGAACCCAGGGTGGGGAGGTGCTGGGGGGTGAGGGCTTCCTGCATGATGAATATCAGGTCTGAGATGGCCCTGTTCACAGGGTCTGCTCCACTTGGCATTGACAGGGCAGCTCCAGGGCAGGACTGGAGCAGGCAGTTGTTGACCACTGGAGAGGTCACGTGCCAACAGCTGAGCATCTAGACGGGCCTGGGCCTCCTACTTCAAGAGCTCTGAGCCTGCCCAGGTGCTGAGGTTTGTGCCTGAGCCTCACCTTGCAAGTGGCCAGAAGCCGGGCATCCTGGAACTCCCTAGCAGGTTACATCACCTGCCTCAGGTGAGCCCTGTGTTGTCTGCTCTGTGACCAGCTGAGTGCCAGCCCCCAACAAGTTCCCTGCTGGCCAGCGCCACTCAGGACAGTCCTTCCTCAGGGACGGACACTAGGAGGAATCTCGCTTCTCTCAGGCTCCGCTATTGAGGCTTTTGTCCCAGCAAAGTCCCTGCTTCCCTGACAGAGCTGATGTTAATGGTCCCTGAGCCGAACAAGGCTTGGAACATACTTCACTTAAGAAGAAAGGACAACATACTTTCTGTGGGAGTGGAACTTTAAATACAAGTCCACACAAATGGCAGGATTTATGCAGACTCAGTATTCAGCTGGGTTTCAAATACAGCCTTTCCTCCTGGAATGGATTGGCTGGCAGAGCAGTGTGTAGGCATTTCAAGGCACCAGAGAACACAGATGAAGACAACAAACCTCCCTAAAACGGAATAGGCTTGCTAAAATTCTTCTGAAAGGCATCATTTCACATTCAGCCTGAAGTTTTCTATGCAAAAAACATTTAACAAACTGAGTCCTAGAGAAGAATTTATGCAAAGATTAAAAAGCAAATCAGTGCGAATGAGTAAATAAAATCAGGCATCAGCATCTCACCACCCTTCCCTGTAGCTCTGGGCAGCTGGGCCCGAGGGCTGCATTTCTGAACTGAGACTGGATCTCACTCACCACTGAGGGCTGAGGTCCTTGTCCTGGGCCCTTTCAGAGGCCTTGGACACCAGGCCACTGCTATCCTCAGGTCCTGCCTCTGCACACGGCACCACAGGAGCCCTTGGCTCTGAGAGAATCAGCCAGAAGACCTCCTGAGAGAGGATGGCCCAGCTCAGGCCGAACCATGGACTGCTTGCTCGGGGAGGCCTCCGACCTGCCTGCAGGGCTGTCCTGGGCCTGCTCCAGAAGGTATAACTGGGAGGGGATTGGGGGCTGCTGTCTGCTACCCTGGGGAGTGGGACTTAGAGCTACATTTGCATAAGAATGTGAATTAGTCATTTGTCCACAGCAAAGACCAGTGGGGAAGACATCATGGGGATCTATAGCCCCCCAAGTTCCCTCTAATTGCTACCACCAAAACTGCTTCCAGGGGTCTTCTGAGGCTCTGGGTTCCAGTTAACCCCTGCCTCTCTGGTAGTGGTGCCCTGTCTATACCTGCTCTTAGCTGTTGAATCCTACACTTCTGCAACGGGAGACAAGAACTCTTGGATGGAGACCACATGTCCCCAGATTGCTGGTGTAGACATTGCTAGTGTAGACAGTGACGTGTTTCCATTCAGGAGTGACTAACTTAAAAAGGTACGCATGCTTTGCCTTTGTGAAGATCCGGGTTAGACTTTTCTTCCCTTTTTGCCCACATCTGCCTGCAAGCCTAGGACAGGCCTCTTACGTCGCTTTCTCTGGCCCCTAGAGCAGTGCGGGCCTACTTTCTAGGCATGAGGCAAGATTGCACCTCCTGGTCCCCTTGCAGTTGGGTGGTATCGTGTGACTAGCTCTGACCCACAAGCTGTGAGTGAAAGTGATGTGTGTCACTGCTGGGCCAGAGTACTTCACAGCAGGTATATGTGGTTGGTCCGGGGGGGCCAAGCCGGGCCTGCAGGGGATGGGAGGAGGGAGCTTCGAGATGAAGCCAACAGCCTGGGGTGTCAGAGCCCAGAGGCCAGGCGTGGTCAGATGCTGCCAGGTCGTGCTGGCTGACTGGTGCCCACCAGGGCTGATGAGGGGCAGAGGCAGGGGCAGGGCAGCAGCTGTCAAGCTGGGAGGCTGGGGGTGCTTGGCATCCATTCCCTATGAGTCAGATGCTGCTCGGGGTATTTCACAGCAAGGGCCCAAGAATTTCTGGGGTCAGAGCCTTGCTTTCTAGGGGTGTATATTAGAGTGTGTGTGGGGGGGTCCTCCTAGAGGGTATGGAGACAGGAAAGTGGTGGGTGGTGGGTGAAACAAGCAGTGGGCAAGGGAGGGAGGTAAGATGGGGTGGCAGAGAGAGCTGAGAGTAGGCGTGAGGAAGGCAGTGTCACTCAGGAGTCCTGCCTGCCAGCCTGTGCCTTCGATAGCCACAGTGACCGCCAGATCCCAGATTACAGGCCAGGAGGAGACGCCGGGGGAGGAGCAGCTGTGGAAAATGGGCTTGAGAAGAGGCTCCAATGCATGCACTTCCAGTTTACCCCTAGTTGGTTCTGTTTAACTTAAGTGCTTAGAATCCGGTTAGCATCCAACCCATACCACGCAGACCTCAGAGTAGTGAGAGCCTGGTGTGTGCTGGCTGCACTCTGGAAGGACTGAGTGACCCCCTGGCTGTGACCCTCTGGCTGGCTGCGGGTCTGGGTAGCCACCCAGCTTGACGCTACCTGCACCACCCCCACTGCTAGACAGAAGGTGCACAGGGTATCTCACCGGGCTTTCCGGAAGAGATTTGGAAAGAACATTTCCAGAACAGAGGTCAGCACCAATGCGAAAACAGTCTATGCAGTTTCAACCAGATTTGCTTTAAGAAACAGGTCCAACAGGAGGCCTAAGCGGCTTGATCCTCATCTTGATCCTCAGCTCTCTTCCCCCGGTCCTGGGCCACCATCCTTCTTGTTCCCTTCCTGCCCTTGGGACTGCTCTTTCTCCGAGCCCTTTGTTGTCCCCTCCTCCCTGGCCCACCCCTTAGGAGCTGGACCTTCCCCTGCCTCCTCTCTCTTCTCTTGGTTGATCTCTCATGGGTCACCTGTTCCCAGGTGATAGCCAGCCCAGGTGTCTCTCCTGACCTCTGACCCCATGAATTTAATTGACAGCTCTCTATCTTCCCCTAAAAGTTTATCATTTGTCTTCCTCTACTTCCCCAACACCAGCTCTGTCTCCTGAGTGGTCCTAGGCCCCTGGACCTCCTCCATACCCACCTCCTGTCACCCAGCCCACGGTTCTGCCTCCCTAATCCCTTGCATCCATTCCCATGGCTACACCCAGTTCAGGCCTCACCCTCTCCCACCTAGATGCTGTGACAGCCATCACCTGGTCCCCCTGCAGCTGGCCTCCCTCCTCTGATCCACATGGCAGCTGGTGGCATCTTTCTAAACTACACATTAGGTCACATTGCTCCCCTGCTAAACTCTTCAGTGGCCCTTGCTGACCCCAGGAAGATGCACCTGGCAGAGAAGGACAGGAAAGGGGGGGTGAGGCCCAGCAGCCTGATTGCTTTGCATCCGCCTACTTCTGAAGTCCCGGGGACCCCGACCTGCGCAATTTCCCCCGAAGCCCTTCTAGCCCTCCATGCCTTTGCTGAGGCAGTTTCCTGCGGCCATCATCTGTGCGAAGGGATGAGGCCTCAGCAGGAGGCGCTCAGGGTTTGGAAGTCACAGTGATGGTCTCTTCACCAAACCCCAGCCAGTCCCCTCCTCTGTGGCCCCAGGGATAACTAGAGACCTTTGGCCCGGCTCAACTGAGCCATTTCTCTCTTGACCTTGTTAGTTTCCATGCATTTATTGCATGTTTGCAGTCTGCACACCAGAAAGGTAACCAGCCTCCCATACTTTCAGATCTACCACACTAGACACAGAACTGAGGGAGAAAAGGCTTGAGCAATGTTGGCAAATTCCATACCTCAAAACAAAGGGAGGGAGGGCCTTATGTGTGTGGCCCTATAGCGTGTCTGCAGGACCAGGGACCCTGCCCACATGGTGACACCAGCAACTTTGGAGCTCATCCACCCACTTTGGCCTCCAGTCCTGGGGAACTCAACTTCTTTTTTCCCCTTGCAGACACTCAGTACTTTATCCCATCACCTGTATGTTTGGCACAGAGCAGGCAGATAATAGGAACCCCTGATGACTGATTGACAAGTGACAGCCCTGCCCCCTGCAGACCTGGAGTCCAGCCAGGGTGGCTTCAGCAATCCAGCTCATCTGGGGCCACCTGTGGCCCGCTCAGGACCTCAAACTCATTTCCTCTCTCCCTGCCACACTCTCTCCCTGTGAGGTGGGACTACGAGCCAGTCCATGGCAGAGACATGAGGGAGACTAGAAATGAGCCTCAGAAAAGCAGAACTAACAGTCCACTTCTTGGGACATCTGAGCAGTTGCTGCACAGAACACATCTCATAGAATGTGTTCTTGACACTGATGGTGCAGCTACGCTGTACAACCACCCCAAGCAGATGTTGTTGGCTCCATCTACAGATGAGAAAACTGAGACTCAGAAAAGTAAATGACAGTCCCCAAGAAGTGTAGCCTGGTCACCAGACCCCAATTTCCCTTTCCTCTCTGCATTTCTCACCAAAGTTTAATACACATGATATGCAAAATATGCAAATGCGCGCTGTCCAGCACCAAGCCCCGCTACCTCCAGGACAAGTTCCCCACACTCTCCCCCTTGTCTTGCTTGTTCTTCCCTCTCAGTTCCCACCAAACAAGATCCTCACCCTGTCTTTCCAGTCTCTAAAGCTTACATTTGTCACCCACCCCCACTGAGCCCTTAGTGAAGATCCTAATAATTTTCCTCCCTCCCTGTGGACTGCCGGCCTTATCCATCTCCTCTTTTGTTTTTCCATCCAGTCACCATCACCTTGGACCCCCAAATCTCCCTACTCCCAGCTTGGTGACCTCCCCAGAAACCGTGAAAACATCTAATTTACCAATATTTGGGAGGAAGCAGGTTCTTATAATGGTCTTGCTGTCCTGGCTCCTGGACTGAAGTTCCCAACTGTCAGGGGGTCAGAAAATGTGTTTCTGGTTTCCACTTTTATTGTAGTAGTTTGAATTATTTCTCTGGGATGGATTCGAGACTAGAATTACGAGGTAAACTTTAAAGCTTCTGATACATATTGCCAAACTGCTTTTCTCCAAGGTTGTTTGAGAGTGCCTGTTTCACAGCATCCTTTCCGTGAAATGCACTGGGCTTTAGCATTAAAAAAAATTTTTTTTAATAGTTTAATGGGTAATGATATCTGATTACAATTTCCAGGATATTTAAATTGTATTCCTTCATTATTGTGAAGTGCTGCCTCAATCCTTTTCCTACTTACTGAAGGAGTTCGGATTTTCTCCATAGATTTGGGTGTGTCAGACATACCCCCTCTGTAGGCACTGAACCACATGCGGGTCGGTTCAGAATGGGACCAAACTGCTTGCCCCAGATTGCTTACCCCAGAGCTGTGTTTTCAAACTTTTTATCCAAGCAGCAGAACCTTTTCTCAAACAATCTCACACAGCACCTCTTTATATAAAGCATTAATAAGTAGCCTATGAGGGGAGGCCTGGAGCGCCCCCTCCCGTCCCCCTCCCCCTTCCAGAAGCTCCTCTCACCTGAGGAGGGGCCGCAGGGACCTTCTTGTCCTTCTGACTGAAGAGGGAGCACTCCCTGCGTGAACTCAAGGACCTGAAAGTAGATGAGCGGTTCACAGAGGTGTCCGGACCTCCACAGTCACCGAGCAGCGCAGTACAAGTGACCCAGGTACAGAGACCGAGGCGCCGCACCTGCACCGGAGGCACCGCCACACCCTCCACGTCGCCAAGGAGAGGGTGTGGGCCCCGCTGTCCCCACGAAGTTCAGCCAGAGGGGGTGGGAGCTGAGGTTTGTGGGACAGACCTAGACAGGCCCGGGGGATAGGAGGATTGACAGGTGCGGAGGACTCCGTGGGTGGGGGGCACGAGGCTTCCACGTGGACGGCTGGACCCTGGCCAGGCCGGCGATGTGCAGGTGAGTGGCAGGGGAGAGGCGAATTAGGAGCCCCAGCCGTGGGGGGGGTAGGGGTTTGATCTGATAGGCGAAGCTAGAACAATCAGAGTTCTCCCCAGGACCTTTGTGTAATCTCAGCCTCACAAAGACACCTGAGGGTGGGGGAGAACTGAACCCAGACCCGGAAAGAGGGACAGTGGCTACTGGGACGAGGGTGGGGCACAGGGAGGAAGCCGCTTGGCCGCAGATAAGGAGTAGACAGGCAGAGGAAAGGCTCAGCGGGGACGCTTCGTGAACCCAATGGGGTCTTCGGAGGGGGGCGTTTGGGAGGGCGCTCGTGTGAGCGGAGACCTTTGGACACGAAGCCACCGGCTCCTGGCATTCCTTGTTGACCCAGTCGGAGGATCAGCGGGCCCAGACACTCACTCCCTAGTAGGGGTTCTTAGGCCCGGCTGACTCTCTGGCACCGCCCCACTCTTGTAGCCCCGCCCCGGCCTCAGGTGTTGGATCCACCCCGATTTTCTGGTCGCGCGGCCCCTGGGCCCTGGGCCTCAGGCACTACCTGGCCTCGACTCTCTCGGCCCCGCCTCCTGAAACCTGGCCCTGGGCAGCTCTATGGCCACGCCCCCTGGCCTCGGGCAAAGTCCTGGCTCTTTAGTCCCTCCTTCCAGTCCCAAGTCACGCCCCCGAATTTGTAGCCGAATCCCTGGCTTTTGGCCCGGCCTCTTGGATTTCGGCCCAGGAAGTTCAGCCCGCACCCCGTGCAACCCTGCGCGGAGCTCGTTGGCTTTACACCTTTTCAAGCCAGTTCTGCTGCCCGGCCCAGAGCCCTCTTACCACCCTCACATCGCAGGCAAGGCAACCGTTACTCCCCAGGGCCCCTCTGGACCAGACCCTGTCCTGTATATACACTTATTTTGCAAATCACCCAAACTGTTTAAGAAAAATCTGAAATTTGAGTCCCAAGCCCTCTGCCCTCAAGCCAAAGATGTTGCAGAGGAGCTGGAAGGAGTGTCTTCTCACTTGGGAAACAGTTGGCGCCCTCCTGATTAGAAATCCATTAGAAAAGCTCCAGTGAGACAAGGGTTCTAGTCAGCTGAAAGGTCTTGGGCAAGTCATTTAACTTTTGAGCCTCAGATGCCCCCTCCCCCGTAACACTGGGGTTCTCTACAGGATCTTGGATGGCTATGGCCAGGACCAAGTGAGCACAGGTACTGGATGTTACCAGATCAGAGCGGGAAGAAGGAAGCCTGAGCCCCTAGGTCCTTGCTCTACATGCTCTACACGAGGGGGCCCTTGTTTTTATGGGGACACCCTGGCTTATTTCCTCTGAGTTAAGCACTTGGCAGGCATCCCTCCCCACCCATGGCCTGGGGAGTCCAACCTGCCAAGACGTTAGAGGGTGTTCTGTCCCCTGTGCCTGGGACGCCTGCCTCCTCACCCTCAGTAAGCCGCCTTCACCCTGTCCCTAGACCACAGGCTGACAGACATCTGAAAGTGGACACAAAGGAGCCATCCCAACCTTTGCGGCTCTCAGCTCCCACCGCGCTCTCCCAGAGCAGTGAGGAGCTCACACCTCATCTCTCGATGAGAGATTTGCCAAGGAGGGTGTCTTTGTCCTCAGATATTCCCCTAACTATCGCCCGTAAGCTGCATAGCCTCTCTCCCCTCCCAAACTCTTCTGAAAAATCCCCTGTGTGTTTTTTCAAAATAAAATTAAATGACAGGAAGTAACTATTTAGGGAGGGGTTCCTGAGGGGAAATGGAATCTCTGCAACCTTGAGATTACAGAACTTTTCCTCTTCTCAAAAGACAAGAAAAACATGTCAGATCATTGATATTCTGAGCCAGACCTTGTTTTGAAATACACTCTCCTCTGTCCTTCAACAAACTACAGCCTTTCTCCCTCTTTGAAAATAAGACCACATCAAGTCAGGGATTAGAAATGGGAAAAATTCAATCAGAGCCTCCCTCTGCCAGTTATACATCTCAGTACACTCCCAGGCGAGCAGAATCAGCTCCCACTATAACCCAGCTCAGCATCATCATTCAAAACGCACCAGTAGGAAATGGTGAAACAGAAGGACCTTTCATCCCGAGTGAGCGAGGCCTGCAGCACTGCTCTCCTAGCTCTGGAAGCTGGCGGTGTCTGGGGCCAGTGGAGCTGGGGCCTGTTGCTTAAATAGGCAGTGGGAGGGGGTTAGGGCGGGCCTGGGGGGGTGGGCATGGAAAGTGGGCCATTTACCCAGCACAGAAAGGCAGTGTCCGCCGAGCCAGCAGTGGTCCTAAACACGCGCCTGCCTGCTTATCCACCATGAGCCTCAAGCCCACAGGCCCACAGACCACAGACCATCACCTGGGATGACCCCTGATGGACGTGCAGCTCCAAGTGAGACCACATGCCCAGACGCACAGAGCTTGGTCTGGGTTCCTGGATGCCTCTACCTGTCCTGAGACACAGCCTGGAGAGCAGAACCAGCTGTGGAGTTGGATGGACCTGCTCCCTAGACCAGTAAGTAGTGGCCTCAAGCAGGGCATCTCACCAAGCCTCAGTTTCTACTTTCTTGTAATGAGGATAATAACACTGACTTTATAGGTCCATAAATAACGTTTGCAAAGGGCCTAGCGCCTAGAAGGTTGGTTTGTTTACCCACATGATGATGCTGGAGTCAGGTTACGTTCAACAAAGCTCAAGCCCAGAGAGGTTTGGTAACATAAAGTCACACAGCCCTTCAGCTGAGTGTCAGGGTCAGACTTCATGTAGACCTGAGACTAAGTTGGGTTGGCAGAAGCCCCTTGAGGTGAGTGTGGGGAGCAACTGCTGGCCTTGGGAAGGGTCTTGACTGAACTCTGGTGAAGGAGTTACCCCTAGAACCCCAGCACCAAGGTAAGGGAAGAGGCATGGCTGGACAGGCAAGTTGAGCTGGCTAGTCTGTGCATTTGGTTGGGACCTTAGTGGGGGATGCAGAAGTATCCTAGAATAACTACTAGGAATGGCTGGTGAGAGGAGTTTGTTTCTTTCTACTTGTACAGAGCAGGTCTTGTTTAGGAGCATAACTGTGGTTAGAATACATATGTGTGGTTAGAATTGCACGTTTTTTCCTGAGGTTTATCTTTACTCTCATGATGTCAGCTCTCTTGTCATTCTAATTTCAAAAGAACCTATCTCCCTTCATTTTGGCTTGCCAGATAATTTATCATTCAAAAATTGAACTAGCAAATGTTTATTTCTTTCCCTGAGAGTCAAACTTGAAAGGCACAGTGTGTATACTTTAGTTCTAGGCTGAGCTGTTTTTTCATCTCTGGAAACTTTTCTTGTATTATTTCTTTCCGGATGTTTTCCTCATCGTATGCCTCATCCCATCCATCTCTCTCTGTCCTATTTTTGGGCTGCGACCCCATTTCCCATTTTCCAGCTCAGTTATTTGCACCTTTGTTTGTTTTCTGTGTCTCCATTTCTGGTTGGATGTTTTATTTTATCCTCAACATCACTGATTCCTTTGTTCTGTTGTTTCAGTTAGGCAAACTACTACATCCAGATGTTTTTCCATTCTTTTATAGTCATGGAATTACAGCCATTTTTTGTTGTTGTTGTTCTGTTCTGTTCCTGTTAGTAGTATTTTGGTCATTTATTTCTTTCAGCGTAGTTACTACTCAGTTCACCTTACTTGCTCCTGAGGCTTTGCAGATTCCATCATCTAGAAACAAATTAATTGACGTTCCTTGAGGGCCTACTGTGTTCAGACACTGCTGCTTAGTATCTAACACTGTGGCACCTGCTTCCCTTCCAAGGTTAACTCAGGAGAATTCTGCAGTTAGAGCTGCTTTGAGGGAGATTCTGATTAACTGAGATTTATTCCATCTTGTTCTAAAAACAATTCAAGATGACTTAAACTGTGTTCTATGTACAATATAATATGACTTTTTTTTAAGCAGTGAGAGAATTAGGGCTAAGGGAAAATAAAGGTGGAAAAAACACGAAGCAGCCAAGCAGAGATGGGAAGATGGAGTGAGTGAAGGGAGGGTCTTGATTCTGACGGTAGCCTCAAATGGGCACAGAGGAGATGTGCTTTATGACTGAAACCTGTCCGTTTGATTTTTGTTGGTGTTGACCCTTTGAGTTCTTATTTGAATGGCTGCAGCACAGAACGGGCCACATGGTGCAGCTCACTGTGCAGGCCCCCAGGGTGGGAACGGCTTTTGTGTTTTGTTCCCAATAGGGATGGAATTGAAAGGAAACAAGAGGTGAGATACACTCATGATGTGGATGTGTGGGTGGCTGCCTGTAAACACTGGAACAGTTGCCTCATGCTCCTCTTCCAAAAGTCAGTATTGATTGAGCAACTAATTAGCCGTGTATTTCCTGTGCTCTGAATCAGATTGTTTCCCTGTTTTGGGGTGGCAGGTGTCATCTGGGTGAGAAGAAGGCTTCCTGGGGGGCTCTCTCTTCCCATAGAACACCAGAGTGGCCTCATTTCACATGTCTCAGGAAAGTTTTCCGAGTGACAGATTGATTGGTGTATGGGTGGTTACCAAAAAAGATTCTATTTTATTAAGCTGTTTGTCTTGCAAAGTGAAATCGTTTTTTTTTAAAAAAAAAAAACTTTATCAAAATGTCATCGTCCCGGGGTTTAAGAACGTGCCCTCTGGCTTTGAGGGAAGATTTGCAGATCCTACAGGTAAAGAACTGTCATGTCAGGGTCTCACTCAAGCCCTTGAGTGATGAGCTCAGTCGTGGCCGCCAGCCTGAGTCTCTCTTGTGGTGGGGTGGAGGGCACCCAGGGCCAGCTGGGCACCAAATGATGTTGCCAAATCTCACCCTGGTGCCTGAAATGCCTTTTTTTTTTTTAAATACATCCAGGGAAAATAAAAATTGAGAGATTCATGCACATGAATACTCATGTATAGATAATTTTGCTTTTCTGTTTGAGGAGGAAATAGAAAACATTCCACTTGCTCATTTTTTTTAGAGTAAAAACAAGGAAATATATTAAACAATTAAAAAGTATTTGGTTTCCTGGTGGGATGAAATGGGAGATTGGGATTGACGTATATACACTAATACGTATAAAATAGGTAACTAATAAGAAGCTGCTGTATAAAAAAATAAACAAAATTCAAAAATTCAAAACAAAAAAGTATTTGGTTTCCTGTTGGTGGCACTTAAAGAAGAGAGAAAGACAGAGAGGAGATTGAAAACAGTGGAGGGAAGGCAGGAGTCAGAGTCCTGTCCCCAGGGACCACCCTGCCCTCTCTGCTCCAGCTCCCAGCCCTGGCAGCCCCGGCCCCTTCAGTCGGGTGGGCAGCCTCTGTCCTTGGCCTCTTCCTCACCCTCGACATGTCCTGTCCAGAGCCAGTCCCTACCAGCTCTGCGGTCCATTTCCAGTCCCTGCTGCCCCCCTTCTCTGGCTGTCATTTCCCCTCAGGCCTCCTCATTTCTTGCCCGCATGGTGGCACAGCCAGTAAGCCTGGGTGTGGCCCCTTCCATCATGCTCTGTGTCCAAGCCCATGATCCCCACCACAAGCAGTCTGAGTTCATCCTGCCCTTGCCCAGCATCTCAGATCTCTCTCTGTGCACAGAACAAATCCCCCTACCTTGCCTGGCTTGGGGGCCCTTGGTGATGGGGCCCCCCTTCCTCAGCCTCACGTCTGCCTTTTTCTTCCTCCCAGTGATTCATTGTGATGGCCTCAACCTCTAGCTTTCGTCTTTCCTGGAACATGCCATGCTCTTTCACGCCTCCGTGCCTTTGCACATGCTGTCCCCTGTGTCTGGAACACCCTCCCCAGTCCATCTACCTGGCACCCAGCCTCTAAGTCTCAGCTCTGCAGCTGTCAAGACCCTCCCTTCAACTGAACACCCACCGGGCTTTGTACTAGCAGCCCAGAGCCCCCCGAGTGCAGAGCATGGATCCCAGTCCCTGAGAGGCACTCAAGGAACCTTGGCTGAATTAATAAAATGGTTTCTAGCCAGACCAGAAAGTCAGTCACCAAAAGGTTCAGTTCCCTCTGTACATACTAGTTGGCACAGCAGGAGCTGTGAGAAAACTGCTCCTAATTGTTTGAACTAGTGCATCTGTTAGGCTGCCTTATATAAAGGGAGATAGGCAAACATTTAGCCTTAAATGTTAAAAGACCTCTGTGAACTCATGTGTGTTGGTGGTAGCACTTGCAGCTGGCTGAGATCACTACCATCATCATCATCATCAACCTTTTTGGGGGCACCCGCTGCGTGCCAGAAACTGCGCTAAGGATGTTGCATGCAGAACCTCTTGTTTAATTCTCTGAACAGCTGGGAAGGTTTGGGTGTTATTGTTCCCATACTCAGAGAGGGAAACTGAGGCTCGGGGAGGGTAAGTGACTTGTCTGAGTCACACGGCTAGAGAGTGGCAGAGCCCAGACTCTGGGGAAGGCTTATCGATGGCCCCCTCCTGGCTAGTGTTTTGACCCTCCAGGGCTGCCTAATGCTCAGGAGGCACCCACAGACCAGGGAGGAACACCCTAGGGGTCTGGGAAGGCTTGTAGCCACCACCCTCCCCTCTCTCTGCTGCCACCCTCCTGTCCCAGAGGGACTTGAGGTGGATGCTGCCACTATTTGTCCTTAGCACCAGAGTGTGGATTGGTCCAAGAGCTGTTGCTCTGGACAGAATGCTGGTGAGGCTTGGAAGGTATGAACCCGCAGGAACCGGGTAGAGCTATCGTTGTGGAGCCGGGCAGGTGCTGTGAGGACACGCTGGCCAAGCTCATTGTCTCTCACCTGGTCCTTCAGCCTGGCCCCCACCATCTGTTCTCGCACAGAAGCCAAAGTGATCTTTCTGCGTGCAAACCCGAGTGCCTTCCAAGCTTAAAACTCTTTCATTGCCCCCAGAATAAAATCCATGCCCTGAGCCCACCACCGTGTCACGTCTCACTCTTTGCCAGTCTTCTCCTCCTCTGCTTGTACCTCCAGAGCCCTTCTGTTTCCTCCATGGTCCTGGTCCCTCTCAGGCAGGGTCTTTCCTCACTCTGTCCCCTCATGCTGGAACCCCCCTGCCTTGGCTGGCTGGCTGCTCCTCAGCTTCAGGCCTCAGCGGAAAAGTCTTCCTCAGGGAAGCCTTCCCGATCTCCCCGGCGGTCAGTATGAGGGCCTCCTGCAGGCAGCACCCGGTGCTCCCAGCCCTGCCTCAGAGGTGAGCTCTGGAGGGGCTAGGGGCTGGGACCTGGCCACCTGCATACAGACAGAGCCATGGGGACTGATGACCAGGAGGGACAACATACCCCAAATGTGACCCTCCAGAGGGAGATGCCAAATCTGGTTCCAGGATGTTGGGGCTTCATACTGGGAGAGGGGCTGTCCAAGAGGCGGGCCGTGCCTGGAACGTGCAGGGCTGTGGCCACGTGGACCCCAAACTGCAGCCACAGCTGTGGACGTCCGTTTTCAAGGAAGGCAGGTGGAGGGAAAAAAGGGGTCAAGGACAGAACCTTGAGACGTATCCCATTTTTGGCTTGGTGAGGAAAGCGGAGCCAGAAAGAGCACTTGGGAGAAGGCGGAAGAAAGCAGGAAAAAAAAGTAGCTAAGATATAGCACTGTTTTTATTTAGGTCTCAGATAGTCGTACTTTTTTTCTGTTTCACTTAGAATAGCTGGAACAGGAGGGCCCTACGTGGCAGTCCCTGGGATGAGAAAACCGTGTGTCAAGGCGGCTGCCGAATCCCTCTCTATTTTTACGTTCCTGACACTACCTCTCTGAGGCCCGAGGAGGCATCCTGGCCTGAGGTGGACTGAGCTGGCATCTCTGAGGCAGATGTGGCCAGCCCTCACCTCGTTCTCCAGAAACCACCAAAAAGTCAGGTATTCACTTCTCTTGACCAGAAATAAATGCATTAGACAAATGTTCTCAGGCAATCTTGAGGGATGTGAACACAAAATCACCCCATAAATTGTTTCCTTTCCTTGGTTCAAGGTTGGATTTTTTTGTTCGCATTAGTTACATTAAAATTGGACAGTAATTAATGTTCTTAAAATAGAATGTCTGTATTCCCAAGTTTAGAAAGAAAAACCACCTAGGAAAGGAAAACGTGGATGCATGTGAAATGCCATTTCATTGGCCACGGAGGCTTTCACGAGCCTCAGCAGGGAGCCCTGCCCAGTGGGGTTTATGGCAGAGCAGCCCGTGTCTGCCGTTGCTTTCCACCCTGTCTCCCCACAACCCCTCCGCCCGGCTCCAGGTCAAGGAAGCCTTTGACATCTATGGCCTGGAGCCCTGGGGGGTTGCCAACCTCTAATTACATTTCTTTTTTTAAATATTGATAAACAGTTCCTCTGTTGATTCAAACATTTTTAAACACTGAGCCTGTAGCTGTTGGCTCAGAAAAAAGAGAACAGATCCCCCAGGCCTCCTTGGGCCGAGGAGCTTCTCCCTGAGCTTCCTCGGGCTCTTGGCCTCTCATTCAAACACTGAAGGAAGAAAACGGTCCCTCTGTGTGTGGGTGGGGGGAGGTCACTTCAGGATTCAAAATCAGGCCTGGCTGGGCTGAAGGGTGAGGCCTGGCTTTGCCCAGGTGGGGACTTCTGGCCTCTCCTACTAGGTGGGCTCCTGCTCTGGGTTCAGGGTGGAGGTGCGGCGGGCAGTGGAGGCAGGTGAGGTGGGAGGAGCTACCATCCAGCTGCCACTGCCCCGTGGCCTGATGCTCCACTGCACATCTGTTACCACCTCACTTCATTTTTGAGGACTGGTCCCTGGTCTTCACAGGCTTTGCATGTAAACAGGACAACAGTGGTGGCCTCCGCCTTCCTTCCCCCCAGCACAGCTGCTATGTGGGATGGAGGGGAGTGGGAGTGGAGGGGACCCCTTCTAGTCCCATGGGGTTCCAGAAGAGCTAAGTGCCATCCATTTCATTTGGGGACACCCACATACTAGGACCCTCCAGGCCCAGGCTCCCCCAGATGTAGCTGACTGCAATATGGGGGGAGGGTGGTGGTCCCCATTTCTCCTGGGTGACTCAGAGCCCAGTCAGCTGCTTCTTGCTCAGACCGCCAAGTTCCCTGTCTTCACTGATTAGAGGACTTGGCCAGCTGCCAGGTATCGACATTGCTTCTGTAGTGCCCATGTCCAGAGAAGAGTGCCTGGCGACAAACACGGTCACATCAGTGACACCCATGATACCCCGAATCCCTCGGCTCCATGGGGCTTACACTGAGTTCCTGACATCATCACACCTCCCCATTCTACACCATATCAGGGTGGCTACTGTTGTCATTACCATTTTACAGATGAGGAAACTGAGGCCCAGAGAAGTAAAGCGTGCTGCCCAAGATCACAGTGGAGGAGCTGTGATTTGAACCCAGGTCCATGTGATTCTGAAACCAAAGCTCTTCTCAATCTATCCTGTCACAGAGCCTCCTGGTCTCATTTCTTGCCTTTGGCAAGTGGCCTCTGGAAGGGGCCACCCTCAAACAGAAGCATCAGGGGTGATGTGGTCCTGGGTCAAGGGCTTTATGGAGGTACTGGCAGCCATGGTGCTTCTTGTCCAGTCTTTCCCAGCTCTGCTTGGGTGTCCCCCCTTAGTTGAGGGACCTGTTGGCGTGACCCATTTGGGCTGCAATTTTAAGAGGCAATTATGGATCATCTTGGTGACCATCGGGCCCTTCTGCCACATCCCAGGAAATGGACCTAACCCTGTTACAGGGTAAATCAGATATAATCAGCTGCTAATTCAATGTAGTGGCTCTGTCAACATTTATCAAGATATAGAAGCTGGTCCAGTGAGTTAGACAACAGTGATGGCTGGATTAGACTCAGACAAGAAGAACCAACCAGTACTTTCTGACAGCTTTAAGAAAAATTTAAGTGGAAGAGACAAACATTTTCAGTACTATACATTATAGGTACACACAGTCATGTGTCCCAGACATAGATGCGGGCAACTTTCAGACTGGCCACGTGCACACCGGCAGCCTCATCCTGCCATGGTCACATCTTTCAAGTCCTGACAAAAGTACCTAGACACCTGGAACACTGCCCTGTTCAAAACCGAAGCTGGGAGATCAACCAGTAAGTGCGGCTGGCCTTTCCTTCCCCTTCTGTGTCTGAGGATCATAAAACTCTCAGCCACTGAGCTCATGGACATGGAAAACTTCTGACCAGCTCTGAGTGGGAGAGAATTTCTCTTCTAACTGGTGGTTTGGGAGTCACATAGGCCAAATTGGATCTGTTACTTTCAGATTGGATTGAAATTTTTGTCCCCGGTTCTTTCTCGACTGCCAGCCCAGCTGACCAACAGAGATCCCAGACCCTTCTCTGCAAATTCATGGAGGTGGTGGCCACTAAGAGCCAACAACGTTCCGCAGACTCCTACCCCAGCCTCCGTTCACTGCACGGGCCTGCCTTCCAGACCTCTCTGCAAAGCTCCAACACGCCCTCACCCACACCAGGGCCAGCTAGTGACCTACCTCTGGTCCATCAAGTCTCTCTGTTGGACTGTTGCTTCTCCAGCTCCTCTCACAATTGGTAAGGTCTGACTCCTATAATAATTTCCTTATGCCATCATGCTTGCATGATTCTGCCTCTGACTGAGCCCTGAGTGATACAGCACCCTCAGCTTGTCTCCCCCATAAAATGGGGGTGATGTGAGATATACCAGCCCCGGGAAGGGGACTGCATCCATGTGCTAAGGGCTGTGAGCCTGGGATTGATCCTGGCAGTACATTTGTCATCATCTGAGGGTAAGCTTTAGGCCAGAATCATGACTCAGTTGGGCTTTTCGTCTTGGCACCAGCGGTGGGAGCCCCACACGGCAGGGTCCACGTGAGGTCAGAAGACACGTTTATGCTGGTGGTGGAAGGCGTGGGGCATTCTTCTAATGGTCTGATTGGTTGTACAGCCTGGTGGGGACTGTGACTGAGGGTTTAAGGCAATGGCTGGTCAGAGCCTCTCCTGCTGGTATCTCAGTCCAGAACGCACCCCCAAGTTGGCACATCATTCCCCTGGGAAGCCAGTGTGTGCTGAGTTAGGAGGCTTCCAGGAAGATGCTGAGAAGGGCAAGAATGGCTCATTGGGACTGAGGCCCACTCTGTTGACTTGCTGGTGAGGAGGCTTTGTTTCTGGATTGATGAGGAGCTAGTCTTGCCTCTTTTTTTTTTTTTTTTAAGACATTTATTTAGCTTTGCTCTTATTATTATTATTATTTTTAAATTTTTTGGTTGCATTGGGTCTTAGTTGCTGCGTGTGGGCTTTCTCTAGTTTCAGCGAGCAGGGGCTACTCTTTTTTTTTTTGCGGTACGCGGGCCTCTCACTGTTGTGGCCTCTCACGTTGCGGAGCACAGGCTCTGGACGTGCAGGCTCAGCGGCCATGGCTCGTGGGCCCAGCCGCTCCGCGGCATGTGGGATCTTCCCGGACCGGGGCACGAACCCGTGTCCCCTGCATCGGCAGGCGGACTGTCAACCAACCACTGCGCCACCAGGGAAGCCCCCTTTTTTTAAAAAAAATAAATTTATTTATTTTTGACTGCATTGGGTCTTCGTTGCTGCGCGCGGGCTTTCCCTAGTTGCGTTGAGCAGGGGCTACTTTTTGTTGTGGTGCGCAGGCTTCTCATTGCGGTGGCTTCTCTTGTTGCAGAGCACGGGCTCTAGGCGCGCGGGCTTCAGTAGTTGTGCCTCCCATGCTCTAGAGCGCGGGCCCAGTAGTTGTGACACACGGGCTTAGTTGCTCCGTGGCATGTGGAATCTTCCCGGACCAGGGATCGAACCCATGCCCCCTGCATTGGCAGGCAGATTCTTAACCACTGCGCCACCAGGGAAACCCCTAATCATTACTCTTGATCATGGGATCTGTAACCATTTTGGAAGTGGATTTGGTGTGATTAAATTCTTTCCTGGCTTAATCCTTTATGGAAAACAAAAGTTTTAAATGATGTGAATTAGGATGGATTTGCTGATGTTTGATCGCCTGCAGGATAATTTACCCTGGCTCACTTCAACCCTGAGGCTTGGCCAGCACCCTGAGGGATACACCACTGGATCCTCCTACAACGGAGGAGAGAAGCTTCCCCTTTTTACAGAATGCCTGTGACTAAAGGCACCAAGGCCCTCGAACAGCTGTCAGAAAGCCCGTGAGCTTTATACTGCAGGGAGCACCAGTCCTCCCGGTGAGGCTGTGGCGTGGCTGGGATGAGGGGCAGCATCACACCCCTGGCCTGGTTTCTGTGTTTTCTCCTGGAGTCCCTGTGACCACAGCTTAGCAAACGCAAGGGTGGGTGTGCAGTGCTGGTAGATGAGGGGGGTCTGGTGGGAAACCTTTAGTAGCAGGACTGCAGGATGAGTCAGGGTCCCCTCAGGGAGCAGGAGGGAAGTCACCTGTGTCCCTGGCCCACCTGTCACTGAGGCTCCAGCCCCCAGAGACTGTTTGTGGCCCAGCCCAGTGCAGAATCAGGGGCTATCACGACAGCCTGAAACACTGTTTCTAAGAATAGAACATAGAAAAGAAAGCTTTCTGCCCAAATTGGAAACGAAAAGGCACTGGTACTTGGCGGGGCCACTCCAGTGACTTGGCACACTCTGTGGGAGACCTTGTTCTTGATGACACCAGAAGTGGGGCAGCCTCTGTAACCCTAGTCACATGTGTCCGGACTTGCCAGGCCCTGTAGGCCAGGCTGGGGTACACCCTGGCTCTTACCCAGACATTTGGTGACTCTTGGAAAATGGGATTTTCCTCTTCTGATAATTTGATTTTTAACTTATTTATGGAATCTGTAGCTTTTGGTGGAGACCTATTTCTGAGGCACTATGAGTGGGGACAGTTGGGTTTCTTCCCCCAAGGCAGGTGTTTTGATAAAGGTTTGGGGTCACATCCTTGGGACTCATGGCTGCCCTGTAGCTTCTGTCCTACTGGCCAGGACTTCATGGTTTCCAAGACTCTGCTGGCTGCCTGGCCGGCCTTCATGAAAGGAGATGCACAGAATCATTCTGTCTGGGAGGCCTGATGTTCCTCTCCCATCACGAAGAGCCAAGCTACACGCAGAAGAAAATGGTGACTTGGAGTAAAACATGTTAGGCTGAAAGCCCTCTTCCTCTTTCAGAAATGTAAGTAAACATGGCTCGGGCCCTGGAGAGATGCCAGCTCAGCTGCAGGATGGCACACGTCAGGGGCTGCCCTTTCACAGTAAAACCCTCGGTTCACGCCCCCTTCTCGCTGGGTACAGTTTGGAGGCTCATGTGGGCACATGCCCCTCACCCCTGAGAGTGGAAACCCAGAGACATCCCTCTGCCCTCAACCCAAGACTTAACAACAGCTAACACAGGTGGAGCCCATTCTTTATGCTGGACACAGTGTCAAGGGGTTTACCCCATTCTGTACTCAACCCTGATCCCCTCCGAGAAGCCCTCAGCGGTCACAGCTTTTGCCCTTGGTCAGCAGCAGGGCTGGGTTTTCGAGCCCCGTGGGTCTAATGCTGGAGCCTATGCTCTTAGCCGGCCTGCCATTTTTCCCATGGGGCCTGTCTGGTGATTCACTTCTTATTCTACACCCAGAGACAATGAGGCGTAAACCAGAATAAAAGGGGGCTATTATGATACCACTGTTTTGCCGTTTATCTAAATTAGATAATGACTCACAGAGCTACTTGAAACAATATACATGTCAACCTCCTGAACATTTAGTTATCACTTAGTGCCATTTGATGGTGCCTATGGTATAATTAACACCTTCGTCTAGAAAATATGATATTTCTGTGAAATGGAAAAGTGAAAGAGAAAATAAATTTAACCTGGCCCTTCTCTTCCGTACGGACAGGGCAACAGACCCATGGTGGTGGTCAGCTGGCATGGCTTAGGCTGGTGAATGGACAAGCAATCATTCCCAACTCCCTCCAGGCGGGATTGTGTCCTGGGAAGGGGGCAGCCTGTCGTCGAAGTCGCAGCAGGCCCAGCTGAGTGACGCTGCTGAGCCCCAGATAACTCAGTGCCCATTCATCAGCCTCAGCAGAATCGGGCATCTGCCACTGGCATCTCCAGATGTTTGCCTTTATCAGATGTCGATGCGGTTCAGTGTTTTCATTAAGGGCCTTGTTGAAAGCTCTAGCTGGTTGGGGAAGCTTATTGTTCATCTTATTTGAGTTCCTTATCATGTTCAAAATGTTCCAGGCACCATTAGGAGACACAAAAGCCTCAGAAAACACAGTTGCAGGGGGCGGAAGCTCACTGTAGCGTGGAGGAGACTCACCACCGACATTTACAAACATTTGCTGAACAGAATCAGCTGTTAGGAATGAAAGTCGCTCACAGCAGCACAACAGGGCATGGGGGGGCATGGGGGGCAGGGAGGTGGAGACAGGATTTAATGTTTGCCTGAGGGCATCTTCTAAAATCAGATGGGTGTTCCAGCCTGTTTGTTCATTAATGTGGTCTTCTGATTGCTTCCCAAGGAGAATGGGGTGTGGGGGCCAGACATGAGGCAGAAGCTTGATCAGGAAAAGATTAAAGGGGACACACATTTTGACTTGAGGTGAACATTTGAGGTACAGGTCCAGGCACGTTATAATTATTGCTTAATCATAAATGTAGCTTGGTGAGATGCATTGATTCACACACAGGTTGCTAAAGGCATTTAGGGAAAACAGAACGTAGGCAATGAGAACTGTCTCCATCAATTTGCAAAATTCACATCTGAGACAGCATCCTGGAAGCGCAGAGAACCCTGCTTATAGGCATAAATTAAAGCCATCTTCCTCAGAAAAAGATAATTTCAATGATCAATAACCTCTTGAAAGAATTCCTGGAGAGTATGCCTTTTAAAAAATTGACTTCATTTATTCTCCTCCTCTTATCAAAAAAAGGATTTTGGAGGCGTATAGCAAAAGATATGACAGTGAGGTTATTAAAATAGAAATGGGAAATTAAAACCCAGTCAGAAAAGAGAATACAAAATTTGTAACTACAACGACTAACCTTTCTTCTGTGATCAAGATCTAAATTTAGTCTGGAGCTTCCTGGAATCCAAGGTGAAAAGGGAAAACAATCAGTTATGTAGGTTCAGTTACATTTAGGACAAAGCGTGTCAATTCATGAGTATTTAATTATTTGTGAATTTATAACAGCAAGAGAGGCAGAGGAAACTCCTAGGAAAATGGAGGAGAGATTTTTTAAATATTTAGAAAAGAAAAGATGGATATCGAAATTGTTTTGTGAGAGCCAAAGCTTAGGCAACAGTGGCAGACACGTTCACTGAGATCTGGGTGGGTGAACCTGGGCTGGCTTTGTTGCGATCAGTTTATTGATGAATAAATCACAATTTGTGATTTGTTGAGCCAGCCAAGGCCGTGACCAGGACCCAGGCATTTGGCGTGTCTGGCCCATCCTTGGGAAGAGGCCGTGTCCTATGTCTCTGTACCAGTGCCTGGTACATTTTGCACATAAATAACTCAACCATGGCTCTGTCTCCCCTGGGTTGAGAACCCCAGGAGGGCAAGAACACAGTCCCAGCACCCCGGGGTGTCTGCCAGCTCCTAGTAGCCATTCAGTTAGAGTTGTATGCTAATAGCTCACAAACTAAAGATGGGAGAAGCACCATAAAATGCCAAGCCCTATTAGTGGAAGCAACTTAGTGGGAGCATTTTCATTACTCTCAACCGGCAATGATCAAATCTGCCGGTTTTCACTGTGGAGAACTCCTGGATTGGACCTGCCCAGGGGCAGGTGGGCAGTTATGATGTGTTGGATGAGTGGGTACAGTTGTGATGTTGGACTTCTTTTTATTTATTTATTTTAAATTTATTTATTTATTTTTGGCTGCATTGGGTCTTCATTGCTGCGCATGGGCTTCCTCTAGTTGCGGCGAGTGGGGGCTACTCTTTGTTGTGGTGCACGGGCTTCTCATTGCGGTGGCTTCTCTTGTTGCAGAGCATGGGCTCTAGAGCGCAGGCTCAGTAGTTGTGGCGCACGGGCTTAGTTGCTCTGCATCATGTGGGATCTTCCCGGATTAGGGCTAGAACCCCTGTCCCCTGCACTGGCGGGTGGATTCTTAACCACCGCGCCACCGGGGAAGTCCTGGACTTCTTTTTAGAAGGCTCTGTCATGGCCCTTCTGATGGCACACTCACTGCGGGGCTCTGCGGGCTGTGTCGGGTCTCATAGGGCCCTGCTAGTGGGTAGGTGGGGGAGGGACCCTCAGTGACAATGCTGACCTGTCTCTAGCTGTCCTCCCAGCAGGCTTTAGGGTGGGATTCGAGCAGGCACTGCATTTTACCAGCTGGTTTGCAGCTGCCTTTTATCCTCGCTTAGTGCAGATTCCTGTGCTTCTCTACAGAGCCTTTGTATTTCACGCTTTTCTTTGAAATGTCCCTAGAGGGCTCATTTTGGCCCTGCAGAGAATGCCTTTCTTGAGAGATGGAGCCCTGGGCTCAGGGGGGCAGGGTCTTGTGGAGGCTGCTGAGGGGGGGCGGGGCAGTGCAGTGAGGGCAGAGCGCAGTGGCCTGGACGTCAAGTCCCCAGGAGGGGGGATGCACTGCACACAAGACATCACGTGTGGCAGAGGCAGGCTGTGTGGGTCCCTCACGTCCTCCCACACTAGGTCTGTGTTGGGCGCAGTTGTGTCTGAAGTGAGGAGCTGGGAAGCAGCAGGAGCGCTAGTCTGGGCACGACGGCATGGGGGCTCTGTGTTAATCAGGTTCCCTCTCTGAGACTCAGTTTTCCACATCTCTGAAGTGAGGGTTGGAATAGTAGCTCAGTAACACCAGATCAGGGTGTCCTGAGGTGAAAGGCAACTCGAAGTCTCATCGCAGTGCCTGGCTCGGAGCACGTGCTCCTACGGCTGTGATTCCTGGGCTGATTATCCTGCCCTGGAGGCTGAAGGAGCTCCGTCCCCCAAGCTCTCACTCCCTCGATGCAAGTTTTACACCCTCAGGAGAGGACGCTGAGCTTATCGCCCATCGGGCAAGCCTCACGGCCTGTCTGACCCCGTGTGAGAAGTGGGGATCTCTGATTGTTCCGCCTGTCCCCCGAGGGCTGCGAATCAAGTGCTGTCCCCAGAAGGTCCGCAGCCCAGAGCTGGACACACAAATGCCCCACGAGGGCGGGTGTTAGTATTAGACACTGTGGCTGCTCCATGGGTGTTAGGAAGCACAGGGCTCTGGGGTGGGGGTGGGGGTGGGGGCAGATGCCCCTGGGGGAGGGAGAAGGGGAGGGCAGAGGGGCGGTCCTTGCTGTCCACACACTCGGATGGCCCCACCAACCTGAACATTGTTGGTGTTGTCACCCCAGATGCTGCTTTGAGGTTCAGGCACAGATGACGCATGAATTCCCCTCCCCAGCGGGTCTCACCACTGCCACCTCAGCCTCAGAGGCAGGACTGTCTTATTTTTTTATATGCTAAATCTGGCATCCCTAAGAAGGGGTTAAGAATAAACAGTGGGTGGGCTAAAGGATTTAAATCAGCCTGACACTGGACACTCAAGACTCAAAACAGCTGTGCATGCCGAGCATTCCCAGCTACGAATCCTCACTTTGCTGCAGGGTTTGACTGAGAATCATTTTATCTGTTTCTCCATCACCATGGATGGAAACACTGGAATAGATCCTAATTTTTTTTGTTTGTTAATTCCAAAGTTTCCCAGACATGGAAAAGGACTTATAAGTCAGATGAAGGGCCCAAAAAGTACTTTAGGTAAGATAAACAGAACAGGGATACCAGCAGCATTAGTGGGCCCTGAGCCTATAGTGGATGGAGAGAATTTAGGCAGAGCAGACTCTTAATGGCAGGACCACAGCATCTGAAATATCAGGTCAGGAATCGCTCAGACTCTGCAGCAGATGCTGGTGAGTTCTGCCCAAGCAGGGAGCCCGCTGGCCATCGTTGGCTGCCACTGCGGGAGGGTGAGGGCTGCTGTCAGCATTAAGGTGTGAAGAGAGAGACCAGAACGAGAAGCCAGCAGGAGGAGACCATGTGGCTGAACTGGTTTAAGGTCTGAGTGCCCCCCTGGGCATGGTTGGGGGGCAGCGTCCAGGCAGCGCTGGCCTGTGTGCCGCCCCTGGGTCAACCCAGTCCCCCTGCTCCCCCAGGCCTGTCCTCCTGCCAGGACCACCTCAGTGCAGTGATCAGAACCGGCAAACTCCTTGGGTACTTGTTACTGGGGCACTGCTGTGGGGTTGGAGTGAGGAGCTCCAGTTACGGGGGTCACGCTGCCTGGTTAGATAGGGGCCGAGAGCTGGGGTCTGAGGGCAAGGGCAGTTCCCTGACACCTTCCACCATCCTCTGCCAAAGTGACCACTATAGTTCAAGATGGCGGCCTGGGCTTGTGGGGCCCAGAGGAGCCCCTGTCCTGACTCCCTGCTTAGTCGCTCCCACCTCCCCTGCAGTCATGGATGGAAGGGTGGGGAGTGAGGGGTTAGAGGGGAAGGGACGGGGGATGGACTGAGGCTGAGCTGATGGCCAGCTGGGCTGCCCACAGAATCAAGCTGGGGCAGGTGGAAGTGATGATGGATAAAGATCAAAGAAGATGAGCCCTGAGCACAGCAGTGGAGGAAGGTGCAGCCAACATGCAGAGCATCCTCATAAAACCAGTTGGGTCACTAAAGCAAGCCCCAACCTTTATCTCAGTTTTTGACTCTGTAAAATGGAGCTCCCTCCCTGCTTTGTCCTGGTGGCACCCAGGGGAAGTGGCTGTGATACCCTGGACACCCCAGGGCAGTGGGGTGGCCATCAAGAAGCGCTGAGGGTGGGAGTTGGGGGGTAGAAGTGGAAATGATAGACAAGAGGAATTCAGGAGTCTGACCATCATGTTTGGAGACAGGGTGGCTGGGAGGCCAGTGTGCCTTGAGCAGAAATGAGGGCACGGGGGAAGTGTGTTTGGTAACGTGTTGAATTTGAGAAGGTGGCTAGCAGCTGCAAATGTGGGCCTGGACCAGGGGAGCCAGAGGCGGGAGGCCGGTGAGGGTTAGTTTCATCAGGAAGTTTATGAGCAGCTAAGGGGCATTTGCTGAGCAGAGAAACAAGCCAAAGATAGTGCTGTGGGGAGAGTGGGCATCTAGAAGCAGCAAGGTGACAGGATGGAGGAGAGGAGGTGGGAGGACGCTGGGAAAGTACACTGCGTGGAGTCTAGGGCAGCAGAGGCAGTGTTGGATGAGACTGAGGCACCTTCCTGGAAAAGGAATAGGGAAGGGAGGGCATGAAGTGCAGACTACGAGGAATGAGTGGATGGTGAGGACATGGAAGAAAATTTTACTGACTGTCAAGGCCCCCCCCACCAGCAACCTGTTAGGAACCATGAGTCCCCACTGGCCCAATGCCCAGTGCCAAGATACACTGCCATTCCTGGCTGCCCGACACAGCCCTTGGGAGTGGGCAGGGAGGAAGCCCGTGGCCAGGATGACAGCCCCCAAGTCCCACAGGTGACCAAACCGCCTTACACCAAACATATATAAAAGGTCAAGATCAGGACATTCAACAGATTTCCAGCCATGTCTACCTCCCCAAACACAGCTGTGAATCCAGAAGTAAACACAAAGCAGTAGAAATGGCTGCCACCGCCCCTCCACTACTATTGGGCTTTGCTTTGTAAGGAGAGACCCTGAAGCCCTCACTCAGAGCCGACTTGCTTTTACTTAACACACAGTTCTGATCAACATTGTAACCTGGTTTCAATTTTTAAAAAAATCAAAATCAAGAGAAAAAAAGCACAAGGTAAATGGCTGTGCAAATCTCAAATGTGTGAGATCACTGCGGGGAGCGCTTGGCCTGGACAGGCTCTCGGTTCCCACAGAAGACTGATATTCTATGATTCCCACATTTTTGTAAAGAGGATCCCTGAGTTATGAAGACATTGTGGAATAATATTCCATCTCCATTGCTTAAGAAGGTAGGGCAGTGTATGGTACATGTTAGGAAGTAGTGTTTTTAAAAGTTTAGGCTCTTGAGCAGGGAATGGAACCCGATTTACTGAGCACTTACTATGTATTCACCAACTTAAATACGTTTACCTCCTAACAATCCTGCAAGTAACTATTATCTTTACCATTTTATGGAAAAGAAAACAGACTTAGAAAGCTGAAGTGATTTGTCCCAGCCACACTGCGAATGCTTTTTCCACGTCACCCTCTGCTTCCCTACAGTGTCCTGGCAGTGTCCTGTGTGGAAAGCCTGCTCTCTGACAACAGGTGGACCTACTGGCCTGGAGCCCGGTGATGCCCTTGAGGGTAGTTCTGATGCTGGCACTGCCCCATCAGTTCACTGTGGAGCCCTATGTTCCTGCCTCACGCTCCACAGCTTTGGCCACTCTGAGGTGTGGCAGCGGGGGAACCAGCCCCGCTCCTGCCTCTGAATCCAAGACGAAGCTCCCCTCTCCTCCTGGGTAGACCATGAGCAGTAAAGTCCTTGCAGCTGGAAGGCAAACAAATAGGTACGAGAGCCCCATCATGAGGGGTAGTTTTGTGAACCCCGTCCTCCAGGGAAAATCACTCCTGAAGGACTTTAATGCTGACCGGCTGTTTTTCATTCCCTAATCATTCAGAAAAATACATCCATTTCAGGTTATTCAAAACAGTGGAAAATCATTGAGGTTTTTCCTGTTTAAAGGTCAAACTGTAAAAAGATAAGTGGACTCAGAGAAATCCAGGCTAGTCATGAAAACGTGGCAGTGTATTAAAATCCAAAAAAAATTTAATCCTCCTTTGGAAACAGCTCATAATAATCCCCTCTCTACTCTCCCCTATGTGTGTTAAATTTCTGTTTTTAAGTTCAAGGACACGAAGCAAGTGACTTTGAGTGGGTGGAGCATGGGCTGTGCAGACTGGGGTCCTGGTTCAGAATCCCTGACCAGCTGTTCCACACCAAGTGTGAAGCGTGGAGCAAGTACCCTCACCCCCTGAACCTCAGTTCCCTCGCCTGTAAAATGGGGAGGATCTCTGGTCTCGGTGTTCTCCTACTGGCCTGGGGTGCTGCCTGGCAAGGTGTAAGCCTGTGGGCCTTTGAGAACCTTCCCACCAGCCCATCCATGCCTTCCACCTGAGAGGCGGACAGGTGTGGCCTGGCTTGGTCCGCTGACAGATCCCCTGCTCCAGCCTCCTTCCCCACCTCTGGCCCCAGGACATTCCCAGACTCTGCTAGGGCTCTGCCCCATGGACTTGCGTGACCTGTGGAGGCCTTGCAGCTGGAAGATAAACAAGTATCTGCGAGATTCCCGTCATGAGGACATTTTAAAGGGCACTAGGTAATTTAACTGCTTTTGTGAAGCTGAGCAAGTGATGGGGGGATGAGAGAGTATTTTGAAAACACAGCCTGGACAGGAAAATCCTGGCCTTCCTCTTTGTTAAAAACTTGGAGAAGATCTTTAAGGGCGTCTCTGGGAAGATAAGGAACAGCTGTGTCCCCTCTTTACCAAATCAAGGCTCCCTCTCTGCTCAGTTTTGTGCAGCTCTGCCTGTGGAGTAGGCTCAGCCTGGTCTCTCACACCAGCAGCCCGACTCATGGGGTCCGGGAGATGCAGTCAGGTTTCCTGGTGGCAGTCCCTCTAAGACGTGGGAGGCTCCCACAAACGGGAGCTGGCTTTTGTTTCTTGATTTGTGTCCAAGTAGGAACAGAAGAAATGGCGTGGGTAAGAATCTGTAGGGGAAAGTGCCGGCTCTTGGCTCCAGCCAACAGGGGTGTGGCAGGAGATGAGGCTGGCAGCAGCCAGATCCCACAGACATCGGGTGGAGAGAGTGACGTGTCTCATTTGTGTCCTACAAAGGTCACACGGGCTGCGCTGTGGGAGGGGAAGTGCTCAGAGGCAGCAGGGCCCGGTTGCCTTGGTCACCTAGGGACATGGTGGCGGGGAAGCACAGATGATGAATCTGGAGAGCTGGTGGGCTGGTGTGACATGGAGGGCAAGGGACAGGTGGGCCTGGGAGGAGGCCTGGGCACTTGGGTGGATGTGAGGGCTCAGTATGAGATGTGGGGACTCATTATGAGATGGGAGGGATGGTATGCATGTGGGTGTCGGTGGTGAGTCAGAGTTGGGCAGGTAGAAACTGAGGTGCCTGAGCGACATCCAGGTGGACTGAGGTGCTGTAGGACATAAAAGTGCGCAGTTAGAGAGAAAGTCAAGCCAGAGGTAGAAAAGTGTATGAGGCCAGCACACGGGTGGCCGGTAACTGAAGCCAAAGAGCAGACGAGATCCCACAGGGAGAGTGTAGGGTGAGGCCCAGAGAGGGCCAGGACAAGCTCCAGGAATGACGGGCATTCGAGCTTAAGGAAACAGATTCCATGGAGAAGCCTAAGGAGTGGACAGAGCGGTGACAGGGAGAATGTGGAGTCAGGGGGACCCGGAGACAAGAGGCTACAGGGGTCAGGGCCATGGGGGTGTTGCCTGAGAGACTGGACTCCTGGCTGGGTTAACCTGTGGGTGACTGAGAGGCATTTAGCCCAACCAGCAATGCTGAGGTTCATGCTGTGGTTTCAGCCAGCTCTGCAGATGGTCTGTTTTCCTGGATAGAAGGTTCAAAGTGGGCTTCTTGGGAGTTTCCAGATCTGTCTGTGGAAACTTTATCCCACATCTTACATTTTCTCCCTGACAGGATCTTTTTAATTTAGATAAAAGTGAAACCAGGGCTACTGTGTTTATGTTATTTTAATCTTGACTTTAAAAATACTTACAGCAAACACTTATTTTAAACGTTAACATGAGGTTCTATTTTACTATCCTTTATGCTCTTCAAATGAAGTGCCTAATTTTAAAAGATCTACAAATTACATACATAATTTGTGGGCTCTTGGAGAGAGTCTACCTCTTCAGCTTCTTTTTTCAGGTCACAAGAGACCTGTCTTAGACCATTAGGTATTTAATGTGACATGCTCTGCTTTGCAAAGTAAAAGAGAAAGGGCTGTTTGGGGCTCGGATACAGCAGCTTTGCCCCCAGATGTGTCCAACAGCCTGATTTAGTATTAAAGTTCTGAAATGATTGGTGATCCATTAGCGTGGCTATTTAAAGAGTTTATTGAATTGGCTACAAACCAACAACATTTGCGCTGAAGGGCAGCTAGGTGAGGCCAGGCAGAAAGAACCAAATGGAATCTGAATGGAGCTGTGGATTCTGCCTTCCATGAGGCTCTGAGAGCAGACCTCCAATAAGAAAAGTTACAGGTTGCTGTCACCTCTGTGTCTGGTGATCAGGCAGGTGCCAGATGCTGCCTGCTGGGCCCCAGTCAGAGAGGACTCCTTGCTGTGAATGAAAACTGTCACGGGGCATGGCTCAGAGCTGGACCCTTTCCTTTTGCTGTGTCTCACTCCTCCCCTCCCGCATCTCTCCCTTGTCCCCTGCCAGCCCCTTCCCATCTCCCCCTCCCTGGGACCTCAGACCCTGAGCTGTCCCAGGTCTACACTCCTGCCCCACTGTTCCCTCCCCGAGTCATTGCAGCCGCCCCAGCAGGGCTTGCTCCCAATCCCTCCTGCAGCACGTCACCAACAAACTGCAAGTCTAAGACTATTGTCGTCTTCCCCTAAGCCTGGCAGTTTCCTCTTATAGGCGTCACCCAACTCGTCCCCTCACTCTGCCTCCCCCTTGTATGCCTAGCAAACAGTTTACCTTGGCAAGTTCACCAGGAAGCAGTAATACTGCTAAAGCTCGGTGCTTGGTGGATCTTTTATTTCTGAAGTTGTGTGTGTGTAGGTAGGTGTGCCTTCGGTGGGTGTTTAGCAGTTTTCAGGCTGAAGTTATTACTCCCCACGCTAACCAGAGCAGCCCTTAGGGCTTCAGCACTTGGTGTGTCAGAGCACAGGCAATGCTGTATTCCAGGGGCATCTTGGCTGGTCCAAGGGCCTGCTTTGTCCAAGTCCAGGCGGGAGGCCTGTGTCCTTGGAGGATGTGTCAGTCCCCCTAAGAGCTCCATGGCTGGAGAGCTCCCTACAGATTTCTGGGGCACTCAGTCACAAATGCTGTACCCGGACTTCCCTGGCGGTCCAGTGGTTAAGACTCCACGTTCCCACTGCAGGAGGCTTGGGGTTCGATCCCTGGTCGGGGTAAGATCCCACATGCTGCACAGCGCGGCCAAAGAGAAGAAAAAAAAACCCAAACAAACAAATGCCATACCCAAGGGCTCTTTGTAGTGGCTGCTGTGGTGTCTGCCTAGACCTTGTCTTCAGGGCTGGCACATCTATCCTCTAGATGCTGGGACTATCTCGCAGCTGCATCCCTTCCTGGAATTGCTCTTGGCAGAGGTGAACTGCCTCACTCAAGGTTAAGCCCTTTCCCAGAGGTTGGCCTGGGGAGGAAGCACCAAGGCCAGGCCCCTTGGCCTCCATTTGGGACAACTCTGAGGGGCCATCTCAGCTCCTGAGTTTCCTGCAGAACTGCTAAGGCCTCAGGTGCAACCACAGTCTGGCTCAGTTTCTCCCTCTTCCCAATCCTGCCTTCATCACTTCCTTGCACTCACCATCAAGTCTGCACACAACTCGGGGAAACCAAGCTAAGACAGCTGCCATGGCTGAGCTCAGAGAGAGGCAGGGCTGACCCAGCACCCCTCAACCCCCTCAAACTCCCAATCCAGAGCTATCCTGCCTGGCCATGCTGTGCCGGGGCTGCTGAGATGTCTCAATTGTTCTACTGTTACACTCAAGCCTTCCTAAGGGTTACTTGGGAGATATTTGTTTTTGGACTAGAACTTAGGAAAAATTGTGCTTCTTCGGGACCTTGGCCTGTGTTTGGTTTGTGTTTATGCTACCTACACCAACAATTGGGGAAGAGCTCAGGCTTTCTTTGCTTTGGCTGCTAGGAAACTTGGAGCTCAGTCCGTGTTGCAAGACACCCTGGTGCCTTCTGAGTTCCCTTAACACACCTTACTCACTACTGTTATTTGTGTTGCTTTGCTGTTATCACACAGCTCCCTCTGAGCTGCCTCAAAGTCTGTTTGGAACGAGATGAGGTATTAATGAGAAAACACATACATACAGTGTTAGGGCTGTGTTGTCAGACAGACCTGGCTGCTGGTTACCAGCTGGGACATTTGCCAAGTCACAATTTCTCTGAACTATAGTTTCTTCAGCCAGGGAGTGGGCCTGATGCCTTCATCACAGGATTATTTTGAAGATACATACAGTAAACACATGGCTGATACACATCAAGTGCTCAATCAATGGAAGATGTTAATAACAATTTTTAAATGAAATTGTGTTGCTCTCATGAACCTGCCCTATCAGGTGGTCTGATCTCCCTCCTTCCTCCCTGTCACATGCTGCCTATTGGCCTAGAGGCATTTCGGGGCCCTTGGGTTTCACTTTCTCGTGGGAGAAGGACGGCCACCCAGGCATCCACGGCTCCCAGCAGACTGTGTGGACCAGCAGCAGGGGCAGTGGAGGTGTTCACGGATTGTTAATCCAAGCAGGTGGGCACACAATTAAAACATTCATGATATAAACGAGCACATACTTGGCTGGAGAAAAACTGAAAGTAAAACTCTTAATGTAAACTGAGCCTTCAGAAAATGAAAAAAAGGTTGTAGATAAGAGATATGTGATGAGTAATTTAACCAAGATGATGTAAATCTAGGCCTTTGAATACTTTAAATATAACCATCTGATATAAAAAGAAGTGCACTAAATTTTTTAAAGCTGAGATCTTTCCTCGGGTGAGAGACTCACTTTCCTGCAGGGACATGTTCCCCAAAAGGCAAGTGGAAAAGGCAAAGAATAAATCCATGTCGGCATCATATCCCCCTCAAGCCAGCTTAGGAGGATCCCACGCATTTTGTAGTCTGTCCTAGCATATGTCACATCTCACCTTGCAAACCAGTTTGGAACCCGTATTAGAACAGAAAAGCCCATTTCAAGAGGGTGGTGGCTTAGGAAAATCTATCTTTTATTTGTTCCTAAAGTCAACAGGTACCTGGCTCTGTCCCCTCGTAAATGCCACACGGGCCTGAACCTTGGCCTGGAGCTCATCCAAAAATGGGTGTGAAACTGGAGTTGCTGGTTTTTCTTGGAGATGAGGGGTCTGGAGCAGGAATCATCTGTAGGCAGATCTAGAACAGGCCTCCTGGGTGCATCTCTTTGGGAGGACACGGGGATGGCATGAGGACAGGATGCTGACAGGGGGGCTCAAGGGCAGGATGGAGAGGGGGTAAGCACAGAGGAGGCACTGGTTGGTCTATTCGTAGGAGTGGGCCTCAGGACAGGGGAAAGGAGCGAAGAAGTTGGGGGAGGCTAGGGCCCAGCAAGTACCTGGCTGGGAATTTACTCTTGGAGGGGCAAGGGGTACTAGGCCACACCCCTGAGGCTGGCTTGGGAGGGGCCAGGTGAGTCTGGGAGGAAGCTTCACAGAGCTGCTATGGCCACCAGTGAGACAGGGAGAGGCTCGGGGTTGACAGCCCTGAGCCAGGGTCCCGCTGCTGGGCCAGCTGAAGTTCTGGGACATGGGTTGAGCACATGAACCGGACTCAGGACTTCGTCAGGCCTCAGAAGCCTTCATTTCTGGGATCAACCAATGCAAGAGGGACAGTCGATGCCTGGGGGACCAGGGACCTCCTACTCTATCACCCACAGGCAGCCCCTTGTCTATCCCCTGTGGGGACAATGTCCCCCTCAGTGCATAGCCTGAGGAAGGAGCCGGGGCAGGGTTGCATTTTCAGTCTCTTTCAGCATCTATTGACTTTTCTCCTTAAAAACTGTTATCTACACATTTCCTTGCACCTCCAGAATTTTGATGAGTTGAGAAAATCCATGTACTTCACCTCCATCTCAATAACAATAAGTTTCTTCCCTTCGGATGGAAGATAGAGGGTCAGAGACGACCAGGGACCCTTCCCTCATGCTCCACATAGCAGATGCCTCAGGGTCCAGTTTCCAAGCACTGCCTTGTGCATTTACCCCGTGGGATGATGATGATGAAGTACTCAGCCTTATTCCTAAAGTAAGTATAATGACAACAGTGATAAAGGCAGCATCAGAGAGTCGGGGAGAGAACAGATTTTGGAGCCAGACTGCCTGGGCCCAAATCCCGGCTCCACCTCTCACTGACTATGGGAAACTGGAGGTCACTTGACTTCTTTGTGCCAGGCTCCCTCATCTGTAAATTGGGACTCAGAGAAGCTAATTATGGGATGTGTTTAGATGGGTGCCTGGCACATGGTAGCATCCTTACCAGCTATTGCTATTATTATTATTTTATTGATGTCATTGCTGTAGGCCAAGGCCTTTTCATGTACTGTGTCATTTGAATCTTACAATCCTATAAGGGAGAAGATATTATTATTATCACTCTTTACGGATGAGGAAACTGAGGCTCAGAGAGGTTGACGGACTTGCCCAAAGATACCCAGCCTGATATGGAGCCTGTCTAACCCTTGCAAAGCTGTACAGCCTGCTTACCTGGGATGATAAGTGGCACTTCACCCTTATCCCTTTTATCCCTGCCCAGCCAGGTGGAAGGTTCTACCACCTCTACTTAATACACGGAGATAACGGCTAGGTGAGTTAAGTGGCTCCCACACAGGCCTGCCTGCCCCAGCTGAGCTGCTTTTGGGCCAGCTGATCAGGACTGCTCTTCAAAATCACCATTTAACTGCTCCACTGCGTCCATTGTTCTGTGCGTGGAGGCAACTGCCCCACAGGCCAGCCCACTTGGCGCCGCAGCAGTGATTAATAAGGATATTCTGTGTCCACGGGAGGCCTCTCATCCTGGGCCTCGGAGTACTTTGCAAGCATTAATTAAGCTTCATGGTTGTGGCTCAGGTACGTGGGGGCCCTGGATTCAGTTTACATGTCTTTAGCTGATGCAGAAAGAAACCAAATCACTCCCCCAATAAGCCATGGCCTTCAGCCCGGCCAGGCCCCAATGGGCATTCCTCATCCCTGGAGTTTGGCCAAAATCATTTGCAGAGAAAAGACTTCCTACTTGTTCTTCCAGACTTCAGAATAATAAGCAGCACTCAGGAGCCATTTCGCACTTCAGTTAGTTCCAGGCCAGCAGCTGCATGGCTGGGCCTTACCTGGTGCCCACCCACTGGCCCACCTAGGTTAAATAGCAGCGGATGTAGCTCACGGCATGCACCTGCCAGTGTAGCAAAGCCTACTGTACCTGTATGTGGGGCCTTTGGGGTCAGGCTGGTCCCTGCTACACCATCTGCACAGTATCCCCCATCCTCCATCCCTCATCTGCTTCGCCTCCATTCCCAGGTCTGCCCTCACACATCTGCCACTTGCTTGCTGCGGCTCTGATGTCCCAGAGCTTGCAGGGAGGTGGGAAGAGACCGTGTAACTCAGGGTAAGAGAGCTTGGGCTTCCACCCAAGGATGTGGGGGGACCACAAAAGGGAGGGGCATGGTCAGATTTGTGCTCTGGGATGATGCTTCAGGGAGATGCGTGTGTGGGGTGCGGGATGGGGAGGCCTGAGGCAGTGGGGCCAGGAGGAGGCAAG
The DNA here is from genome assembly GCF_008692025.1 of Phocoena sinus. Taxonomy (NCBI): domain Eukaryota; kingdom Metazoa; phylum Chordata; class Mammalia; order Artiodactyla; family Phocoenidae; genus Phocoena; species Phocoena sinus. The sequence continues at coordinate 41,108,753 of NC_045781.1, forward strand.
GAGTCAGGGGAGCGCGGACGGGGCTCCTGCTGGCTGTGGCAGTGGGGTGAAGAGAAGGAGCCTGAGCGATGTTTAGAGATTGACAGGACTTGCTGCCTACCTGGAGGCGGCGTGAGAGAGAAGGAGGAGCCCTAGACGACCCTCCCGGCTATTGGATCCACTCTGCTAGGCAGTTATGCCCTCTGGGTCCAGCACTGGGTCAGTAAACTTGTGACCAACTTGGCAATGTTAGTGCAGACGGGCTCTCCCAGCTTCCCCGGAGAAGCTCCGTCAGAGGGAATGACCAAACCCAAACCCCTCACTCTCCCCTTCCATCTCCCAGGAACCATCCTTTCTGGCTTGGCCGGGAATAAGGCCTGACACTGAGAGCTCAGCCTCCATTCCTGGGCCACAGACATGCCAGGCCACCACTGAGTTGACCCACGGGAGTCTGGGGGGTGGGCATTTGTTCCCCACTTGGCTGATGAAGCCAAGGCTCAGGGGTTAAGTGACCTGCCTGCATGGGCTGAATGGTGGCCCCTGAAAGGTATCCATGCCCTAATCCCTGAAACCTGTGAATATGTTACTTTATGTGGCAAAAGGAACTCTGCAGATGTGATTCAGTTAAGGATTTTCAGCTGGGGAGAGTGTTCTGCATTATCCAGGTGGGCCCAGTGTAATAATTACAACGGTCCTTATAAGAGAAGCAGAAGCAACGTGCTTTAAAGATGGAGGAAGGCGCTAAAAGCCAAGGAATACAGGCAGCCTCTAGAAGTTAGAAAAAACAAGGAAATGGATTCTCCCCTAGAGCTTCCAGAAGGAACGCCAGACTGCTGACACTGATTTGAGCCCAGTGAAACTGATTTCAGGCTTCTGACTTCCAAAACTGTAAGATAATAAATTCCTCGGCATTGTCCAACTACATCAGAAATTCTCAGTAGGAGGTATAATTTATTCTGGGTGAGAGAAGAGATTTGTCTTGATTCTGCCCAGGCCCTCACAAAATCAGAACCAACCTCTTTCCTCTTCCAGAACTGGGGAAGCCGCAGATGCGGGGTGCAACCCTCGTTTAAGCTGTGACCTGAGCAAGACAGAGGGATGAGCCCCCTGGAAAGGGGCTGGAAGAATGTGGGAGGCAGAGGATAGGAAAGTGCTCGAAGAGGAAAACAAGAATTTCGCTGTTGTCACAAAAGTAGGAGCCCCAGCGGCCTGAGGGACCCGGTGAGGGGAGAAGGGGTGGGAAGGAATTCTGCCTCCTGCTGAGGGTTTCTGTTGTAGTTGGACAACGATGATGATCTGGGGAGAAAGGGGAGGGAACGTCCTCCTGAGGCACAGGTCTGAGATGAATGCAGATTGCTTCTCCTCAGTTTAACCTCCAGGGAACAGAGGGTGAATCTCTGCATCCTGTGGGCGAATCTGCCATAGAGAGGGAGGCGGAGCTGGGAGCATCTGGGCTGAGCCGCACTGAGGCTCCTTTTCAGCTTATTCTTCCTTTTTTTTTGGCCGCGCTGCATGTCATGTGGGATCTTAGTTCCCTGACCAGGGATCAAACCTGTGTCCTCTGCATTTGAAGCGCAGAGTCTTAACCATTGGTCTGCCAGGGAAGTACCCCCTTTTTAGCTCAAAGTGTCAGATTTTCCTTGACAAGGAATAGTTTCTTTAACCATTGTACATATACACAGACCTGCCCTGGCTTACACGACTTTCCTTACGATCGTTCACATTCATACAGTCCTGGGGGGCTTTGTGTTCATTTTCAAGGTTATGAGCTCACTGACCCTCCCAACCTCTGAGGCTGGAACTGGTATCGTCCCATTTTGCAGTTGAGCAAACTGAGGCTCAGAGAGGTGGCATGGTTAGTTCAAGTTTGTTGTCAGAGGCAGGATTTTGACTGAGCTTTTCTGGCCTCCTTTATGACACAGAAGGGAGCTCAGATATCATCGTGTTCACCCCTGTTCTGTGACCGTGCTCAGCGAGGCTCGAGACTTTTCCTGACATACCACAGGGAGCTAACAGCAAACTGGGATGGGCCTTTGTACCTAGGGGTCTTATCCCTGCATGCTGACCTCTGCTTCAGGCCTGGACAAGGGGCCTTGGCCCACCCCATTGTTTACCTACTAACAAGTATTTCCTAAGCTTGGTGTTATTCCAGGCTCTGTGGGGAGCTCTGAGCATGGAGGAACAGGCTGACACAGGTGAAGCAAGTCATGGAGGCTGATGTGGGTGGCTGTGGAGCCCAGCAGTGCCTGAGTGGGGGCTGCCATTCAGCAGAGCAGCATTGGGAGGAGGGACCATCTGGAGGCCTCGGTAGGGGCTGGGCAGCCCACACTGGGGTAGACGTGGCCAAAAGCGTGAGGGTAAGAGGTTGAGGTGACCAGGGACTCGAGCTGGGGAGGTCTCCTGCTCAGGCAGGCCCTCCCTGCACAAAGCCAGAGGATCTGGTTCCATCTTCCTCAGGTGTTGCCTTCCTCACTAGCCCTTCCCTTTGCTTCATCATAGGAAACACCTGCAGAGCCCCAGCTGCGCCCTTCAGGGTTTCTGGTGTGGGTTTGAGGGGGTGGGGGGATGCTGGGCCAGCACGTACAGAAGTATGGCAGGTTGGTGCCCAGAGCCAGGGGGTGATCACATCCATCCCTGTCCTGGCCATTGGGATGACTGTCTCTTCTGATTCCTCTCTTTGGCCAGGAGTACTGCCATGTCCTTACACCACTAGAGAGACCCTGTGTGTACATGACAGAATATAATTGTCCTACAGATGCTATCTCGGGCCTTTGAATGCTGAGCCTTCCCCCAGGGCATCAACCCTGTTCTACTGCCCACTTCACTCACCCCTCCACATGGTGTCATGGGGGCTGTAGGGGAGTAAGCATCTCTGGAGACCCTTGTGACTCCTGGGCACTTTGTGTAGAGCATTGGTGGTATGTGACATCATGGAAGTTAGGTTGGACCTGAGTCCACCATGACGGGTAAAGTAACTTCACTTCTGAACCCCAGTTATCTCATCTATAAGATGGTTGAGAGGAAGAAATGAGAAAATCCTTACAGAATGTTTTAGCACAGTACCAGTCACCAGAATGCTCAATAGGTGCTGTGTGGTTCTCCTGCAAAGCTATGGCCCTGGTGACACTACTGTAAACCAGAAGAAATCCTTAAAGAAATAGTCCCCAGTAAAAGGTGCAGAAATCTCACAAGATGGTGTGGAAGAGAGGCCTGGGCCTCAACCAATGGAATGATGTCCATTATGGCACACCTCCCTCAATCATCCGACAATGTGCTTAGAAGGGCCAGAATCAGAACCTCTGGCTTCAGACCCTTGGTTATCAATTCTTAGCACGTGGAATATAAAGTTAACCTCATGGATGTCCCTAGAGGTGCCCCATGCAGTCAAGGCTGGAACTGATGAGGGAGAACGTCCCCTATTGGAAAGAAGTAGGTTGCTTGAGCAGGTAGCGTGGGCAGGAGCCCTGCATGGCAAGAGGGTCTCTTCCAGCCAGAAGGTTCATAAGACTACATGAGAAGTGTCAGTGGCTGGGCTTCCCCCAGTGGGGAGGGAAGGGACCCAGCTTCCTCATCTCTCCAAGAGAGTCTTTGGATCCTGGGGCAGGTGGCAGAAGCAGGAGGCAAACTCATGAGGACAAGGAGTGGCCCTTAGGGAGCCAGAGGCCTTAGGGCTCTGCTGGCCACTGGAGCAGATCTAGGCTGGGAAGAAGGAATAACAAAAACCAGGAGGCTAGGAGGACAGAGGCAGGAAGATGGAAGCCCCCTGGGAAGCAGCAAATAGTTAGCTCTTTGTATTGTTGGAGTTGTGAGAAGATGAGGTTCGGTAAACCTCTAGGCTAGGCCCAACCTCAGCTAGTGCTGAGTGGTGGGGGTTTGGAGAACAAGCAGCCCTGCTGAGAGAGGGTCATGTATTCAACCCAGAAGGAACAGCACCTGGGTCGGCCAGCCCTGCTCTGTTGTCTTACGCTGCAAAGAAGCCAATCACTTGTGTTTCCTTGAGGTGGATGACATACCCTCAGCACAGAGCCTGGCATTCGGGGGTGCCCAGGGGAGCACTGAGGGAGTGGTTTGACCAAAAAAGGAGTGGGGAGCGGTCCATCTGATCATGGACTGGATTTTTTTCAAGGAAGATAAACTTCAGAGAGTAGAACAAAGGTAAAAATAAAATAGACTCTATTTTAGACTATCTTATCTATTACACTATTAATAATCCTGCCCCATTTTTGCAAAGTGCATAGCATGGTTCTAAACACGATCTTTCTATGATCAGCCATCCAGTCAACATGTTTGCTGAGTGTCTACTAAGGTTTCATGCAGAACCAGCTTCCAGGGGTACCTTGATACAGGTACACCCACAACAAAATGAATGTTGATTCAATAACCTCATTTGGTCTCTGACAACCCCATTTACCATGGGGATGGGGCACTGGAAGAAAAAAAAAAGAGTGGTGGGCTGGCTGGCCAAGGTCACACTGATAAGCAGTTCATGACGAGACCAAGAAGTTCCTCCAGGTCCCCCACGGCCACCTTGAGTTGACCCCCAGCAGCTCACTATGACTCTTACAGAAGTAAGACTGATGGGAGTTTCCAGTGATAGCTACTGAATATCTGAGGGAGAGACAGGTTTCAGAAAACTGTGAAACAATGAAAAGCTCTTAACAATTGATTTAAAATCAATACGGTGAACAAATAGCACCTAACATAGAAATATCCCCGAGAGACAGATCTCCACTCCTCGTGACTGTTCCTGTCACCCCGCACACTTCCTAGGCCTGGCTGTGTGTGTGCGTTTAAATCCACCAGACAGACTCAGGCCTCAGCCCTGTGCTGTTCAACACTTTATTAATAACAACAGTAACTACATTTATGGACTGCTTCTCTCTGCCAGGTGCTTTAAATGTGTTCATTTAATCCTCCCATCAATCTCCTTAGGTTGATATGATTATTCCCATTTCATAGATACTGAGGGTAATTCAGCTCCCAAGTTTCAGAGGTTTAAACTCGGGTCTGTCTGATTCCAATACAGATGGTCTTCCTACTTCTCTGTGGTCATCAAACTTGCAGATGGCAGGGAAGAGCTGGGAAAAGTTTTGAAAGCATTCAGTGAAAGATTCAGGCCCCTAAAATATCTTGAGGCCCTGGGCAGCACTGTCCAGTAGAACTTTCTGTGATGATGGAAATGTTCTGTATCTGGGCTATCCACTACGGTAGCCACTAGCCACACGTCGCTATAGGGAACTTGAAAAGTAGCTAGTGTGGCTGAGAAACTGAATGTTTAATTTAAGTTAATTTAAATAGCTAGTGGCTACTGTGCTGGACTAAAGGTGTACCTAGGGCTGTGGGCAGAAACCAACAGGGTGATGCTGGATCAGAAGCTGTGCAGCTGTTGCATTTGGGTCATAGGAACAGGACAGGGAATTGAAAATGACTGGGGCCCAAGCTGATGCACTGTGAGCTCAGGCTTCAGTGGGCGAGGCCTCTGCAGGCACCTCTAGATGTGGGAGCTGAGACATTAAATCAGAGAAAGGAGGGAGGGAGGGAGGGAGTGGGCAGGCAGAAGGGAGAGGAGAGGCTTGGAAAGCAGAGGCAGGTACAAGATGGGTTCATCCGAGGACCCAGTCCCTTGTTCTCTGAGCTAAAGCCCCATAAATGTGAAGGAAAGAAGACTTCTCAATGTCAGCTAATGGCTCTGCCCCAAAGGGAAGCACCTTCCTGAAGTCCCTCTGCCGGGTGCCCTAGACTTCCTGTGAACTTGTGTCCACATCCTTTTCCTTTGCTTTGGAGCATCCAAGCAGCCTGTGTCTCATCCTGGGAGCTGGAAAATAAACATCACTGTGGAGACTTGGCTCCACTTACAGAGGCTAACGGCCTGTGATATTCTAGCTCAAAAGGCCCTTTGCTTCTGTGAGCGTCGCCTGAGAAGATTTGGCCATGGAAAAAGATATTAGGAAGCCGAGGGCAATAAACTGCCTCTGATCAGAAAGGCTCAGGACAGATCCCTGACAGGGGCATCAGAGGCAACACTCTGAACAGGACAGCCACATGGGCTGCCTCAGCCACTCTGCCTCTGGTTTGCAAACTGAATGTGCCCCTTAGCCCACTCACCACACCCTGCAGATTTGGGGAGAGCAGGTGCAACAGATGGGCCTAGGCAACTTGCTCCAGAGAGGCATCCTTGCCTTGGGCTTTCAAGGGCTGGGATGGATTTACCCTTTGTCCTCATACTGCCTTGAGTCTGGACTAAAAAGGGCAGGAGGTTGATAGCAGAACTAGTCACAGGGAGAAAAGGGTCTTCCCAGGAAGTGATGCTGAGACTTGGGACCTCTAACTCCTTTTCTGTTCTGATTATGGAAGGAGAAGAAAGAGTGCACTTGGGTAGTTTTTAAGACCTCTCTGAGGTACCCACATCCTAGAGCCCTCCGTTTGCACCTGAGCCTGGAGTAGGGACTGGAGAGGGTCAGGCAAGGATACAGGTGGCCACAGTGCTGTGTACAGATAGCCCAGAGGAGGCCATGATCAGTCAGGTTCTTGATCCTGGGAACTACAGTTATGTCAAAAATCCCAGTGGTCAGCGATGACTGTGGCCAGAGCATGTCAGCCTGCCCCAGCCTGGGGAGTCTCAGTGATATGACCAAACTGGCTGCCCCATGGGAGGTGATCCCTCTCTGATGGCTGCACATTAGATGCCACAGACAAAGCAGACATGGGTGAGGGTCTAGGTACTGCAGGGTTATGGATCTGGAGTTGGTCGTGGTGCACCAGGTACCCTGAGGGTAGGTTGTAAGGAAGCTGAGGGCTGCGTTACTGGTGATCTGGGCTCCAGTGTGGTAAAGCAAAGGCCTGTCTGCTTTCCTGCTGGATATTGAGGCTCAGTCCAATCAATCTGCCTGCTAGACCCTGTGCTTTTGCTGTGAGGGTCAGTGTAATAGGGGCTGCCAGAGCCAGGTACCAATCAGAGCTGCATGTGGGCACGTTAGTGCTCTGTGCTAGAGCATGGGGGCTCTGAAAAACTCAGCAAGCCTCTGTTTTCAGGGGCCAGGGAACTCTGCCCTGGCAACCTTGGTGCTGGGCTGGATTTCCTCGGAAGGCTCTGAGTGGGTTGGGGGATACTGGGCCTCAAGGCTACAACATAGATTCCAGGAGAATGGTTGCTTCTGCTCTCAGCAAGAGCTTGGGTTAGGAGAAAGGAGCTTGGGGCACATGTGATGGGCCCTTCCTTCCTGGCCTGCAGTGTAGCATGATCAATTGCAGCTCAGTTGGGGATGAGTGGGGCTGTGTAGCCCAAGGCTGACACAGGCCTGTCCTAGTTATCCTTGTGAGCAATGAGTCTCTACCAGCCCCTTGGGCTGTGCCCTTCCCTGTTCTTTTCCAAATAAAGAACTTGAGGACCAAGGGAGGAAACTTCCTGGAGCAAGCAGTGGGTCCCATCTTAAGGGAGTAAATTCTGGGTCTGCAGAGAGGAAAGGCACTTAAAGTAGGGCCAGGTCTCCAGTGTGAGTGTAAGAGGAGGCAACATGCAAGGTCAGCTTTGACTCCACAGCAGCAGAAGTTGCCCTCCCACCCTCCCTGCCAGCTCCCCCACCAACATAACACCCACCTCCCGCCTGTGCCTTTCGCCTCTTTCCCTTTCTTTTTCTTCCCAGGGAACACACAGGAACATTTTCCAGAGAGAACACGTAAGTCTCAGCAAAGCCCATTACGGTGCCCCTCGGCGAATATTTGGGGCAGATACTGTCTACTGCCTCCCTAGTCCCACCATTTACTGACTGCAGTGCCAGGGCCACGGGCTGTGATTCTGTGGCAAGAATCAATTTCATAGATGTCAATAAGCTAAGAGGAGGGTTAATTCAGACTCTGAGGCTGAGCGTGACAGCTATTTTGGGTCAAGTCTACATTTCATTCCTGAATGGACTGTGGCTTACCCATCCTTTCCCCGGTCCAGCTCCTCAGCTTTCATTTTGAGTTCACACACTGAGTTTGGCCACATGCCTTTGGAAGCCCTGGGCTAATTTCCAATCTTGGAGGCCTTTTCCCCTCACCCCCGCCACTGTTCATTGTGAAAACCAAACACCATAGAAGAGAATTTGGAAATACTTCATGTGGAATCGTGCCCCTCTCATAGCAACAAATTCTGTTAGGTTTTCTCCTTCGATCTGGGCCCATGTGTGTGATGGCTGGACCTGGACATTCTCTTTATGGTCTGTTTATTCAATTAATGTTAGATGAGTCTGTGGCCTTTGAGTCTTCGAGAGCATCATTTCCAATGGCTGCAGCATGTCGTGTCAAGTGGATAGACATGCATTATTTAATCACTTGTCTTCTGTGCCACTACTGCTGAAAGCCAGGTCACCTGACCTGATTTTGGCTCATAACACACATTTGGCAGTCCCAGTGCTGGGATGTGCAAAAGTGGGGCCAGATTTCAGATGCATTTATTCATGAAACATGTATTAACTGTCAGTTAAAGGCAAGGAACCATGGCATAGGGGAGAGGACAAGGTTTAGGGGAGTAAGGAAATGTGGCCCTAGATATCCAGTGGCTTGAGAGTCTGGCTGGGGCAAGGAGACAGACCCCCAGGTCTCACATGATGAGGGGGGATGTTAGGGCTTCTGATCCCCAGGAATGTTATGATATGCCTGGTTCTGAGAAACTAGGTTCTCAAGTAATAGGGACTTATCTTTGAGACATTGGTGCATCCCCAATTATTTGTTACTGATGATAAACTAATAAAGTTCAGAACTAATTTACCGAAAAAACAAACAAGCAGAGATTCTGGGGGCTTTTCCTATCATCACTTCCATTTCAGTCATGTGCCTTCTGATGTTTCTAGAGTAGGAAGAGAAAGGATGTGGAGGTAGAGCTGCACTTATGGGAACAGTGGGATGGGACTCCCATCCATCATGTTCATGGGCTGGGGCGGGCAGGCTAAAAACCATTGATATGAGAAGAAGAATAACTGCTGTTTACTGAGCTCCTGCTTCAAGACAGACACTGTACTAGGCACTTTACATAAGGAAACGTGAGTCCCTTTATAACAGTGTTTTACAGTAGAGATGACTCTTTTCATGATTAAGAAGAGTTTGTGAATTAGAAAAGTTAAATGATTCACTAGAGGTGACTTCTCAGTATCTCTTCTCCAAAATCAGGTAGCTGCATAGTATTTCATGTAACCCTTTTTCTAAAAAGGGATCTTATGCATCTTTGCCTTTCAAAATTGAATGGTAACTGGATAGCAATCCAGACCTAGGAATGCAAGAGAAATTATATGGAATAATTTTAGAAAGTCTCTCTTAAGGTAATTTACTTTCCAGTGAGAGTATATACTTAGAGCTGAAATTGATAAGCATGTATATTTAGAATTAGTACTTAAGTTATTTTGGTCATTTTCAAAAGAAACTGTACCATTAAATTAACATACCACATCAGTGGGCTAACAACCTGATCTCATCCTCACTCCTTTTGCTGGCAGATTAAAGACTAGGGTATTTAGAGACTTTCTACTCTGCCTGGAAAAGTCAGGAGTCCAGACCAGAAACCACTGACCAGCAAATCTCAGTGCTAGACCAGGATCTGTGCATTGAACTGGTGGCTAGATGTGTGGGGTGGGCAGAAGAGAATTTGAGGAACCTGGGGTGTGCACTCCAAGGGCCAGGGAAGCCAGGGCCTGGTTTTTAAATTTGACTTTATTGTTTTTCTTGATTACTGCTACAACCATAATTCATAGTCCCATGAGTCAGAGCCATAGGTTTTGTTTTCAAATGGCCTAGAGAGGGCCTTGCTCAAGGTGATGATTTATTCTGATTCTTTCATGGGAACCTTCTTCTACATCTGACTGTGGATGATGAAATGCTCTCATGACCACCCCTTGGGGCATCGCTGCTTCACACTCAATCCCTGCGCCGGACCATCATGTGTTCAGAGGGGCTTCAGTGACAGTTTCCTCTGAGGGCATGTCCACCATGCCTGCCCCCATGTATGGGGTGACATCCAGTCTGCAGGCTGGTGTACACCCTTGAAACTTTGAGATGAGTTTGGAGCTAGGGATGAATTTGGGAGTCCTTGGCATATAGAGGGGAGCTACATCCCTCTACAAGAGTAGGTGAGGTCAGCAGGGGTGTGGGCACCTGGGGAAAGACTGGGATCTGTCTTGGGGCAACCACGCTTGAGCCGCCAGTAGACGGTGGAAGGGTTGAAAGGCACAGTAGAAGAGATGGGAGCTGAGTTGGGGAAACACAGTGCCCCAGGGCAAAGAAGCAGAGGGTTTCAAGGAGGCAGTGACAGGAGGGCCTGTTGAAGCCAAGAGGCCCAGGCTGTGTGGAGCCTGCTGGGATTCCTCTTTGCTGCTTTTGTTTGTTAAATTTTACCCAAATCTTGGAAATTATAAATCCTATGCTGTGGGATGAGTCTTACCCTTTTTTTTTCCCACATGGTCATAGATTATTATATGATCATTAAAGAACATTTGCAAGAAAAAGTGGAAAGCAAAATTTTAAATACTTAATTTCCACCCTTTCTAAACACACCAAATGTTGACATTTTGGTATGTTTTCTTTCAGTGGGTTTTCAGTGGTTTAGAGTTTTTTAAATTGCAATTATACTGTATTTATAAATTTGCACACAATTTAACATTTATACTACAAGCATCGATCTAGGATTGGTCTTTTAAAATATGGCAAACATCATTCAGACTGGTACAGAGTTCAGCACCCACCTTTTAATTCAATCGTCTTCATTATATTACTGCTTTCTGTTATATATATTTTGGCTACTTAATGTCAGGTACTGAGAGTAGTGTGTAAATTTATGCCCACAGCTGTCTTCATCTTGTATTTTTAATGGTAACGGGTTTTGCCTCAAGTATTTTGATGCTAAAATACTGAGTGTACAAATGTTCAGAACACTTATGCTTTCACAAATGCTCCTATGAATATAAAATTACCCTTTTTATCCTGCTTGACGCTGCTTATTGCCTTAAATTGTGCTTTGTCTGACAGAGCCACTCACGCTTTTTCTTTTGTTTGCATTTACCTAGTATAGCTTTGTCTACCCTGGAATCATTTTATTTTAGGTGAGTCTCTTGTATTAATTTAATCTGGGAACCTTTGTCTTCTAACAAGGGGATGGTAAATGCTTATGTTTATTGTCCTAATCATTTCGGGTGGCCTCTTGTCATCTTGTTTTGTGTTTTCTGCATTTCCTTTCTTTTGAGCCATAGCTGGTGATTTCTTTTACCTTCTGCAGTAATTAGGAAGGGAGACATCTTGTTTCTCACTCCACTGGTCTGCATTTTATTGCCTCCAATAAAGGTCTTAATTTGTCTCTGTGTTCGGTTTGTAAGCAGCTCTGCTTATCTCAGCCTGGCCCTTCTCATCTCCAGGAGGTGACATCCTCTGCAGAATGGCTTTAAAGGCCCTCTGTTGATTTCTTTGTTTGCTCACTCAGGGAAAGGAGGTGTCTCATGCTTCCTGCGAGATGGTGGGACCATCTAGGCTCTAGCCAGAGGGTGTGTGTGTGTGGCGATGGTGATGGGGGAAGGCAGGAATTGTCATTACCACTGCCCATGGAAGGCCCAGGAAGTGCCTGTTGGCCTTTGATTGAGGAAACTGGCCTGAGCAGACCCGGCCCAGCTGGCAGGGATAAGCTGTCTGCAGAGAGAGCGTCTCAGGACTGAGGGACCAGAGTGAGGGTGGGTGGGGGATGGTGGGCCTGAGCTGGCAGGGTCCTGGTTCTGGCCTAGACAGGTGGTTCAGGGACTGTCAGTCTCAGGCGTGAAAATTCCTGGGCACATGAATTTTTTTTATATTCTTTTTTTTTAAATTGAAGTATAGTTGATTTGCAATATGGTGGGCACATAAATTATTTTTAAATATGCTTGTTTTGGAACTCCCTGGCGGCCCAGTGGTTAGGACTCTGCACTTCCACTGCAGGGGGCACAGGTTCAATCCCTGGTTGGGGAACTAAGATCCCACATGCCGAGCAGCATGGCCAAAAAAATATGTGTGCGCGCGTGTGCGTGTGTGTGTATATGCTTATTTATTTATTTATTTATTTATTGGCTGTGTTGGGTCTTCATTGCTGTGTGCGGGCTTTCTCTAGTTGCAGCGAGCGGGGGCTACTCTTTGTTGCAGTGCATGGGCTTCTCATTGCGGTGGCTTCTCTTGTTGCAGAGCACGGGCTCTAGGCGCGCGGGCTCAGTAGTTGTGGCACATGGGCTCAGTAGTTGTGGCGCACAGACTTAGTTGCTCTGTGGCATGTGGGATCTTCCCAGGCCAGGGCTCGAACCCATGTCTGCTGCCTTGGCAGGCGGATTCTTAACCACTGTGCCACCAGGGAAGTCCCTGTGTATGCTTTTTAAGACCTGTAAATGGAATTTCAGTAAGGGTTTTCTCAGGGCCTCCATTTGTCTACTGTCTTAACCAGGTATTGCTCCCATGTATTTTATATTAAAACTCTCTCTGTGGGGCAATTAACAGCTTTAAATGACTTATTTAAATTTAAGCACCTCTGGCATTTTTTTTCAGTTATGCAAGATAGTTGCTCCTCTGTATCCCCTAACACAGAGGTGCCAGTTCTGGGGAGGGCAATGCCACAGCCACAGAGAGGGGAGGGTTGGGGCCTGGGAAAGGCAGGGTGGGGCTGCTTGGGGAGGACAGCCTGTCAAGGCCTAGGAAGGTCTCCAGAGGGAGACAGGCCAGGTGGAGCTTCACTGTTGTCTTTTTTTTTGCTTTTTCCAGCTTTATAGAGGTAATAATCACATAGAACATGTGTAGGTTTAAGGTGAACAATGTGATGATTTGATATATGTTTATATTGGGAAATGACTATCACAAGCCTTCATCTTTTGTAGGGCTTGAGAGGCAGAGGTGGAGCTGTGCTGCTGCCAGTGATCCTCTGCCTGACAGGGCCAAGGTTTTCCTAAGAGTGGCCACAGGTCAGAAGGAGCAGTGAGAAGCTGGTGAGAAGGGGCAGTGCATGCAGTGGTCAGAGCTTTGACAGGGCCAGCCTGGCTTCTGGGGAGGGTGGTGGGCCAAATAGCTACTCAGGAGAGCCAGACCATGTCCACCAGACACCAAAGGCTGACACCTCACAAACACCAAGTTCCTTGGGGACCAGCACCTCAGCTGATCCTCTGGGAAGCCTTGGAACATTTAAGCCAGAATCAAGAGGTAACATCATCAGGGTCCAGACAAGCAGGTGTCAAGGAGACCTTGGGGCTGGGACAAAGCCACGCCTGGCCACTGGAGTCAAGGTCATCTCTCTAATCTCCCTCCTGTTCCAGACCCACATGGTCATGATGGCTACTGTCAAGCCCTTGGAGCACCAGATGAGGAAACTGAGGTCCAGAGATGTAGATGATATATCCAAGGTCACTCAACAGGCTGATTCCAATTCCTTAGAGTGTTTCAAAATATTTTGACCCATATGCTTTTCTTCTTCTATATGAGTTGGTGTAAACCCTCTGACTCAGATGTTAATGTCCAGACCTAACACATGCAAGTGTGTGTGTGTGTGTGTGTGTGTGTGTGTGTGTAATTCCCCCTGTTAGAGTTAGTCGTTCCTCTTCTGTGTTTCCAGTGCTCTCTGTTCATCCCTCCATCATACAATTTATCTTGCTGCACTGGAATTATCTGTCTGTGTGTGTCCTCCTGACAGGAGTGAGTAGCTAAGGGCAGGGACTTTGTACTGTTCTTTGTATACAGTAGGCACACATGAATTTTGTTAGATGAATGTTGATGAATTCACAACTGTCCACTCACTATACATAGGTTACCATGGCTTGGCCCTATTAAATGCAATCCTTCTATGGTTGATTAATTAAAAATTATGTTCTTCTGATTAATAACTGAAAAACTATACTTTGCTTAGCATACTATGCCTGTGAGGAGCATAGCTGCTTGGGCCACACTGCTTCATGGTGCCTCTTGTGGCAGTGTGCTCTAATTGCAGGCAAAGGGTCTCAGGAGTGGGTCTTTCAAACAAAACATGTAAAGGAAAAACATTTTCACCAAATGTATGCAACAAGTTTCTGAAATACACCAGCCTCTGCTTCCATTGCCCTTACTCTGCTACCCCAGCATCAGTAGCTGGAATCACAGCTGCTCAGATTTGACATGAGATAAGGTTGGCAATATTTCTAAGATCCCAATTTGGCTCACCTGCTGCGGCTACAGGTGAGGCAGCACCTATAAGGAAACAACATGAAGTGGCCATGTTCATTTTCACAATTCCTACTCTGTGCTCCATGTTCTGTTTTAGACTTGGCTAACCCCCTAAGGACAGGGACTGTGTCTCATTCACTTCTGTCTCTCCAGTGGTTGGTGCAGGGCTTAACACAGAGTAGGTGCCACGTGCTGTGCTGGGACTAAGAATTGGCGTGTCAGAGCCTTGGGGTCAGAATGATCTGGTAAAAGAGACCTGGCGGGAAAGCTGCTCTGAAGTAACCACAGCTCTACTTGCCGGTGCCCAACCATTCCAAACATCCATGCCTTTATTATTATTCTGATTTCTCAATTTGATTTTATTCTTCAGAAGTCACCATTCCACTCCATCGCGTTCAGTGAGTGTGGACACACATTAATCATTACTGGGGTCAATGACCAGATGATCCCTTAACATTCCATTACCAAGACAAGTGTTTGTCATTTCTCATTAGTGTTATGTTTATAGTCACTAGGGACTTATCCCCGGAAAACTTGTCAAAATCTGCGTGGCCTTGCCAACACGGGGCAAGTTTATCCTTCCAGAACTGTGGAGGGCATCTGGAACCCTCGCATGACTTTCCAAAGAAAACGCAGTGCAGCACCATGGTCTCTTTCATCTTCTATCATCTTGCACATCAAAACTTCCCCTTCACTCATCAAGGGACTCTTGCAGAGCTGTGAATATTACCTCCCCACTGCCTCACATCCTTCACAGAACTGCAGGTGCCTCTTGGAAGAAGTGCTGCATCTGTGTCCCTCTCCCTTCTTGCCTTTACTTTCCATTGTTATTAGAAGTGTAGCCATGGAGAGAAATCTGGTGGTCAGTGGTGACTGCAGCCCTGAGAAAAGATAGATTTTCCTTCTAATCAGACTAAGAAGACTGGGTTTGGTTTCTAGTCCCTGTAGTCTGCAGAACAAACTCAAGATGGCAAGTCCAGAAAAATCCCCTTTTGTGAGACAAGCTCTCTGCACAGGGGGCGGGGGTCACTGATTGATAGGTGCTGCATCCGGAATGGGCTGTGGGATTTGCAGTGACCCTGACTCAGGCCCTCACAGCAGCCACTCTGGGAGGCAGCCACTCAGGGACATTGCTGGAGAATCACAGACCAAAGGATAACACTGCCTGCCTCCTGGAGCACAGAGAAAAGGTCTCAGTCCAGGGGCAAGCCTCTGCCTCCCCCCTCACAGAAAAAGCCCTCCTAAGCTTTTTGCCTGGATTTGGGCACTGCGGCTGTGCTTGGCATCTGTGCCTCTTGGCAACTCGTGCTGCCTGCCGCTTGACACAGGCAGCCATCCTCGTAGCAGACCTCCCAGCCTTCTCCTGCCTAGAGCTTTTGTGAAGACCAAATGAGAGAAAAGTCCATGCATGTTCTCTAAAGAGCAAAGAGCACTGGTAGGAATGCTGGATGGCTGTGCTGTCTGGCCACGCCCTCCACAAGCTCTGGCTTTGGGTATGCTTGATGAGCATGTTCCACATGGCAACAAAATGCCCCAATTCAGTGAGATACCTCAAATTGGTAGTTTCAGATTTTACATTCCTTTCTTTGCATATGAACTTTTTTTTGGCCAAAAATTGTTAGCCACAGGTTTTCTAAACCGTTCTTACCAAACATCTATTTCCTACTGAAACTCTCTTCTCCATTTCAGGGTCCCCAGAATACACCACTGGCATACCCAGCCTTGTTCATTTGGTCACAACTTTTCCCTGCCTTCCCTCCCCACCCTACTGACCCTTCAGAGCCTCTTCATATTGTACCCACCTTTTTTTTTCTTTATAAATTTGTTTGTTTTTATTTTTGGCTGTGTTGGGTCTTCGTTGCTGTTCCCCGGGCTTTCTCTAGTTGCAGCGAGCAGGGGCTACTCTTCATTGCGGTGCGCAGGCTTCTCATTGCGGTGGCTTCTCTTGTTGCAGAGCATGGGCTCTAGAGTGCAGGCTTAGTAGTTGTAGCGCATGGGCTTAGTTGCTCCGCGGCATGAGGGATCTTCCTGGACCAGGGATTGAACCCGTGTCCCCTGAGTTGGCAGGAGGATTCTTAACCACTGCACCACCAGGGAAGCCCTGTACACACCCTTGAAGACCAAGCAGAAGACCTCTCTACAAGCTGACCCACAAATCACCTCGCCCTCCTTCAAAAGAAGTTATTGGGTTCCTGCTGATCTTGAACCATGAGGCAGTAATCACAGTGGTTAAGAGCAGGCTCTGCAGTCAGCTTGCCCACCTGTGTGACCTTGGGCAAGTTACTTGAAGTTCCTGGGCATTGCTTTCCTCAGCTATAAAATAGGGATAATAACAGTAGCTCTTTTATGCATATAAAGGGCTGAGCACAATGCCTGATGCACTGTAAGCACTCAGTAAAGGAGAGCTAGTATTAATCCTAAGAATTTTCTTTATATGTTGCCATGTAAGGCCATAACAACCCAGGAAAAGTGGATTTAATTGTCCCAGATGAGGAAAATGAAACTCAGAAAGGTTAAAGCACTTGCCCAAGGCCACACATCTGGTGATGAAGCTGAGATTCAGAGTCAATTCTATCTGGTTGGGATCAACAGCTTTCCCACCGCCATAGCCAACCCACCTTAATAGGCCTCCTGTTATTACATCAGCCCATCTTCCTTGGTTTACCCTTCACGTGGGCATTGCTTCTCTACCCAGCCAGACCCTGGGGTCCTCTGGAGCAAGGTTTCTCAAAACACTGCCACCCTAGCTATGTACCATTCAGTATCTGTTGAGTGAACAAAAGAGTGAATGGGGCTTCCCTGGTGGTGCAGTGGTTGAGAGTCCGCCTGCTGATGCAGGGGACGCGGGCTCGTGCCCCGGTCTGGGAGGATCCCACATGCCGCGGAGCGGCTGGGCCCGTGAGCCATGGCTGCTGAGCCTGCGCGTCCGGAGCCTATGCTCTGCAAAGTGAGAGGCCACAACAGTGAGAGGCCCGCGTACAGAAAAAAAAAAAAAAAAAAAAAAAAGATGAATGGATGGGGGACTTCCCTAGTGGCTCAGTGGTTAAAAATCCGCCTGCCAATGCAGGGGACACAGGTTCGAGCCCTGGTCCAGGAAGATCCCACATGCCGCGGAGCAACTAAGCCCGTGTGCCACAACTACTGAGCCTGCGCTCTAGAGCCCACAAGCCACAACTACTGAAGCCCGCGCGCCTAAAGCCCGCTCTCCGCAATGAGAGAAGCCACTGCAATAAGAAGCCCGCGCACCGCAACAAAGAGTAGCTCCCACTCAACGCAATTAGAGGAAGCCCGTGTGCAGCAACGAAGACCCAATGCAGCCATAAATAAATTTATTTTTTTAAAAAAGAGCGAATGGATGGGAAAAATGCATTTCAAGACCAGAATCTATCCCTAAATAACCTAGCCCTGGTACTTAAGTCCCTGGAAGTCAGGGGCCTCTCAGCAGAACCAGGGGCCATCCCACCTCCAGGCTCTTCCCCACTTCAACTCACCCACCACACTGACCCAGGATATCTGACCATGTTTCTCTCCTTCTAAAGCACTTCCAGGGATTTCTGCACTTCCTGTGGGACTAGTCTCTAGAAAGGAGTTTGGTTTCAACATGCTCTGTTAACATAAGTCTTCACTGAGCTTAACATGTATTTCTTTGATCTAGAAGGCAAACTTTTGGAAAAAAGATGGTCAAGAATAGCAATGATGTGCTCCCTCAGAGCTGTGCAGTAAAGGGACGATGGCCACGTTCTCCTGGGGCTACGGTTTCTTTATTTATGTCCCTTTATTTTTAAAGTAAAACTGCATGTAAAGTGCTCTAAACACCAAGATGAGAATGCAGAACTTCAGGATAAACATGACAGAATGATGCCTGTTTTGCTGCTTGCCTCATTGTCCCAGAGAAAGAACCTCACGTGTGTTGATGGGACAGAGGAGAACATGAAAGATGCTGAGGTGTGCCCAAAGTTACTGAGACCCTGCGTTTTGGTGTAGACACAATCAAATGAAACTGTCCTTTAAGCCTCCTCAGGGAACAAGCAAAGATGGGGAGTGAGGCAGTAGAATTGTAGAGAAGACCATGGAGATTCTGAACAGAAACTTTTCTATTAAAGAACACCTGAAATCCCATTTAGTCATAGCTACCATTTTTTGAGTGCTCAAGACTGCATAACTTGATCAAGGCCAATGGGTGGCAGAGTGGCTTTGACCTCGTGTACGTCCAACTCCTATCCAGCATCTTTCTCCTAAAGCACAAGGCTCTCATTTCCCCGAGGAATCGTGGAGTCCAAGAGACTTAGAGCTCTTGGGTCATCTGTTGTAAGTACCCTCTAATCATCCTCTTCCTCAACTCATTAGCAGAGGTCAAGACCTGTGCATAATTCAGTTAGCTCATTTGTTTATTCATCATGTGCTTATATAAATGGCTTGAAATCTTTCCTCAGTATCCTTATTTGCAAAAAAATTTGGCCCACATCAAGGTAATTCATGAGCTTATACTTACAAGTGTTTTCAATCATGTTTTAACTAGTAGTAAATCTTTTGTTTGATTTATCTGAAAATTGTTGTCCTTCCTCTTGCCCCTGTCTTGTAAGATTCTGTAAGCCCCCTCTGATAACAAGAGCAGCTAAGTAAAGATAAACAAGTGAAATTAATTTTAATAATATTGTTTATTTAACCTAATGTATCCAAAATGTTATTTTATTTTATCCAAAACATTATTAATGAGCTACTTTATATTTTTTATACTAATTTTTCAAAATCTGGTGTATATTTTATACTTACAGCACATCTCAATTCAGACTAGTCATATCTCAAGTGCTCAATAGCCACATATGGGTATTATATTGGAAACAGATATAAATAGGCGTTCTTCTTTTCCTATTTCATCTGTTTCTATTTCAACTTTAGGTTTTGCATTAGGATTGGATCATAAAAGGTTATGTTAATGGAAATGTGCCCTTTGGACAATTTAATAAACATAGCAGTGGTTTAGGACAGTGGAAAGAACATACCTTAGGAGTTATAAAACCTGGGTTCTAATCCTCAGCTAACTGGGCAACCCTCAACTTCCCTCAGCCTCTTTCCTCATGTTAAAAAAGAGATGATGGCTTATGATTATTAAGTTTCTCTTATAGCACACACCATTTTCAGGGTTTCTGCAGCTGTTTGCTCTTTCCAGTCAAAATTTTTGTATGACAGTGCTTATCCCAAGTTGGAGTAGTGTTCCCTGTGCCCAGTTCTGTGCCTGGCACACTGCAGGAACAAGAAATGTTTGTTGAATGAATGAAAATCCAGTTCTTTGAGGGATCCTGGGGCCTCTCAGTTTTTGCAGAATAACTATAGCAGCCTTAGCAGTTAATTACATTTTCATTTCCTTTCTCATATTAGTCTAAAGTGCTGACAATCTAAGCTTTCTGAAGGGTAATAGCCAGGATCAGAAACCATTTCCCGATCCTGTTAGCAAAAGAGCTGGTGCTCAGCTATAGGCATGACTGCCTAGAGACCCCCGCAAAGGGCCTCCCTCTTGTTACATGCTGTTCTTATGCTGAGGAGAGTTAATTAATGATTCTGAATAAGAAAACAATCAAATCTGTCTGCAGTCATATGAGTCAGAGCAGACCCAGATGGGGAGCTGGTCCTTGGCCTCCAAATGCCCTCGGGAAAAGCAATAGCAATCTTTGCTCCATACGTCAAGAGCCTTGCAAAATCCCAACCTACAAGGGAAAGGAATTGCTCAAAATGGATTGGAGCCCCAGCATGATGTGAAGCAGTTTCTTAAAAGGCCAGGCCCCCTGCCTGGGTGTTAAGCACACTGAGGTCTAGGGAGAGGAGAAAAAGCACAGTTCTATTTCTCTCTACTCTCCTTAGACACCCAAACCTATAGCAACTGCATGGGGAGTTCTCAGGCACAGGCCTCCTGTGTGTGTGTGTGGCAAGATTGGGGCAGTTGACACTGCCACCCTGGAAGGACTGGAGAATATGTGGCTTAAAGCACATCAAGCTCCAAACCTGGCCACCTTCAGGACTCCCGTGGCCACATATGAAGGTGGAACATTGGTTGTGACGGCATGAGGGTGGAAATGTGATGTTTCCCTGAGATTAGTTGAGGCTCGCAACAGTGAAAACTTTTATTTTGGTGTTAGAAGCTTTGCTGTGAAAAATCTGAGAGAGGGAATAGGTGGAAGGAGCCTCTTAACAATATCCAAGTGTCCTCAGCATTGGAACAGGATGCTAGCAGATAAAGATAAGCCCGTTTCTTTAGCTCTATATGTACTCTGTTGAATAATAACAACATCCTAATTTTTTTTTCCTCTCTCTCTATTCTTGCAAGCTTGGCTTCCTGTGAAACTGTTCCACTCTGGAAAAACCCTGGACCACTGGCCATGAGGGTCATACACTCACCTTTCCCCTTCTTTGGTAATCAAGTTCAGGTAACAAGCCCTTTGTCAGGATAAGATGTGAAGTATGTGGCAATACCCTTGCTCAATTTGAAAGGACTCCTTGTGATTTATATCTGAATCTTAGTTGGTCCCCAATCCCATTACTCTAAAATTTGGTTAGAATCTCAGAGAAGACAGTGCAATACTTCATTTTTTCTTCTACAATAGCAATAGGAAAAAAAATAGTGGTCAGGAGGAGTCTCTGGAGTCTAAGATATCCAGGCTGGAGCATAAACGCTGCTCCTTCTGACCTGTATAACCATGGACAAACCCCTTTCCTCTCAAAGTTTCATTTCCTCATCTTGAAAGTGGAAGTAACACCACCACCCACATCATAGGACTGTGAGGATTAAATACATCCTTACATGTGAAGAGCCTGACTCAGAAATGTTTCCTCTTATTATTAGCTTGTAATTCTTTAAATAGGGATCGCTGATGGGTTCATTCGAAGTGATGCAGTAGATCGTCTACAGCTATGTTTTCTCCTGTTCCATTCTGTGATGAGCTTTGGGGAAATCCTCACAGAGGCCGTGGTCCTCAGAGCTTGCTTCTACTCCATGCCCTAAAATTCTCCCTTTCCACTAGGCGGGGCTGGGGCCAGTGCTCCAGGACCTTGGACAGCTCCACACCCTAGGGACTGCTGGGCGGCCTGAGGGAGCAGGAAGCACTTGGGGGATTTTCCCAGAAGGGCTGCATTAGTGTGGGGATTTAGGAATCCCAAAAGCCGCAGTCTCATTCCCAGCCTGTGTACCACTTGAATGCATGCGGAGATTCTTCAACACAACCAGCCCTCCTGGAAAATTCTGAGGAGCCTCTCCTCAGAAACTCCATCCATAGGAGTTACCGAATCTTCAGGGCCTTTCCTTCTCTCCTATGAATTCCAAGGATTTTTTCTTTTTTGAGCCCAAGAAGAACAGAAATACTACCCACAATTTCCTGTATCTGCTGATTTTTAATTTGTTCGGCTTCAGTACAAGGATTAAACATTCTTGATTAACCTCAAGTGAAAGTAATAATGTATGAGTATGAAGAAAGGCTTTAGAAGACAGAGATTCACGTATGAATTTTAAAAAACTGTGTTATTGCCTGTATGTGATGTTAAGCGACATTCTCTAATTAGGATAAGCAGGTAGTTCAATTTATGAGATAATTTAGCTTTTCGCTCTCCAGTGCAGAACACAACATGCATATGCAGTCACCTTCCAAACAGGCAAGGAGGAGATTAAGTCCTATTTTTACTTTATGATACTGAGTCATGTAGTTCAATGAAAATCACATGGATGCCAAAGTAAGAACAATACCAGGTATTTAAATATCTCTTTTCCTTTAAGGAGCTCTAAAGAGTTTGTGGCTGCATGAAATCACTTCAGAGCAACACCAGGAGAGGAGACACATGTCATCAGGTGGGCATTTAAGACTGAGCACATCTCATCCATCTCCCCTGCTCCCATCATTAGGCCTGGAGGAGCCAGTGTTTCCTAGTTCTTTGCATTTAGAAAGACTCCTGAAATCTGCATTTTCAGGGCCGTATTGTTGATGAGAAAAAGAAAGCATATGTTTAAAAAATATGTTTTTGACTAATAATGAGGAAGAGGGGAGGATAAAAGTAGAATAGGAAGAAAAAGGAGAAAGGAATTGAAGAAGGAGAGGAAAAGACAGGAAATATACTTAAATCTCCCTGAGCTTGATGAATGTTTTTCGTGCTTTTTTCTCTTAAACAAATTTGATGCCCACCCCCAACTGGATGAAAACTTGAACAAACGTCTTTAGGCCCTCTTTAAATATTTCCATATAGGCGAGAACAGTGGCAGTTCCATTGCTTGAAGGAACTGCAGACAAGAACATCGACTCAGGACTCCAAAAGCAGACAAGTAGCCCCCAAATGTTTTTTACCTAACAATGCCCACACCCACCTTGAGCTTTCACACCGTGGGGGAGTGTTAGTTGCCAAATTTCAAATTGGTTTCACTTCTGCCCAGCAGAGGTCGCTGTGGATACCTGTGGAGACTGGACCGGGCAGGGCTGGGCTGGATGGTGGCTCTGGTAACTGTTCTTCCTGTGGTTCCATTGGCCACTGTCTAGCCCCTCATCATACAGGAAAGGAGTCTCTGGTGACAGCACCTTTGCTGTCAAAGTGCTATGAAACTGAGGTCACTTGGTGGGAGTGGGCAGGTCTGGGAGGGCTGTCCTCATCCTCCTGGGATATCTACCCATAGTGATATATCTGTGTCACGTTCGTGCCCTCTCTGTGAGTGTACCTGGTATTACTGAGAGGCCATCGTCACTGACCAGCAACTCCAGCCCCATGGTCCTTCCAGATAGAGGCCAAAGTGACAAAAGTTGTCTTGCCACACAATCTTGCACCCACCTCTGCTGTTGAGCTCCCCAAGCCCCACTTGTCAGCCCATGATGGTGGGGGGCAGAATTCTGGTCCTTAGGGCAGCCTTTTACAGCAGGATACGGTTTCTGAGGGATGGGAAGGGCAGAACCCTAGTGAGGATATTAGGGTCAGACCCAAATCACCAGAAGGGCTGAAGAGAGCTCCACATACTTGTGAGATTCCACTTTCTGCGCCACACCGCATGCACATGATCTGAAGCTACCTCCACCCTGAGGGCATCCCCTGGGACCCTAGGTCATTACTGCAGCTTGAGGGTTGAAGGGGTGACTACCCTGCCCCACCCCCGCCCCCATCCAAGGCCAGCAGTAATTGATTCTTTTCACACACATCCGGCCAGATGCACAAGGGACACACACATGAACACTGGAGCACCCATTGGCACCTCACCCGGGCGTACACATTCACACTCTGACCCGCACCCTCACCCATGTAAACACACTGTGACACATACAAATACACTCGAATCCTGGAACCAAATTTGACCTAACACGGCTGATGGAGCAGGGTTGGGGGGTCCAGGCAGGATGCCCTTACGGCCCCTGGCCCACTCATGCCTCCTGAACCCTGGGCCCCTCCTCGAGAGGCGGAGCCCCTGGCTTGTCCACGTTCTCGTGGTCACAGGTCTTGGAACGCCGCACAGAAGGGACCCTGGCTACCATCGCACACACGGCATCCTGGGTGCTGGACCGGCGAGGGTGGTGGTGTGCAGGGCAGAAGGGTGTGGGGCATAGTGCCCTGCCCGGCGCAGCCGCCTCCTCCCTTGGGATTTTCCATCCCGGCTCGCGCGGGCCCGCGAGGAGCGAGCGCGCTTTGTCTCCCGCCTGGTTTCTGGCACGTTTCCGCAGAAGCTCCCCGCGCCGCGCCCGAAGCCTCCCCCACCCCCCACTCCCCTGGCCGCGCCCCCCGCCCAGCCAGTGGCGCAGGCCCGCCAGTGCGGCGACCGCGGCTTTGTCCTCTCGTGGATGTCGGGGCCAAGCGCGAAAGCCCTGCGCCCGGAGCGGCCGCCGCATAGCCAGGACACAGGTCTCGGCAGCGGGGTCTGAGGCGCACCCCGCGCCAAGCAGAACAGCCCGAGGGTCTGTGGGCGCGGGGGGCGTCTGCTTGGAGCTCCAGGGCGCTTGAGAGGGGGACTAGGCCTGTCCCGCCCAGCATGTGCCCATCCAGGTCTGGCTCCCCTCTGCGGTTCAGCAGCCAGGGTCTCCGGGGTGGGGCAGGGCGGGGAGGGGAGGGTCGTCTCGACTTAGGGTCCCTGGCCTGGATCCAGTTAGAGGGCCAAGTCGATAAGGCCCGGGAGCGGAGAGGTCGGGAGGGGTTCTTCAATCCCTTTTACTTTTCCCCATCGCACACCCCACACACCCAGGCCACCCCGACCTTAGGCACGGGGCCCAGATCGCAGAGGACCCGGAGAATCCGTCAGGGCTCTCCTGTACCGGCGACTCCTAGCAGGGTGGGGAGGGGTCTCCCGGCCTTTGCCCCTCACATCCCATTCCCGCCTACCCCCCCATAACCTAGGCGGGTCCAGCTGGGAGGGGGAAGAGTCGTCTGGCTCCATCTTCATCCCGTCCCCCCTTTTCACAAAACCCTAGGCTTCGGGAGAGGGGTGGGTACGAGGAAGGGTCTTCCTGACATCCCCAAACAGCCCTTCCTCAGGAGGGTCTGAGCGGAGGAGGAGGAATACCGCGGTTTCATCCATCACATCCAGACCCTCTTTGTAAGCTGAAGCAGCCGAGGTGTGGGGAAGGGTCCTCCTGCCTCCGATTCTTTCATCCCGGAACACTCCCTGCCATCCTCAATAATCCAAGCAGCCTCGACTTCAGGCACAGGCGGAGGGAGGCTCCAAGCTCTCAACGCCCTCTCAAGAGAGATGGTGGGGTAGGTCCCCAGCCCTCGCCCCTCACGCTTAAGAGCCTCCTCCACCATAAGACAAAAACTAACCAAAGCTGCTCCGACCTCAGGCGCCGGGGCCACGAGTCAGCAGCTCTCCGGGACAGATGGTCTTGAGGGCGGTGAGGTCCCATCAACTCCCCAGGCCCTCTAACGCCTCAATTCATTCCTTCCTCAATAAAACAAAAGCGAATCCAGCAGCACCGACCTCAGAGATGCGGAAGGGCGGTCGGCGCCCGGCAGCGCATCCAGCTCCTCCGGGCTCCTCACGGCTTCGGCTTCCAGGCGGAGGGCTCTCGACGCGGGGCGGCGGCGGCGGCGGCAGAGAAGGCTGAGACCGCTCCTCTTCGCTCCGGAGCCTCCCTCGGACTCAGCACCTGGAGCGGCGAACAGCTCCGCGCCTCATTCCGCTGACCCCGCCTCCTCCGTGCCTCCGTAGCCAATAGAGACCCGAGCCCCGCCCAGGGGTCGCCCATTGGGGGGGCACATCTCCCATCCCTTCGGCCCCGCCCGCGGGTTCTTCTGTCTCTCTTGCTAGACCAAATCCCCGAGAGCCCGCTGGTGTTTTCGTACAGCCTTCTGGAACTTGTAGTCCTTTAAGGACGCGGAGTGGGCTCATGTCTCGGGCAGATAATGAGAGATAGACTGCATTTCCCAGGGTGCATTGACAAAACAGAGGCGCTGAGGAGGGCGGGAGGACTGTTTCTATAGCAAAGGCGACTGGTTGGGGACGGCTGACGGAGTAATGGGGCAGGCCGCCGGACCCTCGAAGGATTGTGCGTGACTTCGGGCAGCCTCCTTTGGGAGGCCGTTTCCATTCTCTTTTCACCTCGGTCCCCACCCCGGGACTCTGGACCTCAGTTTTCTTATCTGGAAAGAAGGGCGTGGAGTCGTCTCCCCGCCCACACTCCGCGGTGTTAGGGCAAACCGAGGGCGAGCTGCCCAGCAAAGGTGAGAGAGGATGGAGACCTTCGGCTTGAGAGTGGAAGGGGCGCATTCTGAACTTTATCCCTTTGTTTTTGCCTCTGTCTTGTCATAGAGGAGCGCTTTGTTTTTGGTCATTTTCCTTGGGCCATCAAGGCCTTCTCATCCCGGATTCTGGCCTCCTTCACGCCACGCCCCGTACCGCAGCGTCTCCCACAGCGTAGCCAGGGGGCGCTTCTGCTTAAAACCCTTCACCAGTCTTCCCATTGCCTCCGGAATTAAACCCACATTCCTCAGTGTCAATCTAAAGGCCCTTCAAGATCTGGACTCCACCTTCTTGCAACACTCTGAACTTCTCTGGAAGCTGGGAAGCCTTAAGCAATTGTTCTCTCACGTGGGTCCCTCCACCCTGCACTCAGCTAATGCCTCACACTCTTCAAGCCCCAGCCTAGACGCTGCCTCCTCAGTGAAGCCTTCCCAGATGCCCGGCTCCATATGAGGTACCTCACCTTGTGTTTGAGCAGCACCCTCTACTTCCCCCATTCTACTTATGTATTTGAGTATCTGTCTTCCATATTAGATTATAAGATCCACAGAGCAGGGACCGTGTCTATATTATTCACACTTACAGTCCAGTGCCTGTAGTGTCTGTTGCATGGTAGGTACTCAATAGATATTTGTTGAATTGAAAATGAATGTATTGTAATTGAACTTCGCATGATCTTGATCTCCTGTGGTTAGGCATTTCCCATTGCTGAAAGTCTTCAACTAGAGGGATACCACCGCCTTGAAGAAATGTTTATGTTATTCAAACAATGGATTGAAATTTTACCTGAGTGCTTTGAGGGACTTTCCAGTCCTGTGACGCAAGGGAGTGATAGATTCATGTCTATCATTCCTTGGAAGTTCTGTCAGTTCTCCCCTAAATGTCATCAGTTCTTCATGTTCCTCTATTTCTAGCTGTTGGCCCTTCTTCTTTCTGTGCCTAAACACCCTACCTCCCACTCCCTTTCTGGGAAAGATCTTTTGCTCCTGTCAGTTATGGAGTAAAGGCAGTCTGAGATCCCTGCCCTTCTTTCAGCCCTCTGCTCAGCATCATAGGGCCCTGGTGGTGATATCCCACCTTGCTAGGTAGCATCTTTTCTGATTCTTTTTCCACTCAGGGCCCTGGTGTTGGCCAGATGGTCCAGTTAATCCCACACATGCTTCATATGTCACCACATCCAGACATTTTAGATATATCTTAGCTAAAGCATTCTTGGGAGAATGCCTTAATAAGTGGGAATAGTTAATTCGTGGCCAAAGAAGTAACCAGGGAGGCTATTACCCTGAACCTGATTCAAACCAAAAAGACAGAGCCTGAGAAAGCACCCCTGCCATCCTTGCGCTGATGACATCCAGGGAGGGAAGGCTAGAATGAGGGAAGGAGTCAAATGGATTGCACTTAGGAAAGAACTAACAGGACTTCTAACTAACAGGCAGAGGGGCTTTGATCCTGGCTAAACCATAAGGAAAGACCTTTGGAGCTAGGTGGACAGATAGTGGGGGGGGCTCATTACTGAAGATGAGAAAACTGTAGGAGGTAGGAGGAAATGGGGTTTGTGCTGACACAGAGTGCCTAATTTTGTGGATGCAGTGAGAGCAGAGGTTGTTGGAAAAGTGGGAAGGGGAGGACTACACCACAGGGTGGACACCAGCACAGCATTGGCAGAGTATCAGCAGAGGGCTACCAAAGAAGACCGCCTAGAGCAACAGTTGAAACTCTAGAGGTCAGTTTAGCCCTTCAGGAGTAGTGCTAGTTTTCAGGAAATTGTTATAACTAGGGTACAAGTCAGGGTTCCACGATTCTCCCAGAAAGCAGGGACTAAAATAGCATTGGCCCAGCCAAGCAGATTCAGGAAACCTGGATTCTAATTCTGACTTTGCCTCTGATTAGAGGTATGACCCTGGGCTGGACCTGTTTCTTCAGTTGTAAAATGCTATTTATTGGTGGTAGGGATCAGGTAATAAGGTGGAGGTGGGGGAAGTCAAGCCCATTTACTAGCTGTGGGACCTTGTACACACTACCTTCTCAGATCTACAGTTTGCTAATTTGACAGTGTTGTAATGGAGAAGTGAGATGCCTTATGTAAAGCACTTCATGAATATTAAGCACTTAATGAATGTTTGTCTGTTTCCACATTCTTCATCTTGGATTATCAGTAGTTGGTTTGATTGTGAACAAATAGGCAGGAGGTAATGTCCTGGGCAATCTGGGTTCAAATCCCCATTCTCTCTCTTATTAGTTGTATGATTTTGGTCAGGCATATGCTCAATATATTTGTTTTGTCTTTTTTAAGGAGTGGTTTGAGAGCAGAGAATTGTGAGAGAAAGGAATTCTAGATGCTTATAAGCTAGAGTTGCAAAGGATTCCAGGGGAACACTGAGCTAGCCTGCTCCCTTGTCAGGGAGGCAAAAGGTCTCAAGTGAAGTTCCATAGGTCTTCTAATTCATTAACAAGGGGATTAATCAGAATGCTGAATCTCAGACATGGGGCTGGAGTGATTAATCAGGGCTGGCTCCTCTCAGTATATCAGGCTGAGAAATATAACTTTATTCTAATGATAATGAAGGTTTTTGAGAAGATGTGCATTTTGAAAAGGTCTAGGGCCTGTGTGGAAAATGACCAGGAGAACATGAGGCTTAGATGTAGATTGCAAGCTGCTGCAGTGATTAAGCATGGCATCAGTGAAGATGGAAAAAAGGGGTAGATCTGAGATGTATTAAGAAGGTAAATATTCAGGGAATTCCCTGGCAGTCCAGTGGTTAGGATTCAGTGCTTTCACTGCCATGGGCCTGGGTTCAAATCCTGGTCAGAGAACTAAGATCCCACAAGACGCGCAGTGTGGCCAAAAAAAAAGAAATATCAAGAGGACTTTGTGAGTGATGAGCTGAGGGTGTGGCAGAAAGTGGTGAGTCAAGGGTGATGCCCAGGTGTCTGCCTTGGGTAACTAGGTGAATGCATGGTGGTGCTTTCCTCTGAGGTACGGAATAGTAAAGGAGTAGGTTTAGGCAGAAAGAGGAGGAGGTGAGTTTGAGGTGAGTGGGACATCAGGTGAGAGGCCCATTAGGTGATTTGGAGCTTATCTTGGGAGAATGCCTTAATATATGGGAGTAACTAATTCATGGCCAAAGAAGAAGCAATCAGGGAGACTATTACCCTGAACCTAATTCAAATAAAAAAGACAGAACCTGAGAGCCTGTCATCCTTGAGAGATCTGATCTGGAGAAAGAACCTTAAGTTATCAAGTTCTTAATATATACATCATAACTGAAGCCATGGAAGTGAATGAAATCCTTCAGTAGAGAGGGTGAAAGAGAAGACCAAAATCCCTTGGGAAATGCCAACATTTAAGGGACAAATAGAGGAAGAGGAGCCCAGAAGTAAAGGTGAGAACAGAGAGATAGGAAGAAAACCAAAGAATGGTGTGCCACAGAAGCCAAATGGAGGAAGTGAAGTGACGTGCTGTACAACAGTCTAGTAAGCCAAAGTCTGAACAATTGAACCCCAGATTTAGCAACACAGAGGTCACTGGCAATCTTGGAGAGAGTAGTTTCAATGGAGCAGCAGGGGCAGCAGTCTGAGTGTGTGAGAAGTGGATGTAGATAACTCTTGTTAGTGGTTTTGAAGGGGAGGAGAGAAAACGAGAAAGGATGTAGAGTTAGGAGACAGTTTTAAGTTGGGAGAGATTAGGACATTTAAAAATGCTCATGGGGGGGCTTCCCTGGTGGCGCAGTGGTTGAGAGTCCGCCTGCCGATGCAGGGGACGCGGGTTTGTGCCCCGGTCCGGGAAGATCCCACATGCCGCAGAGCGGCTGGGCCCGTGAGCCATGGCCGCTGAGCCTGCGCGTCCGGAGCCTGTGCTCCGCAAGGGGAGAGGCCACAACAGTGAGAGGCCCGCGTACCGGCAAAAAAAAAAACTAAAAAAAATTTAAAAAAAAATGCTCATGGGGAAAAGCCAGTATATGGACGGTTGAGGATACAGGGAAGAGAAGGGTTGAAGGATGAAGTGAGGTCAGCAAGAGGATGGGAAGTGGTGGGGTTCAGAGTGAGCCTCAGGTGGGAGAAGGGAAAGGAAGGAGTTGGAGACGTAGGTAGGTCAGCAGTTTGGTAGGTAGGTAGTTGGGAGGTGGGCTTAGGAAATGGAGGGAATTCACACCTGATAGCCATTACTTGTGATGGGAGGCAAGGATATCTACTCAGTGTGAGGAAATGGGATGGGGTGGGAAGCTTGGAGAAAGAGCAAAAGGTTCAAGATGGCTGCTACGGAAAAGAGGAGGGAAAGCTAATAGCAACCCACAGAGACTGCAGGGCAGTGGTAAGGGACTGCTGAGGCTGGAGGCCATGGGTTTGTGGGGGCACTAATCTATGAGGTATGGGCTTTCTTCAGCATCCCATCAGCCCTGAGATAGGCATGGAGAAGGCTACTGGTGAGGCTGATCCAGGGCTGGGCTTTGCTGGACAAGGGAGACAATTCTTTAAGGAAGTTGAAGATGCTGGCAAGAGAGGTGGAAGAGGTAGTCCACCAAGAGGAAGGAGGGGAAGCCAGATTGGAGGGGTGGGGTTCTCAGTGGAGTGAGAGAATAGATGTGATGGGTGGGAGAGAAGAGCAGGGAGGGCAGGCATGTTGGTCAGAGGTAGAGGAGCTATGGGCAGGGGCAGAGTGGCTGGATTGGACAGAGGAAATCATGGGTTTGAAAGGCAAATTTGTTGGATGGATCATTGGCAAGTCTTCCAGGAGGATGACTGCTTTGAAGGAGAGAGGAAGTCTGGTAGCCCTTTGCCAAACTGTACATTGAGTGAGAAGTTAACAGGTGATAGCCAGGAGGAGGGATAGGGTGCAGAGCACTCTGACATGAGTGTCACAGTAATCAAGATGGTGGGAGCTAAGAAGGAGCTCTCTTACCCAGAGCATGATGGATAAGAAGGAAGAGAAGCAATAAGCTTTCTCATATATTTTCACAGAAGTATCATCTCAACATCATCTACACATGATCAGTTTTATATACACCTAAAAGGCAGAGTGTCTAGGAATAAAATTAACCAAACCAAAAAAACAATTCCAGATTTCATGATGAAGTTTTATCAACCAAGTTCAATGGTAGTGATTCCTGCATTTATATTTTGGTATAGTTTGTAGTTTTAAGTACGTGCATATCAACTAGAAAACGTGTTTAACAATTTTGCAAATTTCGTTTCTTAGCAACTATTTGTTTTCTCAGTTTAGAACATAAATTAGAGAACTTGTGTTGACTTTTTTTTTCAAATGTAGAGTTTAGAGCTTAATTCATGAGTTTGAAATGACATGAATTTGAAATGTAGCCATTTTCCTTTCTGCATCCTTGAAAAGGATTACAAGGATTTTGTTAGTCTTTCAGATAATCTTGCTGGCACATACAGACTTGCCACAAGGGTCGCCTATCAGTAATGTTGGATTGTGAGTGATGCTGCAGAAGTGTTGTGTATGAGATATTTAAGATGAGTCAAATAAGCAGCCAACTTTAGGGTTTCCCAAACAGCAGCTCAGTTTATAATTAAGGGACTTGGTATAGAATATGGGCTTCCCTGGTGGCGCAGTGGTTGAGAGTCCGCCTGACGATGCAGGGGACACGGGTTCGTGCCCCGGTCCGGGAAAGATCCTACATGCCGCGGAGCGGCTGGGCCCGTGAGCCATGGTCGCTGAACCTGCGCGTCCGGAGCCCGTGCTCCGCAACGGGGGAGGCCACAACAGTGAAAGGCCCGCGTACCGCAAAAAAAAAAAAAAAAAGAATATGAAATGTGCATCTAAATGTTAGTTGAGCAAAATTACCTCCGTAACCTCTAAAGAAAAAAGGACAAAATCAGTTAATTGCTCTGGACAATCTCTTTTTTTTTTTTAAAGCAGTGTTATTTAAAAATACTTTTGTATGGGGGTAATTCCCTGGTGGTCCAGTGGTTAGGACTCGGTGCTTTCACTGGGTTCAATCCCTGGCCTGGGAACTAAGATCCCGCGCAGCGTGGCCAAAAAAGAAAAACCAAAAACTTTTGTATTGTTGATATGTTGATATGTCTTTGTAATCTTGAAACAGACCTGCTATTCCAGCCCCTTAAAGCAGGGAGTGCTCAGAAAATATTCTGTGAATCAACTCATGAATGTTATGATAATCTGTCCATTGTTTAAAATTCTTCCTTTCATCTTAAACTTTCATAAAATATTCTTATAAAAGGAGTGATTCCTTTTAAACATAAGTCAGATCATGTCACACCTCTGTAAAAATGCCTCTAGTGGCTTCTTTGTCTCTTTTTTTTTTTTTTTTTTTTTTTTGCGGTAAACGGGCCTCTCACTGTTGTGGCCTCTCCCGTTGCGGAGCACAGGCTCCGGACGCTCAGGCTCAGCGGCCATGGCTCACGGGCCCAGCCGCTCCGCGGCATGTGGGATCTTCCCGGACTTGCGCACGAACCTGTGTCCCCTGCATCGGCAGGCGGACTCTCAACCACTGCGCCACCAGGGAAGCCCGTTCTTTGTCTCTTTGAGAGCAAGCCTTTCAGTCTTTATGATGGCTTGCAGGGCCATATACACTGACTCCTGTAGCTTCTCTGCCTCATCTCCCAGGCTCCTGCTGCTCAGCTCATTGACCTCCATGTTATTCCTTGATTGCATCAAGTACACTTTGGCCTCAGGGCCTTTGCACTTGCTGTTCCCT
This sequence comes from Phocoena sinus, assembly GCF_008692025.1. NCBI lineage: Eukaryota > Metazoa > Chordata > Mammalia > Artiodactyla > Phocoenidae > Phocoena > Phocoena sinus. Next base: position 41,141,255 of record NC_045781.1, read on the forward strand.
CTGCTTGAAAGATCTTCCCTAGATAACCTCACGGACGTCCCATATAAAATGGCAGCCTTTCCTCTCCTGGCACTCTCTATCCCCGCTTCCTGCTTTTTTTCTCTGATAGCACTTACTACCACCTGACATATTATACATTCTTTTACTTATCCGTTTATTGTCTGTCTCTTCCCCACTCTCACTCCTCCATTAACCCACTAGAATGAACTCTCCTTTAGGGTAGAGACTGTGTCTATTTTGTTTACTGCTCTACTCACAGCACATGGTGCAGCACCTGGTACATAACAGGTACTCAGAAAAACATGGTGAATGAATAAGAATAACATTATCATCCCTAGTACATGATCCTAACATCTGTTTTTATTTTTCCATGTAGTCCACATGTAGGACACATGTATTTAATACTTCATATTCTGGAAATCATAGATTAAGTATAATTTTGAGTTCTGCTTGTTTTTTTCAACATGTAACGAGCATTTTCCCTTGCTAAGATTGAATTCTTTTCTCAATTGTTCATTCTCTCATTCATTCAACAAATAGCTAATGAGGCTTTTCTATGTTCCAGACGGTGCTGGGACTACAGTAGTAAATAGGATGCAGGACTTGCCCTCGAGGAACAGAGATTCTTTATAAACACCATCTGTAATGATTGCCTAATATTCCATCAAACACCATACTATACTTAACCGCTCTCCTATTTGAGACTTTTTGTTTATTATTAATAATGATGTAATGAATATCTCCAAATATATACCAATTACCCTTTACAAATTATTCTTTAAGGTAGATTCCCGAGTGAACAGTTATTGAGGTAAAAGATTAAATATGCTTTTGGTTTCTTTAAGTTTTTTTTTTTTGATGTGGACCATTTTTAAAGTCTTTATTGAATTTGTTACAATATTGCTTCTGCTTTATGTTTTGGTTTCTTGGCCCTGGGGCATGTGGGGTCTTAGTTCCCTGACCAGGGATCGAACCTGCACCCCCTGCATTGGAAGGCGAAGTCTTAACCACTGGACCGCCAGGGAAGTCCCGCTGTTGGTTTTTTGATATCATCTGCCACATTGATTTCAAAAAGTGGTGGTACCCATTTTACCCAATCGCCAGTACGAATGTTCCAGCTTTATCACAACCTCTCCAGTACTGGACATTACTTTTCAGTTTTGACTCATGTAACATATAAAATGACCTTTCCTTTTATTTTTGCATATAATTGATGTCTAGTAAGAGTGCATATTTCTGGTTTTCTTCTTTTGTCATTGTTTAGTTCAGTGGGTCCCTAGGAGGCTCTTGGAGGGTGATTGTACCCAATGTTTACACACATTGTTGGCTTATAGTATCTTAGAGTTGGAAGGGACTGTATTCATCATCCAGTTCAACTAAAATTTCTGATAGATGGCTTTCCAGCCTCTGTTTGTATACCCCTGGCAATGGGGACCTCACCACCTCATAAGGAAACCTGTCTTGTTTTTGCCCTGTTCTACAGGTGTTGACCTGGCATGCAGTCCCTGTGGCTCCTGTGTGGCCCCATTTCTGCCCTCTGAAGCAACAGAGTCCACGCACCAGATGTTACAAAACCTCCCTACCTTGGCTGCCCATCTCTGCAAATATGTGACCAGACTAGAGTGGTCAACCCCAGGTAAGTCTGGCAGGCCCAGAGGCCAAGACGCTGTCCCACTCACAAGTCTGCAGTGGCTGTGTCAGCAACCTCTTTAGCTGGGTTCATATGAACCTCAAGGTCAGCTGAGATTCTAAGACCTTTACATGACCTGAAGCCAAAACTAGTTCTTCTTATCCCACGCTTCTGCAGTTGATGTTTTTTTTTTTAGATGTTGGGGGTAGGAGTTTATTAATTAATTAATTAATTTTTGCTGTGTTGCATCTTCGTTTCTGTGCAAGGGCTTTCTCTAGTTGTGGCAAGCGGGGGCCACTCTTCATCGCTGTGCATGGGCCTCTCACTATCGCGGCCTTTCTTGTTGCGGAGCACAGGCTCCAGACGCGCAGGCTCAGTAGTTGTGGCTCACGAGCCCAGTTGCTCCGCGGCATGTGGGATCCTCCCAGACCAGAGCTCAAACCCGTGTCCCCTGTATTAGCAGGCAGACTCTCAACCACTGAGCCACCAGGGAAGCCCCTGCAGTTGACCTTTTTAAACCTGAAAGCAAGACTTTTCTTTTCTCCCTGTTGTATTTCAATGTGTTGGTAGAGAAGCTGCCCTGGTCGACTCCTGCCATCTAAAATGGGGATAATGAGAGTCATTCTGACAACTTCATGTGTTGGTGTGATGATTGAATGAGTTGCAGAGTTGGACATTTTTCACTCATTTTGGTTGCCTGGCAGCTGAGCCTCCTTCCTGTGCTTGAGGAATTCCACGCATCATGAGGTGGAGCCATTTTCCTTTGCAGCTAAGGCCTGGGCATCGGCCTCAGGCTCAGGCTTCTCCAGTCAGACAAGCCCCCCATCCCCGTGCCACCCCTCACCAGTTTTGAATTGGAAGCCAGTGACAGCAAAGGAGCAGAGTCTGCTTTACAACCCTTTTAGTGACTTGATGGGTGCAATCTCAGTTTCCAGTGACAGCAGTTTTACGGGCACCATCGAGCATAAGGGTGTCTGTGGTGTAGGTAGCAGGGACAGTATGCTAGACTCTGTAGTCGTGATGATGTCTCCTTAAACCATTGCTGAGTTAGGGTTTGGGGCATTGCTCCTGACTCTGTGCTTCCAAGTCTGAGTCTCAACTCTCCTGAAGATTTTGTGAGCTATATAAGGTTATGAAAAGTGCATTGAAAAATGCTAAGCACCACACATATACAAGATATTATTGTTTGGGATTTTGATACTTAAGTAGTGGACATAGGGGGAATGGGGGGAGGTTCGCCTGAGCTCTTTACCTGCTGAGAATTCAGACAGGTTTAGACATGCCTGGAAAGCTGGCTGGTGGGAGGGTGTGGTGGCAGGAACTTGTGGGCTAGACACTGGCTCAACAATTAAAGGCTGACCGCTGACCCCAAGGCCGTTGGAATGGAAATGGCAGTTGCCAGAGGGCCTGCTGGGCATACACAAACGGACTGGCTGCTTGCCCTCTCCTACCTTTGGGCCATTACCAAAAGCCAGGGCCAGGAGGTGGGGCTAGGCTATAAAGCAGGTCACCTGTGGCTGTGCAGTTGCCCCTGGGGTATCCTCACTGGGGTGCAAGAGGAAACCTGTCTGAATATGCCCCCCACCTGGAACCACAGGAGGGTTTATGAGTAGGTTGGGATTCCATCTTGGGCTGCCTTCAGGCTGCCCTTTGTCCCATTGGGCTGTGGCTTGGAGCTCTCCAGCCCTGCCTGGCTGTGCCTCTGGAGTCCTGTGTCACAGGCTGCCATCTGAGTCCATCAGCCCTGGATGACCCAGAGTGGGACTGAGGCTGGCACTGCTGCTGTGGTCATTAATGGGCCCTTAGGAGCTTTGTGATGTTGAGTACAGCCTCTCTGGGGACTTCCTATTTTGAACCCCAGATCACTCCCAAATCAGCCTGGCTCGATGTGTATATGCGGGGGTGGTGCTTCTGCCTTAGGGCATTCCCTGAATGCTGAACACTATTACTGACCTGATCCCTGCCTTTGCCCAGTACCCTGGTGCACCTCCAGGGAGGACCGAGATCTTGATGTGTCCAAATCAGCCAGAGGTCATGTATTGGGCCTGGACCATGGTCCTGCCTTTCAATGTCTAAGTTACTTTGTGTCAGGTAGTACCCTGGCACTTTACATGCTTCCTCTTATTAAATCTTCACCACAATTCCATGAACTAAGTACCATTATAATTCCCATTTTACAGATAAGGAAACTGAGACCCATAGAGGTTACGGGACTAGCTCAAGGTCACACAGTCAGTAAGTAGCAGAGCTGAGCTTGTCATTCACCAGCAGAGCCTGAGAATTGCCTTTCCTTCAGCCCATTCCACTGTGGGGCAGCTCTGTCTGTTGAAGTGTTTTCTCTTACATGGAGCTAAAATTTTCTCCCTAAGTCAGTCTTATTCCTGTTTCTGCTTATCCCAGTGGCCCACTGTGGCAGCTCCTGGTCTCCCAGTGTTCTGGCTCAGTTCTCTACTCCATTCATGGTTGGGGTACTTCATCTTCTTCCTCTGGGAATATCTGAACCATTTTGTATCAGCTAAGTCCTTAGTACAATCACTGCAGGAAGATCATGGCTGGGTAGCTCTCTAATTCTCTAGTTACCTTGACTCTAAAGGTACTAGGATCCAGTCTGTCCCACTCCTGAATGGGTTGTGTCAAGAAATAGTCAACCTAGCCACTGGCTGTAGAAGGGACTTGGGAGAAAGTTCTCCTTCACTGAGAAAAATGTCAGAAAAACAGTCAAAACAGCAGAAACAGTATTAATACTATGCTAAGGTTTTTGTTGCTTCTGTCTCCCTGACTGGAATACAGGCTTCCTGAGGGCAGGGATTTTTGCTAGTTTTGTTTACTGCTGTATCCCCAGTGCCTAGAATGGTGCCTGGAACACAGTGAATATTACAAATATTTGTTGAACGAATGACTACTACAGTTCCACATCCAGTGTCACCTCCTTAGGTTACTAAGTTGTTTTGGAGAATAATGTGATCTCCCCAGCCCATGGCTTTGCATTACCTCACCAGTAGTTTTTCTGATTTTGTTGTGATTTTGATTCATAACCATATGTAAAGTACATTTGATAAATAATCCTGCCTCAAAAACAATTTCCTTTGATCTGGTAAACCTAAGTATAAACTGGAATTTGGTTCAGCTTGGAGAAGAGCAAGGAGGAGTTACCGGATTTCTAGTCTCCTCTATGGAAAAACATTCTGTGACTTTCTGCTTTGAATTTTGAGCTTGAATTCAGAACGTAAATCTACCAGGAAACAACTAAGTGAGAGGAATGTTAGTCTCTACATTTTCTTCTCATTCTCTGTACACAAAAAATAGATCTCATTGTTGAAAATGAGGTAAGCAAAGTGATGAAATTAGAAACCACTTATATTCTCACCATTCAGAGGTGGTTATGGCTATTATTTTTCTGTTTATATCGAATATGAAATTAGCTGACATCTGACATGGTGATTGATTCAGTGAAGGAGCTACATTTTTATGATGAGAAGGTGAACGTGGGAGATCTGGTTTCCAGCCCAGGTCGACTAGTGCTAAGAGGAGCCCACAGATCTGAGTCCAGCAAGGCACAGGGAGCAAAGGTAAATGGATGGAGTCACCTCCAGTTTACATCCCAGAATCTGACCTTGGAGGGTGACCCTAGAAGTGCAGGAGGCTAGACTGGGAAGTAAGTGAGAAAAACAGCTTTGTTTTTTTTTGCTGTATGCGGGCTTTTCACTGTCGCGGCCTCTCCCGTTGCGGAGCACAGGCTCCGGATGCGCAGGCTCAGTGGCCATGGCTCACGGGCCCAGCCGCTCTGCGGCATGTGGGATCTTCCTGGACCGGGGCACGAACCCATGTCCCCTGCATCGGCAGGCGGACTCTCAACCACTGCGCCACCAGAGAAGCCCAGGAAAACAACTTTGACCTGGCTGAACATCCTGGATTTGACATACAGCAAATTTCATGATATTTTCCTAGAAATGGGAGTATGTTTTCCAAAGATACTGAAGAACTGAAGTTGAGATAATCTTGGAAGAATTGGCCCAAGGATGACTCTCAGAAAGACAGGCTGTGTAAGCAAGGCTCTGGGAACTGTGAACACAGTGAGGGCTTATGGTGTAATTGGCTGGTTTTCTCTGGACCCGTTCTTTTCCACCCTGATTTTCTAGGGAGGGACCACGTCACTTCTGGTTCATGACTCACTGCAGGAAAATGTGAAGATCTGTGTGACTTGGACCTGAGGTCAAGTTCTTGGGCAACTTAGCACCTTCAAGCTGCCCTATATGGGATTCCTAGGAAGCCTGGGGCATGGGCCAAATAACTCACATTTTTCTTTAAAGTTAATGCAAATTTTGCATTCTTCTCCCTGATATTTGTCTTAATATTAAAGTAATATTTTAAAAAATCTTTAAGTGAAGTGGATATTCTAGGGTGCTAGGCACACAGGCACTTTGTGTAAATGTTTCTTGAATGAATGAATGTTGCTCACTCCCGTCTCTGGGATGCTCTTGCTCAGGCTGTGGCAAGTCTGGAAAAGCATGATGGGACCACTGGGCTGGGAGGTTAAGGATTTAATACTCATTGGGCACCACCTATATGCCAGGTGAATTGCCAGGTTTTTTCCCTACACAGCCTCAGTTTAGTCTTCATAATCCTATCAGGGTCCCTATTTTATAGGCAAGTAGTTAGAGAATCAGAGAAATTAGGTAACTTTCTCAAGGCCTGGAATGGGACAGGACCAAGATGAAAATCATGGTCTGTCTGGGCCTCTGCTCCCTCCATATACCACATGGCCCACTGAGGCCAGCTCACCCGTCAATTTCTTGGAGACTGCATGGGGAATGCAGCCCACTGCTGTGTCCTGGGGGCATGAAAGAAACTCTACAAATCTATCTTCCTGTACTGAAGGCTGAAAGAACGGGGATCGCAGAACTTGACTGTGGCAGGGGAAGGCAGCACCTCTGGGGGTCTGGAGCACATCATTTCATTCCTAAGCTGGCCAAGTTGGGGACCCTGGGATGCTCCATGAGCATCCTTTAGGGCACACTTGCTATGTTATTTCAGGATAACAATCATTCAGGATGGTTGTTGGCATTTGTAGTTCATTTAATCTTTTGAACTTTGTTCCTAGTCTGTTATGGCTCAAGTTCAAGTTTCACTGTCTCCACTCAGCTATGAGTTGAGTATCCCCGGCTGAGGGACCCACCATGGCTTTGTGGAACTCTCCAAAAGCACAAATTATAAGGTTATTGTAATTCCAGATTATTCACAGATGTCTGGGGGTGGTTGTTAACATGATTATTCAGTGAGGGCATTGCAGTCCCTGAAGCGGACGTGGCTATTTCACCTTCCAAGAAGAGCCCACGATGTCTTTCTCTTCCTCTTTAAGTTAGCGTCATGGCACCCTCAACTCTTACTTCCAAAACTCCTTCCCTAGGACACAAGGCAGGCAGGCGAGTGTGTGTGTGTGTGTTGTGGGGTGGGTGGATTGGGGAGTTGAGCCTAGAGAGTTGGATTCCTTAAGCCATTTATACGTAGTTGCAAAAGGTAAATATGGTATAAACCCACAATATACAGGCTTAGAGAAGGAGCTGGAAGACTTGTTCCTGGGTGTTAACTAGCAGTGGTGTCTGGGAGGGAGTCCACACATCCTTCAGTTCTTTTACCTGCCTACATTTTTTACCTTTTCTGACGTGAACATGCATTGCTTTTCTAATAAGAAAAAAGAGAACTATAAACAAGTCCTATTGTTGGATATTTAGGTAATTCTGATTTTTTATGAGTATAAGCAGTGCAGAGCAGGAATAATTGCCTGAAAATGAGTTAAAAATTGTAATGCGGGGGCTTCCCTGGTGGTGCAGTGGTTAAGAATCCGCCTGCCAGTACAGGGGACATGGGTTTGAGCCCGGGTCTGGGAAGATCCCATATGCTGCGGAGCAACTAAACCCGTGCTCCACAACTGCTGAGCCTGCACTCTAAAGCCTGAGAGCCACAACTATTGAGCCCGTGTGACAAAACTACTGAAGCCCGCATGCCCAGAGACCATGCTCCGCAACAAGAGAAGCCACCATAATGAGAAGCCTGAGCACCGCAACAAAGAGTTGCCCCCGTTTGCCGCAACTGGAGAAAAGCCTGCTCACAGCAATGAAGACTCAATGCAGCCAAAAATAAATAATTTTTTTAAAAAATTGTAAAGCACAAAAAGACCGCTTCTCTCAATTCTGAAAAGCTGATAAAATTGCTTAAAGATGTTTAAGAGGATTTTAAAACTGCTGCAGTGGTCAGCAGCAGGTCCCTATGCAAAAAGCAATGACGAGACATAGTAGTTTTCAATCCAGTCATTCTTTCAATAATGGTTCATCAGGTTGACCAAAATACCACATTTTAGAAACTTGTAAACTTCTCTTTTGAAGCACCTTCAGTACAGTTACTGGCATGCGGGTGGGAAGTGAAGGCAAGAATCTCATCTGGTTGTTACCTCTGAGTTTGTGGAGTGGACCTGAGGCCCAGACTCATAGGCTGGCAAGGTTGTGTGCCCATAGAAGTCACTTGACCCTGGTGAGTGACCCAGAAGCAAGGTGGGGTGCACATTGCTACTTCAGTGTTGAAAACATCAACTCCAGTCATTCAAGTGGCTTTTCTATTTAATGTCTTTTAAGTTACAACAACAGACTGTTGTCTCTTATGAAAAAGAAAACTGGAGAAGTCTCTTTTGTCTGCCAACCCCAGCTGTTCCCAGAGCTGCTGTGACCTAACTAGCACTCTCGGTGGCCTTAAGCCCCATGTCCAGCTGCACCCTTTCTGCCTTACCCCCGCCTGGAATCATCCAGCCTTCCATCTTCTCTGTGGGGCTTCAGAGCTGTCAAGCTCTACTGGGACAAAAGAAAATTAGCACCACCACAGAGATTAGCCCGTTTCCAACTCAGCCGGCTCTTTGCCAGTCCTTTTATTAATACCTGGTCAGACATTCATTTCATTCCCCGTGGTGGCTGTTTCCTGCTTGTCCAACTCTCCTCAAATTGTCCACCCCACTGCTGTCTCTGTCTCCAGTGACCGCAAAGTCTGCTGCCCTGGGAGAGTGGAGTATATCAGGTTCTCAGCTCCTCAATTCCTTGCTTCTAACAGGATCCACATGACATTTCCAAGACCAACCTTCCTCCTAGGCTTTCCCTCCCACCCTCTCTTGCCTCTTCCAGGACCCAGTTCCATAAATTATCCTCTTTCTCTGATCCTCTAATCCTTCCCTGTTCTTTCCTTCACCCTACAAGCATAATTCTTTCCCATTCTAGAAAATCTTAACTTTACTTTCTCTTCCCTGGCACCTCCCACCCTGTCCTTTGAACAAACATCTTGAAAGTAGCCCACATTTTGTGCCTCCATTTCCTTGGCTTCTTTTATTCCCCACCAAGTCTGGATTCTACCCCCAGCATTCTGCCAATACTACCCTTGCTGAGGCCACCGGTGGCTTTTAAATTGTCAAATTATTAATGATCTCCTTTCACCTGAACTGACCTACCTCTGTGATATGTGGTCAGTTTCTGTAATGCCTTCTTAAACTCATGATTTCATTGGCTTTTCTTGGCTCCTGATGCTTCCCAGCTGTTTCCTCTGACCTCCCGTCCTCTACCAATCCTTAACTACTGGTGTGCCCCCAGTTTTGTCCTTGACCCTGCTGCTTAGCCTTCCTGCCTCAGCGTCTTCCCATGAGATTTTTAGTGCGAAGGGTTTTGGCTGTGGCCAGTGGCTGCCCAGCAGAGTACTTACTGTAGAACCAGAAACTATTAGATCTCTTTGATCTCCAACACAGCACATCAACCTTGACCCAGAAGATTAAATTTCTAGTAGTGGAAATTCGGGCATTGGACCCTCGGTGGATTTGATGCAGCCAAGTCTTGTATGTGATTCTCACATTCACCATAGGGGGCCATCCCCTTCCTGCCCAGGACTCAACCAACCCGGGGGACACAGAGCATGGCTCATGAAGGCTGTGCGCCCACAGGGCTGCTCCATGTTATGTTTCAGAGTCTTCCATGTTGACACACGTAGCTCTGATTCATTTGCCTTCATTACTCTAAAGCATTTCACTGCATGGATATACTACCGTGCCTGTTCTGCTGATGAACATTAAGATTGTTCCTAGTTTTCTGATATTTCCCACAATGTTGTGTAACACTCTCATACTTGTCTCCTTTGCGCACATGCCGAGTTTCTCTAGGGTGTGTGTGCATCTTGGACCTTACTAGTGAATGCCAATGGCTTTCCAAAGATTGTACAATGTACCCTCCCGCCAGCATGCACAGCCCCCAACATTTTAAAGCAAAGGTAAAGATGAAAGTGCCACCTGTCTCAGTCTTGGCAGTCCTCTCGCTTAAACCCTGCTCAGAGAAGTCCCCACGCTCCACAGTGAGGCTGTTTCCAACTTTTGCAGGATTGGAAGTTTCTCCTCTATGAGTGCCTGCTGCCAGGGCCAGCTAAATGATATGTGGGAAGTGTTCAAAAAGCAGGAAAAAGCTTTTTTCTTTTTTCCACAGTTTCTCTCTCAGCCTGTAACACTGTTTTAAATTTGTTATTTAATGTGCTACCTCAGGCACAGGGGTTACTCACAGCTCAAGTGCAGCCCCTCATAGTGCCTGGGGCCCTGCCCCTTGACATGGGACACACACCCAACCATGACCCCTCCCGTGCCTGTGCCCAGACCTCTACCAGTGCAGGCATGGCCACTGGGTGGGAGCGGTGCGCAGGTGGTGGGGACCTGTCCCAGGGAGGCGTGACCTCGAGTGAATCAAGGCGCTCAGCTCTTGGCACATGCTCTGTTGTCCCATCAGACTTCAATTGCAAAACACAAACTCAAAGACAAAATTATTAAGGATTTCGAGATGATGACCTCAGACCATTAAATCTGGAGTGCAGAGCCCCGTTTCAACTGCACTGGTCACTCGCCCTTGAAGCCAGCCTGCCTGCCACACCCCTCAAACCCAGGTGCCCAAGATCCCATCACCTGCCCTGTTCTGGATTAGCGGAGGACCCAGTGTGAGTATGTTGAGTTTTATTAGCATAGGCATCATGGATTCTGTGAAAATGTCCCCCAGTTGTCAAGTTTGTGTCTGTTTGGAGTTTGCGTTCCTCTTTTTGTTCCTCAGTGGCTTCAGCCACTTGACCTGATTCTTCTTTTGGTTCTCTGTTTCTCAGTGTGGCAGTATGTTTGTTCACTACATTTGCAGACATGTCGCTTAGGCCCAGGTACCAAAATAATGTTTAAAACTGTATGACGGGGGACTTCCTTGGTGGGACAGTGGTTAAGATTCCGCCTGCCAAGGCAGGGGACACAGGTTCGAGCCCTGGTCCAGGAAGATCCCACATGCCACGGAGCAACTAAGCCTGTGTGCTACAACTACTGAGCCCACATGCCACAACTCCTGGGCGCCTAGAGCCCGTGCTCTGCAACAAGAGAAGCCACCACAGTGAGAATCCCGGGCACCGCAGCGGAGAGTAGCTCCCGCTCGCCACAACTAGAGAAAGCCTGCGCCCAGCAATGAAGACCCAACGCAGCCAAAAATAAATAAATTAATTAATTTTTAAAAAAGGGACTTGCCTGGTGACGCAGTGGTTAAGAATCTGCCAATGCAGGGGACACAGTTTCGATCCCTGGTCCAGGAAGATCCCACGTGCCACGGAGCAACTGAGCCTGTGCACCACAACTACTGAGCCTGTGCACTAAAGCCCGAGAGCCACAACTACTGAGCCCGTGTGCCACAACTACTGAAGCCTGCACGCCTAGAGCCCGTGATCCGCAACAAGAGAAGCCACTGCAATGAGAAGTCCGCGCACCGCAATGAAGAGTAGCCCCTGCTCGCCACAGCTAGAGAAAGCCCGTGCATAGCAACAAAGACCCAATGCAGCCAAAAATAAATCAGTAAATTTTTAAAAAAACCCTATATGATGGAAGAGTATGGAAACTCTTTCTAGAGACTAAGTTAGCTACAGCTCTGTTTGGCTTATCCTATGTGTGGCTCCTCATCTAATCTAGTGAAATATGAAGTCAATGTGATAATCATCACTGGAAGTAAGGCAATTTTGACTAACAACTACACTCCAACCCAAACAATAATAAGGCATGGTAAGAAATAGCATAAAAACTAGTTTTAAAATATTTCTGAACAAATTTGTTTTTAAAATTGTAAGATTTTATTTTCTCAACAAATGTTATTTAGAATAGAAAAGTTAATTTCGTATTCCATTCAATATGAGTAGAGAGCACTGAAATTGGATTTGGATCAGAATGGAAAATTTGAAGAGAGTTCTGGGATTTCTCGAGGTTGGGCAGCTAAAGACTTCATAGGAGAAATCCTTTTCGTGTGTGTTAATATTCTTGCTGTTTAAAAACAAGTATTTGCCTTCAAAAAGGCATTTCTAAAAATAAATTTAGTTCAGTTTTGTTTATTCTTCTCCTTTTTTAAAAAAAGTTGTTTGGACTAACATAGTTTTTTACCATTCCTATCCACTAAAATTTTCCAGAATACTAAATTTCCAAAATTCAGCTGGTGATAGAGTTTGCTAGGAAAAAATAATAGATTATAAGGAAGCAACAGGAAACACCCAAATTTCTGTTTATTCATAATGTAACTACACATTTTTACAGCCATTCATTAACTGTTTGACCCAGAGCCTGGGGGGTCAGCCTCTCAATTTGTCGTCTGGTAAACTGAGAGCAACAGAGCAGCTGCTTCCCTGCCTGGAGATGAGGTGATAGGTGGTCAGAAGGAGAGCGGGGAGAAGAGTTACATTTGTGGGGTGTTTGTTTTATGACACTTGTCTAACACGTATCCTTACTTAATCCTCACAACTGAGCCCCTTGGCAGGTGGGGAGACTGAGGCACAGAGCAGGACAGTCACTTGGCCAAGGCCACCGAGTGGAGAAGCCACAGAAGCCGTCCAGCTCAAATACTCTGTCCCTCTCAAGATCAGTGAGCCTAGTGGTACTGAGCCCTGTGGTCTGCAGAAGGAAGCCAAGCACTCTCTGAGGGCACACATGCCTCTGGTCTGCTTCTTCTTTCTCTGTTCTCCTTTCAGCTGTCCTTGGTCCCTCAGGGTCACATGGAGAGAAGCGGCTGCTTTCAGAGGCAGGCCCCTGAAGTGCTCTGCGCTGGTGGGGCTGTCCATGAGCCATAGAGGTTTAGAGAAGTTCAGTTTCTCTGATGGGGGAAGATGAACGGCCCAGACAGCCTTTACCGGGAAATCAGGCTAGTTAGAATGAGCAGCACTCAGTGGGCAAGGCTCCCCCATGCAGCCCAACACAGAGCAGGGAGTGTTTTCCAGATCAGGAACCTGAAGCCAGGAGAGAAGTGATATGACCAGGATCCCACGGTAAATTGTGGCAGAACCCGGCTCAGCGCTGGGCTTCTCACTGTCTTCACCCTGGTCAGTATGTGCCACGCAGCTGCGGATGGCTGGAGATGGCACTCGTAGGTGGATGTTGGCATCTCAGTGTCATTCTCATTTATTAGGAAGCTTGGAGCCACATTCTTCTTGGGAGTTGATTATATGTTTACAAAACCGAATTAACTCTTTGATCCTTGTTTGAGGTCCTGGGATCTTGAATTGTAATATGTGTTTCATGCCTCATCCCAACTCCACTGCAGATCTTGCATGATGAACAGATGGGAGCAGTTAATCTGAAATTCCTCAGGGCAAGATTTACTAACTGTATCTGTGTGGCCTGCAGGAGCTAAGAAAACTTTCTGAAGTGCCATACTCATGGAGTGCCATGTCCTGGGGAGAATCTAGCTTGGGCTGCAAGGTGAGCAAGCTAGTACTTTCTTCAGAGCACCAAGCAAAGTACTGCAGGGTGGAGCTGTCTTGGTCGCTGTGGTTCTTCCTCCTCTGGCCTGTCCCTTCTATCTGGCATGCTTCGCCCAGCAGTGTCTCCGAGATGCTATGGGACAAGAACACAGTGAGCCCAGCTGAGAAAGATGCCAGTTTGATAGTTGTCCCCGGCCACTTGCTGAGTCCCCTCAGTCTCTCAGATTCCTGGCCTCAAGCCCAGCTGTGCAGCTCTCAGCCCCTCAGCTCAGCTCCTTGGAGGCTTCCAACCTCAGTCATGACAGCCCCCTCAACCCTGTCTCTTGAATCTTGAACTGAACCTGCCTCCAACTCATGCCTGTCCCCATCCAACTCCTGAGAAGCCCCTGGTTTCTTATCCCAAATCCCTGCACTTTGCCAAACCTCCCTGTTCCCTCCGGACCATCCTCCATCAAGTGGGGTCAGGGAAAGCCCTGCTACGACCTGTCAACTTGATACTTTGGCAGGTGGGTGTGGGATGAGGCCAGGGTTGGGTCAGGTAGGAGACAAAGTAGCCAGAGGATGGAGAGGGCAGCTGGACATGGGGCTACTCAGGAGTCAGGCCAAGGAAGTTCAACTCTGATGTGAGTCCACAGAGCGAGTGTAGACTGGACACAGGTGACACAGCTGAGAAGTCCAAAGCCTGAGAAAGGTGGCTTGGAGGGAAGTGGCAAGTGAAAAGCAGAGACTGGAGACCAGCTGCAGCAACTGAGGGTCTCTGGCTCTGGTGCATCTCAGCTGGGAACGTGTGGGAGGTGCAGCCTTCGGTCTACGGCCCTGACTTGATTCTGTCCCTTAGGCTGTGACACACAGCACCCTCCCAGCCTTTACTGTCACCTCTATGCTGACTTAAGCTGTTCCTCTCCTTCCACCCCTTAGGTCTACCTCCTGAACCTCTCTGCTCACTTGCACACTCCTTGCTATTTCCCCACAAGCCCAGCTTTGGCTCCCAGCCCACCTGCTGGACCTCTGACCCCAGGCTGCTGTAGGAGGTGCCCTGCTAAGACCAAGAGCAGTGCCTGAAGCCTTCAGGAGAGGCCCTGGTGTGACCTGTGACTTTCTTCAGATACTCTTGGTGCTCAGCCAACCTTGGCTGCTCACTGAACATGACCAGGATACACACACACACACACACACACACACACACACACACACACACACACACACACACACACACACCTGTTTGCTTTTGACTGAGGTGTTGGCTGCTTCTGCCCTGTGTCTGGCCCTGTCCTGTCCTGAGTTCTCTCTCCCTTCACTCAGGGATAGAGTTCTGGGGTTCGACCTGGGCTGCATTGGGTGCCTAATCTGTCCAGTCCTGTTCTTGCTTCATGATCTCTCAGAGCTAATGTTGCAGGGCTGAGGCTGTGGAAATCGTGTGGGCAGGAGCCTCATCCATCTTGTTAGCCTGTGACTCCTCAGTGCCAACACTTAGTAGGTGCCCAATAAATATTTGTACAGGGGCCTGAGTTCCAAATAGGGAGTTGGGTGGTCTCAGGGTCAGGGCCCTGATGTCCCTCACCCTCTGCTGCTAAGATGCACATCTGTGTGTGGTGCATGTTAAACACTAGATGCGCCTGGGGCACCTGTGTCTTAGAACCCTTATCCTTCTCCATCTGACTCTGTAGTTGACTTGAGTGCCCTGCTTGTTCACGCCCTCATGAACATATGCCAGTGGGGACAAGAACTCTCCTGGGAAGACCGTGTTCTGTTGAAATACAAGTGCTTTGGGGAAACAGGTGCTGTGCCAATATGAGCCTTGTGCAGGTGCCTGGTCAGGGGAGAGGTCACTCATTTTTGCCTTGCTCACTGGGGTGGCCATTCTGGGCACGTGCTTTCAATTAAAATTCACCAGGAGGATTTGCTGGGCTACCTCACAAGGTGGTGAGTTGTTGCCTGGTGTCTCCTGGGTGAGAGATCTAGAAAGCAGACCTTTCCCACCGTTTGGGGAGCTGAGCTCAGTCAGTAGTGTCCGGAGGATGGGGGTTGCTCCCATGTTCTGAGTCTACAGAGACACTGGGTCGAGGGAAGAACGTGGATGCTGGCCTGAGCTGGAGAGCAGAGCGAGGTCTATGGGGCCTAGAGAGGAAGCTCAGACTATTTGCAATGCACACACCCTCCCCCCAGTACCCCCCATTGCAGCCTGGCTCTTCTCAAAGTCAAGGTGAACTTCCTGAGGAAATGGAACCACGGAAGAACCTAGAGGAGAGGACAGCCTACTTCTCAGGCTCGCCTGAAAATCTACCTGCTGGCAGTTTCTGTGGATGCCCGTGAAAGTGTGTGTGATTTAAAGGAACATGCAAGACACTGTCCCATCAAGTGATGAGTTCCTTTGTCATCAAATACAAGAACTATATATTTGGTCTTTGTCCCTGGTTCCAGGCACAGAGCTTCTGAAACCCTTGTAGCTTCCTGAGTGGTAGGGGTGAGAGGAACATTTTTGGTTATTCATATAAGCCTCTGCAACCAAACCTGAGTTTATGCTAATGAGATGACTCTTGGAGGGTGGGCCCTGGTTGCCAGAGGAACCAACCATGGGATTAGAGGATTGGAACTTTTAATTTTTTGATTTTCTTTTTTGAAGATTGGAACTTTTAGACCCACCCCTCCCTCCAACCTCTGGGGAGGAAAGAGGGGTTGGGCATTGAGTTAACCACCAATGACCAGTGATTTAATCAGTCATGACTGTGTAAGGAGCCTCCATAAAAACCCTAAATGAAAGGATTCAGAGAGCTTCCAGGTTGTTGAACACATTGAGGAGCTGGGAGGGTGAGGTACCCAGAGAGGGCATGGAAACTCCATGCACCTTCCACATCCTTTGTTTTTTTGGATCTCTTCTATTTGGCTGTTCCTGAGTTGTAGCCTTTATAATAAACCAGTAGTAGTAAGTGTAGTGTTTCCCTGAGTTCATGAGCCATGTAGCAAATTATGGAACCTGAAGAGGGGATCATGGGAATCCCTAATTTGTAACCAAATCAGAAGTGTGGGTAACCTGGGGACCCACTACTTGTGACTGGTGTATGAAGGGGGGCAATCTTGTAGGACTGAGCCCTTTACCTTTGGGATCTGTACTAATTCCAAGTAGTTAGTGTCAGAATTGCTTGATGTGAGGGTAAACCCCACACATTTGGTGTCAGAAGTATTGTGAGTAGAGGACACAGTTTTTCCTTTGGTCATGTAGGAAATAACCCCAACACATGTGTCCATTTCGTGGTTGGCTTTTTGAATCAAGCTTTCCTTTAGTGAGGCTAATGCTATCAAGGAAAATCCACAAGAGGTGAGGGAGGATCATAGCTGTTGGCAGGACTGACCACAAGGTGGAAAATTACATCCTCAGCCTAGTTCATACTTACACAAATGTATGGGAACCATTGCCACTGCAGGCCCTTTTGTTGCTTGAATGCAATAGAAATTAACTCCTTCATGTAGAGTTGAGTGTTTGGCCCTCAGAAAGTCAAGGCCTGCTGACATGAAAAATTGCTGGCCTGGCTTCTAGAAGGGAGAGAGCTAAGAATTTGGCTTAACAAGGTCATCAACCTCTGGGTGCCTCAGCCAGAACGACAGTCTGTCCAGCAGACCATAGAGATTACAATCAGGTCAGTGTGGTAAAGATTAGAATCTGGGTTCAGCCAATTGCTGGAGGAGCACTTTGCACATAGCATTGGCTTCCTGGCTCCAGAATTATTTCACAGCTCATTGTAGGTTGTGCAATAACCATTTTGTTTGACAGCCCTGACCTGAAGGTAAGCCCCAGTGTTTCAGTTTCTTCAGACACCAGGCGTGGCTCAGCATCTCACCTCTGCCTTATCCAGTTCTGCAGCAGTGTTAGGAGTATTCCCCGAGTGAGTTGCTACACATCCCACAAACAAGGCAGGAATGACAGCAGTCCACATGCTCTGCTTGGTTGGATGGACTCCTCCAGGATCCTCATGTGATCACCACTGGTCCCAGTGACAGACCAGCCCTTCTGCCGCTCCCCATGGAGCCTGCTCCATCACTGTCATCTTCCTCTTCCTCAACAGGAGAGGCTGGACACAGAAGGCACTGCCCTGCCTTTGAGAAACCTGGAACAACTGGGGGAGACACAGCTGTGTAGGTAAAGAATACCTGGATGGCAGAGGAGACATGATTCTGTAGATAAACCCCACACTCACATCTGCACCCAACCAGGAGAGCAGAGGCATGACTGGTCTCCACCACGGGGCCAAGGGCTGCCACCTTCCCTCCTCCTCCTTCTTTTGAGCAGCTTTATTGAAGTATAATTGATGTACAATAAGCTGCACATGTTTAAAGTATACAGTTTGACGAGTTTGACATATGTCTACGCCTGTGAAGCCATCACCACAGTCAAGACAATGAACATATTCATCACTCATTTCCTTGTGCCCCTTTGAAACCCCTCCTTCCTGCCCTTCCTGCCCTGCTTAGCCAACCACTGATCTGCTGCCAGTCACTATTAGATCAGTTTACTTTTTCTACAATTGGATATATGTGGAATCAAAACGTGTGTTCACTTTTTTGTCTACCTTCTTTTACTCAACATTATTATTTTAGGGTTTATCTACGTTGCTGCATATATGAATAGTTTGTCCCTTTTTGTTGCTGAGTAGCACTCCATCATATGAATATGCCACAGTTTGTTTATCCATTAATCTGTTGATGGACATTTGAGTTGTTTCTAGCTTGGGGCTACTAGAAATATAGCTTCTATGAATGTTCACATACAAGTATTTGTGTAAACATATGTTTTTATGATTCTTGGGCATGGAATGGCTGGCTCATATGTTTAACTTAAAAAAAAAAACCTGCCAAACTTTTTTCCAAAATGGTTAAATCATTCCCATCAGCAGTTTATGGGAGTTATAGTTTCTCCATATCCTTATCAACACTTAGTATGGTCGTCCTTTTAAGTTTTAGCCATTCTAGTGGATGTGTCATGGTACCTTACTGTGGTCTTAATTTGATTTCCCTAATAACTAATGATGTTGACCATGTTTTCATGTGTTTACTTGCCATCCATATATTTTCTTTGGTGAAGTGTCTCTTCAAATTCTTTGCCCATTTTAAAAGCTGGGTTGTTTATAGTAATACAATGTATAAAATAATTATACTATAGTATAACTTACATGTTATATATTATACATTAAAATAATATATAATATTTATCATAAAATATTTTAGATTATATATTATATATAAATATTTACAAACTATATATCCACCAAAAGGTTTATATTTCAAATATATATTCAAATATATTATATTCCTCCTGGGAATTTATTGACATTTTCTGTGGTAAAATGGAACCAGGTAACAACTATGTTGAAACATCAAGAAGGAGACTAAAGTTTATACTTGCTTATTTAAAAAAAATTATATATATATATATATATATATCTCCACCAAAAAATATGCCTTTTGGTGGATATATCGTTTGCAAATACTTTCTCGTAGTCTGCGGCTTATCTTTTCATGTTTGTAGCAGTGTATTTTGAAGCACAAAAGTTTTAAATCTTGATGAAGATTTTTAGATCAATATATTGATTTTTATCTTTTAGAGCTTGCGCTTTTTGTGTACTATTTAGGAAATCTTTGCCAAATCCAAGTCCACAAATGATTTCTCCTGTATTTTTTTCTAGTCATTTTATAGTGTTAGTTCTTACATTTAAGTCAATGATCCATTTAAATTTTTGTATATGGTGTGAGGTAAGGGTCTAGGTTCAGCCATTTTCTTCCTAGATTCCTGGTGCCCTGGGTTAGTATTCTGTCCTCTCTCCACCACACCTCCATTTCCACCTCTTCATGAAGCTACCATCCTGTCTCTGATGTTTCCTAAGCTATTCAGCCTCTGATCTCCTGCTCACATTCAAGCACTTGGTGGGGACAGAGACACCATCCCCCTTCCCCCTGCTCTGGATGCCCTGGAGCACCCCCATCTGGCAGTGATCGTGGAGGTGAAGACCAGAACAGCATCCCTTTGAAGCCATTCCACTCTTGATGGACAGTAAACGCTTGTGACAATTTGCCTTCCCAGATATTTATCTCTTATAGTGACAGCCAGAGGGTCTGGAACTCCCCACTGGGAGAGATAACTGGACTCTTAGAGTTCTAAAAATCAACTGGAATCTCATTTGACCCAACATCCTTGTTGGCACTTGCAGAAATCCATGTGCTTGGAAGGTAGGCAGCCTTCCTGAGTGGGAGCAGGTATTGTTATCTTCGTATCAGAAGTGAGCAAACTGAAGTTTCATAAAATTCAGTGACCTGACCAAGGTTACCCAACTGGCTCATCACAATGTGCCTTAACTCCTGGGCCCAGGAAAAAAACCACACTCAGACTTCCTACTCCCAGGCCAGCAGTTCCCACCCTGTAAATGCTGCAAGTTGCATGTGGAATTTTCCTGACAACAAGACAAACTGCGGCCACACATTCTTTTATGGTTTCAAAGAAAAGCAACTGCAATGAGTGAAGGGTTTAAAAGGGTGTATTTAAGGTCTTGGGTGCAAATCAAAGAAAGGTTTGGGAGAGGCTGGTTCACCCTTTTCCAAGTGGATCTAGGCTTTATTTTTTTCTTCTACTTTTTTTGGGTCTGGAAAGGGAGCTCTCCTGCAGGGTTCAGGGGTCAGCTCACAGCACTGAGTCTGTGGGAGGAAGAAGGTGAGGGCTGGCTGGTGTACCTCTTCAGTGCCGTACACATCAGGCCCTCCACGATGCCTCACAGTCCCCATCAAGACCCAAGTTTCTCAGCCTGGCCCATTTCCAACCTCAGCCTCTTTTCCCCAACCTTTTCATCAGCCCTTTGTCCACCTAGCTAGTCTGGTCACCTCAGGGACACCCACACCCTTTACCTGGTCTACACCCTTCTTCCTGTCCCTCAGCTTTGCATGCAGGAGTACTCCTGCACTCGGTCCCCTGAGAATCAGCTTGGGTCCCAGATTCTCTCAGCTGGATGGGCCTGTTGCTGCCCTGGCACCCTCAGGCCTGGCTACCCTCACATGTGCTATGCCTGTCTCTGAGGCTCAGTCTTGTAGGACCTCTTCCCCTATGGCCTGAAACTGGTAATTAGGCCTCATCTCATTTTCCTCTGCTTAGCTTTCCCATGTGTCTTACCTCCCCACATAAATTGTAAGCTCCTCCTGGGCACGGATAGGTCTGATCCTTCCTCATTCCATTGTCCTCATTCCATTGTATCTCCTCATCACCTGGCCTCATCCATGTAGCCCCAAATTGATGTGGATTGCTTTGATTTGATTTGCCTGGGTCTGAGTCTTAGAAGGAAGGTGGGAGGTTTGCCAGCTGTAGTTTATAGTTTTCCTATGAACTCTGGAAACAGGCTATGGTGACACAGAGATGCAGACTGCTCTCAGGGCTGGAGGCTTGGAGTTAATAAGAGCTGGAGTTCATCTATGAAGAAGAGAGAAATGAGGGGCCATGGAAGAGAGGTCCTGAGCTCAGAACCAGCCCTTAAACCACCAGGAGTATCCCTGCCAAGAGAAACGTCTCCATTGTTTTTACACACAGGGAGGGCAGGAATGCTCTGCGTGCCAAGCTCCAGGAGAACTCAAGCTCTGCTGCTTGGGAATGATTTTGCTCGTGTGCAGCTTCTACCCGTCTGCTTGAACTGGTTATAAAGAATTCAGAAAACATGCACACCAGGCACTGCAGAGGGTACTTTGGGGACTAAAGGACAAACAAGACATGGTCCTGGCTCTTAGTAAACTTGCTGCCCAGCAGTACTAAGTTTACACACTTGAGTATGATGCAAGTCCCTGACAGTCACCAAAGGCAGGAGCTGTTTGCTGGAGAGGAGATATTTAGGATGAGAATTCCAGAAGATTAGGACTTGGAGAAGGAAATTGCAGGAGGAGGGATCTGCGTGAGTGAAGGCAAGGAGTTAGGATCATGCAGGGCATGCACAGAGGATAGGACTGAGTTGCCTGAATGTAGGCTTAGACAGGAGCTTAGGACCAGTCGGTACATATCCTTGAAAGCCAAGAGACAGAAGATAGAATGGTGGTTGCCAGGGACTTGGGGGGAGGGGGAAGGGGAGCTGTTGTTTAACAGTACAGAGTTTCAGCTTTGTAAGATGAAGTGTTTTAGAGATGGATGGCGGTGATGGTTGCATAACAATGTGACTGTACTTAATACCACAGTATTGAACACATAAAAATGGTCAGATACGTTTCTCCAAAGAAGATATACAGGTTGCCAACAAACACGGTGAAAGGATGCTCAACATCACTAATCATTAGAGAAATGCAAATCAAAACCACAATGAGGTGTCACCTCACACCGGTCAGAATGGCCATCATCAAAAAATCTACAAACAGGGCTTCCCTGGTGGCACAGTGGTTGAGAGTCCGCCTGCCGATGCAGGGGACACGGGTTCGTGCCCCGGTCCGGGTAGATCCCACATGCCACGGAGTGGCTGGGCCTGTGAGCCATGGCCGCTGAGCCTGCGCGTCCAGAGCCTGTGCTCGGCAACAGGAGAAGCCACAACAGTGAGAGGCCCGCGTACCGCAAAGAAAAAAAAGAAAATCTACAAACAGTAAATGCTGGAGAGGGTATGGAGAAAAGGGAACCCTCTTGCTCTGTTGGTGGGAATGTAAATTGATACAGCCACTATGGAGAACAGTATGGAAGTTCCTTAAAAAACTAAAAATAGAACTACCATATGACCCAGCAATCCCACTACTGGGCATATACCCTGAAAAAAACATAATTCAAGAAGAGACATGTACCCCAATGTTCACTGCAGCACTATTTACAATAGCCAGGACATGGAAGCAACCTAAGCATCCATCAACAGATGAATGGCTAAAGAAGATGTGGCACATATATACAATGGAATATTACTCAGCCATAAAAAGAAATGAAATTGAGTTATTTGTAGTGAGGTGGATGGACCTAGAGTCTGTCCTACAGAGTGAAGTAAGTCAGAAAGAGAAAAACAAATACTGTATGCTGACACATACATATGGAATCTAAAAAAAACAAAAATCGTTCTGATGAACCTAGGGGCAGGACAGGAATAAAGGTGCAGATGTAGAGAATGGACTTGAGGACACTGTGAGGGGGAAGGGTAAGCTGGGATGAAGTGAGAGAGTAGCATTGACATATATACACTACCGAATGTAAAATAGATAGCTAGTGGGAAGCAGCTGCATAGCACAGGGAGATCAGCTTGGTGCTTTATGACCACCTAGAGGGTTGGGATAGGGAAGGTGGGAAGGAGATGCAAGAGGGAGGGGATATGGGGATATATGTGTACATATTGCTGATTCACTTTGTTGTACAGCAGAAGCTAACACACCATTGTAAAGCAATTATATTCCAATAAAGGTGTTAAAAATAAATAAATAAGAAATAAAACCACCCTAAAAAAAAAAACGGTCAGATGGTATATTTTATGTTATATGTATTTTACCACACCAAAAAATAAAAAAATCCTTGAAAGCCAGCTTAATGTTTTAAGCACATGACCTCTGGATTAGATAAACAGACCTAGGTTGGGTAACCTTGGCGTCATAGTTGTGCAACCTTGGGCATGTTAGCTCATTTCTGAAAGCCTCAGTTTTCTCATCAGTAAAACTGGGATGATGTCAAAACCAGATTGTAGAGCAGCTGTGAGGAGTAAATGAGGATATGGCTGTGGTGTGCACAGTATGTGCCTACATACAGTCATACAGTAAGCACTCAGCAGATCATTGTTAATGCCATGTGCTGAGTCTCTTGCCTTAGGGGGCCCAACATTGATGGCGGGGGCGGTCATTGAAAGGGGCAGGATGTGAAGCCTGGTAGTGCTCAGACACATGCAGTAGACAAGTAATGCTGGGGGCTGTGTCAGGAGACAGTGGGGGTACTCTGGGTATGGAGGATGACTTTCCAAAGCTGCGTGGAGCCAGAAATGAGGTCCAGCTTCATATCACACACACACACACACACACACACACACACACACACACACACACATACACTCTGTGATCTTGAATCCACTATCCTATTTTGTGCTTTCTATTTTTCTCATCATTTTTGTGTTTATGTCTCTTTTGGATTGATTATTTTTTATTATTGTCTTTTTTTCCCTCTATTAATTGAAAGTTATACACCGTGTTTCTTTTTCTTTTTCCTTTTAGATTTCTTAGAATTACCACATGCATACTTACCAATATCTAAAGTTAGTCCCTCACTTTACCTTCCTCTTTGCAAAATGTAAAATCTTAAAACATCTTAACTCTGTCTACCGCCTCCTGACTGTTACATTATTGTGATGTACTTTAATTCTATCTGGTTTTATCGTGACCTCACAGGACCTTATAATTCCTGTTATATTATACAGCCAATGTTTGTTCAGCTTTACCCACATATTTACCACTTTTTTGGGCTCTTCATACCTTCTAGCATCTCCGATTTTCCATCTGGGATCATTTTTTTTCTGCCTAACATACATCCTTTTTTTAAAAAAAAACTTTTATTGGGGTATAGTTGATTTACAATGTTGTGTTAGTTTCAGGTGTACAGCAAAGTGAATCAGTTATACATATACATATATCCTCTCTTTTTTACATTCTTTTCCCATATAGGCCATTACAGAGTACTGAGTAGAGTTCCCTGTGCTATACAGTAGGTCCTTATTAGTTATCTATTTTATATATAGTAGTGTGTATATGTCAATCCCAATCTTTCAATTTATCCCTCCCCCTCTTATCCCCTAGTACCCATAAATTTATTTTCTACATCTGTAACTATTTCTGTTTTGTAGATAAGTTCATTTGTAGCCTTTTTCAGACTAACATACATCCTTTACAATATCCTTTAATGAGAGTTCCTTTGTTATACGTTCTGTCAGGTTTTGCTTGTCTGAAAATGTGTTTGTTTTGTGCTCATTCATGGAAGATATTTTCACTGGATAAAGAATTCTGGCTTGTCAGGTCCCTTCCACTCCCAGCTTCTATTGTTGCCATTGATAAATCAGCTGTAATCTAAGCACACTGAATTTTTCTTTGGTTCTCTCTCTCTTTCTTTTGTGTATGTTCCGCTATTTACTGTATGTGTTTAAGGGTGGGTTTTTTTCTTTTCCTCTTCTTTTTTCAATCCTGCTTGGAATTCCTTGGGATAATTAACATCTGTGAATGGTGTGTCTTATCAGTTCTGGTAAATTCTCAGCCAGTATCTCTTCAAGCGTTGCCCCTCTCCATTTTCTTTCTCCTCTCCTCCCAGAGCTCCTACTAATGATAGGCCACTCTTTTCCATGTCTCTTAAGCTTTGTTCCGTATTTTCTATCTTTTGGTCTCTCTGTGCTGTTTTCTGTTGCTTATTTCTAACCCACCTGCCAGTTCACAAGTTGTCTTTTTAGTTAAGTCTAATTTCCAATGCATTTTATTATTATTTTTTTTATTGAAGTATAGTTGATTAACAATGTTGTATTAGTTTCAGGTGTACAGCAAAGTGATTCAGTTATACATACATATATCTGTTATTTTCCACTGCATTTTAAAATTTCAGGTACATTATTTTTCATTCCTGGAAGTTCCCTTTGCTTCTTTCTCAAATTGGTTAGGTCACTCTTTATAGTTTTCTAATTCCTGCATATATTTTCAAGCTTGTCCTTTATTTCATTAAGCATAGTAAGCATGATTGGTTTCATTAAGCATAGTAAGCATGATAGGTAAGCGTGATTGGTTTATTATACTCAATAATTCCACTATCTGAAGTTGTTGTACATCTGTGTCTGCTGTCTGTTGTCTCTGCTGGTTCTTGTTCATTGTTTCCTTGTGTGCTTGGTTATTTTTGGCTTGTGTACTGCTCAAAATTTACTTGAAATTTTATTGGGGGTATTTGCTGAAGCCTGGGAGGAAGATACCTTCCCCTAGGGAGGATTTACCTTCTGCCAGATGCCTCAGGGAAATAGTAATCCAGGAATGCTTTGAACTAAATTCATGACTTGAGGCGTTTTGAACCACTCAATGATATGAATTTGGCCAGGTAGTCTGTATGAAGGCTAGCTTGTGGTTATGACTTCACAGGGACATACCCTCCCCACTTCTTTTGCATTCCCCTGGAGGTGAGGCCTTCCAGGGTGCCAGCTTAATCTAAAGGGTCTCCTGGTAGGTTCCCCACTTGTGACAGGCCCTGAGTTTTGGTTTTGTTTTTTAATATTTATTTATTTATTTGGTTGTGCCGCGTCTTAGTTGCGGCAGGCGGGCTCCTTAGTTGTGGCATGCGAACTCTTAGTTGCGGCATGCATGTGGGATCTAGTTCCCTGACCAGGGATCGAATGTGGCTCCCTGCATTAGGAGCACAGAGTCTTAACCACTGCACCACCAGGGAAGTCCCAAGCCCTGAGTTTTGACATTTTTCTACATTGCTCCTCAAGGCCATTCAAACTGAGATTCACATATACCTGTATCTGAAAACACCCACAGAGCCAAAATGACTTTGGTGCTCCTTACTTTTCTCTGTTCTTGCCTCTCCTTTGATTTTGACCTTATTCCTTTCTCTCTTGCCAGTTCTTCAATACTTTCAAAAAGGATTTTTCATGTTTCATCTAGTATGTTGAGTTGTTTTCAGCAACTGTATTCTCTAAAACAGAAGTTGGAGGATCTTCTTATTCTGTGTGATTTTTTAAAAATTGAAGTATACAATATGGTATATTTACCGTATTGTATTAGTTACAGGTGTATGACATAGTGATTCAGTATTTTTATAGATTATATTCCATTTAAATTATTACAAAATAATGGTTATATTTCCCTGTGCTGTACAATATATTCATGCTGTGTGATTTTGAATAAGTCACTTCCCCTCTCTGGGCGTCAGTCTTACCTACTTCATAGGGTGGTTGGGAGGATTAAATGAGAAGATGAAGATAAAGGCACAGTGCTCTGCACATAGTGCTTGTTCTTGCAACAAGAAATAGCTGTTCCCTTTCCTCTTACTTCCTGCTGAGGCTGGATTTTTAGGACCAAGCAGGAGCCCAGTCATTGAGTCTGAGTCCCAAAGTCCTCCTTCAACCCCTGAGGTACAGGTGCCAGCTGAAGTTTGACCCCACACATGGAGGTCTGTAACACAACCAAGCTGGGCTGGGTGCCAGTGACAGGGGAGGCCCCTGACCACCAGCTTCAGTGCTGAGGAGCATAAAGGGCCCCTGGGGAAGTCTGGACCCATGGCCTCAGCAGCTTCCCCAGAAGTGATTACCCCTCAGGCCTGCAAGGGTGTTTGGCTGTACACAGTTTGGGGTGACTTGGCTTATGAACCAAGCCTCTGGAAAAAAAAAATTCCCGCTGGGTCTGGAAGGCCACTGATATGTGTTCATTCCCAGAGGAACCAGTTTTCTGGAGCCAGCAGGTCAGGAGTGCCCCTCTCTACCCTGGGGAGCTGGAACAAGGGAGTCCCTTGGGGGCCATACAGGCTCTCCCCAGAGTCAATTTTGACCCCTCCACCCGCCTCCATTACAGTTCTCCACCCCGCCGCCCGCCCCACTGCACCACCAGTGTCAGCCCGAGTCACCACAGCTCTCCCTGACACCAGAGGGTTTTAATGCATTTCCAAAGTCATAGATACTGCTTTCTGTGGATAATATTTTCTTCCCAAAGAGAATTCCCGAAACTCAGGGTCAGATGACACTGCAGTAACCTATTCCCTCAGCCCCATTTGGTGTTTATTGGGGAACCTCCCGTCCTTTCCTGAGCTTAACCTCAGTCATTTCTGTCCCCATGGCCCTTATGCCATTTCCCAGGAGGGTAAGGTCTGGCTGGGCAGGTTGGGCAGGCTGGACACATTCACTCTGACAGTATGCCTTGCAGAGTCTCAGCCCAGAGAGACCCTTCTAGATTTGAGTCAGGTGGGGTAGGGAGCAGGTTGGAGATCTTTGCATTGGCTGTAGAGCAGCCCAGGTCTGGAAGAATGAAAAGTCACATGATCCTAACTCATTACAGAATACTTTGTAGAATGAAGTCACTTTCTTATCAAATGCAGCACCTTTTGCCATTTTATCTGTATACATGCATAAAATAGCTTTTTAAACAAGCTCATCCAGCTAAAAAAAGACACAGGACCTTACAAAATGGAAAATGAGATTCAAATGTGGATGAAATGTGTCAATTAAGGAGCCCTAGTCCCTGGGCTGCTGCAGTTTATACGCTTTAGAGAAGGCAACACTCTTGGAAGGTTGGGCTATATCCTAATTATACAATGGGAAATTGGTGTGTCTTCAGAGGATAGCATTACTAAGGGCTTTTAGCATGATCTGTCTCCAAGAAATTCCCTACAGAGGCAGAGGGAGGAGAATTAGGCCAGCGCCTGACTCAGTCACCCATTCTTGTATCAAGAGGGGAACATCACTGCATCTTTTTTTTTTTTAATCTGGAATTTCTCTAGAATTCTTTGAACTCCCAGAGCAAAGTTTATAATTCTTTCAAGGCACTTCTTATCTCACATCATAAGATGTTTTTCAGAGATTTGCTCGTGTTGTTTCCTCGGCCTGGGCAGTTCTTTCACCCTTCACCTACTGGCAAATCTCTGTTTGTTACTCAGAGACTGTTCAAGCAGCAGCTCCCCACAAAGCTGGCCCTGACCCTTGACACTCCCAGAAGAAACACTCCCAGCTCACCCAGTTCTGCTGGAGAGTGAGCAATGAATGAGAATGACATAAAACAAGTGCTATTCCCACTTTCCTTCCTGATACACTTTTTCTGGAATATTCTTTGATCAGTTCACAGAGCACTTGGAATTGTGTTGGCCTCTTGGTTCCCCCACTGGGCCATAAGCCCCTGTGAAAGGGCTGAGTGGCCCCCTACCCCTCACTCCTACTCTCCACGTCCCCAGGGATGCTTGCTGGACCAGGCTCTGTAGGCTGTGTGGGGTCATTGAGTGTCTCAATGCAGACTGCAACCTCCATGGGTTAAGGTATTCATCTCTCTTCCCCGAGGCATCTAGTATAGGGCCCCACATGTGGCAGGTACCCTAAAAATACTTGTGAAATTAAAGAAAGGGAGTGAATTGCAGACCCTTTGCAATGGAAGATGCTGAGGTGCCGAGGGTCTTAGCAACTTTCCTAAGCCAAAGTGTGTGGACTTAAGAATGAGTTTCTAGGGCTTCCCTGGTGGCGCAGTGGTTGAGAGTCCACCTGCCGATGCAGGGGACACGGGTTCATGCCCCAGTCTGGGAAGGTCCCACATGCTGCGGAGCAGCTGGGCCCGTGAGCCATGGCTGCTGGGCCTGCGCGTCTGGAGCCTGTGCTCTGCGACGGGAGAGGCCACAACAGTGAGAGGCCTGTGTACCGCAAAAAAAAAAAAAAAAAGAATGAGTTTTTAGGACCTCACTTGGTGATGCCAGCTTGAGAAACTTTCAAGCAATGCAACATTAGAAGGCCCATCTCCAAGGGAGGCACCACAGGATACTTTCGAGGACAGGCTGACCTTTAATGAGCCCTTTGGTGGGAAACCAGTTACTAAACCAGCTAGGACGGGACCCAAGAACAACCAGCTCACAGCTGGTTCTGCTGAAGGCTAAACAATGGGAGCAGTTCCCAGCAGTGACACTAGGGTTCTGAGAGAAGTGTGGCATTTATGCTCATCTGCCTGTGGTATCAGGAGTTAGATTGACCAGAGCTGGACAGCAGCATTTCTGCCTCCAGCCCAGGTTTGTTACCCTGGGCAGTGTCTCTGGCTCTTGACTGTCCTTATTCCCGAATATGCTGCTCAGGTGCAGGAATTTTGGCCCCAGGCACACGTGTCTCTAGTTACCAGCCTAGAAGCTTGTGGGGCATCATTTCTGGGTATTTAGTCTCCCAGGTCTGAACCCTGAAGACTGATTTCCCCCAGGCCTTCTGTACTCAGCCTCTGCACTGTCCCCTGGTGGATCAGGATGAGTGGGAGCTCTCATCTGCCTGCATGGCCCGGCTCCCAACACAAAGACTGGCTGGCTTATCTTAGGCTGGCGCGAAACGGGAAGGCCAAGGCTGCAGGGCCGTGTGGAAAAGGGGTTGCACCTGAACAGTGTCCAGCCAGAGTCTCGCTCAGGACCCTTGCACCATGGAGGGAGGTGGTCAGGACTGTCTGGGAAGTCACCCACAGGATTGGGAACTCCTGTGGTTCCCTTTGTGGTGTTTCTCTCTCACTGTGTCCGGGAATCACTGTGGAGTCTGCCACCCATTCTGCTCCTCCAAGCCACTAACTGCAGATGGAGTTTCTTGTGTTTTCCACCAGACCTGGGGAGTACAGAGTCACAAACAGGTTTTGCAACCTCCCGATGAACCCTGGGGCTGAGACTGTCTGGAGGGGAGGCAGAGCCAGTCCTTCTCCTCTGCCAAGGCTCCCTGTGTTCCCCGGTAATGGGGGGAAGGGCACACCCCACCCAGCCCCACCTGCCTGAGGCACTGGCTGAACCCTGAGCAGTGTGCAGTCTTCCCTCTTCTCTCTCCGTGGAGCCTGTGCCCCACTCACCCACTTCTTAGCTCCTTAGTTCTGAACCTCTTACACTCCACCCCTTGCTGACCCACCTCACCTTCTTGGGCAGGTGGAATCTGCTGAGTAAAGCCTCATGGTTGTCTGTGTGCATCGCACTGGCAAGACAAGGATGGACACGACACTCTCCCTAGCGTCAAGGAGCCCACAGTCTGCCCGTACAGACAAATACTAATGACAGATTGTGTACATGGACTGTGGGACGCAGAGGAAAGAGCTGTTCATTGTGACCCGCTTCCCCAGAGAGGGCACAACTGAGCAGGGCTTGACAAAGGAGTAGGAGTTCTCTGTGTGGATGAGGCAGGAGATGGCCCAGCTACTGGAGGGGACAGCGTGCACAAAGCCATGGGGGCATGGAACATTCAGGGAGCCACAGCCCATTGGTTACCATGCAAGAGAGAAACAAGGGAAGAGGCTGGAGAGGGTGGCCGGCCTTGCAGACCAAGCCGAGTGGTGACTCTGTCCTGAAGGCTGCAGTGAGGGTCCAAGGAGACTCCGCCTGTTTCTTCTTTTTTTAAAAAATAGCTTTATTAAGGTATAATTGATGTATATAAACTGAACATGCTTGAAGTGTACAATCCAGTGAGCTTTAACGTATACATGTATATAAGGTATATATATATACACCTGTAAAACAATCACCACAGTCAAGATAATGAACACATCCATCTCCTCCAAAAGTTTCCTTGTGTCCCTTTGTCATCCCTCTGTCCCATCCCCACTGTTTCCAAGCAACCACCCTTCTGCTGCTCTCTGTCACTACAGATTAGATTGTATTTTTCTGAATTTTATATAAACGAAATCATCCAGTATGTACTATTTTAGTTTGTTGTTCTTATCACTCAGCATATTTGTTTTGCGATTCATCCATGTTGTATTAATAATTAATCCCTTTTCATTGCTAAGTAGTAGTCCACTGTACAGATTATACCACAGTTTGTTTATTTCTTCACCTGCTGATGGACATTTGGGTTGTTTCTAGTTTAGAGCTGCCTTGAATATCTGCATGCCAGTGTTTGGGTAAGTAGCTGGGAATGGAATGGCTGGGTCATATGATAGGTATATGTTTAACTTTTAAAAAAATTACCAAACTATTTTCCAAGTGGTTGTTCCATTTCACATTCCCATCAACAGTGTATGAAGTTTCCACATACCCTTTCTTGACTGACTATGAACGATAGGGTGAACCTTCAGAATTGAGTCTCCATTGGATTTGCCTCGCTGGTGACTACAGCTGAAGCCCTAAGACAGGCACTTCTTGGGCCCAGGACAGGGAGGGAGGGGTCTCCTGGAAATCCTTCCAGAAGATGGAATCAGACTTGGCATCATCTTAGGAGGCTTGTTGGTCAATGATACTGCCCCAGGGGCTGGAGGAATTGAGCAGGCCCTGAGGATAATGAACTAAAGCACCTCTAGCTCAGCACTTGAGAAAATTCCTCTGGACCTAAAGAGCCACAGTCCAACAATTACAGCCCAATTTTCACAGAAACTAATTTTTGTATAAGTAAATGATTTCAGCTGGTGTCGGGGCCCCAATCAGTTGTGGGAGAGGCCTGGTCCCTGGATCAGAGCCCTATTCCTGGGAAGTGGCCCCTTGGCCAGACTTCCCTCTCTAGAGCCCTGGGGACCATCCAGGTCAAGACTGCTGATCTAGGTCCATTCCCTGCAGAAGGGAGCTGTGGAGCAGCATCCAGGACTAGAGGGCAAGGCTGATGTCCATGTCCCTCTGGTCACTGCTGGGGCCTAGCCTTTCTGAATCCTGATGTTTGTATGGTGTGAGGGAGCCCTGCCAGCGTTTGTAGTGGGCTGTTCATTCATTCATTCATCAATATTAATTACTGCCTCTTTGGAACCAGAGATGAGTCAGGCAGGTTGGGGTCAGGTTGTGAAACCCTCCAGTCCCTGCCAAGGGATGTGGTTGGTATTGTGTTTTAGAAAGGAACCCTGGCAGCCAATGTGGAAAATGGATTTGAGCGTGGACAGACCAAGGGCAGGAAGGTCACTAGAAAGAGGCGAGGAGGGATCTGAGTGGGTAGTGGTGGTGAGAGGTCAAGGGAGAGACACGTGTGGGGGTGAGGGAGAGAGGAGTCAGCATCACCCCATGGCCACCAGCTCTTTCTTCTCATGGCTTCAGTGACATTGCTCTCTCTCGGCTCCCACCAAACACTGCATGCCTGAAAAAATAAATGGAGGGATGGTTGGAGGGATAGAGGGATGGCTATTTGGCTCAGGAGTGAACCAAGGCACACATCTCCCTACCCACCCATCCATCACCTCCTGCCTGAGCAGCCATCCTTCACTGAGGTGAAGGTGGGGACCACAGGTGTCCACCCGGTCCAGCAGGATGTTAGTGATTCACGTCTGACGGCTCTCAGCGTGGACTGACTCCTGGAGGCTCAGTTAGTCACCTGTGAAACAAGGGCCCTGCAATTCCTTTTTGCTGGAATTTCTAAGGCAGTGAAGGACCATAACTTTGAACTTCTGGGAAGGAAAGCCCTCAGTTTCCCATGGAGACCCCATCCTCTGGGGCGGGAGGGGAAGGAAGGAGAAGCCAGAGCCTGGTGGGGAGGTCAAAGGTCTTAGCTTGATGCTTGCCAAGGAGTTGGGTCTCAGCTGCAATCACTGAGCCTTGACGTCAGGTGACCTTTTTCTAGTTACTCACAGTGAGTACAGCACTGTCCAGGCAGGTTTCTGTCATTTGACTGACTGTTGAAAGCTCTATCCACAGGTGACCTCAGAATGGCATTCATCGTAACCAGAGTTCGCCTGCAAAATAGTGTGCGTGGGCGGGGGAGCAGAGAGGAGAGATGAGAGGGGCTGTAGGCAGGGGCTGCTGCATTTGTCTGGTGTAGAGGAAAGAGCACTGGTGTGGTGCAGGAGAAACTGGGAGTCCTGAGTTCCAATCTCCTGCACCACCTCCACTGGGCGACCATGGGAGACAGGCACTTCACCTCTCTGAGCCGATCTGGACCCTGATCACAGGGGCTGCAAGCTGGTATTTGTGTCTGTGTTCCCTTGGCCTCAATCTGGACCCTGTGAGGGTCGAGGCACTGGGCACAGACCCTCTGAACTGGGTTTGAGAAGACGGATCAAAGATGTTCATCCTCCTTCTCCTGCTTGGGCTGCAACTTGTGGACTGATTGATGCTGAAGGTTGACAGTGAGTGAATCTCAGTTTATCAGAGCTGGGAGGGTGCTTAGAGTTGTCCACTCAACCCTTAGTTTGATGTTAGATGAAACAGAGGCCTAGGACTTCCCTGGAGGTCCAGTGGTTAAGACTCCATGCTTCCACTGTAGGTGGTGGGGTTTGATCCCTGGTCGGGGGACTAAGATCCCACATGCCTTGTGGTGTGGCCAAAAAAAAAACAAACAGAGGCTCAGAGAGGAAGAGGAGTTGAGGCCCAGGCCAAATATGACCAAGCTTGTCCACTTGAGCTCCGAGGGCTCCCCGGGGGGCCTCTGTGTTTGGCATTGTGGGCTGCAGTACCCCAGTGGTCACTGACTCAGAACTGGCCTGTTTTCTGCCCTGTGGCACCACCAGTAGGGCCTTCCTGCCCTTGCCCATTAAACCATTGAGAGAAGAGAGCCTGCCCAGTCAGGCCTACTGGGTGAATGTGGCCTTGCTGTCCACCAGACTATTGCAGTGGTAGCAGCAGCAGGAGTGGGGAAAGTGGTCCAGGTGCAGAGAACAAAGGTGAGGAGCCCCAGGGCAGGGTGGGGGCAGGAGAGGCTCAGGGCCAGGAGATAAAGCTTGTGCTGAGCCTGGTGGTGCCCGGCACACAGAGCAGGAGCCCAGTGGTGTTGTTATTCTCAGTCCAGGGTGACACTCCCCTGGTTCGATGGTAAAGGCCAGAGCATGGTGGTGCCAGCCTGAGAAACCCCGGGAAGGAGGCCTGGTGATAAGGTGTTTGGCCCTAGGCCAGATCGTACAGGCTAGGCATCCCTGGACCCAGGGCATGAATTCCTGCTGATGACTTGGGAGCTTTGGAGGAGAGGGCACCCTGTAAATCTCCACAGCACTGCCAGGAAGCCCACGTAGGGTGGCTGCCATCCTGCCTTGGGTGAGTGAGGAGGAATGCGGAAAAACTGGGCAGGGCATGCCCCTGGGGAGGGAGGCTATGATCTTTGCGCTGTATTTGTGCAGCAAACACTCCCCCAGGCCTCCTGGTGCCACCTGGGAGCTGCAGATGTAGGGTACACAGTCCAGAGTGACATGGCCCTGCTGCAAGGCACAAGTCACCCCCACAAATCTTCCTCTGGGCTTTTCTCTGTGTCCTTCAGGCCTTGCCTGCTCAGGGGAGAAGAGATGCCCCTGGCTGCCTGCTGAATGAGTGATGGAAGGGGAGGAGCAAGTGGCCAGACAGATGGGTCCTCAGCCCACAGGCCTTCCACCAATTAGCATGGGAGGGAGGGTGACCTGGGACTCCAGCAGGTCTGGCTGGGGGGATGGTGGGAAGAAATGAACAGGCTGGGTAAGCCACAGACCTTGGCCTTCCTGATGGTCACCAAGCTGCTCCAGAGTCAGACATTGGGTCCTTCAGATATGGGCAGGCCCTTTTCCCACCCTCTCCCCATATGCCCTTATCACCCCCAGCAGTACCTCTACTCCTGCTCCTTGACCATCCCTTCCTCCCTCTTCCAAACCTCCCCTGCTCCCTGGCCCAGCTCAGTCCTCCACCTCTTGCAGGAAGCCTTCCCTGCTGCATCAGCCCTTGCAGACCACCTGCCTTTATCTGCTCCTGTCCCAGTGCCAGTCTCAGGCAGGGTGGGCAGCCAGTGCGGGAGGCAGCCAGAGGAGGAAGGTGGGAGGCAGCCAGAGGAAGAAGGTAGGAGACGAGCAAGACCCAGGCCAGTAGATGGACAGTTGGGCAGGGCCTGCAGTGGAGGCTGGAGGCCGCCAGGACTCCCAGGAAAGGAAGCCTGAGGGGGTGATCATCTCTCTGGAATCTGTGCCAACATGGGTAGGATAGATGAACAATGGGAGCCCTGGTCAGAGAGCTGGGCTGGTGGGGCCAGGCAGGTGCTTCACTAGGGGTACCATTTGGGGCTGTGGTCAATGCAAGAGACAGGAAAATGGGGGAGGGGCTGGAGACCTGGGTCAGGGTGTCTCTGGACGGTGAGGCAAAGGCTAAGGCCCTACCACCCGCAGCCTCCCTTGGGCCTCTAGGCAGCAGAAGCTGGGTGCCGGAGCAGGGTGACAGGATCTGATTGGGAGCCACTGGAGAGCCCATTTTGGGTGCAGAAGCAGATACCCCCATTTGTGGAGCTCTACACATGAAATGAGGCAGCACCTCTTTCCTGACAGGTTTGGAGTGGAGCTTGCGGGAGGCAACTGTGGGACCTTTGAATGAGCCTTTGCCATGGGCAGCTCTGCCCCATCCTTTACTCTCACTCCTGGTACCACAAGTGCATCTGTGCCCCGAGTGGGGCCACTTTGGGTAGCTGGAGGTATTCTCAGCACCACCTGTCACAGCCTGACCCAAGTTACCACCCCCGCTAGCCAGCCCATCACAGGTGAGGAGCCCATCACATGGGGCAGCAGCAGGTATCCACTCATTTTGAGCAAAATGGGGTTCTTGGCATAGCCCCGGGCCTGTCTCCTGTCCCCACCCAGGCCTCATGGTGGCCTGGGTGCTCCCTGCACTCCAGGGGAGCAGTGTCTGCACCTAGAGGCCTGGTCAGCCCCACACACCACATGCCACAGGATTGACTGGCAATAAAACATGTCAGTTCAACATCATTAGTCATGAGGGAAAAGCAGATTAAAGTCACAAGAAGATACCACCACACACCTATTACAATGGTCAAAAGAAAAAAACACAATACCAAGTGCTGGTCAGGATGTGAAGCAATTGGAACTCTCAGGCATAGTTGGAGGGAAGAAAAATGGCACAGCCAGTTTGGAAAACACTTGGGCATCTTTTTATAAAGTTAAGCATCTACTTACCATATGACCCAGAAATCCCAATTCCTAGATATTTAGACAAGGGAAATTAAGTTAGGTTCACCCAAAAACCTTTATGCAACATTCCTAGATATTTAGACAAGGGAAATTAAGTTAGGTTCACCCAAAAACCTTTATGCAACCATTTATAGTGGGCTTATTCATAATTGCCCCAAATGGCAGATAATCCAAATGTCCTTCATCTGGCAAATGGATAAACAAACTGTGATACATCCATACAGGGGGATGCTACTCAGCAATAAAAAGAAATCAGCTACTGATATGAGTGACAGTAGAGATCAATCTCAAATGTGTTATGCTCATTGAAAGAAGCCAGACTCTCAAAGGCTCCATATTGTTGATTCCATTTACATTTTGGAAAAAGCGAAATTGTAGGGACAGAAAACAGATTAGTGGTTGCCAGGGCCTAGGGGTGGGGGTGGGGTGGGACAGGGCTGTTGACTACAGAGTGGCACAAGGGAACCTTTTAGGGTGATAGAAATATTTTACACATTGGTTGTGGTGGTGATCACCCGACTATGCATTTATCAGGACTCATAGAACTGTATACTACAAAAGGTGGATTTTACTGTATGTAAATGATACTTCATTAAGCCTGACTTAAAACACACACACACACGCACACACATTAATCACAGCCACTGTTTCTGAGCACCTACTAGGTACTGTGCCAGGGGCTCTGCGTGTTTTCTCATCCGTCCACTCACTTGATCGCTCACTCAGAAAGCATTTATTGAGTGCCTCCACCAGGTGCAGCACAATGTCCAGTCAATCCTCCCTAATACCTTCAAGCCAGGTGGCTCCCCGAGTTGTGTAGAGAAGCCAGTAGGAAGATGTGGCTGGAACCCAACCCTGGGGGCCTGCAGGTGAGCTTGAAGGTTCTCTGTGGGTGCATTTTCATGGGGAGAGAAAATCCTAGCTTTGTCAGCCTCTCAAGGAAGTCTGCAACCCAGAAAGAGACTAAGGTGACAGAACAAAGAATGATACCCTTGTTCCCTCTCTGTGGTGCTGACCCTGCACAGGAGGGCAGGCCATGCCCCTTATGGCTCTGAGCACAGAGCCTGCGCTGATTTGGATTGTGGAGGCTGTGGACCCACTTCTTTGTTCAGCTTTCTTGCTGGGTGGCTCGTCCTCTGCTTGGGAACATGTCTGTGTCTGCCCAGCTCAGATGGGAGCGTCCCTGGCTTCTCTTGTGAGAATCCAAATGTAGGAACCTCTTGAATAAAGCCAGTGTGGGGTACGCAATGCACAGGAACATTGTACAGCAGGAGAAATGAGCAAACCAGAGCAGCCCAGACCACAGCTCCATCTCAAAGATACAATGTGGAGTGGAGGATAAGATGACAAGATGGACAATATCTGACACCATTTACAAAATAGTACTCAAAATAGTACCATGCATTGTTATGGTTATAAACTTATGTTATAACAATATAAGAACATGAACAAGAAAGATACATACTAACTTCACAACAGGATTAGCTCTGGGGAAGACAATAGCAAAAAGAGGCGAAAAGAAAAATTAAGGGAATAAAAAAAAAGAGACAAAGCAAATATGGCAAGAGGCTAGCTAACAACCACATTTAACAAATCAGAGATATATGAGTTAAATAAAGGGGCTGTGTTGCATATTGTTTTCTCTACTTTTAGCTTAAATATTTCATAAATAAACAAGCCAGAATGAAACTTGAAAACATCACACTAAGTGAAATAAGCAAGACACAAGAAGGCAATTATTGTATATGGTTCCACTTATATGAGGTACCTAGAGTAGAAATTCATAGAGACAGAAAGTAGAATAGTGGTTACAGCGGGGCTGGGAGGAAGGAGGATGGGGAGTTATTGTCTAATGGGTGTAGAGTTTCAGTTTGGAAAGATGAAAAAGTTCCGGAGATGGATAGTGGTGATGGTTGCACTACAATGTGAATGTACTTAATGCCACTGAACTGGATGCTTAAAAATGGTTAAAATGATAAATTTTATGTTATGCATATTTTACCACAATAAAAATAAAAACAAGCCAGAATAGGCAAATCTATAGAGACACAAAGTAGATTAGTGGTTGTCTAGGGCTGGGGAGGATGCTGGGAAAATAGGGGCCATGGACAAGGGGTGCGGGTTTCCTTTTGTGGTAGTAAAATGTGGTCATGAAAATGTTCTAAAATTGATTGTGGTCATGGATGCACAGCTCTGCGAATATACTAGAGAACATTGAATTGAACTCTTTCAATGGGTGAAGTATATGGTATGTGACATATCTCAAAGCTGTTGTGTGTTTTTTTGTTGTTTTTGGGTGCAACGCTTGGCTTGTGAGATCTTAGTTCCCCAACCAGCCATTGAACCGGGGCCCCGGCAGTGAAAGTGCAGAGTCCTAACCACTGGACTGCCAGGGAATGTTGTTTTTTAAAAAGCCAAAGGAGGGAAATCCTTTCTGTATCGGCTACTCTAGTAGAAGCTGGGGTCTGTCTCATCTAAACCTGGCTCTGACATGAGTGTCACAAAGTCATCAGGAGCCCAGAGCCTCCTCTGCCCTGCCACCCTGTGACATGGGGAGGGAGCCCTGCCAGCCCAACTTCCAGGGCTGGAGCTATTGCCACATCCATGGGGCTGTAGAATGGAAGCAGTTGTAGCCTCTGCTGAATGAGGTTAATGAGAATCTGTCCCAGGCTCCAGGGGTTTTGAGCCTTAATTAATACTTGCAAGGCCCTCAGTGTCTGTGAAATCAGAGGTTCTGTAAATCTGCACAGCAGTGGCTTTATTAGTGCCAGCACATTACGCAGGAGAAAGAAGCCAACCTTCTTATCACTGACATAGCTCCCTGGAGAGGCTGGTCCCAGGGTGTCGAGGCCAGGCTGAAGCTGTCTTTCATGGCCCCTTGTCTTGCTTTCCATGCCACGCCTAGGGTCCGAGTGGTCTGGACTGGTCCAGGGCTCCAGGATGGCCACGCTGAGCACTGTGGCCAGGCTCCTGACAGGGGTCTTCAGAGGGTAACCAAGCAGACCTGCCACAGCAGTCTTGGCGATTGTCCCTCCAGGCCTAAAGAAGGTTGAGCATTTCCTTTTCTACAAATCTCAGGACTGTGGTGAGGATACCAGTATCCTCTGGCTACCTTCCCAGGTGGCTGTCCTTTCTGTGTTCAATGTGCCTGCTAGGATGGAGTGTAGCCAGGGCTGTGGGGCCCTGAGCAGAGGACTGGCTCTGCCCTCAGCCCAGCGCAGCCTGTGGGCGTCGAACCATTCCATGTTGCCTTAGCTCAGGTCTTTCCTGACAGTGACTCCTTCCTGACCCCCTCAAACACCCTCCCCCAGTGGGCCCTGGGTTCTCCCAAGGCCACATGGCACAGCCTCTCTCCTCCTTTGTTCTGGTGCTGTCCTCCCAGGGATGGATCCTCAGACTATCTGATCCTTTGGGCCACCCACCCAAGAGTACCTCACACCAGCCTCTGTGGCCCGTTTTTTCTTTTTTAATATATTTATTTATTTATTTGGCTGTGCCAGGTCTTAGTTACGGCACGTGGGATTTTCTTTGGCACATGTGAGATCTTCATTGCGGCATGCAGGATCTTTAGTTGCAGCATGCGGGATCTAGTTCCCTGACCAGGGATCGAACCCCGCCCCCTGCATTGGGAGCATTGAGTCTTAAACCACTAGACCACCAGGGAAGTCCCTTGGGGCCCCTGTTTATGCTAGACATCTTGCTGCTGAGCTGGACCGTCCCCACCTGGCAGAGCCTCGCTGCCCTCAGACACTGTGACCGCAAACCCATTTGTAACCACTGGGATGATTCTCTGGCTAGGGAGGTGGGAGGTAGAGGAAGGCATCAGCCAGGAGTCAGGATCTGTGGCCCTGGGTGCCTTCAAAGGCCTGGGGACCTTTAAACTTAGGTACTCCAGAGGCCCATGAACTTGAGGATATGCAGCCTAGGGTATCTGTGGCCCTGATGTCTTCAACCCAGAGGCCCCGTAGCACCCAGTACCTGCTGACCCTGGGCCCCTGTGACCCTGGGCCCCTGTGACCCTGGGCCAGCTTCTAGTATGTGAACCTCTCTAACTAGCCCCTTTGATGGGTACCTGCTGCATGCACTGCTGTTAGGACATGGCACAGCCTTCCCTCCATGTGGGATCCTGTTTCTGAGGATCTGTTTCCCAGCTCCTCTAGGTGTGTTGCATTCTAATGGATGCAACTTGTAACTCCTGCCAGGTAATTCTGAGGGTTATGAACATCCTCCCTCATGTCAGCCGTCCCTCCCTTCCTCTCTCTCTCCTGACTCCCTGTCATCCTATACCATAGCCAGTATATTACTCATCTCTTTTCTTATCCAGGTCCTGTCAAACCAGATGGGTCTGAGGCCAAAGCCAGATGGCCTCCTATCGGAGACCCCTCTCCAAACTGACGTAGGTCTTTTCCCCAGCCCTCTCGGGGAAGCAGTGTCATGTTGTGGTTAGACCCACAGGCACTAGAGACAGCTTCCTGGGTTCAAATGCTGTCTCTACCTCTTACCTGCTGTGTGACCCTGGGCAAGTTGCTTAACCTCTCTGTGCCTCATCTGTAAAATAAGGCAATCATAATACTACGGCACAGAGTTCTTTTGAGGATTAAATGAGATCGTGTGCGGGGAGTGCTGGGCCTGGTAAATACCCAAGGAAGATCAGCTGTCAAGGGTGCTAAACCAGCTGCTTCTGAATCCCCTTGAACATCCATCGTCCATGTCTAAGAATGTGTCCTGAGAGAGTGGCCAGGCATCTTGTCCAAGCTAAAGTGACCCCTGTCCACAATCTGCCCCCAGATCTACCCTCAGCCTTCTGCCCTAGCAGAGAAAATGCACACAATAGATGGTTGCCAAAACCCCCGCCCCAAAAGTGTGTCTGTGCAACATGCCCCATAGGTGCCCCCCACCCAGCTGCCTCCCAGGGCCCGAGGTAGGATGGAGGGGCTGCTTAATTAGAGGGTGCAAGCCTCTGCCTAATCAGATCATCCCAGAGGCATTTTGGAGAGGTCAGATGTCTTCTATTTATAGTTAAACTTCTTTGCCATTGTGGACCATCCCTAATTGAGGAGCTCTTTTATTATATTTTCTTTATGTTCTCTTCATGTGTATGAGTGGAAAAATAAAAGACAGGGAAAATCGTGGTGTTGTGGTTAGGAAAAACTGCCAGGGAGAATGGCAGGCTTCGTGTTCACTGCCTTGGTGGCATGGCTGGGGTGTCCTAGGGCGTTAGAACAAGACATGGCCTCTCTCCGGCATGGTTATGGGGTGTTCATGGGGCAGGGCGCCCGCACCTATAGGAACTGGCGGGAGCTTGAACTCTTGCTTTCCTATTGGCTCCCTGGCCATCCTTGGGTAGGTCCTGCCTCTCTAGGCCTTACCTTTAAAATGGGATAACAAGCTGGCTTAGCCTCCTGGTGGGCTGGGATGCACAGTCTCCTTAGAGATGCCAATGGACAGCTTAGTAGTAGCAGGAGGGGCTGAGGCCCAGTTCTAGCCTGCCCTAGGGCCCAAGACCCCTGTCCCCATGCCTTTTGGAGCCCAGGGAACCACTGCCCCTCCCCACCCCCCTTTTTTTTTTTTTTGCGGTACGGGGGCCTCTCACTGTTGTGGCCTCTCCCATTGCGGAGCACAGGCTTCGGACGCTCAGACTCAGCGGCCATGGCTCATGGGCCCAGCCACTCCACGGCATGTGGGATCTTCCTAAACCGGGGCATGAACCCGTGTCCCCTGTATTGGCAGGCGGACTCTCAACCACTGCGCCACCAGGGAAGCCCCTGGTTTCTTTTTTTTTTTTTCCCCTTTTTTGTAGTTACTACTCCCACTGGAGGGAGAGGAGCCCAGAGTGACCAGGCCAAGATGAGAAGAGCGATCCTATCTGGAATGGGAACTGTCCAGCAGTCCCCCATGGAGAGGCAGGAGTTAAGGTGATCATAGTGGGTCACTGAGTTGCAGCCACAGAGCTCTCTATGCAGGAGTCCATTTTAGGAGGGTGGCCTGGCCTGGCATTTCTCACTGTGGAGCAAGGCTTGACTTATTTTAAGCTGGGTGGAACAGAGGGTTCGGTGTCTCTGTGGTCTGTGGTCTGTGCACATGGCGAGGCTGTGGTGGGAGGGGCACCAATGGGCCCAGGTCTCAGCCCTCATGTGACCTCCTGTGGGTCATGCCTGCAGGGGTGCTCAATCTCCACCCCAGAGGTCTGGCTTGACTCCCCTCAGGCCAAGTAGACAGGGAAGGTCCATCCATAGGCCCCTGCCTGAGGCACTTGAGCAAGTCAAGGCAGTTGCTAGGGGAGTAGGAGCATCTTGTGAAGTAGGAAAGCTGGGGAGAGCATACAGGCAGCGGAGGACTCCGGAGGGGCTTTGGAGGAATGGGTGGCTGTGGGGACGCTGTTGTGCACTTGAGTCAGACCACCCGCGTTCAAGCCCCAGCCTGGCCAGTTACCAGGTGTTGTGTGATCTTAGGCAAGTTACAGAATCTCTCTGTTCCTCTGTTTACTCATCTGTAAAGTGTAGATAATAACAGTAACTTACACCAAGGACCACTGAGAAAGTTAAATGAGTTAAGTGGGAAACATTTAGAACCCTGCCTGGCACTTTGCAGTCCCCTGTGGCTCAGACCTGCCCTGGCCCTGCTCTGTCCCTCTGTGAATAGACAGTGGGACAGTTGGTCACCTGAGACTGCCCTCCCCCTGTGAGTGGCAGGAAAGGAAGGATCCCCACCTCAGGGCTGGCAGTGAGGCCAGTCCTGGCTGCTTCACTACCCAGATGTATGGCCTCCAACAAGTCACTGGGCTTCTCTGAGCCAGTCCCCTCACTGACCACGTGAGGATGATGATCCCCACCTCAAGGGGCATTTGAGGACTGGGTGGGAGAACAGATGGGAAGGCCCAGTCTGGGGCCTGCATGCAGTAGATGCTCAGTTCCTCCCACGAGGCCTCAGTGACTCATTGGTGTAGCAAGGGACCCTAGGACCAAGATAGCATGTGCTGCCAGTTTCGTTTCCTTAATTTCTCACCAGTCCACCTGCTCCTTGCCAGTTCCACCTCCTTTGACCTTGTTCAGGCTATAGACATCTGTTTTGACCCCTCCAGACCATCTCCACTCTCAGAATAACCTCCAGAACATATGAATCAGAGCATGGCACTGCCTGCCTACAACCATCTATGGCTCCCTACTGTCCTCAGGGTAAGTTTCAGATTACTTGACCTGACCTGTTAGATCAATGTGATCTGTCCCTGCCTGCTACTCATCACCATTCCCACAACTGTCCCCAGCATATTCCATATAAGAGCTGCATGGAATGAATTGTTCCTTGGACATGGCTTGTACTTTCTATCTCCAACTGTCCTGTATGCAGTTTATAAAATGAGCTGGATTTGGCCTCTGTAAACCCCTCTACTCTCTAGTCTCACCTCCATCTGTTGGAAAAGCTCTCAAGCACACTCCAAATCTTTTCCAGCCACCCTCACATAATGAAATATCTATCCTATTTAAACCCCTTCCTACCTCACCACAGAAGCCTGCAATGGGGACCGGAGGTTGTGGTGTGCCTGTCTTTTCTTTCTTGCTCCAGCTCATCCTCCATTTCCTAGCTGCTGCGTTGTGCATCTCTTTGGGGAGGGACTAGGGCTGGGGAGCGAGATGGAGAGAGAAGCAAGAGACCTAAGGACTTTCTTGACTCTGGAGCTGGGACCTGACATCCTGGCCTTCTCCGTGACTGATGTATAACTTCTGGATCTTTATCAGCTAGGCACTGTTATGGGTTCCTCAGAGCTCCTCTTCATGCCCTCCCCACTGGGAACCTCCAAATACAGTTCTCTGGCATGGGGTTCACCTCCTCAAGTGGCTGCTCATGACCTACACCAGCCTCTTTCTGTCACTGTCCCTCACCTGGAAGGAAGCTCTCTTGGGCAGGATCCCTTTATGAAGACCCCAGGCCAGCTCCCTTCTGTTGGGGATTTGGGGGTGAGTGTGGAGCCCACACTCTGTAGGCATCTGTAAGCCACTGTGAGAAGTTTAGATGTTAGCTTTCTAAGAATGTGGGGAATCCCCCAGGGGGTTTGAAGCAGGGCAGTGAAATGATAGGTGTCTACTGCACCAGTCCAGGCAAAAGACGATGGTCTTTTTCCTGGATGGGAGCTATGGAGGACTGGGGAGCTGGCCAGCTTGAAGGTGGAGCTGAAGGACTTGCTGCTGCTTTGGATGTGAGAGGCAATGAAAGGAGAAGAGTTCAGTGTTTTGTGTGAGTAACTGGGTGAACAGAGGTGCCAATCATTGAAAAGGGGAAGTCTAGGATGGAGCAGGTTGAAGGGTGCAGAAATCAAGGGATCAGTCTTGGTCCTGCAATGTTTGAGATGCCTGTCAGGTACTAAGTGGAACTGTTAGGAGGCAGATAGATAAATGCAAGGCCTCCACCAGCCCATATGGTGCCTTTGTGCAAATGAGAGAAGGGCATCCTTTCCTTCAGGCAAATGTAGCCTCCTACCAGGGCACATGGTTGGGTGAGCTGAGCACAGCTGGACCTCAGCCCCATGAGTCCCCTTGGCCACACACCCTTGTGCAG
Source organism: Phocoena sinus (assembly GCF_008692025.1). Classification (NCBI taxonomy): domain Eukaryota; kingdom Metazoa; phylum Chordata; class Mammalia; order Artiodactyla; family Phocoenidae; genus Phocoena; species Phocoena sinus. Next base: position 41,185,674 of record NC_045781.1, read on the forward strand.
CAAACAAACTACAGAACTCTGCGTGGAAGCCCTGGATGTGCAGGTCTGGAGCTCGGGGGAACATTTGGGACTGAGGAAGAGTCATAGCTTATGGGATGTTTATTTGGATGCCGTGTGGGAAAGCGACTCCCCAGCCACAGTGGGGAGGAAGGATCAGGGGTCGCCTAGGTGGGCTGAGAGCCATTCCTCTCCAGAGCCAGAGCTTTCCTTCTCCTCCTGCAGGTGAGGCCCCGCTGCTTCCACGCAGGGCTGAGTAGCTGTGGGCCCCTTCGTCCTGTCTTCTCTAGGTTCATCCTCGGGAGTGGCACACAGGTGGGGGTGAGGAAGCCTCGTTCTCTCTCTCTCTCCTCTCACTTTCCATTCTTGATGCAGATATGCTGACCTCTGTCACCGTGCTGATGTCCGTGGTATCTCCCAAGGGGCTCCACAAACAGGCTAAGTACCAGGTTGTGGGGAGGGACATTCAGAGTGCCCCTAGGCACCCAACAGGGGGGGAGCAGGAGTAGTCGACCAGGCCACAGACTGTAATGGCAGGAGAAGCAAAGAGCCAAGTGTTTGGTAGAGGGGTGGTTGGCATCAGACTACCTGGGTTCAAAGCCCAGGGCCAGTTCTTACCACCTGGGTGACCTCAGCAAGTCCATTAGCAGCTTTGAGCCTCAGTTTATCCTATAAAATGAGGATGATAATAGTATCTACCTCATAAGGCTGTGATGAGAAATGAATTTCTTTCTTTCACATAAAGCATTTAGCACAGTACTTCAAATTGTAAACACCTGCCCCATCAATATTAGCTTATATGGTGTATTCTAGACAAGCCCTTCCCAGTGGAATCCCGAAGCCCCCTGCTAGTTGCTGAGCTGACCAAAGCAGGGAGGACACGGAGAAGCAAGCGGCCTTGCTGAGCTGGTAAAGTTTGGAGCTGCTTCCAGCCTCCCCAGATTGGACCCTCAAGGGCTTACATCCCCAGAGCCCCCCAGAGCCATGTGGAGGTCGTGGAGGTCAAGCTTGAGTCATGGCAGCTGAACGGGGGACTCTCCCCTTTGCAAACACTTCCCGGGAAGGTGATTTCACAACTCCTCCGGACCGGTCCAGAATTGCACAGCCCCCACTGTCTATGTTTCCCTGTGGTTGCACACGAAGCCTGATCTTACAGGTGAGCCCCTTTGGATCTCCAGAGCAAAAGGGAAGTTAGCTCGACATGTGAGCCTTTGTTATGCCACCCCCAGACCTTCTCTTCAGCCTCTATGGGATCCTAAGCCCCTTTAAAAATCTGATGAGTGCCTTAGACTCTTTTTCCAGAAAAAAGTCTCCCAAAAACATATGTTCACAAACCAAATTTTGCAAGATTCCTCATCTTTTAGGAAAGGTCCCTGTTTTAACTTGGTGATTAAGCTGGCGGGCTCTGAAGTTGAATTTCCTGGGTCCCAATGCTGCTTCTTTCATTCATTGGCTGTGAGACCTTCAACAAGTCATGAAACATCTCTAACCCTTGGTTTTCTTATCCTTAAAATGGAAGCAGCAATAGTGGCTCCTTCATAAGGTTCTTTGTTTTGTTTTGTTATACATTTATTTATTTATTTTTGGCTGCGTTGGATCTTTGTTGCTGCACGCGGGCTTTCTCTAGTTGCATCGAGTGGAGGCTACTGTTCGTGCGGTATGTGGGTTTCTCATTGCAGTGGCTTCTATTGTTGCAGAGCACAGGCTCTAGGCGCACGGGCTTCAGTAGTTGTGGCATGTGGGCTCAGTAGTTGTGGCTCACGGGCTCGAGAGCACAGGCTCAGTAGTTGTGGCACACGGGCTTAGTTGCTCTACAGCATGTGGGATCTTCCCGGACCAGGGCTCAAACCTGTGTCCCCTGCATTGGCAGGCAGGTTCTTAACCACTGTGCCACCAGGGAAGCCCCTTCATAAGGTTTTGAGAGGGTTAAATGTAGGGTGACTAATTTGTCCCATTTGGGCCTTTTCCATTTTTACACTGAAAGTCCCACTTTCAGGGAAATCCCTCAGTAGTGGACAAACCAGGAGAGTTGGTCACCCTTGTAAATGACGTAATGCCCAGAAAGAAGTTATCCCTGTGCAGGCAGTTCACCCAAGTTCCATCGCTCTCAGCAGATACTATTGGGCTTTTCCCTAATTAATCCATCCGATAGGAATGTTGCCCTGGGGATCAGGAGTCCAGGACTCGGTTTTCAGTTTACCACTCTGTCCCCATCCTGCTTTAATGGCTTCCTCCGCAAACCTCCAGCCTCCCTGGGCCTCAGTTTGTTCACCCATCAAACAAGGGAGATGAACTTGAGAGTCACTGGGGATTCTTCCCACTAAAGCCTATGAGATTTATTCAGGGATGCTCTCCCAGTGTCTGGTAAGGCAGCCTTGAACGTGTATGGCATCAGGTATGCACTTGCCTGCTTGACACGTCAGTGAGAAAAGCCCACGTGTGTTCTAGCAACACAGTCTGCCCAGGGAGAAGCCTGCTTGGAAATTTCCTTGGCACTTCTTCCCAGCCGCACCTCCTCATTAGGGCTGAGAAAAGGTGGGAGAACACGGAGACCCTTTTCAGTGTGACTGTCCTGAGAATTAGGCAGCCCAGCATTTCAGACCCAGCACATAGAACAGAACTTGAAACATGGTATGTGCCCAGCACACATTTGCAAGTTGAATGAATACATTTCAGTCTAATGATTGAATCAGAATAGCTTGGGAGGGAGAAGCAGTGCCCTCCAGGGGTGACTAATGGGGACTCCCACCGAACACCATGGATCCCAACCCCAAGAGTGCCCCTTTTCAGGTGACGCAGCTACTCCCAGACCCAAGGGCTCTAGGGGGTCTCACTGGATGAGTCAGCCCAGGGGAGGGCTGCCAGGTAGTTTCAACAAAAATGTTGGACATGCTCCATACTACATGAGAAGGTTATTAATGAAGTCCCTACTGCATCTCATATTTTACAGGGTTCCACGTGGCTCTTCTTTTATTCCTCTTTTTGTTTCTTGGCAAATGGGAGCTGGCTTTGCGAGGCCACAGGATTCCTTCTTGCTGCCCCAACACTTGACCTGGGGTCTATACTGACCCTTGACATTGAACACACATCCACTCTGGAATTAGGCATAGAGATTAAGGCAGTTTTCAAAAACTTGGAGCAACAGATTATTTTACTGAAGAAATAAATTTATTCATCTTACTAATAAGAGCTCTCAAGGAAGCTGAACATTCTGTCCAAGGTACCAACTTCCTCATAAGGAAAATTAGGGAGGTGCTCTTTCCTTTAAGCCTTAGCATCTAAGGTGAAAACATGCAGGTTTGGATTGATTTGTCACAAATCATGTGTTTATAAGAGGAAAGTGTCCAGCACACCCAGCAACTATATAGGGCACCTAGGGGCTCATCCTGGCTGTTGAGCGAGAGGCCTGAGGTGATACAGAGGACGCAGTGAGGGGGCCCCTCCCACCTCTGGTGATGGAGTTCCCACTGATTTTGTGCTGGCTTCGTCGTGACCTGTATCCATCAGGCTGTACACCCACAGGGCATAGACTAGCTGTGCCTTGTCCACGTGCTCTGGGCTCTGCACTGCACATTCCTGGACCTGGCCTAAGTAGATGTTCCACAAATGCTTCCAGAATTTCACTGAATTGTCCCTGCAACCTGGGTAGTGGAATATTTACATGCCAGGCACACACAGTTCGGTCAGTGAAAGCTCTCCCACCTCCTGGCCATCTCGGAAGCGAGGCCTGTGGAGAAGGGCGTGTGTCACTCTGGGCTCTGGACCCCCAGCCAGCCAGTTCCATTGATCCCAAGGCTGACTCAGTCCATCCACTTACCCAGAGCCCCAGAGCCAATGCACCAAGCAAGTGGGGAGTTGGCTTCCTTGCTTCTCCCTCCCTTTGATCCCTTCCTCCCACTAATACTGGTGGAGCACCTGGTTGGCCAGCCAGTGTTCTAGACGCCGGGGACACAAGACAGGCAAGGTCCCTACTTGGAAAGCTCTTTATTGAGGTGCACAGAGAAAGAGGTTCATCTTTGCTTCTCAGAGAGATAAGGTGAGGGGACTCGATTACAAGTTACCCAGAGAAATGGATGTTTGCCGCTGTGGGCCTCTGATATCCATTCTCCCTTCCCTTGGTGCCCTATTCCACATTTTATTTGGATGCCCATCCTTCCCCCAGCAGCCTGTGGACTTCTCAGCCTCCCCCAGCTGCAGGTGTGGGCCTTGATTGAGTGCAGCCAGTCAGCACACCCGTCCACCTGGCCACAGTGATTGGCTAACAGATGGACCTCAGACCCAAGCTGGGTCAACCAGACCAGGGGAACTTTTGAAGGGCCCCTGTGACATGTTTTCTTGATCATCTGGAGAAAGACCTACTGACTCTTCTGGATGGTCAGAGCACGGACATGCGGGACATGGGTTTGGAGCAGCTTTGACCCATTTGTGTCCTTGAGTGTGGCCAGGCTGGGGATGAGGTCCAGAGCCAGAGGCAGACAGGCCTGAGAGAATTCCAGAGTGGTGGAGCCGGTGCCCTGCTCGGCTTGAACCTCGGCCACCTCTGGACTCTGAGGTTACATGAGCCAACGCACTCTATTGTAGTTTGGGTTGGGTTTTCTGTAACCTCCAGCTGAGAGCATGCTAGCTGATCTCACTAAAGAGAAATTTCCAATCAGGTTGCAAGGTCACGACTGAGGGTTCCTTGTTCAAGGGAAGGAGACCAGGCAGCTTGTTGGTGACCCATTCAGGGAGCGACAGCCTTGCACCCCCAGCCCAGGGGAGGTGGGAAATGGCCATCATTGCAGACAGAGAAGCCAAGGGGCAGCAGGTCTGGTGAGGGGAAGGCTGGTGCCGAGGTCCCTCCCCCCCGAGCCTGTCTGGCGCTCCCTCAATTTAACTCCACCTGACTGGTAAATGCAGAGTGCAGTCCACTTAAAGAAATCAGAGCAGCTGCCACTTCAAAGCAGGAAAGATGTGTGTAGGTGGGTGGGGAGGAGGTGGGTAATTATGCAGGGAAAATAGTTTTCTTGATATTCTTCTGGAAATGTGCTTGGAGCAGAAAGAGCAGCAGGGGAGACGATAGGAAAGGGGACATGTATTAATAGAGGTGTGCATTGTGCCTCTCCAAAGGGCCATAGAGTGTGCAGAGCTTCCCATGCTTATCTGATCACGGCACCCTTTTTCGGGCAGCATCTGAGACTCCATGGGACACTCCTGGATGTGGGACTTCATCCATGAGTTGACTAAAGGATTTCTTGGGAATGACTGAGTCCTCCTTTTGTGTGTGTTTGTACAAAACACTGGCTCTTCCTCATGACCAGTGGGGCTGGGCACCATTTGTGTTCCACGTCTGGACATTTCATGCTCTGGGAGAAGAAAAGGGAAGTCAAGCCTAGCAGGGGAGGGGGCTGCAAGGTGCTAGGGAAAGCCGGAGCTCTACAGGCCATCTCCTTGCCCCTTTAGGGATCTGCCCACTGATTCCACGTACCCAGAATGCCTTGGGTGGCAGAGGGACACCACCGAACTTTGAGAAGCAGCTCTGAGTTTGTGAACGTTGGATGCTGATAATTATCCAGCTGTGAGTAAGCTGAACATTTTTTAGGGCTATTTCTGCATAATTATAAATATTTGGGGATATTAAACTCCTAGGTTACGCATTGAGGGTATTATTTGAGCAATGGTTGGCTGCAGAGCTGGAAACGCAAACATCTTTTCATTCTTCCCTCCTAGAGCACTTAGATTATTTAATGGGATTTAGAAGAAAAAAAAGGTTCAGCTGAGGGGAAAAAACCTGGAAGCAAAGTCAGCTGCTAATATTTCTAAATAGCTCTAAATCAAAAAAAGAGGAATGTGACCACTTTACTTAATTGTGGTGGGTTTGTGATGCATTTTCTCTATGGGTTAGAAAAGCAATTACCATCAGGCAACCTACTTGTGCCTCCATTGTGATAAAATGTTCCCTCTAATGGGGCCAACATGCCGAGCAGTGGGCCTTTTAAAGCACTAAATGCTTCCGGAGCTTTCTCACGTGTGAGGCTCCTGGATGTGCGCTGAGAGCCCAGGGCTCCCTCCCTCTAAGAACCTGTTGTGGTACAGGGGTTTCTTAATAGGAGATGGGTCCTACGAAGCAGCCGCTGAGGTCTGGAGCATGAGTGAGGCCCCTGCTGTCCTGGCTCTATCCAGAGGCCCTGTAATGCTTTGGGGCTTGCCCAGCCTCCCAGCCTCCCACCCTCACACCCTTGGCTGCCCCATCTTACCCTCCCATCCAGTGAAGTCTCATATCTCCTCACCTGCTCCCCTCTGCAATCCTCCCACCACAGGCACCATCCCCATAGAAACATGCTCGCCTCTTCTTCCATCTGCTTTGTTAACCTGCCCCCTCCCACCACAGCTTCCCCACAGCCGCTGGGGGTTGCCGCTCATTCTCCAGCCGCCCCCCCCATACCCCTGGATACCATGGATCCTGTGCCCTTGAACAAAGCCCCCAGCCTTTGATGCTCTTTCATGCTGCCCCCCTATTTTCCAGCCCTTGCTCTGGGCCCTGATTCACCCTTTCCCACTTCAAAGACCTGCCTTCATCTTGGGTAGCTTCAATGAGGTGTGAACGACCCATCCCACCGTCCAGGTCACAAGCTTCCTTGATGCCCCTCACTTTCTGCCATATCCAGGCTGCTATGTCCAGACTGGACCCTGTACAGTCTTGGCCACACCCAGCAGTCTGTGTTTCTCTCATCTTCTGCCCCCCGCCCCCCAGGAGGTCTCTGGTCAGCAGCCCCGAGGATTTTGTGCCCCCTCATTTCCAGCTGGGACACTGTGGCCATCCCACTACCTCCCTCTCTGGACCCTGAAGCTCATCATCGCCATCTCTCACTCCCAGGTGCTGCCATCTAAGGCCCCTGCCTGGGCAGGGAGCTGCTGCCTGGTGACACTACTAGACAGCGTGGCTGGAAACCTGGCCCCGGATTCCCTCCCACTCCCCCCAGCCTGCCCCACCCCACCACTGCTTCTGTCCCTAGTTCCTCGGGTCACACCGAGACACCCATGAAGACGTGTTAATGTACCAATTCTTAAGAGTAAAATAACCAGGGCTTCCTTTTGCTTGAGATGCAGGCAGCCCGCAGGGGGCGTCCTCTGAGACCCTCGGGCCGGCATCCCCGCTTGCTTCCACAGGGGCGCTGTGGGCGCGGTAGGCGGTGAAACCCTCCAACGTCGGTTTGGAAGCTCGAGGTATCACACACAAAGGTAGGTCGAAGCGGGACCGATTCGGGAGGCTGCGCTCCCCAGACAACGCGTAGAGCCGCCCGCGCCGGTGCCCGCTTCAGCTCACTATCCTTGGGTGGGGGAGCGGGAAGAGGATCTGGCACGAGGGGGACGAACCCACGTGCACCCAGGTCTTAGCTCCATCTGGAGTTCTCTGCCCCTGCGCCCGCAGGCCCCGGGCGCCCCCTGGAGGCGGTGAGAGCCCCGAATGCGCAGCACACGCCCGGGAGGGCGCTGGCTTGAACAACCTACCCATCAACTAGAAAAGTACCCCCATAAAAATGGGCAAAGGACAGGAACAGAGGCATTTGAGATGAAACACATACGCCCAATAAGACATTAAGCTGATGTTTACGTAGACAGGATCTGTTGCAAGCCCTTATATGCATCAGCTCCTTTAGATCTCTCACTAGAGCTACTAGGGAGTATTCCCATTCCACAGATGAGTAAACTGAAGCGCAGTAGACTAAGTGACTTGCTCAAGGTTATACAGTAAGTGGCAGGGCCAGTATCTGACCCCGCAGCCTGGCACCAGAGTTTTAGGGCCTTACTCACTGCACCAGACTGTTTCTCAACATGTGGAAAATATACACTCCGGCTAAAAACCAAAGTATAAATTAAAACAATTCGTTCAGTAAATTAATTTGTCCTACAAGTATTTATTGGATGCCTGTTGTGAGCCAGGCCCTATTATGGGTGCAGGGGAATAGACACTAAAACACACAAAACATTAAGCTTACATTCCAGTGGGGAGAGAGAGACAGACAGTAAACATGAGACAATATTCTATGGCAGGTGGGCTAGTGCATGGGGAAAAAATAGCAGGGAAAGGGGGAGAGGGAGGGCTATTTAAATCAGGTGTCAGGTGGACCTCTTTGAGAAGGTGACACTTGAGCTGAGACCTAAAGAAAGGGAAGCCTCCTGATTATCAGTGAGAGGAGCATTCCAGGCAGAGGGAAAGTCCCTGAGGCCGGTGCTGAAGGTGCTGTCCACGTGGACAGGAGGTGGTAGGCTCCTTCCTGGCCTCCCTGGTCCATCGCCAGTGCCCAGGGCCATACGAGGTGTTCAGGGAGGACTTGCCTGCTAACCGTTAAGTGAGGATAGCACCTGTTTTTTGCCCTGGGCATTTGCTTACTTTCCTGCAGCCGGTCCCATGTAACAACTGTCCCCATGAGTCTCAGCAGAGGGTGGGATGATCTGGAGAAGTGGAAGGGAAGCCCCCACTAATATTTAGGTGGAGATAACTAACCCAGATTCTGGCCCTCTGAGCTGGAATGGCAGCAAAAGTCAGCCCTGTAAAATGCAATGAGAGAGGTTTGATTACCAGGAGGGACCATCTAACCCATATCCCAGACTCTGAGAGGTCAGCCCACACAGGGGCCTGAGGGAGTCGGAATGAGTGCGCTCTGCACCTACTGATGGGCCCCAGCGGGATCCTGGGTGCCCAGGCGTCTGTGGTCTCTCTGCTTCACTAGATCTTGGCGGCACCTAGAATTCAGAAGTGAACTTCCCTTCAGTGAGCTCCCTTTCTGTTGCCCTGGGGTAGAAGGGCCAGGCCATGACTGTTGTCTGCATGGCCTACTTTCCTCCAGAGACAGAAGCCCAGAGTAAGGTCAAAGGGAGACCAGGTGGCCCCGGAGGAGGCGAACCCAGTTCTTTCCCAGTGCCTGCCACTTTCCTTGCTGTGGCCGAAAGGCCATTCCCTTCCCCACTGGTGTGGCCTCATCACATCCCTTTGATTAGATGAATCACCTCTAAAAATTGCTTATGTTTCATATGGTGAACTGCTCTTTTGTTCAGCGCTGAATATTTCTGTTGATTCTTGTGTCCACCTGGGCTCTTTTGAGTCCTGCTTAGACCAGCTTATGAAGGGGTTTTCAAGATGAGCACAAACTGGGCCAGAACCTGGCACAGAGGGCAGGTGAGAGTAAGGGCAACTCTGGGGGCCACTGGTTTCTTCTCCATGTCTCTCCCAGGGTCACACAGTCTCTCTCTGAGCTTGCTTTGCTCTCTTCTCTCTCCTGACCAACAGCTCCTTTGTATCTCCTTAACTCTGAGTTTCCTTTCCCTGTCTCCTAGCTTCTGTTTCCCGCTAGTTTCTGCTTTCATGTATCTGAACACACTATTGATCTGAACATCTCCTGACCTCTCCCTTTCCTCCTTTCTGTGCCTGCACCAGCTGCTAACAGCCTCATTGCTGGACTTGTTCATTCATGTTCCCAAGCTCGCTCACCTATTTTGTGCCACGGCACGTCATATGTCTCTGGATTGGTTGCTTTGGGTCATGGTCCCCTCCTGGTCCAATCAGTGGGGCCAAGAAGGGAAGGCACTAAGGGGGCCGGCACAAGGCTGTCTCTCCCACCAGTGCCCTGGGTGATGCAGGCACCACTATTAGACTGTCTGCTGGAGTCCCAGATTCATTAATTATTTTTATCTGTTTACTCATGCTTGAGTTTCATTTGTTGACCTTTGTTATTGTTGCCTAGAGGTCTTTTAAGGATCCTTAAAAATTCTTCAGCCACCCAGCTTGGTTCACTGTGGAGGCTCCTACCTAGAGGCCTGGCAGAGGGAGGGTCATTCATATTAAAACAAACAGTAAGTCATTTCCTCTTCCCTCTTTAGTCTCACCTTTCATCAAACAAGGGAGAAGGAACCATATTTAATAAACATCATCCATTAGATTAGATCAACAGTCTCCGAACATTGCAATTCTTCCAGAAAACAGTATCTCTCTTGCCCTCACAGAAGAGCATGTGGTCAAGAGGAAATTGAATAAAGTTCTTTAATCAGCTACAGTAGTATTTGAATCATTTAATTTAATGGATCTGACAACCACAATTTATTTTTTAGGCCAATTTTAGCCAACCAGGAGAGCTGGCCCAGTCTGACCCATGCTTAATAAATCACCTCCTTGCCTGACTGTAGAAAGTTTGGGGAAGAGATTTTTCTGGGGCTTTTCAAACATAATCAAAACCAATCTGCCATGCTGTGTATGCCTGGCAGGAGTCCTTGGCCATGCTCCCTTCACATGGCCCTGTGGCTGTAGAGTGAGCCCTCGGGCTGGAGGGAGCTAAGGACACAAGGCAGGGAGCTGTCACCCCCGCAGCCTGTGCTTTTTATTCCTGGCTGCAGGTTCGCATGGCCAGGAAAACAAGTCAAATCAAATTAGATGCCAGACACATGCTGCTTAGTGCATCTCACCCTCTACTGCCTCAGGCTCTTCAACACCTGCTGAAACCTCCTCATTGGAAAAAATGAAAGAGGAGCTTCTGATTCAAAGTAACACCCACTGGACCCTCGATGTGGCCTCTACCAGAGTCACGTTAAATCACCCGTGAAGTCCCAGTAAGGGGTGAAATGCAAGACCCCTCCTTCAGAACCAGTCTGACGTCAGCTGCATCTGAGCCCCTGGCAGACATCTCCTCTGACCTGCCGGGCAGATGTGGTTGGGCTGAGAAAAACCCATGGGACTTCATTCTGCTCCTACTGCAAGCAACAGCCACGTGAAATCAAGGGGCTTGATTTCAGGCCAGTCTTCCCATTTTTCTCCATCTACTCCAAAGAAACAATATGGCAGGAAGGAGGCCAGGAGACCAAGGCAGGGCTGGTGGTCTTCTTGGGAGTATGTAGCATTCTTGGAGACATAGTAGTGATAAGTAAGTGGCATTAAGAAAGGAGGAATCTGGTGTGGGTCAGTGCATGCAGGGAATTGTAAGTTTTTCGTGAAATCCAGTTTCTTAGAGTTTCTTAGTTGGGGATGTATTGACGTCAGAATAGAACCATCAACAGCCAAGGTTACAAGGGGGGGTTGTGTCCCTGCAGGGATCCAGGGAAATCCTGAGCTGGAGCCAAATGTGAGAGCCCTCCAGACCTCCTGGGAACTGTCCAGTCACAGGCAGCATCTCCATGGTGCTGGACCTGGGGCTGCTCACCCATTTTCTAGCTCTGGGCACCCCCTTCTCTGCAGATGAACCCTTGGCTCCTGCTCCCCCCCAAAACCTGAACTCACACAAGCATGACTCTGGGTTCACTAATTCTATTCATGACACTTGACCCAGTAGCTTGAGAGCCACTATTAACCAAGGAGACCCCCTTCTGGCTCCTTCGTGGGGGTCTCCAGGGGACATAGTGGCTCGTGCACTCTTGTCAAGGTCCTGGGCAGCCAGGGCCACTGGCATTTGTCAGGAAGCCCCCCCACCCCAGAACCTCCTCGGAGGGCATCTAAACAACAGCTGCCCATACTTGATAATGGGGGTGGGGACGGAGATTTGGGGGAGGGCTGGGGAAGCCCCTCCTCCCCTATTGGCACCCCAACCAGGCCTGACTTTTCCAATTAAACTTTGACTCTGCCACTTACTCCTGTGTACCCTTGAGCCCTGTTCTGAATTTCTGATCCTCAAAAGTAGAACAGGGCTAACAGGAGCCCTTCCCTTCCAGGGTTGCTGTGAAAATTGAGATAAGAGTTCGAGGGCATAAACTATTTCAGAAATAATAAAGATAATAGATCTTTTTAACCTAGATGCAACCGAGATCATAGAAAATGTAGATGAGTGTAGACTGGAGATATGATCTTGTTCTAGAAAGGTGAATATGTTTTGAATTGCCACAAGAATGAAGTACATTTCATTAAAGAAAAAAGTAAGGTAATTTATGCACAGCCCTACAAACATGACTCATAAAATAGAACTAACTATAAAACAGCTTCTCTTTGTCTCCCTTTGTCCTTTAAATGTACTTATGGAGCTACCTTTTCCCTATAGCCCCTGGATGAAATCTAAGCTAAATCGCCTACTGACCCCTTCTTCACCCCTTGGCTGATGTCTTTTTGTTCCTCCTGGAGGCTTTCTTGATCAGGCTATAAGACAACCCCATGCTGGCTCTCTCATGTCAGCAGCCACCTCTCATCCTCTGGAAGTGTTCGCTCCTCCTTTGCCCCCCTGATCTCTGGGCATGCAGACAGATCCCGACGTGGCTGCTCTCCTAGCTGCACTGCTAAGCCATCTGGCCAGCCTGTCTCCTGCCATCAGGATTTCTCTGGCATGAGTCGCCCCAGTTCACTGTGTCCCTGAAGCTCCAAAGGACATGTCTTGAGCTTTCTGCGTGGTCTCACAGGAGCTCCTTTCCCCAAGCTTGAGGTGAGGAGCAAGCATCCTTCACTATCCTCCTGGGAAGAGGAGATTCACAGCACCAACTCTCCAGATAATGCCCACAGAGCCCAGCACACTGCAAATGCCCAGTAAATGGCAGCCATCCCGGGCTCCTGATCCTGCCTCCCAGGGCTGAGGAAAGGGCTCTGTGGCCACTGGGCCTTGACTGCCCCTGTCCTAAGCAGTTCTAAGCCCTAAGTCCCAAGGGCAATCCCAGGTCCCTAAGTGACACAGTTATTGAGAAGAGAAACTGGGATTCCACTCCAAGCCAAAATTGCCTTCCTGGTCTTTGCCAACTGCCTCCAGGGAAAAGAATACTCCCCACCCCTACATTATGAGGGTAGGTGAGCAGGTGAGAAGAAAGGTGTCCCGGACAGCCACAGAAACATGGTGGATGTGGCAGTGTCCCAAGCAGGCACCAAACAACCCCCACATTGGCTGCCCTGCTGGATATGCTGTCCTGTTAAGGACCTACTCAGGGAGCCCAATGAGAGCTGAACTGTGAGGCCCCTTGCTCAGGGTGACCAAAGGGGTTTCAGGAGGTGCCAGGATTGGAGGCAGAATGAAAAACATGCCCCAGGAAACAGAAGATGAGAAAGCTGGGGAAAGGAAGGCAGTAGGTTGTAGGAGGGAGGGAGAACCCGAATCAGAGTTGTCTTGGGCACAAACCTAGGGTCTGAGGGTCAGCCCAGAAGCCCTGGGGCAGGGATCTGGGTCCTGTTTTCAGAGTGGCCCCGGAGGAGACAAATGGTCTGGAAGGCAGTGCCCTAAGAATGTCCACACCAGCAAGCCTATCTCAGATGATTAAGTGACAGCAGATAAATTTAACTAAATGTGAGTAATGGGAACACAAAGGGGAAGTGAAGAGAAATAGAATATTTTAGCAACATAAGGAAATGAGAAGAAAATGACTTTGCAATGAAATGTCAAACTTCTGTGCCTGGAGGAGATGTAATCTGGTCATTGCAGGCTTAGGGGAGCGGGGGAGTCTGTGGTTATTTCAAGAAAATTTTAATTCACTTTAATTTAATAACATATGGCCAGATTCTTTTGGGGCAATGTCAGGAGACAGAACTGGGAGTCAGAGAGTGCCAGCTCTGCTAACTGGGGTGTTTTTGGTTGTTTTACAAGGAGAAGCTGTACTTAAATTCATTTCACCTATCCATCCATTCATTCAGGGAGTGAATCTTAAAACCTGAGGATTAAGAAGACAAAAGACACAGTCTTGCCTACTCCTGCCCTCAGGAGATCCTGGTCAGTTGGGGTGACAGACAAGTGAACAGAAAGTTACAGAGTAGGGACACATTCTGGACCTAATACTTGATGCTCAATAGAAGTTTGTAGAATGAAAGCATGATTGAAAGATTGGTTCTGAAAAGGCACCAAAAAGGAGTGAATATCAAGGTGGGTCTTGAAAGATGGGTTCCCCAGCTAGGCATGTAAGTCAAGGGAAGTCCAGGTAGAAGGGACTGCATGTGACAAGGTAGAATGTACCACATGTAGCAAAGCGGTGCTGATTATAATCATGGGGCTGGAGGAGATTGCCCAGGGAGAGGGGACAGGGTGAGAAGAGGAAGAGGACAAAGAAGAGACACAGGATCCGTGGACCCTGATGAGAAATAACACCCTGAGGAAGGCATACACTGAAGACCTCCCAGTCCACTATTACTATCGCTAAAATCTCTACTGCAGCCCACAGTGCCTATTCATCTTTGGAGCTTCAACTCAGACATCGCATCCCCCAAGAAGTTTTTCTTTCTGGCTCAGGCTGGGGTGAGTCCCCCTTCCCCACACATGCTCCCAGCACACCCTGTGCCACCATCCTTGTCACGGCCCACCCCAGCCCCATGTTGGGTTCGTTTGTCTGTATGCCTGCTCATCTCCCAACTGAAGCTGCCATGCCCAGCTCTGGTGGTGCCCCGACTACATTGGTGCCTCCCTGGATCCTGGCCAGGCTGTCCTGTCTATGGGATCCCATCCTAGGGATGGACAAAGTCCATCCGGAAAAGCGGTTCCAGAAGCTGAGGTCTGAATTAAGGGCTGTTGGCTGGGTCGGAGGGTGGAGTCTGACCAAGGGAAGAGTGTTTTAGTTCATATCACATCGAACTTTTGCACTTCTAGGGGGATTCTGGAAGTGCCCTGGGTAAGAGCCCTTCTTAAGTTCCCAGAACTCTGGCTGGGAGGGGTGGGTTGTTAGGGTTATTGGGCCTGGGCAGCAAAGCCAGAGAAACATGGCCCCAGGGCAGAGAAGCCGGAATGGTTGGACCGGCGGGACGGGGAGCGGGCCCGCTGAAGCCAAGGCTCAGGACGGGGCCTAGCAGAGAGGGGCCTGTACGAAAGCCGCCTCTTTGGACAGAGCTGCCTGCGGAACACGCCGCCCAAGGGAAAAATGACAGAGCTGTAGGTGTCCTGAATGTCCGCTAGGGGGAAACAGAGGCTAAGCCAGCTGGCGGGTAGCCATGGTAACCGCAGAGCCAGCTGCTGCGTTATCCCTAGACTCTGGCAGGGAGGTAAGGAGAACGCCCAAGCAGGGTGTTGCGAATGCTCGTGGGTCTGTGGCCATCAGCTCCAGGCAAGGACGAAGGACCCAGGTGACTTTCATGTTTTCTCACCTCCACCCAAGTCACACTTTTGCCGGTTGAGCCAGGCATAGCAGTTGTGGAAGAAAAATAAAATGGGGTTTTTGATCAGCCAAACCAGATCCTTCATTTTAAAGATGAAATAGAAACCCAGAGAGGGAAAGACACTTGCTGGAGACCACACAACAGCAGTCCTGTAAATAGAGCTGAAGAGAAACTGGTGGAAAAAAGGAAGAAAAGTATGCAAATGACCAAAGACCAATCTGGCAATGTGCTCTAATTTTTTTATTACCATTTTTTAATTTAAAATGTTTTAAACACACGTGTGTATGCATATACATAATGCTGCAATGTAACAAGAATCTCTTTTAGCCGGTCACATGCATCTTTTCCTTCCTGTACCATTTTCTTCCTTCTCCAATTAGGGTCTTTTCCTTCTCTGGGCTTCTGTTGCTTCTATAAAATGAAGAAGCTGGCCTAGCTGATCTCAAAGCCCATCACTGTCTATAATAAAGCAAAGCCTTCATTTCATGAACTCAGCCCAGTTAACTGGGCACACGAATAGGTAAGGACTTCTTGGAGTGAGAGACTGCTTGGCAGCCAGATGTCTCTGTAACTGGGCCCCTGACAGGCTAGCCCAGGTCCGTTGGGTTCATGTATCTGGTTGCAATGTTGGAGGACATTAGCCATGAACAAAAACTACCTCCACGAGAATATTTGAGAGTTAGTTAACTTGCAAGTTTATTTTTAAAACTCAAAGACATTAAGAAATAGCCTCTAAACGTTCATCATGATGGGGAAAAAACTCTCAAATCCAAACATAGTTAATTCAGTAAACATCATGTGAGAGTAATCTTGTTTCATTTCTAGTCCCTCATTCTTTCTCTGCCCTCCTTCTCTATCCTGTTCTTCGCTCATTTTCTCTACTTTCTGATCTCTAAGCAAAGCCCCTTGTTTGGCTACAAGAGCCCTCAGATGCCATTTGCATCTTGGAAGGCCCAATGGGATAAATCTCCCCACACAACCAACCATATCCCAAGGTCATTGAACATCCTGGTCTCAGGGGGTACAGAGGTATCTGGGGAGAGCCTTCCTTGAGTAGACATTTTTCATGATTCCAAACCCATGAGGGGAGCCTGGGATCAAACAGACTAGGCCACAGGGTCAGGGCAAAGATGGGATGCTAGGGTGCTCCTAGGGCCCATCCCATCAACTGACAAATGAGGAGACTTAATAAACAAGGAGGCAAGTGACTGGCCTGAGGAGAACCTGTCTGGGAGAGCCAGATGGCTGAGCCAGGAGCCAAAGTGAGGTCTCCTGACCCCTGGCCCTTGTTACTTGCAGGGACTACATTGTTCCTGAGGTAACATCACTTGATTCTGGCCTGAGTCACCACAGCAGAGATGAACCAAGAGTCTGTGGGTCCCTTCAGCTTGGCTCGGGGTGGCTGGAGACCACCAGGGAGGTTTTGTGAGGCAATCTGGAGCAGCAGGGGCTCAGAAAATTTGGGCTGTAGGTGCTCAGTGAACTTTTGTTGAATTTAAAACAGTTTGGGGGGCTTGTGGAGGCTTCAAGCTTGACTTGAGTGTGGGCTGGCAGGGTCAGTAATGGTCAAGAAACTGACCAAGATCAAACCTTATCAGATGTCACCATGGGGTGTCTGTGACAAGGCCCCAGATGCTCACAACTCACTATGTGTGTCTGGGGGACTGAGTGTCCAGTTTTTCCCTTTTCTACCTTCCCTACCCTGTATGTCTGAGGAAAGAACTTTCATTAGATTGCACCAGAGACTAACTGGTACATCCATACAATATAATAGTACTCAGCAATAAAAAGAAATCAACTATTGATACATACAACGACTTAGATGGACTTCAAGGGCATTATTCTGAGTGGAAAAATAGGCCAATCTCAAAAGGTCACATACTGTATTATTCCATTTATATAACATTCTAGAAATTACAAAAGTATAGAGATGGAGAACAGACCAGTGGTTGTCATGGATTAGAGAAGGGAGCGAGGCAGGTATCACTATGACAGCACAGGGAGTTCTTTTGTGGTGATGGTAGCTTTGTGTCTTGAATGTGGTGATGGTTGTATTATTCTATACATATGATAAAGTGCCATAGAATTATACACTTAGGACATTAAAAAATACATGCAAAATAGGTAAAATCTAAGTAAGGTTTGTAGACTAGTTAATTGTATTGTGCCAATATCACTTCCCTGGTTTTGATAATGTGTTATAGTTACATAAAATGCCATTATGGGGGAAGCTGGATACTGGGTACATGGAACCTCTCTGTACTACTTTTTGTACATTCTTGTGAGTCTGTAATTACCTCAAAATAAGAATTTTAATAAAAACTGTACTAGTGAGTAGCTTTATTCTGTTTTGAATGTTTTGAGTTTGGAGGTGGTTAGCGTAATGTATCATCTAGGACTCTAGTTACAAGAGTCAGAGAAGCCATTTTAAACTGGCATAGGACAAAAAGGACATTATTGGTGCATGTGATCAAACTATGGAACAGCGGGGATAGAGCTGCACACACAAGTCCAGCTAATGTAGGAATCACACAGACAAAATTCTCTTTCTTGTTTTCTCTCTCATTCCCCTTTCCCATCCCCTTCTCCAATCCCCCATCTCCCATCCCTTCATAGAAGAGGGAGAAGAACTTCTCCCAAAGAAAGGGGGTGCTGTTACTGAGATATGAGGGAAGGGATGTTGGGCAGAGGGGGAGAAAAGATGTCCATTACAGCATGTTAAATGGCGTAACATTTTAAAAATTTATTCATTTATTTATTCAGGCTTCACCAGGCCTTAATTGCAGCATATGGGCCTCTTAGTTGCAGCATGCAGACTCTTAGTTACGGCATGCATGCGGGATGTAGTTCCCCCACCAGGGATCGAACCCGGGCCCCCTGCATTGGGAGTGCAGAGTCTTACCCACTGGACCACCAGGGGAGTCCCTAGCATATTAATTAATGAAAACAGCCGCTGAATCTATTAGAAATAAGGAAACAACTTGGTGGTACAGTTTAAAGTGCCAGTGTGGTGGCCTGCATGCACAGTGATCATCAGGTGAGTCTCAGTGCCAGCCAGGCTCTGGCCTGAAGACTAGTGGGTGGGTGGTCAACAGAGGGGCATGAGCTCTGGGGAAAAACTGTGCTGAGCCTACAGTGTCAGAGGCAGGCAGAAGAACCCATTGGAGGGCCCTTGGGACAGGATCACCAGGAACTCAACTGTAACATAGGAGGATATATGCACAGGGTCAAGAGCATGCCTGACACAAGAGGCCACTTGAATCCAGGATCTGACACTTGGTAGCCGAGTGACCTTGGCAGGTTTCTTAAATTCTCTGAACCTGTTTCCTCACATGTAAAATTGGGATGAGAATACTTCATAGGTTGTTAAATTCAGTTGATATAGTGTATGTAAAGCACCTAGCCAGGTGGAAACTGCCAGGATCTGAGTTATTGTTATGCCGATAACTTTACAGCAGTAGAGGGTCGTAGTGGCAGGCAGGTGGCGCTCGAGCCCAGCGCTCTGCCGAAGGACGCCCTGGAAGCTCCAAATTGAAGCAGGTGCTTTGGTCATATTTGAAGAGGAGGACTCGAGCGCTGAGACTCGCTTCCCCAGAGTCCCACTCGAAGCTTAGCCAAAGATCTCTCAATGGAGGGCTGAAGCTACGCAACCCCCCACTCAGCGACCCTGTCTTGTCCTCCTGGCTCGAGTGTGCCCAGAAGACAGGCGACCCGAGTTCCTTGTTGCTCCGGGAATCGCTGGTTCTCTGGCTTAACAGGGTCGGATTTGGGCGAGCTACTTTCGCCGGGTCCCGTCTCCCCTCACGAGGAGTTTTCGTGGAACCCAGCGGGTGGAACATTTTAACGAACGTTTTAAAGTGACTGCTGGAACTTGGATATTCTTGTGTTATGGGAGAGGACCCAGCCAGAAACCTGGACCCATGGCGGGCCGAGTGAGGAGTTGAAAGTCAAGTCCAAGTGGGCATTAAAAGACAGAGCAGGTAACATGGAAAACATTTAGCCTTTGCCCTGCTAAAGACAAAGTTCTGCTGAGTCTCGCATCTTCTGCTCCCCAAACAGAGGGGCAGCCTCCCGCCCACCAGCTTGCGGGGTGTGAAGAGGCTTTGGGGTACCACTAGGGTACCTGGAGGCCCCCGCTGATCTCCCTGGCCCCGCCCGCGTGCCGGGAACCTGGACTGGACCTTCAAGTCTGTCTTTTCAGCAGTAGGACTGGGGGTGTGGAGCAGATGCTGAGGCGGTTGTCATGGAGACAGAAGGGCGCGGAGAAGAAGGTGGTTCTTGATTGGCTGGGAGGCTTGTTAGGGGCAGCGGGCGCTGTGGTCAACCCGAAAGTGCAGACCTGCTTGAGGAAACTGGCCACTCGGATGTCTGCGCTTTGCGGCCAGTCTACAACCGCCCCCTGACCTTCAGCAGCAGAGCCTGGCAGCGTAGGGCCGCGCTTCCCCTGAGAGGTGCCCCGACTCTTCCATCCAGAGGGCTGACCTCCAGATGAAGGAAGGGGACTGCGCCTGGGACCCAGGAACGGCGTCCAGAGCTGTGTGAGGCTGCTCTTGGACTCCCCGCGGACCATCCCCCGATTCCTCAGCGGTTTCTGCTTCTTCCCCAGGGCTCAGAGCCCGGTGGGACCTCCGGAGCGGCAGTCAGCTGACAGGCACCAGTTACGTCGCCCATCTGTGGTGCACCCAGACCTTAGGTGGGCTGGTTCAGGAGGAGGGTTAGGGGTGGCTCTGGTTCGGTGCGGCATTTCAGAACTGTGAGGAGCCAGTGATTCCTCCCAAGTGTGCTCATCCTTCTGTTAATCTGTCTATGCAGAAATCCAAGCCAACCACCAGAGCGGTGTGAATCAAGGGGCTTTGCCCCCAAAATCTCCAGTTGGTCCCTTCTCAGGTTTTATAAATGATCCTTGAAATGGACAATTGGAAATTTTTAAATCTTAGGTTAAAAATGAATAAACGTATCTTTGCACCATTTTGCTATTCTACTGCTCTTGAGTGCTGAAGGCATATGCACGCTCAGCTCCAGCCCAGCTCGGGTCTACCTCCTATTTCTCAGAGATCCCTTCTGAGCCCTGGACCTTGTGATGAGTGACATCTCTATACACACCTCATTCTTTCAAAGGTAATCTGTCTTTTCTCTCACTACTTTTAAGATCTTCTTTGGTGTTTTTCGGTTTCACTATGATATGTCTAAGCATAAATTTCTTTTTATTTATCTGGCTTGGGATGTTGGTATTCCAGAATCTGTAGGTTTGTATCTTTCATCAGTTCAGAAAATTCTCATCCTTTATCTTTTCAAATATTACCTCAGTCCCCTTCTTTTCTTCTTCTGGAACACAGTTAGATATATTATAACTCTCTGCTTTTTTCATCTTTCCCTTCTCTTTGTCCTTTTGTGGATAATTTCCTGAGGTCTAGCTTCTGTTCACTGTTCACTGGTTTTCTCTCCAGCTATGCCTAATCTGCTGTTAACTCTGTGTGTGAAGTTTTAAATTTAACTTACTGGGACTTCCCTGGTGGCACAGTGGTTAAGAATCCGCCTGCCAATGCAAGGGACACAGGTTTGAGCCCTGGTCTGGGAGGATCCCACATGCCGCATAGCAACTAAGCCCATGCGTCACAACTACTGAGCCTGTGCTTTAGAGCCCTCAAGCCACAACTACTGAGACTGCATGCCACAACTACTGAAGCCCGCATGCCTAGAGCCCATGCTCTGCAACAAGAGAAGCCACTGCAGTGAGATGCCCATGCACCGCAACGAATAGCCCCTGCTCACCGCAACTAGAGAAAGCCCATGAGCAGCAACGAAGACCCAACACAGCCAAAAACTAATTAATTTAAAAAATAAATTTAACTTACTGTAGTTTTTCATTTATAAAAATTCTACTTGATTCTTATTCAGTTCTGTTTCATAATATTTTAACAATCTTGATCTCTACTCATATACTCAACCCTTATTTGAGTTTATTAAAATAATTTTTGAAATGTATTAGATGTATTATAGTAAATTCTGTGTTTGAGAACTCCCTCTATTTGATGTTGTTACGAATCTGATTATACAATTTTTTCCTACTGTCTGTCATTCATGGTTCCCTGTTTTCTATATGTGTTTCGTGATTCAAGACTGTGAACACATATTTCTTAGGAAGGTAGTTTCCTCCAAGCAGGATTTGTGTTTGCTTCTGCCAGATGCCTGGAAACACCATTAACCTGGGACCAATATTAACTAAAATTTTAGCTTGCAGTGTTTTAGAGCACCCAGGGACTGTGAATTCAGGTTGCAAATCCACATGGGAACCAGCTTGTGGTTACAAATTCTCAGGGGAAACATTTTCTACCTCTTCCACTCATTGCCAAGGTTTGAAACAGGCAATTTACCTTGCAGTCTCCACCAGGAGGGTGTTCACCCTTGGAGTCCCAATTTGAATTGGGGTGTGTGTGTGTGTGTCTCCTATTAGATATCCTACTTTAGGTGGGATTTGAGTTTCATCACCTGGCCCCTGTGCTTACAGGACCATGAAAAATAAAGCTCAAGTTTGCCTCATTTGGCAAATGACTTCCAGGTGAGAACTAGTTTTCAGTGATCTGTCTACCACTCTATCAGTTTTGCTTCATTTTTGGCTCTGTGTATTCCTCACCAATTTTCTAACTCACCAATCCATTTAAGAAGATTTTTATAATATTTCATCCAGCATTAAAGTTATGAAGTCACACTGGCAGAAATGGGGGTGCATTTGTGAGTTCTTTAGAGGAAACCCACAAATACCAGACTTGGGAGATCTGGCTCTGCTTCAACCTCTTCTAACCTCCTCAGCTTCTTCTCATACCCATGTAATTACACAGCCTCTAACTGTGGTGAGCTGCACCCATCCCCCACCTCCCCTGGGGGCTAAAGCCCAGTCGTTTTCCACTGCATCCACTTACTACACAAATAATGAAAATTCAGGCTACTCTCCTTACACTCAGCCTGTTCTTTAACTCCCCTTTCCCTTGCTTTGGGGAGGCCTTGGGGTAGTTTATAAACCCTCCCCTTCTTCTGGGTGCTCTCAATGTTTTCTTTCTCACATTTATCTTGGTGTGAGGGTAGAACCTCGCATTCTCCACTAGGCGGAGGGCTTGCTATCCTGAAGAATTCTTCCTTTTCTTTCCCATCCTAGTGTCCTTATACAGCCTGGGAAAGAGGGGTGGTGTTGAGGCAATGGTTAATAGAAGCAGGGAAAATTTAGAACACGGTCTGCTTCTGTAAGACCTGAGGGTGTCTAGCCCCAAATTTTTTGTCTTTTTCTTCCAGTTGTATTGAGAAATAATTGACATACAGCACAGTATAAGTTTAAGGTATACAGCATAATATTTGGACTTACATCATGAAATGATCATCACAATAAGTTTAGTGAACATCTGTCATCTCATATAGATGCAAAATGAAAGAAATAGAAATAAGATTTTATGATGAGAACTCAGGATTTACTCTCTTAACAACTTTCATATACAACATACAGCTGTGTTCATTATACGGCTCATTGTTGTACATTACATCCCTAGTACTTACTTATAACTGGAAGTTTGTATCTTTTTGACTGTCTTCATCCAATTTCCTCTCCCCCTACCCCCTGCCTCTGGTAACTACAAATATGATCTCTTTTTCTGAGTTTGTTTGTATGTTTTTTATTTGGTTTTGAAGTATAATTGATCTACAACACTATGTTAGTTCCTCTTACACAACATAGTGATTTTTTTCTATACGTTTCAAATGATCGCCACATAAATCTAGTTACATCACCCCAAAGATATTACTTTGTTATTGACTATATTCCCCACACTGTACATTTTATACCTGTGGCTCATTTATTTTGGGACTGGAAGTTTGTACCTCTTAATCTTCCTTACCTATTCTTCCCCCCTCCCCTTCTCCTCTGGTAACCACCTGTTTGTTCTCTGTATCTATAACTCTGTTTCTGTTTTATGTTTGTTCATTTGTTTTGTTTTTAAGATTCCACATACAAGTGATATCATACAGTATTTGTCTTTCTCTGACTTATTTCACTTAGCATAGTACCCTCTAGGTCCATCGATGTTGTCAAAAATGGTAAGATTTCATTCTTTTTATGGCTAATATTCTATTGTATATATACCACATTTTTATCCATTCATCTGTTGATGGGCACTTAGGTTGCTTCCATATCTTGGCCATTGTAGATAATGCTGCAATGAACATAGGGGTACAAATATCTTTTCTAATTAGTGTTTTTTGTTTTCCTTGGATAAATACCCAGGAGTGAAATTGCTGGATCATGGTAGTTCTATTTTTAATTTTTTGAAAAATCTCCAACTGTTTTTCATAGTGGCTGCAGCACTTTACATTCCCACCAACAGTGCCTGAGGGTTCCCTTTTCTCAGTGTCCTCACTAACAGTTGTCATTTGTCTTTTTTATAATAGCCATTCTCACAGCTGTGAGGTGATACCTCATTGTGGTTTTAATGTTCATTTCCTTGATGATTAGTGATGTTGAGCATCACTCATTTTCATTTCAACAGACAGCATTTTCATGTGTCTGTTGGCCATCTGTATGTCTTCTTTGGAAAAATGTCTATTCAGATCCTCTGCCCATTTTTAAAATTTGGTTGTTTGGTTTTTTGATGTTGAATTGTACGAGTTCTCTGTATATTTTGGATACTACCTCTTATTGGATATATCACTTACAAGTATCTTCTCCCATTCAGTAGGTGGTCTTTTTATTGATATTTCCTGCGCTGGGCAAAAGCTTTTTAGTTTGATGTAGCCCATTTATTTTTGCTTTACTTTCCCTTGCCTGGGGAGATATATCCAAAAAATATATGTTACTAGAACCTATGTCAAAGAGAGTACTGCCTATGTTTTCTTCTAGAAGTTTTACGATTTCAGGTTTTACATTTAAGCCTTTAATCCATTTTGAATTTATTTTTGTGCATGGTGTGAGAGATTATCTGGTTTGACTCTTTTGCATGTAGCTGTCCAGTTTTCCCAACACTATTTATCAAACAGGCTGTCTTTTCCCCATTTTATATTCTTGTTTCCTTTGTCATAAATTAATTGCCCATATAAGTGAGGGTTCATTTCTGGGCTCTCTATTCTGTTCCATTGATGTATGTGTCTGTTTTTGTGCCAATACTGTTTTGATGACTGTAGCTTGAAATCAGGGGGAGTGTGATACCTCCAGCTCTGCTCTTCTTTCTCAAGATTGTTTTGGCTATTTGGGGTCTTTTGTATTTCCATACAAATTTTAGAATTATTTTTTCTAGTTCTGTGTAAAACGCCATTTTGTCTCTCTTTTGAACGCAGAAGAATTTAATCTCAGCTCTGAGTCCTGGTTTCCAATTCTGGGACAACAGGGAAATTTTCTCTTATCCCCTCATAGTAGTAAATGACCCATTGCTCCTGCTAACCCAGTGGTTCCCATCACATTCAAAGTAAAATCCACACTCTTTATCACAGCCTGTAAAACCTTTGCTCCATCAAACCCCAGCCTACCTGTCCTACCTCTATGTCACTTACTCTCCCTCCCCCTCACTCTGCTACAGCTACATTAGGCATCAGTTTCTAAAACACATCAAGTTTGTTTCCACCGCGGGGCTTTGGCACCCTCAGTTCCTTCAGCCTGGAATTCTTTTCTCCCTCGTGTTCCAGCAGTTGCCTCATTAGGTCTCAGTCTACTGAGTTCCTGCTTCAGAGAGGCCTCCTTAGACCACTCATTCATATTTCTGAATGATGCCTTCTGTTTGTTCCACAGCATCATATTCAGGTGGCAGTGGTGGAAAGCATTATTTTTTTTAAATGTCCATCATTTTGATAAAGCATGTAACAAAAAGAACATTTACTTGCAATCATTTTCTACCATGTGAATATATGATACTCTAATGTTAAAAAATCAAGTGTAAGTCTAGGAAGTTTTTAGACTATTTGTGATATATAAAACATAGTTATAGAGCTTCCCTGGTGGCGCAGTGGTTGAGAGTCCGCCTGCCAATGCAGAGGACGCGGGTTCGTACCCCGATCCGGGAAGATCCCACATGCCACGGAGCGGCTGGGCCCGTGAGCCATGGCCGCTGAGCCTGCGCGTCCGGAGCCTGTGCTCCGTAACGGGAGAGACCACGACAGTGAGAGGCCCGCATACCGCAAAAAAAAAACAAAAAAAACAAAAAAAACCCATAATTATATAAATCTAATTCTTTGAGTTGAAATTTTCCATCATTTATTTATTTCCCCAAGTACAAAATCCTGAGCAATAGGATACCAAGTAATGAAATAACATGGCAGTGCCACAGTTTGCTTTTGAATACTGTTTGGGAGGCTACGGATTCATCTGAAGGTTTTTTGTTTTTTTCTTTCTGTAGTATCAACTATTTCATCAAGTATCTTGGCCGTAATATTCTATATATGTGGTCTGGGGAGTCAGTGTCCAAACCTTTGGTAGTGACCCACGGATGAAGACGGCATAGAATAGGCAACGTTGCCCCACTCCCTTCATTGTCTTATTCCTACAGCTGAAGTCAGTACGTGAAATTATCTTGTTGATATGTTTACGATTTTTTTTGTCAGCCTCGTCTACAGGAGTGCATACTCGCTCCCAGAAAGCAGGATCTTTCCTGACCGATCTACCGCAGTATCCCGCCCCTAACAACACGCCCCTGGCACAGAGAAGACGCTCAGTGACTGTTACTGGAATAAGCGGACGCAGGAGTACTCAAGCCCCACCCTCCGACCCGTTGGGCCCGAATAGCGGTCCCCATTGGGGCGCCTCGGAAAGCGAAGCGTCCTACCAGGCAGCCTCCGTAGGACCCATGCGCGGTGGCCGCTGGGAAGTGTAGTCGCGCGCCCGCCGCGGCCCGGCGATTACGGGAGAAAGGCTCCGCATGCGCAGGCGCACTTCCGGCTTTGCCCCGCCGCTGCAGCCATTGTCCGGCCCAGGTGCGGCGAAGGCCGCCCCTCGGATTTCAGAGTTGCAGAGGACTGAACAGGCACCGGGGACTGGAGGAGCCGGCCCGAGCCCTGGGTGGGCCTGAGGTCTCGAAATCCGTAGTCCCCAGGAGGCGGTGATTCCGAGTGCGCGGGTTGGGGCGGCACCTCCCACGGGCTTTGCGCGTGTGCGTTCGGCCGCGCCCACCATCCTGCGGGTGGGACTGGGCGTGGCCGGAGGAGGGTGTCTAGGAGGCGGCGAGCGTTTAGTTTGGGGGAGGCAGGCCCACGCAGGGCCTGCGCACCGCCCCACCTCTCTACCCTGGAGAAGTGGCTGCGGGGCGGAGGCGGGCCGGGCCTGGCGGGGCGCTGGCTGGTTGGCAGTTACAGCTGGCAGAGTGGGCCCTCTCCTCTGTCCCCAGACCCTGTCTAGGAGCCGGGCCCGGCGACGCAGGAATGGCCCCAAGGCCTCCGACGGCCAGGCCGCAGGTGAGCAGCCCGTTCCTACCCCGGGGCGTATTTGGAGTAGTCATTGTTCTCTGCTGGAGCGACCTTCCTTTCTGGCTTGCTTGCCCCGTCGCAGCCTCCTAGCCTTGCAAAACCAAGGTGTCCAGAGCTGGGGGGAAAGGGCTTCCCCAAAGGAGGGCTGGTGGGGAGGAGGGGGACCAGGGCGGGGTGGTCTTGTGGGAGGAGTTAAGAGTGGATGTATTAGGAAGTGTCAGTGTTGAGAATCTGAGGGCCAAGACAATTCCTTGAACTCTGTCCATTAGGAATCTAGAGGGTCGGGTGACAGAATAGAAAACTGTAGAGGGGAAAGTGACTGTGAGTGAAGGAGAGAGGAGCCCTAGCTTCTGACCCAGGGGCCATAGAGAGACCTTAAGGGACCAAAGAAGCCTGGTCTGGACTTGCCTAGGAAGAGCCTGGAGATGGGCTCTTCCCGAGCAAGGAGGAAAACAACAATGGAGGACGTGTCCCGTAGCTTTACATGTTTTTTTCTGCTTTAACAGAGGTATAATAATGCACATCCCCAGATGTCCGGCCTTCAACTTAATTAACATAACGCTGATTTGTGAACCCATTTATTCTTGTGAGACAGGAGGCATTTTCTGGAAGCATCACAACTCTGAGCTTACCCATTGATTTACAGACTCTTATCAGTGAAAATATAACAAAGTTCAGATGGTATTTTAATCTACACTCTTTACAATTAAGGAAAAATCACAGATTCTAGTTGCTAGGGTGTGAGACAAATCAGGTAAAAATACCAATGTTCTTTAAAAGCAGTTCACAGTAAATTAAACACAGCATATAATGCCTTTATATTTTTTTACTTCTTGTTATATGTTTTTGTTTTACAGGGGTGAGCTTTAAGGAGTAAGACAAGTAACAGTACTAGAACAAACCAGTTGTTTTGTTTGAGGAGAGCCAGAGCAAATCACTGTCATCAGCACCTTTCCGTATAAAGTGTTTCCTCAGTAGGTTTTGAGAATTCAGATGACTTAACTCACTTAACACCTCATAGGGGTGTTGATCATTTCCGCAGGGTGGGGGTGGGAGTTGCCTTTTGATGGTGAAAATGAATCTGTGTTCTGAACAGTGAACTTTAGGGACCTCTTTAAACTTCACTTTTAAAGCTGTGTTCCCCAAAGCACTCAGTTATATTCTCATGGAATGGCCTGACAGTGTTCACTTGGGTTACCTGACTTAGGCTGCAGATGATGACTGGGGATGGAGGACAGGACAGAACAGAACACTGGCCCTACAAATGGGGCTTTTCAGGCAGAAATTTCCCTTTGTCAGTGGTTCCCCTTCTCTGAGCCTGGCCCTCAGAGGGGAATGCAAAAGATGAGCAGTTGAGTCATGTGACCACTTATCCAGGAAGTTAATTTAGTGGGGGAGGACAGCCTCATGCAGAAGTATAGCACCAGAAAGGTGGTTCAAGTGTTGCTGCAGAGATCCAGGGACTGCTGTGAATGCAGAAGGGAGAGGAAATTCTGCCTGTGGGAAGAGTCAGTGGAGATTTCACCTTTGAATAGGGGCAGGGTCTGAGCCGGTGAAAATGAAGGGTGTGGGGGTAGAGCTGATTGACTGTGGGTCAGGGGTTGGGAGGCAAGAAGATGAGGGGCCTATATCTGAAACCACTGTCCTGTGTGACAGTGGGTGTGGGCTGCAGGCACCGCGTAGATGAGAATACAAGGGCGTTTGGACTTTTTTCTCTTTGGCCTTGGTAATCCATTCATTCATTCATACAGCAGATAGTCATTGAACCCCTATGAAGTGTTAAGACACTTTTCTAGGTGGTTGGTATACATTAGTGGACAAAATTTATAATGGTCTTTGCTCTCTTGGAGCTTACATCTTAGAAGGAAGAGGCAAATAAGTAAGGAAATTGTATGATATCCTAGAAAGCATCAGTACCCTAGAAAAAAGATAAAAGGTAGGACTTCCCTGGTGGTGCAGTGATTGAGAGTCCGCCTGCTGATGCAGGGGACACGGGTTCGTGCCCCGATCCGGGAAGATCCCACATGCCGCGGAGCGGCTAGGCCTGTGAGCCATGGCCGGTGAGCCTGCGCGTCTGGAGCCTGTGCTCCGCGACGTGAGAGGCCCGCGTAACGCAAAAAAAAAAAAAAAAAAAGATAAAAGGTAGAGAAGAATAAGGGGAATTGAGTAGGGAACTGGGGGCTTGTGGTAGGAGTGCTATTTATTTATTCATTCATTTATGTCTGCTGCGTTGGGTCTTCGTGGCTGCATGCAGGCTTTCTGTAGTTGTGGCGAGTGGGGGTTACTCTTCGTTGCGGTGCACGGGCTTCTCATTGCGGTGGCTTCTCTTGTTGTGGAGCATGGGCTCTAGGCATGCGGGCTTTCGTAGTTGCGGCGCCTGGGCTCTAGGATACGTGGGCTTCAGTAGTTGCAGCACACGGGCTCAGTAGTTGTGGTGCACGGGCTTTGTTGCTCCACAGCATGTGGGATCTTCCTGGACCAGGGATCGAACCCATGTCTCCTGCATTGGCAGGCGTATTCTTAACCACTGGGCCACGAGGGAAGTCCAAGGAGTGCAATTTAAATAGGGTGGTCAGGATAAGCCTTATCCTTATTGAGATACCATCTGAGCAGACTTGAAGGAAGTGTGGGAGTTAACAACATTCAGGTCTGGGGGAGAGTGTTCTGGGTAGAGGGAACAGTGGGATGTGTGTCTGGTGTATTCAAGGAGCTGCAAGGAGGCTATTGTAGCTTGAGCCAATGATTTTGAGCAGGGAACTGTACAGTTTCTTAGTTTTACAGATGGCTGTGAATGATGTGCAGGAGCAAGAGTTTGAAAGTTGGGACTCCTGTGGTTGAGACCTTCTCCCAGAGCTTAGCTAACAAATACCTAAAGTGGTCTCACAGTGGGAGGGGAATGGGAGCAGAGACGGGCTGGGCGGAATACCCCCAAAATCGTTGTGTTCTATGGATTGTTAGTAACTATAGCTGTGTAAACAACTATGCATTCTTTTTTTTGTTATATGTGTACTATGTTTTTAGTTAGGATTTTTTTTTTTTTAAGAAGATGTTGGGGGTAGGAGTTTATTAATTTATTTATATTTATTTTTGCTGTGTTGGGTCTTCACTTCTGTCCGAGGGCTTTCTCCAGCTGTGGCAAGCGGGGGCCACTCCTCATCGCAGTGCGCGGGCCTCTCACCATCATGGCCTCTCCTGTTGTGGAGCACAGGCTCCAGACGCGCAGGCTCAGTAGCTGTGGCTCACGGGCCCAGTTGCTTCGCAGCATGTGGGATCCTCCCAGACCAGGGCTTGAACCTGTGTCCCCTGCATTAGCAGGCAGACCCTCAACCACTGCGCCACCAGGGAAGCCGTTAGTTAGGATTTTGAAAAGGTGTTTACCATTCTTTTTTTTTTTTAACCATTCTTAAAGTTGAAGCCACCAGAAAAGTAAGAAATGGGGAAAGTTTTATAAGAAAAAGCTGCTTATGGAGACCAGGTGTCTTGGTGTTCTATCTTGAAGGGGAGGAAATGCAGAGGGACAGGCCCTGGTCTCTATTGACTTCAGATCCCAAGAGAGTTCTGTGGTTCGGTCATCAGAATTGAACAGACCCAGCAAAAGCTGGCTCAGGCCACAAACTCAGATGAGATGCTCCAGGGAAACCAAGCCACTTGTTGAACCAGGTCAGGATGTTTGTGGCCGGGGATATTCAAGCTCCCTCCATACAGAGGTCCCCTTTCTTAACCTCTTCCTGAGCTGACTGGTGCTGGTCTTTAAGCTTCAGCTCAGACCCTCCTTCCCTTGGGTAAGGTCAAGTGCCTCTCTTGTGCATTCCTGTAGCACCTATGTACACTTGTCATAGTAGTGTCTCGTGTCATATGGAGTGGTGTGCTTACCCATCCGTCTCGTACTGGGCTTTCTGCTTTTCTAGAGAAGGGCCACCTGACTCCTTTCATCCTTTGCTCCAAAGTACACACACAGTAAGTGGGTGTCACATGAGCGAACATTAATAACCACTTAACCCCAGGCAGTGATTTTATACTTTCTGCATTTTCTGCTCATCACATAGCAAAAATGTAATTTTTCCAGTTGCAGTGATGCTAATTTTCTGATAAAGCAATTGAATGAAACAGTGTGACTTACGCTGTGCGCGGGCCTCCTCTAGTTGCAGCAAGCGGGGGCCACCCTTTGTGGCAGTGTGTGGCCTTCTCCTTGCAGTGGCTTCTCCTGTTGTAGAGCATGGGCTCCAGGCACATGGGCTTCAGAAGTTGTGGCATATGGGCTCAGCAGTTGTGGCTCACGGGCTGTAGAGTGCGGGCTTCAGTAGTTGTGGCATGTGGGCTCAGTAGTTGTGGCACGCGGGCTTATTTGCCCCATGGCATGTGGGATCTTAGTTCCCCAACCAGGGATCGAACCTGGGTGCCCTGCATTGGAAGGCAAATTCTTAACCTCTGGACCACCAGGGAAGTCCCCTCAATTATAACATTTTAAATTTCATCTGATTTTTATGAGGATTTTTCTTTTGTTTTTTTAAATCACTTTTATGGTTGTATTATACTGCTTTGTATGATATACTAAAATTTATTTAACCATTTTTCAGAGGACATTTAGGTTGCTTCTGAAGTTTCTGCTATTACAAATAATACTGGGATAAAATCCCATTGGTTACAATAGATAATTAAAAAAAATTTTTTTTTACGAGAGAGATCTTTGGCAGGTTTTGATGGCGTGCTTATCCTTAATTTGTAGAAACATTCAGATTGCTTTTCATCTTTTTCTGTCTTTTGAAAGAATTTGCCTATAAAACATTTCGATCCAGGATTTTTATAAAGAGGATGACTTGGGAACAGTTTTCTCTGTTTCTTCCTCAATTATTTTCTCTCCTTTTTTGTGTCAACATTGGTGATTTAGGATTTAAAAATTATCCACTTCACTAAGATCTTTCACATTTCTTAACACACTGCTGGGTATTTTACTGGTTTATCCTCTTATTTTAATTTTAATTTAATATTATCATTATTTTTTAAATTAATTTATTATTTATTTATTTATTTTTGGCTGTGTTGGGTCTTTGTCGCTGTGTGCGGGCTTTCTCTAGTTGTGGTGAGCAGGGGTTACTCTTCGTTGCATTGTGCAGGCTTCTCACTGTGGTGGCTTTTCTTGTTGCAGAGCGCAGTCTCTAGGTGCACAGGCTTCGGTAGTTGTGGCACACGGACTTAGTTGCTCTGCGGCATGTGGGATCTCCCCGGACCAGGGATCGAACCCGTGTCCCCTGCATTAGCAGGTGGATTCTTAACCACTGTGCCACCAGGGAAGTCCCTCCCCTTAGTTTTAAATTGATATATTTTTTTATTTCTTCTTTTAGTATATTTGTCACAGGTTTTTTTGTTCAGCCAGTATTTAAGAGGAGCCAGCTTTTAGATTTGGCTGTTAATGCCCCTAGTATTTATAATCCAAGAATAGAATTCACTAATCTGTAATTTTTTTTTAATCCTCAAAATGACTCCTCATTTTCCTTTGGTAAGAATTACCCAGACTCTATTCATTCACTCAGCAGACATTTTTAGAATGCCTGCTCTGTGCCAGGTGGTATTCTTAACCAGGGTCACGCTTCAGAACCAGTCAGGAGAAGGTACCTGCTTCCTGTGGGGTGGCAGTAAGGCTTCAATGAGAAAATTTAGCGAGGGGGTGCGTGCCCTGCAGTGAATGCTCAATAAATGTTAGTTGTTGCTTTTTTATAATGAATCACGTAAGGAGCTTTTAAATGTTGCCTGGTAGGGCCCTTCATGCATGGCCAGTTTTTCCAAATTGCCCCTGTGATTGTGGAAAATTCCAACATGCCTAGTTTTGGAAATACTGAAATGAAAAGGAGTTTGAGAAATTGTTGAGGGAGAAAAACATGAAAATATAGCTATAGTTCTGAAACTGAGATGTGGACCAAATACTAAAGGTGGCAGGGATCTGGAAAAGCTTCAGAAGGGAAGGGACCATTGAACTGGTTCTAGAAGGATGACTTGGAATTTATCCTGTAGAGCTGAGGGAAGAAAGTACATGATGGTCAGAATAGGATGTACAAAGGCAAGGAAACATGGAAGAGAATGATGTAATCAGGGCAAAGAGTCCACTTGTCAGAAGCATGGGGTGTGTGGCAGCAGGCAGAATTTAAGAGAAAGATGATTCTGTCACCTAGAGAGAATGGCCTGAGGTGGAGATCTGGAACAACCTAGAACAGTGTTGTCCAAAACAAGCATAAGCTACATGGATAATTTTAAATTTTTTAGTAGCCACGATGTAGAAAGAATCAGGGGAAGTTAATTTTAGTAATGCATACTATTTAACCTCATATAGCCAAAATCTTATCATTTCTACATGAATAACTTTTTAAATTATTAATGAGATGTTTTATTTTTTTTTTTTTTTGGTACTAAGTCTTTGAAATCCAGTGTTTTATACTTAACTGCACATCCTAATTTGGACTAGCCACATTACTAGTGCTCAGTATTCACATGTGGCAAGTGGCTACCATATTAGACAACATAGATCTAGACCATTAGGCCATTGCCTGGCCCAATGGCATTGTTGGCAAGGAGGATTTAAGCTGGGTTTGAAAGGTGAAGGGAAGGGACTGAATGTAGGAGACATTTTTGAGGCTGTTGGTGATTCTACGGCATAAAGGAAAAAGGAAGAGTCAAGGGTGAAGTCCAGGTTTCCAGTTGGGATACTATAGATGATGATGCCATTAGCGTCAGTAGGGCATCTGTGTATGTGTGTGAAGGTTAACAGTAATGTTACTTCTCTCTGTATGCACTTGTTAGGGATGCTGTTAACTCTCAGCTTACCAAACTGTTACTGTCCAGTATCATAGAGCACCGAGTACTTGAGTGAAAATGCCACACTGTATCCCAGTAAATTTAATGTATTCTAACTGGTTAAAGTAACTTGGTCTTAGAGGGGGGTAGCTTTTATATTACTGTAATTGTATATAACATAAAAATTATATACAATAGTTATATTAAATTAATAAATAAAAATGTTACATGTAGTATAAACACAATATTTAAAAACATGTGATTTAAATAACTAGATTATTTTTACTCATTAGCTTCCAGGCTCTGGTTTTGAGCTTTGCAAAGTTGCAAAACTACAAAGTTTCCTGAGTTATAGTTTTAGGGGATTTCTCCTGCAGGGCTGGTATATGCTAGAGTTGCAGGAGTGTGTCTTTTTATAGTTGGACATATCCTTTCTGGATGTACTCTTTCACCCTTCTGCTCTTAAAACTCTTATTTCTTCAGTTCAGGAAATCCATGTTACAGATGAGAAAATTGGATCTCCAGGAGGTCTGTGATTTGCCCAAGGATATTACACACTTAACTTCTTAACTTAGTATGTGCTGTTTCCAGTTCTTTGCTTTGGGCTCCATCATTTGGCCAAGGTCCTCTTTATGTCAGCATGAGGAAGGGGAACATTTAATACTTCTTGTTAGTTTTTAAAAGGTGTTGATTATGAGGTCCAGTTAAATCTGGAAGAAGGGTAAGCAGTGTTTACAAGACATCACTGGATCATTTTATTACAGTCTGAGGTGTGACCTGCATTGGATGCCCTAAAGTTGATTTGATTCAGAGTGGCTAACTCACACCAAGGATCTCAGAGTACATTTTACCTATTTAATCTTGCAGACCACTGACTGTCCATTATGTACCAAAATGGTTCTGGCCAGTGGAGATTCGAAGGCGCCTGAGACAAGGTCTTGACCCTCTAGAAGCACAGTGAACAATAGGTAACATTTGCCATAAGGTAGTGTCTTATGAGCTGTGCTGAAGAGAGGCCTAGGGAGGGGAGCTGGGGGGCGGGGGTTAGCCTAGACCTGGAGGTAGAAATGGAGCCCCTGAGGAGAGAACTTGGTGGGAGAGTGTTAGCAGGCAGAGGAGGGAAGGCCCAACATTTTGAAGCAGCACTTGCAGAAGAGAAAGAGATCTTTTTTTTCAAGGAGGTGTAAGTGTTCTGCACACTGAATCATGGTGTACAAGGGGAAGAGAAGCCAGAGCTGAGGCTGCAGAAATAAGGTGAGGACTAGGTTGGAAGAGCTCAGAAGCTCACACTAAGGAGTCTAGTTTTTAATCTCAAGGAAAACTTATTAAATATTTATGGAGCCCCCACTATGTGCCCAGCCTCTTGTAGCCAATGGAGATTCAGCCATAAAGAAAATAGGTAATATTCCTACTCTCCTGGAATTTACATTCTGCTATGGGATGCAGACTGTAAACAAATAAAATATGACACGTCAGGTGTAAGGACTATGAAAAAGGAAAAGAACAGAGAGTGACAGTGCAAGGTTGCGGGAGGGGGGGCGCTGTTTTATATAGCGTGGTCAAGGATGTTGGCTCTGGTGAGGTAACGTTTGAACAAAAAGCGGAAGGAAGTGAGTGGGGAGCCACATGCATGTCTGCAGGAAGAGGCTTCCAAGTCAAGGAACAGGCAGAGTGAAGACCTCAAGGCAGAAGCATGTGTGGTACGTTCCAGGAGTTGTAAGGAGGGCAGGATGAGTAAAGGTAAGAGAGCAGTAGGTTGGGGATGAGGTTCAAAATGAAGTCAGGGAGATAGTGGGGGGCCAGATTGTGAAGGGCTGTGTAGCTACTATCGAGACCTTGGCTTTTACTTGGGATAAATTGGGATACCATTGGAGGCTTTTTTTTGCGGGGGGGGGATGCCATTGGAGGCTTTTAAGCAAAGGAATGACTTGCTCTGAAAGGTTTTAACAAGATGAGTCTAGTAGTTATATGAAAGACAGACTTGGGAGGGGTGGGGCATGAGTGGAAAAGGAGAGACAAGGTAGGAGATAGTAGCAGTGATCCAGGTAAGAGGTGATGGTGGCATGGACTAGGGTGAGGGCAGTAAGAATAGGGAAAAGTGGGAAGAAATTAAAGGTTTGTATGCATGATCAAATTTGTTTTAGAGAAGTGACTCTGATAGTACACAGGAAAGAGTTGGTGGAACCGTGAGTAGTAGAACAGAAGTTACTTGTCCTGCCAGGGCAAGAAATGAGTGGCCTGGACTAGACATTTGTTTACTGGTCAGCACATTCTTTAACATTAGTTCAACCTATTTGGGGAAGCAGAATAAAGTCAGGAGGCCATGTGTTAAATACAGGGAACCAGTGAAGCAAAGGAATCCAGATTGGCTGCCAACTCTGTGTTCCTAAACCAAAGGGGCTGTAAGTTTAGAGGACAGAGTAGGAGTGGAAAGGTGTTACTTCTCACAGCCTAACTTAAAATGTCTGCTTTGGTCCAAACCTTTTCTCTGCTAGCCATGTGCATCCCAAATCCAGCCTCCCTTCTCTAACTTCTCAGTATCTGGGCTGGATTCCCACTCTTTTTTCTCCCATCCTAATGGTACTTACCTCTTAAGGCCCAGTGCATAGCCTACCTTGAAGATTCTCTCCTGTACCCAGTTTTCCCTGCCCAGAACGCTGGTAGCACCCACTTTACTATGTATTGTCTCATATCATGCTCTAATAAACAACACATTTTAAAATAAACTGAAACCTATTCAAGGACTGCAGTGTTTTTCTTTTGCATTTTTATTCTGCCATGGTGCATATGGTAAAGCCAGGCGCCTAGTAAATATCTAGTGTCTTTTTTTTTAGGATCTAGTATCATCTTACCTGGCACAGTCAGATCCCTGACCTCTGTCAGAAAAATCTGCCACGTTTCAACCCTTCTCTGTTCTTGTGGGGACACAGCCGCAGTGTTGAGCAGAAATGTGATATGGAGGAGGCACTGTTGTGTACGGATGCAATCATGCACCTCACCCAGTAGGAGATGGGGCCACTCTCCTTTTCTCTAAAATTCAAATCTCAGCTATCTCCTTAAGGCTCAACTCAGTCAGGAAACAGATATTTAGTGTTGGGTCAGGTACTTGCTAGACATTGGTATTCTAGAGTTTAAAAAAAAGGAAAAGTAGAGTCCCTGCTCTCACGATGCTCACCATCTAACTAGGAAAACAAGCATTAAGTAGATTATTAGGTCTATTTCAATTGTGGATGCGCAAAGTGGCTTAAAGCACATGATATGGGGATTGACCCTCCAGTGGGGGATCAGAAAACCTCACTGAAGATCTGCTAACCTACACCTGAAGTATGGAATTAGCAAGGGAAAGATGGATGGGAGGGTGGAGAGAGAATTATATCTTCCAGGAAACAGAAGTCCAATTCAGCTATAGCTAAGCACATGGGAGGAGGGCATGGAATAAGGTAGAAACCTTCACGTAACTTTCCCTCACTGCTCCAGTGAACTCATGGCTCTGCTTTCAGTGTCTTTTCATGCTGATTGTCTTTACATACTTTATTATGTACTTCTTGAGGTAGAAATCTAACCAGGACCAAAGGAGATATTTCAAGTTGGGCATAGTGACAGGTGTCCCATGGCTTAACAAGGCCTGGTGAGGCAAGACAGAAATCAACCTGTGAGCATCAGAACGGACTATTCAGAGGCACGAGAGTCCTCAGCCAATTTCAGTGGGTGTTGAGGAGGAAGTGATTGGAGTGGAGTAAAGCATGAAAAAATCTTTGACCTAGAAATTCCAATTCTAGCTAGCTAGCCTACAGGAATTCTAATATATTTGCACAAAGAGTGTGTATTGCAGTAATGTTTGTAATAGCAAAATATTGGAACTAATCCAAATATCATAATAACTGGTCGGGCTTCCCTGGTGGCGCAGTGGTTGAGAGTCCGCCTGCCAATGCAGGGGACACGGGTTCGTGCCCTGGTCCGGGAAGATCCCACATGCCGCGGAGCGGCTAGGCCCGTGAGCCATGGCCGCTGAGCCTGCGAGTCCGGAGCCTGTGCTCCGCAACGGGAGAGGCCACAACAGTGAGAGGCCCGCATACCGCAAAAAAAAAAGAACTGGTCCATTTATTCATTCACCAAGTTTTTCTCAGCATCCACTATGTGCTGGCCATCGGTCTAGGCACTGGGGGGCATATAGCTGTGAATAAGATAGGTAAAGTCCTTATTCTCATGGGACTTGCAATTGGGGAGACAGAAAAGCTAACAAATCTCAGATAACGATTAGAAGTACAAGTGTCCTTTTTCATCTGAATCTATTTGGTTCCTGAGTTCAGGTGGCAGGAATTTGGACAGTGAGCGATACCTGTTTTAGGAGAAAAATTAAGCATGATAATATGATGCATAGTAAATTAGAGGGAGGTGCTAAGACACCTTTTCTGAGGCGGCGATCCTGGACCTGAGACCTAAATGTGGTTTAGGTTGACTGATTGTCAACCATGTCGCGATCCCAAGGCCCAGGGTGGGAACAGGCTTGATATATTCAGGGCAAGGTCAGCATGGCCAGAGCCCAGTGGGTGATGGGGGAGTTTGAATCTTGTTCCTAGTACAGTGGGGTGCTGTGGGTTTTAGGCAATGGGTGTCTTATGGTACAGCTGTACTCTGCGGTGCTATGAAGCAATTCAAAGAAATAAGGTGAAATTATACATAACACTAAGGAAAGACTTCCAAGATACATAGCTAAATGTGAAAAGCAGGATGTAGAACAATTTATATGATATTTCACAAAACAAGACTGTGTGTGTGTGTGTGCGTGTGTGTGTGTAAAACATGGAAAGGGACTGTTAAGTGTATACACCAAACTGTTAACAATGGTTGTTTGTAGGGAGTTTGTGGGATTGGTGATGGGGGTGAAGGAGGGCTGTCACTTTTTATTCCCTGCTGTATTTGGGCTTTGTAATGGGCAGTGAGGAATTGGTGATTGTATAGGAAAGGCTTGGCTTTGAAGGGAACAAGAAGAAAACTAAGTAGGCTTACAGGATTGCGGGACACATTGCCTCTCATGACTTTCCTGCCTGCCATATTAGATTCTCTATAAAATTGTGTAACAACTAGTATATTTAACCCAACATTGCCTCCTCAGGATATCACACGTGTGATCACCATTTGTGATAGACCCTACAGTAGGTTCCCAGTTTTGCCATGGGAACATTTGTGGGGTTGATCCCTACTTGATTAGGAATGTGTTCCTACAGGAATCGGTGACATTTAAAGATGTGGCTGTGAACTTCACCCAGGAAGAATGGCACCACATGGATCCCGCTCAGAGACGCTTGTACAGGGATGTGATGCTGGAGAACTATAGCCACTTGGTTTCTCTTGGTAAGGACCACATCTCATTGTCTATGTATTGGTGGGTCTTTCCTTTCTCAGTTGCTAAGGTTGTGGGACTCATAGTTTGGGTGACTGTGAGCAGAGTGTACAGGGTTAGAGTTTGTTCATCTTGCTGGGACCCAGCTTTATGGGTTTCTGAGCCTGCTCTTTAGGTAAAAGGTCTTTCTTTTGCAGAACTGGAAATAGGCCATTTGATTGCATGACTCTTCAAGTTGCACCATTTTTTCCCTTCAGAGTTCCTGAGGATCAAGGCCTAATACTGACTTGTAGAGGGTTCTTTGTCTACTTGCACAAACAACCAAATCTTGTGTATTTACCCATGAGCAGGATATCAAGTTTCCAAGCCAGAGGTGATCTTCAAATTGGAGCAAGGAGAAGAGCCATGGATAGCAGAGGGAGAAATCCAAAGACCTTTCTGTCCAGGTAAATGAGGGAGAATCAAGCATGTAGGACAATGGCACAGCTGAGGGAGAGGGAAGCACCTTCAGATTGCTGCCTTGGGAGCACCTAGACCTGTAGAAGAGGTTGGACCGTCTCCTGGATGACACACCTCTATATGTCTCCCTTCTCCATTAGGGTGTCTTGCTGCTGGTAGGTCTTGGAAGAAAAGGTACTTCTTTTTCCTTTCTGAAAGTAACCCTTTGTCCTACACTCAGAATACCATCTGTCCCTATCCTATATCCCTACTTCTATTTTCTCCTTTGGTGTCCTCAGTCCGCCTTCATTATTTAGAGATCTCTTTTCTTACTCATTCAGACATTAATTGAACTTCCATATCTCCTCCTTGTTTTTTCTTGCTGCTTTCACTGTCGAATGCCCCAGACTTGTAGGAAATACCCATAACCTTGATTCTCCCTCCCTCCAGACTTCTTCCCCTGACTGCACTCCTGTACCACCTGTCTGGCGAGCAACACCATCCTCCTTCCGTCCTGCACTCCTGTCCATTTCCTCCCTCCACAGTTCCTGGAGTATCATCCTCTCCTGGTTTCCCCACTCATTCAATGCTTCTTGGCTTTCGGTCTTTGGCTTTTCTTGCTTTTCCCTCTTAGTGAATCTACCTTAAGGAGCCTGCCTTCCAGCTTCCTCTCCTTTCTTTCTATATTACCTCCCTATAAAAGGGTGCCTGCCTTCTGGTAGTTGCAGCTCTTTATTGTGTGCTGTAGACTCAGAATCATCCTTACTTGTACCCTGGTCACTTTTATTTTCTTCTCACAGGACCCCTCCACTTGTAAGTCCCACAACGTTCTTATTAGAGGTGTAAAATCTAGATTAATCATCTTGCATCTCCAGTCAGCACATATTGCTACATTGCCCATTATCCATTTCTCCCCTTGCCCATTAGAAATTACCAGGATTCCAGTCCCTCAGGCCAGACACCATAGTCAGTCTAGTCTTTTTCTTTCAACCCAAGTTATTTTCCTCCTTTGAGAAGTATCTTAGGTTTTCCTCCCTTTTAACTTGGACTGGTGACATCCTAAACCAAACCCCAGACTTAGATTATTATAATTCCCAGTTGAAATTGCTCACTGAATCTTATCTTTTTGTAATCCATACTGGATTTTTTAAATCATACTTTTATTGAGATATAATTCACATACCATAAAATTCACCCTTTTAAAGTGTACATTTCAGTGGTTGTTTTGGATATGTACAGAGTTGTGCAGCCATCACCACTATCTAAGCAGTACATGTTCGGCACCCCAATAAGAAATCTTATACGCACTAGCAGTCACTTTCCATTCCCCATACTCCCCAGCTCCTGGCAGCCATTAATCTACTTTTTATCTCTATGGATTTGCCTATTCTGGATATTTTCTATATATGGAATCATAATATGTAACCCTTTGTGACTGACTTCTTTCACTTAGCATAACGTTTCAAGGTTCATTCATGTTGTAGCATGTATTAGAACTTCATTCCTTTGTATTGCTGAGTAATATTTTATTGTATGGATATATCACATTTTGTTTATCTATTCATCACTTCATGGACCATATTGGATTTTAATGCTTTATCTTCCTAAACCAGCCACCTCTGAAAGAACTTTGCTATTACTCCCTGTAGCTCATTATAGGAAGCAGAAACTCCCTTGATTTAAAGGTCCCCATCATCCCTTCCGGTATTATCTTTCTATTCCTGCTAAAAAAAGCTCCACCTAGTTTAAACTTTTTCTTGATGTTCTCTGTAAGTAGCATATAGTTTCCCTCATTAGATAATACTTTGTGCCTATCCAAAACCATCTATTCTTTAAGTTCAAGGTCTGTCTAATCCATAAAACTTAATATATGCTAATATATGCTTAATATATGCTTAATATGCTAATATATTTATTTGTTTCTTCCTTGATCACAAATACCATTTATATCATCTCTACCACACAAATTCAGATTTAATATGTGCCATCTGATGGGTTTTTTCTTAAGTCATCAAAAGATTGAGTCTTGTTTTTATTCTTAGATTTTAAGCTCCTGGAGAGTCTATTATATTATATTTCTAAATATTTTCTATTTGTATTGCAGAGCATATAGAAGGCAGTCAGCAAATTACTTGATTGATTGTTATGGAATCTTGCTGGGAGAGAACTTTCTCATTCATTCATTCCAACAAACATTTCTTGAATGTCCGACTGAGAAGGATTCTAAAAGGAGTACAAAGCATTCTCTGTCCTCAGAAATTTAGAATTGAGTCTTGTTCCAGGGTAAGGAATTTGGGAGTTTAGGGCTCCTTAGTTACTGGGGTATTTTTTCCCCTCCTAATATTTTATTATGCAAATTTTCAAATATTTGAGAAGTTGAAAAAATTATACAGTGAACACCATATACCTACCACCATGGTGCTATAGTTGTTAACATGTTGTTATATTTGCTTTGTCACTTCGTCATATCTCTTCGTCTATTAATCTGTCTTACCTTTGATGCATTTCCTAGTGAGTTGCAGACATGAGTACATTTCACCCCTACGTGCTTCAGCATGTATATATCATTGGCTAGAGTTCAATATTTGTTCATAGTTCTTTTTTTTTAGAAAATATTATATACAGTGAAATATATACCTCTTATATATGTACCATCCATTTGATTTTGACAAGTGCATTCTCCCATCCAACCGAAACTTCTGTTGATATGGAACATCTCCGTCATTCCAGAAACCTCCCTCCCCTTAGTTTTTAAAAGGTTACCTTTCTTAGAACCTAGACATTAATTTTCTGCTATTAGTATTCTGAGGTTAAACAGAGGTTTAGAGATAGGTTTTTTAGGCAGATTAAAATAAATTGTTTTTGGTTAAGAGAGGTGATTAATGTAGAATCAGAACTCAAATAGACTAAAATCACAGCTCCGTGTGTAAGGGCAAGGATTATTTGCCTCCTGAAATATTACTTTTTTTTCTCTTTGGGAAGTATAGCCCTTGATCTCGGGTTATGTCAAAGAATCATTTCAGTTAGATCACTGGCTGTAGATTTTCTCTGCAGGGTTTGAAGATCTGAAGCCTCAGAGGGGACTTTAAAGAAATTATGAAATGAATGTATTAGGAAGATAGATTTCGTGGCAGTTTGTAAAATGGCCAAGAGGCATGGATAGCAGATAGGACTCTGCAAGACAGACCATGATCCTATTCCATTTGTATCTGTGCCTAACTCTCTCTTGCTCACCTGTTCCCTACTCCCTAACAAGCCCTCCTACATGGGCTTCCTCATTCTGGACTTATTCTTCTCTCTGGATCTGCAGTCTGCATTGTCACCTCTCTCCACTCTTCCTTTCTCCATTTTGGGTCTTCTCCTGAAGCTACAGGACTAATTTCAAAACATAGTGATGTATAACATATCTCTTTCACTTCCTCATTCCTGTAGCAGTTTGTTTTAACAGGAGGGAATAGGGGACTTTTGCACTTTGGATTTCTTTCAGACTGGAGGACCAGGCCTGAAGCCAAATCTTCAAATCAGCAGAGCATATCTGAAGTATCCCTTAGCACAGATGATCCCTCATGTGCCACATTAGAAGACACTTGGGATGTTAATGGCCAGTTAGAGAGGCACAAGGAAAACTGGAAGAGACATTTGGGGCCAGATGCATCCACCCAGAAGAAAATAATCACACCAGAGGAAGCTTGTGAGCAAAATAAATTTGTTGAAAATTCTAGATTGAACACAGACCTGGTTACACAACTGAACATTCCTCCAAGGTCTAATGAATGTGATACACTTGGGAGCAATTTGGGACATAATTCAGACTTACTCAGTCAGAATAATACCCTTGCAAAAAAGAAACCTTATAAATGTAATAAATGTAGAAAAGCCTTTATTCATAGGTCATCACTGACTAAACATGAGAAAACTCATAAAGGAGATGGAACTTTCCCCAACGGTACAGATCAGGGAATTTATCCTGGAAAGAAACACCATGAATGTACTGACTGTGGGAAAACCTTCCTCTGGAAGACACAACTTACTGAGCATCAGAGAATTCACACTGGGGAGAAACCCTTTGAATGCAATGTGTGTGGGAAGGCCTTCAGGCATAGCTCATCCCTCGGTCAGCATGAGAATGCTCATACTGGAGAGAAACCCTATCAGTGTAGTCTCTGTGGGAAAGCCTTCCAGCGCAGCTCCTCCCTTGTTCAACACCAGAGAATTCACACTGGAGAGAAACCATATCGATGTAATTTGTGTGGTAGGTCGTTTAGGCATGGCACATCCCTCACTCAGCACGAGGTCACACATAGTGGAGAGAAACCCTTCCAATGTAAGGAATGTGGGAAAGCCTTTAGTCGGTGTTCTTCCCTTGTGCAGCATGAGAGGACTCACACAGGAGAGAAACCTTTTGAATGTAGCATATGTGGGAGGGCTTTTGGTCAGAGCCCATCCCTTTATAAACATATGAGGATTCATAAGAGAGGCAAACCTTACCAAAGCAGTAACTACAGCATAGATTTCAAGAGCTCATCTCTTACTCAAGATGAAAACACTCTCACTGAAGTGAAATCCTATCATTGCAATGACTGTGGGGAAGACTTCAGTCACATTACAGACTTCTCTGACCATCAGAGGATCCACACTGGAGAAAACCCCTATGATTGTGAGCAGGCCTTTAGTCAACAATCTATTTCTCACCCTGGTGAGAAACCCTATCAATGTAATGTATGTGGGAAAGCTTTCAAAAGGAGTACGAGTTTCATAGAGCATCACAGAATTCATACTGGAGAAAAACCCTATGAATGTAATGAATGTGGAGAAGCCTTCAGTCGACGCTCATCACTGACTCAACATGAGAGAACACACACTGGAGAGAAACCCTATGAATGTATCGACTGTGGTAAAGCCTTCAGTCAGAGTTCATCCCTCATTCAGCATGAGAGAACTCATACCGGAGAAAAACCCTATGAATGTAATGAATGTGGGCGAGCTTTCCGAAAGAAAACTAATCTGCATGATCATCAGAGAATCCATACTGGAGAAAAACCCTACGCTTGTAAGGAATGTGGGAAAAACTTCAGTCGAAGCTCAGCTCTTACTAAACATCAGAGAATTCATACACGAAATAAACTCTAGGAACCTTGACATTAGGGAATGTGCCAAAAGCTTTAGCTAAAATATTGTTCTTATTCAGTATCAGAGGATTCTTACTGGAGAGAAAGCTTGAGAATGTCATGAATTGTGTGTGTGTATGTGTGCACATTGTGTGTGGAGAAAGCTCTGTGCTAGTAGACAGTGTTTTTTTTAATAAAAGCCACATTCTCTGGGA
The DNA here is from genome assembly GCF_008692025.1 of Phocoena sinus. Taxonomy (NCBI): domain Eukaryota; kingdom Metazoa; phylum Chordata; class Mammalia; order Artiodactyla; family Phocoenidae; genus Phocoena; species Phocoena sinus. The sequence continues at coordinate 41,230,002 of NC_045781.1, forward strand.
CTTCCCTGGTGGTCCAGTGGTTATAAGACTCCACGCTTCCAACTGCAGGGGCACAGGTTCGATCTCTAGTCGGTGAAGATCCTGCGTGCCATGTGGTGCAGCCAAAAAAGAGAAAAAAAAAAAAGGGAAAAAAATAAAAGCCACATTCTCAGATCTGATTACAGACGTGTGTAAAAACAACTACAAACATATAACCTGTTAGAAATGGTATGCCTATATATTGGACTTTGTAAATTTTTTGAATATATGTTTGCAGGAGATCACCAACTTTCAACAATTTAACTTGTAACTCTCACTGTTTACAGCTTTTTAAAAAAATAAATAAAACTCCCATGGTAGTGACCAAAACTCATTTTTAAATTGCTTGACAGCTGCATTCAACTGCAGCTCTTACGTTAAATTTACCATGGAAACCAGTTTCACCTCCAGGAATTCACCATTCAAAGAATTAGATCAGCTGGTCCAACCGCTTCATTGTACAGATGAAGAAACTGAAAGCCAAAGATGTGAAGTGGTTGCACAGCATGATACAGTTTATAGCGGCAAAGCTGGGTGGAAAATGCAGGTCTCCTGGATCTTTGGCCTCATGGTCTTGCCACTGAAAAGATATTTTGGAATTCAGGGCTTTAAAATAAGTTTTAAAATAAATCAGATGCACAAATTTTTAATGAACGCTCAGGAGTTGAATACTTTGGGAATTCATAAAAGCATAAGAGGCAGCAAGACATATGCAAATTTGTCACACACTTATTTAAAGCAGCTTGTTGGAAGCTTACAAACCAAAATGTTAGAAATTATAAATAGTTGAACTACTAATGACTTTTTTCTTTTCCCAAGTATCATACTTCAGCTAAGGTATGTCAGTTTCATAGAATTAATAAGTCTTCCTACTGTGCTTTTCGTGATCCTCCCATGAAAAAGCACTGCCCCAAGCTTCCTGTATTGATTTGATCAATGGGAAAACAACACAGAACTAAGAGAAAAAAAGTTCCCCAAATTGGGCTTCCCTGGTGGCGCAGTGGTTGAGAGTCCACCTCTGGATGCAGGGGACACGGGTTCGTGCCCTGGTCCGGGAAGATCCCACATGCCGCGGAGCGGCTGGGCCCGTGAGCCATGGCTGCTGAGCCTGCATGTCCGGAGCCTGTGCTCTGCGACGGGAGAGGCCACAGCAGTAAGAGGCCCGTGTACCGCAAAAAAAAAAAATTCCTCAAATTAATTTTACTGTAGAGAAGTATAAATCCAATTATCCATTGCCATAAAATTTGCCTTTAAATCAGTTTATGGAATCATCATGTAGTGGGTCATTTTGTGTGCCAAGGAAATTTTCACCGTTAAAAAATTAACTTTTATGGCTCTGTGGTGCCTTACCATCAGTAAAGTGTGAGGTAAGCTTCAATAGCCCACTCTAATCCTTAATATCCCCTAAAGCCTCCCATGGCCTGTTCTAAAGGAATTTCCAGAATCTTTGTTCGTTCATTGGCACCAGTAGTGCAGAGAAATTTGGAAGCGACTGTAGAAATTGACCCTTTTCATGAAAGAGCCTCTGTTCCCCCCAAGATAAGCAAATTTTCCTGCCCTAATGATGAATCCTGGGGAGGAGTGATATGGGGTGGTGTTGATGGTGAACCTTTCCTACTGGCTTCTTTGCATGCTAGGTGGCAGGATCCATCATTTTTGTCTCATCCTGGACAACATGAGGCAGCTCCCAAACATCCTTCATAATTCTCTGCAGGAAAAATGTGCCTGGGGCCTGCAATGTGGGAAGTCCAGCCCAGTGAGTTTGTCGTATGTGGAGCAAGATGGGATGCTCTATAGCAGATCTGCCCTTCCAAGACTTTAACCATTCAAAAATACCTTGTTTATGATGTTCCACGCTTAGCATACGCCACAATGCCAAGACCGTGCCTGTGTTGTCTGATACATAGTTTGACAATGGGCAATTCTACTCGGAACCTCCTCTACTGATTGGCTAGGATGCCTATCAGGAACTCATTTTTCTGTTGATTGTTTGGGGATCCCCATAGTGGATTTTTTGCAAGAATGGCATGAATTGTAACCAGTTGAGTGCTACGCAGCTGTTGTGGAAGTTTATAAAGACTTAGTTCCAGAAGACCTAAAGGAGACCACTGGTTTGTGTGTGCAGCCTGGCCTAGATCCAACCAGTCTCTGAATCTCAGCATATCATCATTGGCAGGGAGGGCACCCAGGATGTATGTATGGCTGATTGAGCAGAGGATTCTCTAGTCCCAGCAACCATGCACCATGCACTTAATGAACACCGAGCTTCTAGGCCATATGAAATATATCCTTGTAACATTGTTGTATTATTTCAATAAATAGCCTTCTTAGTTGAATGGGAGTCAGTTTGTCTTTTTCCATTTTCAGAACTTGGCTAAGATTAAAGAGTGGTGCATCAAGGAAGAGGGATTAACTGCTAAACTCATCACAGCCAGGTGAGTTAATAGCATTTATTGATTGCTTACTACTTGAAAGACATTGTGCTAAGTACTATATAGCCATCATTTCATTTAATCCTTACAGGTCCCCTAATAGGTCTTGTGGTGTCTTGTCTTTGCCCAGCTTTTTCCCCACTCTTCCTCTTGTAACAATGCCTGCTGTACTGACCACAGGAACACAAGTCAGGACATCCTGGGGCTCAGTGATAGTTCCAGGAACAATTGAGCCAATCAGAGTCCTTTGACAGAATTTTTTCAAAATAGATTTAGCAAGGATACTTTAATTTGAGGTTGCTAGGCTGGTAAGGTGAAGGCCTAAAGTTGCCTGGAGCCTGATTCCTTACCAGAGCGGGGAGGTCTGTTGTAGCAGGAGAGGATGCAGCTGCCATGATGGTGTTCTCATTTCTCATTCCTGAGGTCCTTGGACTGGGCTCAATTTCTGAAGCTCTTCTGGGATTCAGTGGGCTCCCCACTATCAGTTGAATGAGTCCCCCTTTGTTATATTTCTGTTGCTTGCATTAAAGAAACTTAATGCATGTATTATATCTTTGTTTTATAATGGGGAGAAAAACCCAGAGAGGTAAAGTACTGCCCATGGCAGATTCAGACTTGGAACCCAGAACTGCCTGGCTGCAAAGGCAGAGCTCTTAACCTCTAAATTTCATGTCTCCAGAGCCATGCTATGTTCAAAGAGATGCATGTAACACAGTGTCGTTTGGGGGTGAGTGGATGAAGGGATATGGTGATAGGTTAGACGGGAGACCAAGTGGAAGCAAAATGATGAAGGGCCTTGGGATGTTTTTTTTGACTGTTTCAGTAAATTAAATCCCCCAGATTCACCCACACCCTCACACTTTAATATATAAGTTATTTGCATTTGCCTAGACTGTAGATAAAATCTTGTCTCATACTTAAATAAAAAACTTTCTTACAAATACTTTTCATGTTGCTACACAGTCTCATGATCCCATTAACAAACTCCCTACTGTTGCAATAATATTTGGATAGTTTGGGGCATTGGTTTTATAATGACATTGAATACTTTCACCTTTTTAAGCACCCCCAGTTTTTTTTTCTATAGAATTTTTTCTTAAAATATCCAGAGTGAGATAAATATCCAAAATGGGATTACTGGGTCAGCATGTATAGGTAAGTATAACCAGGTGTGAGATTCATGCAAGAATAAACTAGTTACAATAGTGCAGGAGTAATAGCTTCAAAATTGCAAAAGGGAAACGAGAAAACCAGTGTCCTACTCCTGGTGCCTGGGTGTATGTGGGGAAGGGCCCCAAGGTAGGCACTATGTCTGCCAGAGCATCTAGCACTTCTCTGTGCCAGCATGGATAATAAAACAATTCTGCAGTTATTAGGCATATTGATGCTGGTGATGCTTGGTTCTTTATAGCTGCAGTGGGCTTTTATAAATACTGAAATAGTTAATTCCTACCTGTTAAAAATGCAAATGTCACATCAGGGAAGGTTTTAATGACTGCCTGGCTAAATTGGTCTCCTTTTAAATTTTCATGGATTATTGTTAATGTCCTTCACCTTACCACAATTTGTATTTTTGATTATTTGTTTTCTCCCCACCCCACAGTAGATTGTGAGTGCCAGGAAGGCAGAGTCCACATCTATTTTGCTAACATTTTTTGTTCCCTTGATTATCACAATGCCAGGCACACAATAGGTACTTAATATAGTCTTGTTAGCAGTATAGTGGAGATATGTTGATAGAGAAAGAAGGCTAGTTTTTCAAAATGAAAAGATGCTCAATCTTGAAATCAGAATACTGCAAAACAGTGAGATACTATTTCATATCCATTAGGCTGGCAAAAAATTTAGAAGTCTGGCAGGGGGAAACTGAGAACTTTTATACACTGCTAGTGAGAGGGTTAATTAGTATAATCATTTGGGGGAGTAATTTGGTAATATCCAGTAAAATTGAAGTTAAGCATACTTGATGACCCATTGATTCCACTTCTAGATCTATGTGGTAGAGTAGAAGTACTCCCATGTGAGCACAAAGACATGTACAAGGATGATTATTGCAGCAGTGTTTGAAATAGTAAATATATGGACACAACATAAATGTCTGACAGTAAGTGAATGGGTTAATAAACCGTGGCATATTCTTAATATAATACAGTACTTCAGTAAAGAAACCAGAGCATCTGGAAACGAAAAAACATTCTAACTCGCCTATTCCGCTCCTGCACCCATGCAGCTAAATGTGGCTGCAGGAAACAGAGCCACAGTGACTAGTCGCACTTTAAATCCCTGACTGCTAACCTCAGGCATTTGTTTCCCTCGTCCAGTCGTTGTCCCAGTCTCCTAAGGTACTGTTGTATAGCTTCTGTCTTCTCAACCTCCAGCACTTCACCCCAGTCCTTACTCAGCTGGTGACCTTGTTTCCTAGATAACAGGAAAATAAAAGCAACCAGAAGGTAACTACTCACCTACGTGCATCTTGTCCCTGTGCTCTTCCTTTCTTTCCTGCTACTGTGGTTGACACTTTGTTCTCTTATCTAAGACCAGCTTCTCTCTGGTGTATTAGATCCTGTTCATAAACTAGAACATCATTCTTACAGTTGTCCTCTTTCCTGCATCTTTTTTTTCTTGTCTACTGAATTTTTCCTATCAGCATAATAACGTGATTTTTCTCATCTTAAATCTATATTTGTAAATATATTTAAATATTACACACACACACACACACACACACACACACACACACACACACACACACACACACACACACACACACAGCATCCCCCTCCACCTGCCACTTCATTCCCTAGTTAATAGGAATATTCCTCAATAGAGGTGTCTAATACTCATTGTCTCCAATTCCTCTCCTTCCAGTCTCTCTTGCACCCCCTCCAATTAGGTCTTTGTTTCTGCTTTTGTCAGAGGGTCACTGATGGACTCCATGTGGCTAAATCCAGTCGTATTTTTTCAGTCCTTTTTTTTTTTTTTTTTTACGGTACGCGAGCCTCTCACTGCCGTGGCCTATCCCGTTGTGGAGCACAGGCTCCGGACGTGCAGGCTCAGCGGCCATGGCTCACAGGCCCAGCCGCTCCGCGGCATGTGGGATCTTCCCGGACCGAGGCACGAACCCGCGTCCCCCACATCGGCAGGCGGACTCTCAACCACTGCGCCACCAGGGAAGCCCTTTTCAGTCCTTTAACTTGACCTGTCAGCATTATTTGGTACAGTTGATCACTTCCTCATCCTTGGCTTCCAGGTTATCACACCTAGATTTCCTTATACTTTATTGACAGCTACTTCTCCCAAGTTCTATATCTTCCCTTGCTCTAGACATAGGAATTCTTCTAGGGCTCCATCTTTGGATCTCTCTTCTTTTTCTACAGTCACCCTCATTGGGGCTCTCATCTACTCGCAAGACTTTAAATACCTGCTTGAAAATTTTATCTCCAGCCCAAGATTCCATACTCATAACCAACTGCCTACTTGACACCTCCACTTGGATTTCTAACAGACATCTCAAATTTAATATGTCCAAAAATGAACTAGCTCATGATCTCCCCTTCCCACCCTCATCATAAGCATGTTCCTACCTCAGCCTTCCCATCTGGGAAGAGGCAACCCCATCCTTCCAGTTGCTCAAGTCCCAAACTGGGGAACCATTCTTGATACCTTTCTTTCACACCCCACGTCCAAGGTTCAGTAAGTTCAGTCTGCCAGCTTGCAGGATATATGTGGATGGCCATTTCTTGTTGCCTCTACCATCCTAGGCCAAGTCACCATCATCATCTACGGTCCAGATATTTGCAATAAATAGCCTCCTAGTTGGTTTCCCTGCTTCCACCCGTGCCTCTCTATGTTCGAAGTTCAGCAGCCAGAGTGACACTGTAAAAGTCTAAGATTGTGTCACTCATCTTCTCAAAGCCCTCAAATAGCTCTCCACGAATAAAGACTAAAGTAAAAGCCCTATGCAGTACTGCCACTACGTGCCACCCTCCTGTATTATCTGTCTGACTCACCACTCGTCTTCTTTCTTGATCACTGTACTACGGCTCCACCAAACTCTCTGCAGTAACTTAAACACCCACAGCAAGCTTCCACTTCAGACGCTTTGCATTTGCTATTGACTCTTCCTGGAATCCTCTTCTTCTAAATGTCACCTGGTTTGGTTCCTCACCTCCTGCAGATCTTTGTTCAGTGAACCCTTCTTTGACTATCCTATTGAAATAGTAATCCCCTGGAATTCCCTGGTGGTTCAGTGGTTAGGACTCAGGGTTTTCACTGCCAAGGGCGCAGGTTCAATCCCTGGTCAGGGAACTAAGATCCCACAAGCCCCTTGACATGGCCAAAAAAAAAAAAAAAAAAAGCAATCCCCCTGCATGGCATGCTCCACCTCCCTTCCCAGCTTCATTTTCTCCATAATACCTACCACCACCTGACATTTACTTGTTCATTGTATGTCCTTCTCAAGAAGGTAAGCTCTGTGAGAGTAGAGATTTTGGGGGGTGTAAATTTTATTGAAGCACAACATATTTACAGAAAAGTATAAAAATAGCAAGTGAGCAGCTTGATGATTGAGAACAACAACTTGCGTATCTTGTTCAGTCCTCTGTACCCAGTACAGGAGATACTCAAATGTTTAATGAATGGTTGAACTGAGTGTACATGTTACTAACAAGGCTAACATTGAAAACAATTGAAAATAAAGTTGCAGAGGGATTACATACAGTGTGATAAAACTTTTAAAAATCCATATCACCTATTTTTTTTATCAACTCATATGAAGTAAAAGTAGGAAAGTATTAAAATACCAGCTTCAGAGTGGTGGTTTCCTCAGTAGCTAGTGGGGAAAGGGTTGGGAAGGGATAAAAGAAGACACATTTTTTTAATAAAAAAGCAAATCTGTCAAATTATTAATATTTGTTAAAAGAGGCTGATGCATATTTGTTGTATGTGTCTCTGTGAATGTTAAACTCTTTTACAGTTAGTCTGCCTCCCTGCTCTTACCTGGTCCCTTCTCATACAAAGCCACTTCCCTAGTTCCCCTCGGTACCATGAGCCTGTCTGACCTGTGCATCTAGCATGTCTGAAGCATTTAGGAGAAGGAATGATGGGCATTCATGCTCCCAAGGGCGAGAAGTCTGATCCAAGCCCAAGAAAGTGTCGGTCTTGGTACTGTCAAAGTCAAAGTATTCCTCCTCTCTAGAAATGTCATTTGAGGGAATAATTAAAAAGAAGGGGAGGGCAGGGGCACAGAGGGCTTCCTGTAGATAAGCAACATAAGTGATTATTGGCAGGAGTTGGTGGAAGGAAAGAACCAATTTTTGCTAGCAAATTGTAGGGAAAGCCCTGTAATTTTGGAAAAACACTTTTTTTTTTGGACAAACATTTTAATGGATAAAGGAGCCAAGAAATTTGGACCTGATATAAAGATGGTATTTTATTCTGATATGACCAGATAAGTATTAGTTGTAGTAATTAATGGAGGTTTTGTTTTACCATGTGCTTTAAGAAACTAGCAATTACCAATTGTTCTTGAATTTTAATACTCATTTTCAGAAGTTAAGAGTTGTCAGAGTTTTGGCATGGACTTTTCTTAGAATTTCTTTCTAAGTTGGCTTAGAATTGCTGATAAAGCCTGAAAGGTGAAAAAAGTCATATTCCCCTACATTCTAAAGGGTACCACAAGGACTGGACACATGCTCCCACAGGATTCACTAGGAAGTGAGAAATTCACAACCTCTCATTCCTAGGCCCCCACTGACAAATAACCGTGCAACAGGGTCAGATCCAGAGGAGGGGATCCTTGTGGTGGTAGGGTGAGTCCCCTGGCCCTCCCCACAGGGCCGCGGGAATCAGGCACCAAGAGAATGACTGGAGATATTGTGGGCATCTGACATCACTGGAGCTTGCTGTCTTTATCTCCAGCAAAACCACAAGCCCACTTCAGGGCTACTACTCCGAGTTCTTAGGAGAGCTTGCACGTGCGCCTGAAGAGTGGGTATTCGGTGGTAAGGAGGTGGGGGGGAATGTGACAGACAGGTGCCTGCAACTGTCTGGAGATTTCTGAATGGAGGGGTGTTCTGGTGGAGTAACCCCACCAGCAGAATGTGAAGGCCTCTGAGCATCCGCCTTTGTGCTGTGCCTTGGAAAAAAAGGACAGGCCCACTCTCTCCGATTTCTTTGCTGTCAGAGGTCACAAAACAGGATTTCAGTGGATCCTGGGTGGGGTGACCCTATGTATTACTGATCAGCTAAACCAGGACCATCGAGCTCATTCTCAAGGGGGAGCTAACCAGACGGGAAGCTGGGACTGTGCTGACAAACTGGGAGATATGTTTATCCTACGCCTGAGCTCCCCGGAGGAAAGAAGTCAGAGGGTGGGCAGGAGCAATGGTTCTGTGTCCCAGGGGCTGCCCCACCAAACTAGTGACCCACCTGGAGAGGGGGTGGAGGTGAGGACAGAACTAGGCTACCCCTCTCTGAGTGAATATAGTGGGCTGGGATGAAGCTGCACACAGCCCACAGACTGGCGCGCATCTCCTGTGAGGAGGCCGCCTGCTGGGGCAGGCCACCGGCCCTGGGCCCAACAGGACTGACACAGCGGACCGGCACCTTCCTTCTTAGCCCTCACCTGACCCACGCGGGCTGGGCATGCGGGCATCTAAGAATCAGGTATGAATTTCGAGTTTTGAACTGGTCTCAACTAAGTTTTAATAACCGTAAGTAAGCACAAAATTGCTTTTTCTCAGGTTATGAGCTCCTAAAGGGGATTTGATAGCCTGGCGAGGGCGAGAAAGCCGTTTAAAATGGTGACACCAGACAGATTAGGTTTATACCACCAAATTTAGACTTAATAATAGAAAATCTGGGTGTTCCTTTTAAAGAGGTGTCAAAGGAAGCCCACTTGGACTTCCCTGTGGGTCCAGTGGTTAAGACCACGCTTCCACTGCAGGGGACAGGGGTTCCATCCCTGGTGGGGGAACTAAGATCCCGCATGCCTCCGGGCCAAAACCCACTTGCGTCCCCTAACACTGTAGGAGTGCTGGGTAGGGAGTGTAGTCCACCTAGTGCGGGCCACCCGCTTGCAAAGGGAGCAGCCTCCCAGGTCTCCAGGCGCTGCGCGGCTGCAGACTACATTTCCCGAAAGCCTTGGCGGTGGTGCGCTTCGGTTCCTGGTTTGACGTATTCCGCCTCTGACTGGGGCGCTCGTGGGAGAGGAATGTGGCCCTGGCTCATGCTATGGTCATTTTCGACATGCGCAGAGGCGAATGCGTGCCGCTTGGTGTTCGCTCCCTCTTAAGAAAGTGAAGAGGCAAGAGCTCGAGCGCGCGCAGGGTATTTGCCCTGCACTCTGCTCCCGGGGCCAGGCCATCTCCTATCACGTGATCTGCTGGACAATTTGGGGGGACGTTGAATCATATGAGGTAGTCTAGGTAAGTGGAGAAGCTTAAGGTAACAATAGCTCCCCTCTCTGAAAAAAAAGTTTGGCTTTTCCTGAGGGGCTGTAAGTTTCTACTCCCCCGAAACACGGTCATAAAACCAGAAACACCATCTCCTTTTCCTCTCTCCTCCCGTCTGCTCTCTTCCTCGGTACAGGAAGCGTCCTGTGCAGCTAGGCTGGAGGGAGAATAATGAAGCCTTGAGTGAAGGGTTACACTCATGGTAATGGTAGTCTAGGTAATTAGGACCAACTCTTCCATGGAAAATAACTTAAGCTGGATGAAACGTTGAAAAAAGCATTGCAAAGAGCTAACAGGAGAGTGAAGAATTAAGGGTCAGACTCTAGGAGAAGCAAGAGACTAAAGTCATAATCCCAACACTCAAAGCTGCTTTTGCCTGAAGGCATTTGCTGGTGGAAAGAGACACCTGTGAAAGCCAGCAGTAAAGTTGGTGGACTTGCAGTATAAGGCGTACAAGTGTAAAAGTGTTGAAAGCTGGGAGTCTGAATAATCACCCCACATTTGAACTGGGACCCCAAATGAAGACATGCTCAAGAAAATGTTAAACAGGAGATAAGCCCTGGCATAGACATGTCTCCCAAATTCAGGTTGTCTTGGAGGTGTAGAGATCCTCAGCCTTCAAACTCTATAACATTGACCTAGTGGTGTGCCCGGGTGTCTGACAAAAGCAAATGGAAATGATCCTTAGAGAAGGGTATCATCATCGTAGACATCAAAGTACTCACACACACACTTCATTTTTAGTAACTTCCAGCACATTCTCAAAGATAACTAGATACACAAGGACATAAGAAATCGTGAAAGAACATGCAGAATTAATAAACAAACACAGACCCAAACACTTCTGGAATAATCAGAGAAAGAGTATAAAATAGCAATTCTTAGTATTTTTAAAGAGATAAAAGACAAGGTTGAAAATATCTACAAAAACAAGCTTTAAAAATTGGCCTAGCAGTTTAGAAAAAATAACCAAATAGATTGTTTTTTTTTTAAAAAAAAAAGCTAATTTAGGGCTTCCCTGGTGGCGCAGTGGTTGGGAGTCTGCCTGCCGATGCAGGGGACGCGGGTTTGTGCCCCGGTCTGGGAGGATTCCACGTGCCGCGGAGCGGCTGGGCCCGTGGGCTGTGGCCGCTGGGCCTGCGCGTCCCTCAGTGGGAGAGGCCACAGCGGTGGGAGGCCCGCGTACCGCAAAAAAAAAAAAAAAAAAAGCTAATTTAAAAAAACAATAGCTATCTGTTTGGACAGCAAATTAAACATAAAAGAAGAGAGAATGAACTGGAATATCGGTGAGAAGAAATTGTCCAGAAACTATTATTGCACAGAGACAATGAGATGGAAAGTATAGAAGACAAAGTAAAATACCTTAAGCCATTGGGTAGAAAACCCAACATAAATTTAATCAGATTCCCAGAAGGAAAATACCGAACAATCTATATGAAAAACATACCAAGCTACAGATTCAAGAAGCCCAATGAAACTCAAGGAGCACAAATAAAAATAAGTCCACAACAGATACATCACGGTGAAACAATAAAATATAAAAGGTAAATAAAATCTTAAAAGCAATTAGAGAAAAAGATCAATTAACTTCAAGAAGTAACATCTGACTTCCCAATAGCATCTGTGGAAGCCATACGAATGGGGAATGAAATCTTCATTGTGCTTAAAATATCTGTCAACCTAGAAGTATGTATACAGCAAAATCTTTCAGGAATGGAGACACAAGTATCTTATACAGCTAAAAACGGTCAATACTTCTTGCTCTCTGAGAGACCTGGCGCAAACTTCTTTTAAATGGGGCTACCATTGTCCCACCTGTTGGGACTTAATGCTGGGATTGAGTTAATATCTGTATAGGACTTTGCTCCTTGCCCGCTCGTAGTTGGTGTTCTTTAAAATGTTTGGTCCCAAGGTGAACAAGCTGGGATTGTGGGGGTGCTGCCCTTGCGGGGAACTCTCCCCGAGCGCGTCCTGATGGGAGCGAGTGCTGCAGGGTCCTGCTGCCCGTCTCCCGGCCCGGACAACGCGTGCCTGCCGGTGGCCACGAGGGGGCGATGCCACACCGCAGTGGGTGCCCGGGAGGCCACAGAACTTGCACCAGGTGAGCCTATTGCCGGCTTCCTCTCCTCTTTCTTCTTTCCCTTCCCGCCTTTAAAGGATGATGGAATTTTCGCAGCATCTACATAACGATATACTCCATCCACAAGGGATGCACCTGAGGGGGAGAGATCTGGAACACCTGGCAATAGGGCCGATCAGCGTCAGCGTCGGCTGTGGTCAGACCTGCAAATCTCAGGCAACACTGTCATAAATAATGCAGGAGGGGCTCAGTACCTCCGTGGGCAAAGTGGGTTTTTTTCCCACAACTTTTTCTTCAAAAAAAATTCAAACAGAAACGTTTTCAAAACTGTACAATCAACAAACATTCATATATCTTTCATCTGGATTCACTGTCAATCCAATTTGCCAGGTTATTTACACACACATTTTATTTTGTTTTGGCTGAACCGTTTTAGACCTACTTGCAGACATCCTGACACTTTACACCTAAAATACTTCACCCTGCATCTCCTAAGATCAAGGACATTCTCACATGCAGCCACAATACCATTATCACACCTGAGACGCTCAGCATGGATATAATTAAATACAATTAAATGATATACAGTTCCATATTTAAATTTCCCCAATTATTCCAGTTTTGTCCTGTATAGCTGTAAATTTGTTTTGTTTGTGATCCAGGACCTGATCAATGGTCACCTCATTTTTTCTTTCATGACTTTTTTTTTTTTTTTTTTTTTTGCAGTATGCGGGCCTCTCACTGTTACAGTGGCCTCTCCCGTTGCGGAGCACAGGCTCCGGACCCGCAGGCTCAGCGGCCATGGCTCATGGGCCCAGCCGCTCCGCGGCATATGGGATCTTCCCAGACCGGGGCACGAGCCCGTGTCCCCTGCATCGGCAGGCGGACTCTCAACCACTGCACCACCAGGGAAGCCCCTTTCATGACATTTTTGAAGAGTCCAGGGAAGTTGTCTTGTAGAAGAGTCTACCATCTGAATCTGTCGCCTATTTATTCTTTATGATTAGATTCAAGAAAGTCAGTTTTGTGTAAATACTGCATAGGCCATGTTATCTTTTTCCCATTACATCGTATCAGGAGGCCCATCACATAGGCCTGGACTATATTAGTGACACTAAGTTTGATCACTGGGCTACATGTGACAGTTTCCTGTCATAAACAATACTCTTTAAACATTAACTCCCCATTTCCCCCTCTCCAGCCCTTGTCAGTTATACCACCATTATACTTTCTATGATTTTGACTACTCTAAATACCTCATATATTTATTTATTTATTTTTGGCTGTGTTGGGTCTCCGTTTCTGTGCGAGGGCTTTCTCTAGTTGCGGCAAGCGGGGGCCACTCTTCATCGTGGTGTGCGGGCCTCTCCCTGTCGCGGCCTCTCTTGTTGCAGAGCACAGGGTCCAGACGCGCAGGCTCAGTAGTTGTGGCTCACGGGCCTAGTTGCTCCGCGGCATGTGGGATCTTCCCAGACCAGGGCTCGAACCCATGTCCCCTGCATTAACAGGCAGATTCTCAACCACTGCGCCACCAGGGAAGCCCTAAATACCTTGTATAAGTGGAATCATACAGTATTTTTCTTTTTGTGAGTTGCTTATTTCACTTAGAATAATGTCTTGAAGTTTTATCCATGTTATAGCATATTACAGAATTTCCTTCCTTTTTAAGGCCAAATAATATTCCGTGGAGTGTATTGGATTGGTCAAAAAGTTTCTTTCGGGCTTTTCTGTAACACCGTACAGAAAAACCCAGAGGAACTTTTTGGCCAACCCAATATATACCACTTTTCGGTAATCTATTCATCAATCAGACACTTGGGTTGCTCCCATGTTTTAGCTATTGTGAATAATGCTACTATGAACATGGGTGTACAAATGTCTCTTCAAGACCCTGAAGAGGGTCTTGGATAATTCTTAATTCTTTTGGATATAGAATTGCTGGCTCATATGGTAATTCTATTTTTAATTTTTTGAGGAACTTCCATACTGCTTTCTACAGCGACTGAACCATTTTACATTCCTACTAACTGCACAAGGGTTCCAGTTTCTCCACATCCTTGTCAACACTTACTGTTTTCTGGGGTTTTTTTAAAATAAATTTATTTATTTATTTTTTGGCTGCGTTGGTTCTTGGATGCTCTGTCGCGGTGCGTGGGCTTCTCGTTGCGGTGGCTTCTCTTGTTGCGGAGCACAGGCTCTAGGCGCATGGGCTCTAGAGCTCAGGCCCAGTAGTTGTGGTGCACGGGCTTAGTTGCTCTACGGCTTGTGGGATCTTCCCAAGGCAGACTCTCGACCACTGCGCCACCAGGGAAGCCCCACAAAATTTTAAAAAACAAAATGTAGTGGTTTTTAAAAAAATGTTTATTTATTTATTGTCTGTGTTGGGTCTTTGTTGCTGCCTTAGGGCTTTCTCTATTTGCAGAGAGCGGGGCTTCTCCTGTTGCGGAGCACGGGCTCTAGGTGCACGGGCTTCAGTAGTTGTGGCTCATGGGCTCTAGAGCGCTGGCTCAGTAGCTGTGGCTCATGGGCTTAGTTGCTCCACGCATGTGGGATCTTCCCGGACCAGGGATGCAACCTGTGTCCCCTGCATTGGCAGGCCATTCTTATCCACTGCGCCACCAGGGAAGCCCAAAATGTAGTTTCTTAAAGAAAAAAAAACTTTAATTTATTGAGCAACTACTAGGTTCAAAAAGCTTAACATTCATTATCTACTTTAATCCTCACTTCACCCCTTTAATCACTTGCCACCACTCTGCCCTTTGTCTACTCCACTCCAGTCACACTGGCCTCCCTACTGCCTTCTTTTTTGGGGGGGCGGGGAGGGCGTGGCTGTGTTGGGTCTTTGTTGCTGTGTGTGGGCTTTCTCTAGTTGCGGTGAGCAGTGGCTACTCTTACTTGTGGTGCGTGGGCTTCTCATTATGGTCACCCCTTACCCGGCTCCCTTTAATGTGAGGAACCTGCCCGCAGAGCGGGCGCGTTCGGTGGGGCCGAGCTAAGACTGTGTCCAAGGCGTGCACGAGGGCTCCATCGCCCCTTCCATCTCCAGGGAATCTCCGGAGTAGCCCCCACCGGCCTCAACACATGGGAATCGGCGGTCACCGACGTAGAGCTGGCCGCCACTCGAACTCCCCTCCCCCCCAATCCATCCCCGCTCCCCACGCCCCTTCTCCGGCTCGCCACTCTCGGCGCTCGCCTCTCTCCGCCCTGGCCCCACGTGCGCGCGTGCTCGGGTGCTCTGCCCGGGAAGTGCTGGCGGGAGCAGCGACAGCGGCGGGAGGTTCGGTTGTCGCCCGTTGCAGCATGGCGCCGTGCTTGTTGGCCGCCATTGCAGGTCAGGCTGCAGGGAGGGAGGGCCGAGCCTGGAATGGGGGCGAGGGTGCGAGGGAGCGGGAAACTAGGGAGCTGGGGCCGGGCGGGGCACGCGGCTCGAGGAGAAGAATGGCGAGCCGAGGGGCACGGAGCAGGGGAGCGGCGGGCGGGGGAGGGGAGGCCGGGAAGGGGGAGGGGAATGGGGAGGGCCGTGCAGAGGTGAGGGCGACCCAGAGGGGCCCCTGGTAGGAAGGCTGGGAGTTTGGAGAAGGGAGCAATGTGGAGTCAGAAGGCGGAGGGAAGGAAGGGAGCGAGCAGGGCAGAGCGGGAGAAAGGCTGAAGGAGTGGCCGAGCGTGGGCGGAGGACGAAGGGGGCGGCGCGGGCCGGAACCTCGAGGTACGTGCAGAAAGGGACTCTTCCCTGTGTGGGGAGGGAGCCCAGCACGGGATGCTTGCAAGAGTGGGGTAGAACTGGAACCCAGGAAGTAGCGGGAACATCAGAAAGGAGACTTAGCCGGGTATAGGACTGTGAGGTTCCTTCGAGGGGACATTTTAAGTCGTGGGGGAGAGGCTGCCGGGAGCGGTAATTAGTAGGGTGGTTGGAAGGAAGAGACAGTCTGGAGAGTGATCCAGCTTCATTTGTGGGCAGAGTGAGAGACGAGATAAGAGTGGGGTGGAGTCGGGTCCTGGAGGAGCGAAGTACTTAAGAATTGAGGGGGGAATTAGGGAACGATTTGGAAAATGAGGGTGGTAGAGGGATAACGTTTAAAGAGTAATCTTTGGGAGGAGGGAGAACGGTTTGGAAAGACTATTCCGGGGGTGGGGAGTGGAGGAAGGCAGTTTAAAGAATAGTTTCCTTGGGAGGTAGGAGAAAGTGTAAACAGCTTGGTGAGAGGCCCTAGAGAAATTTTCAGGGTAATTTGGAGGGGGATGGGGAAGAGAGGGGAAGCGGTGGAGAAGTCCCAGAAAGTGGGCGGGGTTAGAAACAGGAAGTGTTTGTAGGTCAAATTGAAGGGAGGGGAGGGGGTCAGGGAGAGGGTGGAGAAGATGGGGGCTGGTGGGAGGGGAATCCAGTACAGAGGGAGACCTCAAGTAGAGCTATAAAGGAAGGGGCTTTGGGGAAGATAGGGTGCCACAGCAGTAGGAGGAGGAAGGGTAGAAGGGGCCACAGAGTAGCAGAAGGTGCAGAAAACTGGAGTAACTCAGATCGACTGAAGCCATCTTTTCTGCCCATTGTCTACAAATACCAGTAATTGATTCCCTCCTCATGGGAATCTTAAAATGTGATAGGAAAGTAAAAAAAAAGTTTGGCCAAAAAGTTCGTTCGGTTGTTTCAACAAGATGACTCTAGTAGGGCTTAGTTTCTTTAACTTCATTCAAAACAATTTTGCTAGATTATATTGTGGCAGCATTTTAAAAAAACTTACAAGGAAAAAAAAAAGCAACATTTTTGGCATATTATGCTTTATTTCAAGAAAGGTAGAAACGCAACTGAAACAAAAAAAAGATTTGTGCAGTGTATGGAGAAGGTGCTGTGACTGATCGAACGTGTCAGAAGTGGTTTTTGAAGTTTCTTGCTGGAGATTTCTTGCTGGACCATGCTCCACAGTTGGGTAGACCAGTTGAAGTTGATAGCGATCAAATCGAGACATTAATTGAGAACAATCAACGTTATACCACGCGGGAGATAGCTGACATACTCAAAGTATCCACATCAAGCGTTGAAAATCATTTGTACCAGCTTGGTTAAGTTAATCGCTTTGGTGTTTGGGTTCCACCTAAGTTAAGCGAAGAAAACCTTCTTGACCGTATTTCCACATGGGATTCTCTACTTAGACGTAACAAAAATGTTCCGTTTTTAAAACAAATTGTGACGGGCAATGAAAAGTGGATACTGTACGGTAATGTGGAATGGAAGAGATCGCCGGGCAAGTGAAATGACCCACCACCAACCACACCAAAGGCCGATCTTCATTCAAAAATGGTGATGTGTATATGGTGGGATTGGAAAGGAGTCCTCTATTATGAGCTCCTTCCAGAAAACCAAACGATTAATTCCAACAAGTACTGCTCCCAGTTAGACCAACTGAAAACAGCACTTGACGAAAAGCGTCCGGAATTAGTCAACAGAGAACGCATAATCTTCCATTAGGATACTACAAGACTGAATGTTTCTTTTTTTCTTTTTTTTTTTTTTGCTGTACGCGGGCCTCTCACTGTTGTGGCCTCTCCCGTTGCGGAGCACAGGCTCCGGACGCACAGGCTCAGCGGCCGTGGCTCACGGGCTCAGCCGCTCCGCGGCATGTGGGATCTTCCCAGACCGGGGCACAAACGCGTGTACCCTGCATCGGCAGGCGGACTCTCAACCACTGCGCCACCAGGAAAGCCCCAAGACTGAATGTTTCTTTGATGACCAGGCAAAAACTGTTACACCTTGGCTGGGAAGTTCTGATTCATCCGCCATATTCACCAGACATTGCACCTTCGGATTTCCATTTATTTCGGTCTTTACAAGATTCTCTTAATGGAAGAATTTTCAATTCCCTGGAAGACTGTAAAAGACACCTGGAACAGTTCTTTGCTCAAAAAGATAAAACGTTTTGGGAAGATGGAATTATGAAGTTGCCTGAAAAATGGCAGAAGGTAGTGGAACAAAATGGTGAATACGTTATTCAATAAAGTTCTTGGTGAAAATGAAAAATGTGTCTCTTATTTTTACTTAAAAACCGAAGGAACTTTTCGGCCAGCCCAATATTATCCACTTTATACGTAGGTAAACTAAGCTCAGAAGAATGAAATAATTTGCCCAAGGTCATGTAGCTAATAATGGTGGAGTCAGTTCCATCTCACACTCAGAATAAAGCCCAAGTTCTTTTGACAAAGAGCTACAAGGACCTCTCTGATCTGAGCCCTGCCTGCCCCCCTAATCAACTCAAACACAAGTTTATTCCTACCTCAGGGCCTTTACACCTGCTATTTTTTCTCCGAAACTGCTTTTCACTGGGCTGGCTCCTTCTTACCCTTCAGGTCTTGATTCAAATACAAGGCTTTCCTGATAACACAATGACTTTTTGTCTCTTTAACCCATTTTAGTTTACATGTTGTATTTTTTATTTGCTTACTGTCTAACATCTGTTCCCACTACTCCCACCCCTCATGAGGACAGGGGCTTTGCCTGCTTTGTTCACTGCTATATCCTTAATGCTGGCACATAGTAGGTGCTCAATAAGTATTTGCTGAATGAATGACCTTACAGGGAGGTAAAACAGTTAAAAACAATCTAACTCAGTTCTTTGGGCATCTTGAAATAACAATTCTTGCATGGTGAGCTTCGAAGATTAAAAAAAATAAAAGAAGTCACAAGGCCTAGAACCACAGGATATACTTTCGATTCTCTCACCACTCACAGGCTGGACCTGGGGGTGTTCACAGGGCTCTGTGCTCTGAGAGCCCTTTGTCTCCAGAGAAGGAGGAACCCTGGCAGGAAGGGTGAGCAATCCACCAGCACCACTATTTGGGTAATAACTAGGCCTTTTCTTCCCAGGCTTGTTCTGCTGCTCCCCACACCCCTTGCCACAGGCAAAAATCTTCTCTATTTAACCAGGAACTGGAGCTCTCTGAAGACCCTGGAGGTCAACCATGAATTGAATAAGATGTGACAGGCAGAGAGAGCAGTACTTGATGAGGGAGGCTGAGTTCTTGTGATCTTGGACAAGGAAACTTTTCTTTCTCTCCCTTTTTTTTTTTTGCTGGTGGGGGGTTGGCTACCATGGGGGCTTGAGTAAAGAGAGTTGAATTAATCATCTCAGTTCCCAGCCCACTCTCTTAACTGGTTTGTACAAGGCTTCTCTCTGGTTTTATTAATTCACACATTCATTCATTTCTTTTTATCCCTATCCTCCACTTCCATTACCCTCCTCCCCCATTCCGTTTAATAAAATACCTCTGAATTTGTGTGTAGCTTTGTCAAATGTATAGTGTTGTCTCATGTGAATGTGAATTTAATTTTTTAATTAAAAAGGATCTACTATAAATCACTTCTGTTTCTTACTGTGGTAGCCAGTAAGAAACTCCTGGTATTCATATCTTTGAGCAGTCCCCTCTTGCATTGCATAGAGGTGACCTTACTCAACAAATAGGATATTGCAAGGATAACTGTGCAAATTCCAAGGCTAGGGGATGAAAGACATCACAGTATCCTCTTTCTGTCTCATTGATCACCCACTCTAGGGGAAGCCGGCTACCATGCTGTGAGGACACCCAAGCAGCCCTATGGAGTGGTCTAAGTGGAGCTGAGGCCTCCTGCCAACAGTTATTACCAACTTACCAGCCATGTACGTGAGCCATTTTGAATGATTCTCCCGCCCCAGTCAAACCTACAGACGACTACAGCCCCAGCAACATCTTAACTGCAACCTCATGAGAGATCCCAAGCCAGAGCCAGTTAGTCAAGCCATTCCCAAGTTCCTGACCCACAGGAGCCTTGTGAGATAATAATGTTTATCTAACTTCCCTGTGTCACAACATATTCTTTTTTCCCCCACCATTTAAAAATGTAAAAATCATTCTCAGCTTGAGCCGAGCTGTACAAAAACAGGTGATGTGTCACATTTGGCTCACAGGTCTTCGTTGACTCACAGTCTGCTTAGCTGTTTTGAATCGTTGCATAATTGTAATTGTTCCATAATGTGCCTTCACCATATTTTGCATATTTACTCCCAGTGAGGGGCATTCAGTTTATCTCCTACTCCCAGCTACCACCGACAACAGCTGCCGTGAACATCCTCGGCCTTGTGGGAAAGGCCCTGGGATATTTGTCCAGGAGTGGAATTGCTGGGTTTCAGGGTCTTAGTCTACACTCAGCAGTGCCGCATGAGAGTCCCATTTCCCCACACCCTACCAACACTCGGTGTTATCCAACTTCCTAATGTTTGATAGTCTGTGACTTGGTTTCTCCTCTGTTTGGCTTGCATTTCCCTGATAACTAATGAGTTTGAACATCTCTTTGCCTAGTAGCACACATTTAGGTTTCCTCTCTAAGTTGCGCCTATTCGTGTTTTCACCCATTTTTCTATTAGATGTTTCTGACTTTTTGTTATTGGGAAGACTTCCCCTTTCCAGGCCTCAGTTTCCCCATGTGCACCACAGTTACCTACAGGGCTCTCCTGACATGCCATCCTTGTTTCTGAAATCCCTACAGCCTATTTTAAATAATAAAAATGTGGCTTGGGGTTGAATTTTTACATATATTATCTCATATAAGAAACCAAGGG
Source organism: Phocoena sinus (assembly GCF_008692025.1). Classification (NCBI taxonomy): domain Eukaryota; kingdom Metazoa; phylum Chordata; class Mammalia; order Artiodactyla; family Phocoenidae; genus Phocoena; species Phocoena sinus. The sequence continues at coordinate 41,250,568 of NC_045781.1, forward strand.
TTTATTTGGGAATTATAACTGAGATTTCTGGGTTCAGAGAGGTTGATGACCAGTCCAGGGCCACCCAGAGGAGTCATGGGGTTGAGCAGATGCCTAAACTGAGTTCCACTAGGAAGAGTTGGGACTGCAAATCAAAATATGGCAGCAAACAACACTTCCCTTGGGTCAAAGTTGGAAATGATGTTTCTAAATGATAAGAGGAGACAAGGCACTGGAGAGCATGGGGCCTTCTTTTCTAAGCTGGCAGAAGTGAAACTATTCATAACTTTTCTTAGGGGCAGTTTGATGATTATGTGCCAAAAGCCTGAAATGCCTGCACATCCTTTGACTCAACGAATTCCCTAGGAATTTGTCCTGAAGCAGTAATTGGTCAAAGATGAGGAATGTGTTTGGTGGTGGGGAAACAAAAATCACACCTAAGTATCCCACTTCAGGAGATGGAATACTACATATGCATATGATATCTTAAGAAAGATGTTCTAGGGAATTCCCTGGCAGTCCAGTCGTTAGGACTCTGTGCTTTCTCTGCCAAGGGCCCGGGTTTGATCCCTGATCCCTGGTGGGGAAACTAAGATCCCACAAGCCATGCACAGCGAGGCCAAAAAAAAAAAAAAAAAAAAAAAAGATGTTCTATAGAAGGATTTCTAATGCTAGGGAAAGATGTTAATAATTCAGTTAAGGTAAGGGGAGGGGAGGGATCCATTATAAAATGATGGATACAGAATGATCTCATTTTTCTAGGGAAAAAATACGTATGAAGGAAATCACTGGGAAAATACAATGATGTATTGAGTGCTTGCTATGGGCCATACACTGTTTTTAGTGCTTTTTATAGCCTCATTTAATTGTCACACAACTCTGAGTAGGTGCTGTTATTATTCCCATATTACAGGTGAAGAAACTGAGGTCAGAGAGGTGAAACGAGCTGCCGGAGGTCACGCAGATGGTGAGTGATGAAGCCAGGATTTGAAGCCATGCGCTGGCTCCAGAGTCACCCAAAATAGTCCCCATGGTCACCTCCATGTTTACATCTGAGGAGACCAAGATGATCCTTATTCCCTTTATCTGTATTTCCTGATTTTTCTACAATTAATATTTCTTCTACAATTAATATTTTTAAAAGCCCTCTTGTAGTGGTCGGTGCCTTTGAAAATATGAAAGATGAGAGAGTTTTGGAGGGGAGGTGTTGTGTGGAGAAAAATCAGGAACGGGATGGGGCTTGGCTCACCTCAAACCCTACCCAAGCCCCAAACCCTCTCTCTTTTCATTCTCAAAAATATCAAGGAGGGGCTTCCCTGGTGGCGCAGTGGTTGAGAGTCCGCCTGCCGGTGCAGGGGACGCGGGTTCGTGCCCCGGTCCGGGAGGATCCCGCGTGCCACAGAGCGGCTGGGCCCGTGAGCCGTGGCTGCTGAGCCTGCGCGTCCAGAGCCTGTGCTCTTCAGCGGGAGAGGCCACAACAGTGAGAGGCCCGCGTACCGCAAAAAAAAAAAAAAAAAAAAAAAAAAAAATCAAGGAAGTCAAAGGTCTGATATCTGCTGTGTGACCTTGAACTGGTTCCTCACCCTTTTGGAGCCCTTTTCGAAATACGTCACAGGGAAGGTTGGGGGGGTGGGAGGGTAGGGGGTGCAGAGAGGAGGAAGCTGGCGCCAGAGGTGCAGCAGGGAGGGACAGGTCTAGGGGTGGGTCCTCTCCTGTCATCTCCTTTGCCCTTGGGCTTTGAGGAGTGACTTACCCAGTCTCTGAATGTAACTCTGGGAAAGTCTGTGCTACAGTGAGCACTGGACAGCGAGTCCAAAGACCTGGGTTCTGCTCACATCTCACCATTGGTTACCTGTGTCCTAGTCAGTCTCATTTCTGAGCCTTGGCTTTCTCAGCCATTGAAGGGGCAAATGCCTGGCTGGTTGTGACAACGTGAGGCAAGGTGCTTTGTGAGAGACTAAGCAACTGTGTGCTATGTCATGGGTCAACAAACTACAGCATTACTTCTGTAGTTCCTTTTTAACAGCTTTATTGAGATATAATTCAAATACCACACGATTCACCCACTGAAAATGTACACTTCAGCAAATTTTAGTATATTCACAGTTGTGCAAGCATCACCATGATCAATTTTTCGTCATGCCCCAAAGAGCCCTTTAGTTATCACCCTCCCCTGCCCCAGTCCCCTCAGGCCCAGGCAACAACTCCTCTGCTTTCTGTTTCCAGAGACATTTCATATCCATGAAATCATACATGTGCCATCTTTGTCTGGCTTCCTTCATTTAGCATGTTTTCAAGGCTCATCCGTATTTTAGCATATATCAAACTTTGGTTCCTTTTTATGGCTGAACAATATTTCATTGTATGGTTATACCACATTTTGTTTATTCATTCATCAGTTGATGGACATTTGTGTTTTTCTTCTACTTTTTGGCTGTTATGAATAGGTATAAACTTTTATGTACACATGTGTGGATTTATGTTTTCATTTATTTTGGGTATATACTTAGCAGAATTGCTGGGTTAAATAGTAATTATGTTTGACATTTTGAGGCAACATCTGTTTTTTGTTTTATTTATTTATTTTTGGTTGCGTTCAGTCTTCGTTGTTGAGCACAGGCTTTCTCTAGTTGCGTCGAGCGGGGGCTACTCTTTGTTGCGGTACACGGGCTTCTCATTGTGGTGGCTCCTCTTGTTGTGGAGCATGGGCTCTAGGCTCATGGGCTTCAGTAGTTGTGGCACACGGGCTCAGTAGTTGTGGCTCGCGGGCTTAGTTGCTCCGCGGCATGTGGGGTTTTCCCAGACTAGGGCTTGAATCTGTGTCCCCTACATTGGCAAGTGGATTCTTAACCACTGAGCCACCAGGGAAGTCCCAACACCTGTTTTTATATAGTCCAGGAGTTAAGAATGGTTTTTATGTTCTTATGGTAGGGAAAAAATCAAAAAAAGAATAATATAACGTGAAAATTACACAGAAGTCAAATTTCAGTGTCCACAAAGAAAGTTTCACAGGACAGCTGCTTTCATTCATTTATGTATTGTCTATGGTGCTTTTGCATTACAGTGGCAGAGATGAGGAGTATGACAGACCATTTGGCCTTCAAGCCTAAAGTATTTACTGTCTGGTCTTTTATAGAAAATGTTTGTCGACCTCTGAACTGTGTGTTGGTATTATTAATTATTGTTTGGTGGAGGCAGCTTGAGTATGCTGCCTTGATTGGAATAGGACTCAGGTTGCCAGGTGCTGGCCTATGAGCATAAAGGGATGAGAGCTCCTGTCTAGCCCCATTTTCTGGATTGAGAAACTGAGTTCTGCAGGAGGGCCCAGGCTCATGCAAGCTGAGGGGGAAGTGAGGGCCTAGCTTTCTTTTACTCCTTGGCAGCCTCCTCACCTTCAGCTAAGAACACCCAGTTGTGAATAATTCATGGCTAATGTTTGCAGATCACTCCGTCTTGTCAGAGCACTTTGATCGTCATTAATTAGTCAGAACCTGGCTCTGGCTGTTGCCTAATAAAACATAAACATAAGTGGCTTAGATGTCTCCATTCCTAAAACTGAAGGTTCCATCTCCATAGCAAGGCTTTGTACCCGCAGATTCTTTCTCTCTGCCCATCACCTCATCACCTCTCAAACACCTACTGTTTTGGCCTGAAAGTCAGGTTTCCTGAAGGATGGAGGGCGGTTGCAGGGTTGGAGCCCAGTCCTCATAGCAGAGAAGTCACATCCCCTCTCTGCCCCTCGGTGTCTTTGTCGGGAAGATACGAGTAATGATGCCTATCTCTGGGGTTGTTTGTATTTGTAAAAGTGTTCTGAAAGGAGCCCTCATACACTGCTGGTGGGAAGGTAAAATGGCACAGCCATTGAGGGACCCTCCCAGTTCCTCAAGTGACTAAATGTAGAGTTACCGTATGACCCAGCAATACCATTCCTATGGCATATACCCCAGAGAAACAAAAACGTGTCCACGCAAAATCTTGTACACAAATGTTCGTAGCAACATTATTCGAAATAGCCAAAGAGCAGAAACAACCCAAATGTCCATCAGGTGATGGATGGACAAATAAAATGTGGCACATCTATACAATGGAATATTATTTGGCCATAAAAAGTAAAGAAGTATTGATACGCGCTACAAAATGGATGAAAACATTACATTAAGTGAGAGAAACCAGACACAAAAGGCCACATATTGTATGATTCCATTTATGCAAAATGTCCGGAATAGGCAAATCCATAGAGTCAGAAAGAGATGAGTGGTTGCCAGGGGCTGTGGAGGATATAGAGAGTGACTGTAAATGGACACAAGGTTTCTTTGTGGGGTGATGGAAATGTCCTAAAATTGAACATGGTGATGGTTTCACAACTCTGTGAATATATTAAAAAACATTGAATTGCAGACTTAAAATGGATGAATTTTATGGTACGTAAATTATACCCCAATAACACTTTTTTAAAAGTGCTCTGAAAACTGTAAAGTGATGAGTATGGTGTTACTCACATGCATAATAGATGACCTGTCATAATGGATGGAGCTGAGTATTCTGACCTGTCCGTTTAGGGTAGTTCCTAAGACTTTTGAAATTGGAGACACCTGGATATCTTCCTGTACATTATCTCAGGCAACTCGTTTAACTCTGAGGCCATCTGTAGAATTGGGACAGTAATCTCTGTCTCTTAGGATTGTTGTGACAATTAAATGAATACTGTAGGAACATGCTGAGCTTGGTACTTGACACCTAGTAGACGCCTAGCGAATGATGATGACTATTTCCACATTGAGTTACCTGACTCCTCTCAGCCATCCCAGGGAGCGAGTCCGTGCTCTTCCACTTTCCTCAGAATCTACTGTTTCCAAATCTTGCCTGATCATAAGAATTACCAGGAGCATCTTTTAAAAATACAGATTCCAAGGCCCCACTTCAGACCCATTGATAAGAATCTGTATTTTTAAAAACTCTCCAGATGAGTCCTATAATCAGGTAAATTTGGAAGTAAGGCTGGTCCAACCTGGAAACATTTTGCTTCTTACTTATACCCTTCCACAAACCCTTATTTTCCATTGTTTGCTGTTTCACCCTGACTCGCTTTTCTTTTGCCAAAGATCCCTCTATTTAAGAGCTCATGCTCTTGACTTCAATAATAACGCCAGCATGAGATTTTATAATTTCCTCATACTTTAATTCAGGGCAAAGATTGATAACATTAACAATAACAACAATAGTGAACCTACATGTGTTTGGTGCTCTGCAGGGGTTTCCCAGGCCCCTTTATGTCCTCACAGCAGCCTCGTTTGTGGATTTAAATAAGTTAAATAACTTCTCTCTTTGGGCTTCCCTGGTGGTGCAGTGGTTGGGAGTCTGCCTGCCAAAGAAGGGAACACGGGTTTGTGCCCTGGTCCGGGAGGATTCCCACATGCCGCGGAGCGGCTGGGCCCATGGGCTCATGGGCCCATGAGCCACGGCCGCTGAGCCTGCGCGTCTGGAGCCTGTACGTCCGGAGCCTGTGCTCCGCAGCGTGAGAGGCCACAGCGGTGAGAGGCCCGCGTACCACAAAAAAAAAAATAATAACTTCTCTCTTTTAGGAAAGTGGCACAGTCAAAATTGAATATATTTATATAAAGCACAAAATTAGGCAAAACTAATCTCTGTTTTTGTTTTTTTTTTTTTTGCGGTACGCGGGCCTCTCACTGTTGTGGCCTCTCCCGTTGCGGAGCACAGGCTTCGGACGCGCAGGCTTAGCGGCCATGGCTCACGGGCCCAGCCCCTCTGTGGCATGTGGGATCCTCCCGGACCGGGGCACGAACCCGTGTCCCCTGTATCGCCAGGCGGACTCTCAACCACTGCGCCACCAGGAAAGCCCTAATCTCTGTTTTAAAAGTCAAGATAATGATTACCCTTGGGTTGGGGGTTAGGGACTGATGGAGGTCAAAAAGATTCTTCGGGGGCAGGTCATGTTTTGTCCTTTATTCTGGGTATTGGTAGCACGTGTGTTCATTGTCACTTAGGATCTGCTCACTTTTCTGTATTTGTGTTATACTTCAATGAAAAGTTTAAAAATATAGCAGTACTATATGATCCTAATTTTAAAAATTTGTATGTATACATTTGCACAGAAAAAAGAATAGAAGGAAACTAAATCGAGGAACATTTTATAAAATAATTGGCCTAGATCATAAAAAATGTCAGGAAAGACAAAGAAAAAGCAAAAGGATATGTACTGTGTAGCACAGGGAATTAAACCCATTATCTTGAAATAACCTATAATGGAGTGTAATCTGCAAAAATATTGAATCACTGTGTTGTACACCTGAAACTAACACAATATTATAAATCAAATATACTTCATTTAAAAAAAGAAAGAGAGGGCTTCCCTGGTGGCGCAGTGGTTGAGCGTCTGCCTGCCAATGCAGGTGACACGGGTTCATGCCCCGGTCTGGGAAGATCCCACATGCCGCGGAGTGGCTAGGCCCGTGAGCCATGGCTGCTGAGCCTGTGCGTCCGGAGCCTGTGCTCCGTAACGGGAGAGGCCACAACAGTGAGAGGCCCGCGTACCGCAAAAAAATATATATATATGGAATATGATCTCATTTGTGTAAAACCATACATTATTTGTATGTCTTATAATATATGCAGAGAATATTATAAATCACTAGGCTTGACACTAGTCAGTCAAAGAGGCTTCTAGGGAAGTGGTGTTTGTGTGTGTGTGTGTGTATGTGTGTGTGTGTTTTAATAAAACCATGAATTATTTTTCATCCTTACTAAAAACCCTGTGAAGTAGGATGTTGTTAGCTCCACTTTATAGATGGAGGACCTGAAGGTCAGAGTTTGAATCACTTGCTCAAGGTCACACAACCAGTACTCTTCCCACTCAAGCAGGCCTTCCCCAGGACACTCTTAAGGAATAATCAAGGTGCCTTCGTGATTAATTGGATGGGGGAGGGGACGAGGGTACAAAGAGAGGAAGGGATTAAAAATGCCTAGGACACTTTGAGCCTGACCAAGTGAAAAATAATCAGCAAGTCAGGAGGGAGTGCCAGGTTACTGTGGAAAGGTTTAAGCCAAAGGAATGAATACCTAATGATGGAATTTGGTGCCTCAGATGAGGGCTTAGAGGAAAGTCCATAGGTGCACTCCTTGTTAGCTGGCCTTGCCACTGAGCACCTGAAGGCCCGTAGCAAGTGGACATTTTAAAGAGAAAAAAATTTTGACCTCACACTTCTAGGCAAATGGTGTAGTCCTCTGAGTGCTTGGGTCCTTCTGCATCAGCAGCTTGTACTTTCTGTGGCTCTGTGTGGCCTGACTGATTGACGAGGCTTAAAAGGCCTGCTGATGAATTTGAAATCTCAGGCTTCCAGCCTATATAGGTCATCAGCAAAGACCAAAAGGCCTGGCATGAACATGAGGTTATTATTCACCTAAGAAGTCGTTATAAACCACAAGAACGCAAGCCCAGCAGGAGGGAACGGCTGCCCAGCTCCCTAGGCACACCATGTCCTCATGCATCCATCCAGCATGATTCATAATTAAATCTGCAGCAGGCAGGAGGCAAAATAGAATTTCGTGTAAACCTGTGTGGGAGAAGCACTTTGAATACAATTTAATTTTAAAGTTCTAGAGCTCCAGAACTTGAAATGCTTGTGACATTTCAAGTTGAGGTTGTTTCTCCCTACCCTTCACTGGGACCATCTCCGGGGAGGGAGATGACACAAAGGGAAATAAGTTGTTGGGTCAATAGGTGTATTAGTCAGGGTTCTCTAGAGAAACAGAACCAATAGGATAGGTATAGGTGTATAGAATGAGACTTACGATGAGAGATTGGCTCACATGATTATGGAGGCCAAGAAGTCCCACGATCTGCTGGCTGCAAGCTGGAGGCTCAGGAAAGCCAGAGATGTAGTTCCAGTCTAAACCCAAAGGGCTGAGAAGGAGAGGAGTGGGGAGGGGCAATGGTATAATTCTTAGTCCAAGTCCAAAGGCCGAGAACCAGGAATTCAGGTGTTCAGGGGCAGCAGAAGATGGATGTCCCAGCTCAAGCAGAAAGCAAATTCACTCTTTCTCTGCTTTTTTGTTCTATTTAGGCCCTCAATGGATTTGATAATGTCCACCAGCATTGGTGAAGGCAATCTTTTTTACTCAGTCTACTGATTCAAATGCTAATCTCTTTCAGAAACACCTAGAAGTAATGTTTTACCAGCTATCTGGGCATCCCTTAGCCCAGTCATGTTGATGCAAAATTAACCATCACACTAGGTAAGGTGTAGTTTTGGAAAACTGGCACTGAAGATTCCATATGTTCAGGTCCCATGTATGTTTCTAGTTAAATATATCATGAAAAAAAAAAAGCCAGCATGTGGGCAAAGGATCTAAAGAATTCACAGAAGGAAATGCAAATTGTATGTAACTATATCACAGGCTCACCATGTTGCACAACTGCAGGGCGCGGCACTCCCACTGAATTCTATTCACAGAGATGCACATTGTAATGGTCTGTAAGAGAGGATGCTCAACCTCTCCAAAAATAAGAGAAATGCTAATTAAAACGATAAGGTAATGATTTTCATTTATTGAATTGGCAAAGCTCAAAGAGTTGCTAAGATCCTATGTTGCTGGGAGTGTAATTTGGTACCACCTCTATGGAGGGTGTAGTGAATACTATGGATTGGCTCTCTCAACCTGGGTCATTTCACCCTCTTCTAGTTGGTGATGTAGGAAAGCTGACTCCTACAGTTCCCAGACTCCCCTGCCCTTAGGGTTCCACCTGCCATGAATGAGAATTTCTGTTGCTCCACATCCTGTCAGCATTTGGTGTTATCAGCATTCTGGATTTTGGCCATTCTAATAGGTGTGTAGTGGTATTTCATTGTTGTTTTAACTTGCATTTCCCTCATGACATATGATGTGGAGCATCTTTTCATATGCTTATTTTCTATCTGTATATCTTCTCAGATCTTTTGCACATTTCTTAATTGGGTTATTGTTGAATTTTAAGAGTTCTTTATATATTTTGGATAACAGTCCTTTGTCAGATAAGTCTTTTTTTTTTTTTTTTTTTTTTTTTTTTTAGAAGTTTTTAATTTTAATAAAGTCCAGCTAATCAGTTCTTTCTTTCATGGATCATGCTTTTGGTATTGTATCTAAAAAGTCATTGCCAAAACCAAGGTCATCTAGATTTTCTCATATGTTATCTTCTACTAGTTTATAGTTTTGCATTTTACCTTAAGGTCTGTGATCCATTTTGAGTTAAATTTTGTGCAGAGTGTAAGGTCTGTGTCTATATTCTTTTTTTTTTTCATGTGGATGTTCAGTTGTTCTAGCATCATTTGTTGAAAAGACTATTGCTTTCTCCATTGTATTGCTTTTGCTCTTTTGTCAAAGGTTGGTTGATTATATTTATGTGGGTGTATTTCTGTGCTGTCTATTCTATTCTGTTGATCTATTTGTCTATGCTTTTGCTAATACCACACTGTCTTGGTTACTGTAGGTTAATGTTAAGTCTTCAAGTTGGGTAGTGTCAGTCCTCCAACTTTGTTCTTCTCCTTCAGTATTGTGTTGGCCATTCTGGGTCCTTCGCCTCTACATATAAACTTTAGAGTCAGTTTGTTAGTATTCACAAAATAACTTGCTGGGACTTTGATTAGGGTTGCATTGAATCAATAGATCAAGTTGGGAAGAACTGACACCTTGACAATATTGAGTCTTCCTATCCATGAACATGGAATTTCTCTCCATTTATTTACTTCTTCTTTGATTTCTTTCATCAGAATTTTGTAGCTTTTCTCTTTTAGACCTTGTATGTATTTTGTTAGATTCATACCTAAGTATTTCACTTTGGGGGACGCTAATGTAAATGGTATTGTGTTTTTAATTTCAAATTCCCCTTGTTCATTGCTGATATATAGGAAAGTGATTGACTTAAAAAAAATAATAACCTTGTGCCCTGCAACCTTGCTATAATCACGTATTATTTCCAGAATTTTTTTCCTTGATTCTTTCTGATTTTCTACATAGATGATAATGTCAGCTGTAAACAAAGACAGTTTTATTTCTTCCTTCCCAATCTGTATCCTTTTTATTTCCTTTTTTTGGTCTTATTGCATTATTTAGGACTTCCAGTATGATGTTGAAAAGCAGTGGTAAGAGGGGACATTTACCTTGTTCCTGATCTTAGTGGGAAAACCTCACGTTTTCATTACCATGAAGCATGATGTTAACTTCAGATGATTTGTAGGTATTATTTATTCAGTTGAAAAATTTCCCCACTATTCCTAGTTTACAGAGAATTTTTCTCATGAATGGGTGTTGAATTTTGTCAAATGCTTTTTCTGCATGTATTGATATTATCATATGATTTTTCTTCTTTAACCTGTGGATGTGATAGATTACATTAATTACTTTTCGAATGTTGAACCAGCCTTGTATACCTGGGATAAATCCCAGTTGGTCATGATGTATAATTTTTATACATTATTGGATTCAACTTGCTAATGTTTTGTTGAGGATTTTTGCATCTGTGTTCATAAGAGATGTTGTTCTGTACTTTTCTTGTAATGTCTTTGGTTTTGGCATTAGATTAATGCTGGACTCATAGAATGAGTTAGGAAGTAGTCTCTCTGCTTCTATCTTCTGAAAGAGATTATAGTGAATTGGTATAATTTTTTCCTTAAGTGTCTGGTAGAATTCACTAGTGAATGCATCTGGGTCTGATGCTTTCTGTTTTGAAAGGTTATTAATCATTTACTCAATTTCTTTAATTGATATAGTCCTATTCAGATTGTCCACTTCTTCTTGTGTGAGTTTTGACAGATTGTATCTTTCAGGGAATTGGTCCATTTCATCTAGATTGTCATATTTGTGGGCATAGAGTTGGTTCATAGTATTCCTTGATTATTTTTAATGTCCCAGGGATCTGTAGTGATGTCCCCTCTTTCATTTCTAATATTAGAAATTTGTATCCTCTCTTTTTTTCTTAGTCTAGCTAAAAGTTTATTGATTTTATTGATCTTTTCAAAGAACCAGCTTTTAGTTTTGTTGATTTTCTCTATTGATTTCCAGTTTTCAATTTCATTGATTTCTGCCCTAATTTTTATTATTTCTTTTCCTCTCCTGATTTTGGATTTAACTTTCTCTTAGGGACTTCCCTGGTGGTCCAGTGGTTAAGACCCTGCGCTTCCACTGCAGGGGGCACAGGTTCGATCCCTGGTCGGGGAACAAAGAGCCTGCATGCCTCGTGGCACAGCAAAAAAACAAAACAAAACAAAACAGTAATTTTCTCTTATTTTTCTTGTTTCCTATGGTAAAAGCTTAGATGATTGAATTTAAATCTTTTTTTCTAACATATGATTCAGTGCTATAAGTTTCCCTTTAAGCACGAATTTTGCTGCATCCCACAAATTTTGATGAGTTGTGTTTCCATTTTCATTTAGTTAAAAATGTTTTAAAATTTATCTTGAATTTTGACCTGTGTGTTATTGAGAAGTGTGTTGTTTTATCTCCAAGTACTTGGGGATTTTCCAGCTGTCTCTCTATTATTGATTTCTTGTTAAATTCCGTGGAGTCTGAAAGCAGACATTGTGTGATTTCTATCCTTTTAATTTTAGTAAGGTGTGTTTTATGGCCCAGAATGTGGTTTGTCTTGGTGAATGTTTCATAGGAGCTTGAGAAGAATATATATTCTGCTGTTGTTGGGTGAAGTAGTCTATAGATATTTATCATATTGATGGTGATTGTTGGTGTTGCTTAGTTTAACTATGTCCTTAGTGAGTTTCTGTCTGCTGGACCTATTTCTGATAGAGGAATGTTGAAGTCTCCAGCTATAATAGTAGATTCATCTATTTCTCTTTACATTTCTATCAGTTTTTGCCTCACACATTTTGATGCTTTGTTGTTAGGATCTATATGGTAAGGATTGTTATATCTTCTTGGAGAATTGATCCCTTTATCATTATGCAATGCCCCTCTTTATCTCTGATAATTTTCCTTGCTCTGAAGTCCAAAATCAATATAGCTACCCCTGCTTTCTTTTGATTACTGTTAGTATGGTATATCTTTCTCCATCCATTTACTTTTTTTTTTTTTTTTTTTTTTTGCGGTACGCAGGCCTCTCACTGTTGTGGCCTCTCCCGTTGCGGAGCACAGGCTCCGGACACGCAGGCTCAGCGGCCATGGCTCACTGGCCCAGCCGTTCCGCGGCATGTGGGATCTTCCCGGACCGGGGCACGAACCCGCGTCCCCTGCATCGGCAGGCGGACTCTCAACCACTGCGCCACCAGGGAAGCCCTACTTTTTTTTTAATTAATTTTTATTTTTGGCTGCGTTGTGTCTTCGTTGCTGCACACGGGCTTTCTCTAGTTGTGGCGAGCTGGGGCTACTCTTCATTGCGGTGCTTGGGCTTCTCATCGCGGTGGCTTCTTGTTGCGGAGCACGGGCTCTAGGTGCGCAGGCTTCAGTAGTTGTGGCATGTGGGCTCAGTAGTTGTGGCGCATGGGCTTAGTTGCCCCGCGGCATGTGGGATCTTCCCAGACCAGGGATTGAAACCATGTCCCCTGCATTGGCAGACGTATTCCTAACCACTGTGCCACCAGGGAAGTCCCTCAAACTATGTTTTTGCCTTCTAGTTTGAGACTATATATATATATATATATATATATATATATATATATATATATAGACATGATGTATTGGGTAGAAGGAACTCCTGTAAATAGGCTATGAGGTGGTAGGGTGTGGGGTTTGGAGAAGCATTCTGTCCTAGTCCCATGATTAGGTCTTAGTCTTTTCATGAGCCAGTACATCTGGACTGTGAACTTCAAGTGCTTCTCAGTTGTTCCCCCCTTAGCTGGGGACATGACGGCTAGGGTGGACTGGAGTTGGGCATTTCCCTTCTCCCACGTGGAAAGCTGGAACTGGCTGGAGTTGTATATTTATTTTTTAATCATAATACTTTCTAAAAATAACCCTCAACACCCCTCCCCCCACCCCAAATTTGGACAGTCCTTTCCTCTTTTCTTATTTTCCTCTCTCTCTCACTGTCTTCTCCATGAGAATCAGCTCAGGGGCTTTGGCAGGGTTGTGGTTGGACTGACCTCAATTTCTCTCTCCTGAAGTTTCTGTGAAATGAGAGGAAAAGGCCTCAGCAAATCCCCCAGCACTGGTTTGTGAGAGAAGAGCGTATTAGTCAGACTTTCTCAGGCATCAAGGCAGAATCCTGCATGCCTGGGTGAGTGTGTGGGAGCAGTGAGGGTTTCTTGCCGGGATGGATGGGGAGTTGTGGCAGAGCCAGAAACTGCTCCCCAGGCTAGGGTATCCCGCAGGCAGCATGGAGCACTGAGCTCCACTGCAGCATCACCGGGGACGTCTGAGCACAGCTGCCCAGCCTTCTCTGGTGTTTGTGCTTCCTCAGGGAGCCAGTGAGATTGCTCCTCTTCTCCTCAGTCACATCAGTTCTGAGAGGATCTCAACCCACTGTCTGAGCTGCCGTGTTGTCTCATGACCCCACCATGACCACTCAGGCCATGACTGACTGAACTGGGAATGGACAACAGATCCAGGGGGACACCAGCTGGATCAAACCACTCATACTCCCTGTCCTGGAAATTTAGGACCTGGAGATAAAGTCAATTAGATGACAACGTAACATGCATGAAAGGAAAGGTTGTGGAGTGTCGGAGCTTCGGAGGCCATGGTGGGTGAGGTGAGGGAGAGGGAAGGGGTGGCCAGAGGAGAGGCAGACATGAGAGACCCTGGTAGCCCTGGGGGCACAACTTTGGTTCTTGACTTTCTGGTTCTGGTTCCTTATAGCCAGCCTTGTCATCTTCTCTCATTGGACTCCCCGGAGTAAACCTCTCTTTATCTGAGCTGACTTTGATTTCATCAGACTGTACTGTCCTCTTCCCCTCCTTATGGCAGACATCTACAGACACTGGGTCACTCCTCTTTCCGTGAAGGTTTTTAACTTCTGGATCACTGTCCTTCTGTCCAACACCAAAAATCATAATTTTTTAATCATTCCAATATTAACCATGAAGATGACCCTTGAAAACATCATGCTAAGTGAAAAAAGCCGGTCACAGAGGACCGCATATTATAAAATTCCAGTGATATAAAATGTCCAGAGACAAATCCATAGATACTGTAAGTAGAGTAGTGGCTGCCTGGGGCTGGGGAATATGGGGAGATAGGAATTGATAGTAAAGGGGTATGGGTTTCTTTGGGGAGTAATAAAAATGTTTGAAAATTGATTTTAGTGATGGATTGGCACAACTCTGTAAGCTAAAAACCATTGAATTGTACACTTTCAATGGATGAATTATACGATATGTGAAGTATATCTCAGTAAAGCTGTTTTTAAAAACTGCTCAGTTCCGTGATCTTTTTTCCCCCAATAAACTTTTCCTCTACCTCACCTCAGCCACTCACTCCCATGGCCATAGCCTTGACCTTATCCTTCCAATAGTTTCAGCCCCTCCATAATCTCAGTTTCAAGCATCCTGCTTGCTAATTGCCACCTCTAACTCCAGCCCACTCTTCTACTATTCCAACTCCAGCAATTCTTTGACCCTTTTGGAACCTGCCATCCATTTATCCCACCACCTTTCCATTGTCTCTTACCCTTATCATTTCCTCACTTCCTTGTGTGGCTTAACTTCCATGGTCCAGCATTACTGTCATTCTTTTATGTACATCCTCAACTTCTTTGCCCCTCTGCTGTATTCACTTGGAAAAAAAATTGTTAAATCCAACTCTTTGACCCTGCACCTGCACCCACGCAGCTGAATAAGGCTGAGGAAAAGTCAAAAACTTGTCTTGTTTCAAATGCCTGACCATTAACTTCAGATGGACCCCCCCGAGGGTCACTTGGCAATCTTCCTGTATTTCTTAGACCATTTATCCCCCCACTCTCCTAGAAGGTTATTTCACACCCTTTTCCTTTCTTGTCTTTTTTTTTTTAATATAAATTTATTTATTTTGGCTGCATTGGGTCTTCGTTGCTGCATGCAGGCTTTCTCTAGTTGTGGCAAGCGGGAGCTACTCTTCGTTGCGGTGTGTGGGCTTCTCATTGCGTTGGCTTCTCTTGTTGCGGAGCATGGGCTCTACGCACGCGGGCTCAGTAGTTGTGGCTTGTGGGCTCTAGAGCGCAGGCTCAGCAGTTGTGGCGCGTGGGCTTAGTTGCTCCGTGGCATGTGGGATCTTACCGGACCAGGGCTCAAACCCGTGTCTCCTGCATTGGCAGGCGGATTCTTAACCACTGCACCACCAGGGAAGCCCCTTCCTTTCTCTTCTAAAACACTTCCTCTGCCCCCTGTGTTCACTTTCAGCTGATGACTTCATTAGAAGAGAACTTCCACAAGCTCCCACACCCTCATGCACCTACTTTCCAGCATCTATGCCCCTGTGCCCTGCGTTCATTCCTGTAACAATGCCTGTTCTGTCTATGCTCCTTTTTGAAGGCCAACCCCTTACTTAACGCTAGATCCCAGCCCTTCTTTCCCACTCAGGCTGTTGTGTTCATAATCCTTCCCCTAACTTGCTCCTGCATCATCAGTCTGCTCCATCCACTGAATTTTCCCAGAAACCTTCAGTCTTGCTGTAATGTGTCAGTGTTAAAAAAAAAATTAAAACCTATCTTGGGGCTGGATAGATAGATAGATGGACATATATGTGATAAAGCAAGTATAGGAAAATGTTAGCAGGAGAATCCAGGTGGTGGGTCTATGTGTTCAATGTATAAAATTCTTTCAACTTTTTGGTGTGTTTGAAATTTTTCATTAATAAAATGTCGGGAAAAAATTCCTATCTTGACCCTACGTCTCCCTCTTGCTTTTATCTCATTTCTCTGCTCCCTTTCCCAGCAGAACTACTGAAAAGCTTGTCTGAACATGTGTCACCGTGTGTCTCATCTTTTCTTTTACCAACTGCAATCAAGCTTTTGCCCCAGCAGTTCACCAGAATGTCTCTTATAAAGCTCACCAGTGATTTCCACTGTAGGAAATGGAGTGGTCGTTTATCAGTGCTAATCTTGCTCAGCCTATCAGCTGCAGAATTTGACTCCATTAAGTTACTCCTTGCTCCTTACAAAACTTTCTTTCCCTCATTCCAGAATGGCACTCTCTCCTCCATTTTCTCTTATCTCCTTAGTTGACTTTGTTGGTCTCTCATCTGTCCAGCCTCTTAAGGTTGAAATGCATCAGGACTTAGTTCTTAAAACGTTTTCTCTATCTACACTCCCTCTCTTGTTTATCTCCTGCAGTTTCATGGATCCAATTACTATAGGATTATTCCCAAATTTATACTATCCCTAGCCTGAACCCATCTCCTCTATTCCAGACTCATTTATCCAACTGCCTACTCGACATCTCTGCCCAGATGTCTAAGAGGTATCTCAGACTTAATGTGCCCACAAACTAATTCCTCGTTGTAGTAGTTGTTATAATAATAGTCCCAGTGAATCACACCTCACTTGTGTCCGTGCCTGTTTGCAGTGTGAGCATTAATTTCTTCACACACGCTCCCCACCCCTGAACCTGGGCTGGCCTTGTATCTTGGTTTTGATCAGTAGAAAGTGATGGAGTATGAATTCCAGAACCTAAGCCATAAGAGGCTTTGCGGCTTTTACTCTTCCATTCTGGAACACTGAGGCCACCATGGCAAAGAAGTCCAGGCCAGCCTCACTAAAAATGAGAGCCCATGTGGAGAGCCGAGTGAGGCACCCCAGCCAGCAGCTGGTCCTGGCTCCAGCCATATAGAGGAGACCGTCTTGGACCTTCCAGCCCCAAATGGGCTATCAGATAACTCAACCACGTGACTGATCCCAGGCAAGATTAGCAGAAGAACTGCCAGATTGCCAACCCATGTAGTCAAGAGAAATCATAAATTGCTGTTAAACTACTAAGTTTGCGCTTTTTTTTTTTTTGCTGCAATAGATAACTGAAACACCGCTCTTGCCACTATACCTTCCCCTTCACAGCCTTCATCTCTGTAAATGTCACCTCCATTCTTCCAATTGCTCATGCCAAAAAACTTGGAGTTCCTTGACTCCTCCCTTTTTCTCATCTAATCCTTCAGCAAATTATATATCATTTTACCAGGTATCCAGACTCCTATACTTACCACCTCCATTGCTACCACACTGCGCCAAACTGCATCATCGCTTGCCTGGATTACTGCAGGGGCCTCCACCTTGGTCTCTCTGCTTCCATCCTGGCTCCCCTCCACTGTGTTCTCCAGCCAGCAGTGAGCGATCCTTTTAGAGTTTAAGTCAAATCCCATCACTCCTCTGCTCAAAGGACTCCAGGGACTTCACACTTCACTCAGAGTAAAAGTTAAAATCTTTACTGTGGCCTCAAGACCCCACATGATTTGTCCTCTCCTCTCTCCCCCTTGTTCACCCTGTTTCAGCCACTGTAGCCTTTTTTCTGTCCCTTAAATAAACTAATTGGCTTCTTATCTCAAGCCCTTTGTACTTACTCTCCTCTCTGTGTAAATAGTCTTCCCCAGAGACTCACATAACTCACTTCATGTGTCTGCTCAGATGTCACTTCATTGAAGAAGCCTTCCCTGGTCATCTAGAGCCCACTACTCCATCCCCACCCAAACCCCAAGCTCCATCAATTTCTAGCTCTCTTACCCTGTTTTGGACTCCTCCACAGCAGTCAACACCACCTGACATATTACATTTTTCTTTGTTTGTTTTTTATGTGTTTTCTCCCATTAAAATATAAACTCCATGAGGACAGGGACTTCATCTAGTTATTCACTCCAGGGTCTCTGGTGCCTATTACCTATCAAATAGAATGTATTCGATATAGTTTTGCTGAATGAATGAAAGCAGAAGTGTATTGTATTAGTTTTCTGTTGCTTCTGTAACAAATTACTACAAACTTGATGACTTAGAACAAATTTATTATTTTATAGTTAAGGAGATCAGAAGTCCAAAAAAAAACATGTCTCGCCTGGCTAAAAGCAAGGTGTTGGCAGGGCTGCATTCTTGCCAGCAAAACAGTCAGGGAGAACTCATCTCCTTACTTTGTCCGGCTTCTAGAGGCTGCCCACATTCTTTGCATGATGACTCCCTTCCATCCTCAAAGCCAGCAATGATTGATTGAGTCTTCCTCACAGGGCATCATTCTGATGGCTTCTATCATCACATCTCCTTCCCCATCTCAGGCCCTCCCTCTTTCATGAATAAAGACCCTTGTGATTACATTGGGCTGACCCAGATAATCTAGGATAATCTTACCTTCTTAATATCCTTAATTTCATCACATCTGCAAAGTCCCTTTTGCCTTGAAAAGTAACATAGTCACAGGTTCCAGGGATTAGGATGTAAACATCTTTGGAGGGGTGATTATCTTGCCTACCACAGGTATTTACCAAGAAACTAATGAAGCTTAAATTCAAGCCCACTAACACAAGCCCCTCCTAAGACCCAGGAAAGGGCCCTAGTGATCTGTTCACATGGTCATATGTTTTTTTCAAAATTTACAAAAGTAAGATATTTTAACTGTAATTGGTTAAGTTTTCTGTTTCTTTCCACTCTGACTTCACCTCTGTTGTACTGTTGCTCCTGTTGGGTGGCATTGGCATAGACCTGGGCATCTGGGGGATATAGTCACTAAGAGGAAGTTGAGTTGGGTTTACTGAGATATGTTTATGTGGTTTGTAGTAACTTCCGTGTATAGTTAAGTTAGTGTTAGCCTTCCTGGTACAGTAGTGGTTTCCAGAAATACTACAGCTGCCCAATGTTGTAATGTAAGGTCGCAAGGCCAGAGGTTCTATTGTGATATGAGCAAATCCTATGGCATCTGGCACTGGAAGTATGTGGTGGTAGAGAAAACAAGATTTCAAATGTAGAGAAGCAGAAGCTAGCCTGTGGGAAATTCTTCCATTCATCAGACGTATAAAATGGTAAGCACACAATTTTAGTTCTCATCACTGTGTAGCCAAAACAGAAGTGCTTTCCTGTCAAGAATATACTCAGTAACGCAATATGTAATAGATCATTTGGAAAGATGTTCACAGTAATTCTTCGTGTCACTGCACAAATGCCTTTTGCAGTGTGACATTGTTACTCTTTCCCTCAAGATGTGGAGTCTGTCCCCATCTCTTGTCTGGGGCTGGCCTCGTGACTTGCTCTGACCTATAGAATGTGGCAGAAATGATGTGGGAGTTTCAAGCCTAGACCTCAAGAGGCCTTGCAGCTTCTGCTCTCAGCGTTTACTATATAAAGAAGCTCTCCCATTGCTGTATAAAGAAGCCCAGGGCTTCCCTGATGGCGCAGTGGTTGAGAGCCCGCCTGCCGATGCAGGGGACACGGGTTCGTGCCCCGGTCCGGGAAGATCCCACGTGCCGTGGAGCAGCTAGGCCCGTGAGCCATGGCCGCTGAGCCTGCGCGTCCGGAGCCTGTGCTCTGCAACCGGAGAGGCCACAACAGTGAGAGGCCCGCGTACCGCAAAAAAAAAAAAAAGAAGCCCAAACCAGCTTTCCTGAGGATAAGAGACCCCATGGAGAGAGGAACCCAACAACCAAGAGCCAACACCAACCACCAGACATAAGAGTGAGGCCATCTCAGTCCATCCAGCCTCAGTCCAGCCACAAGATGACTATCGCTGCATGACTGATCCCTAGCAGAAGAACCATCCACCTGATCCTGGTCTATATTGCTGACCCACAGAAACATAAGTGAATAAAATATTTGTTGTTTTAAGAACTGGATTTTGGGGCAGTTTGTTACACAATAATAATTAACTGATACACAGCATATACATACAAATACACCTTACATTTCTCTTCTATATGAGGATCTGGTGAAATAAAATTTATCAGAGTTTCTGTGTTTAAATCTCTTGCTGTTTGACATAATAGACAGACATTGATGAAAATAACCTAAAATTTATAACATGCATATGAGGACATCAGTGTTCAACTGGTTAATGAGTATAATCAATTCAAAGATTAGTCACTAAGCGTGGGCTGCAGCAGGGCAGTGGCCAGGGCAGCCTCCATGGCTATCTACAGATTTTCTTCAGGACAAATGATGTGAGGGTTGGTACATCAGTGGGGGAAGACAGAAATGGAAATAAATACTGTGAAGACAGCAAGCAGTTTTTTGGCTATCGCCAGTGGGTTATATATACTACTGAAATGAATGGCAAAAACACATTCTGGGATGTGGATGGAAGCATGGTGCCCCCTGAATGGCATCATTGACTTCACTGTATGACTCATGATCCTCCAGCAAGAAAATCACCTGTTGCTGTACATTCACTTGGACAAACCATAAATTCAACATGAGTGGCACTCCACAACAATATATACCTTATTCCACCACTAGAAAGAAGATTCAGGAGTGGGTCCCACCTTTGATACCTTACAAGTAAAGACAATGAAAAACAACTTAAACATGTAAAATATGGGGCTTTTTGTGTAATTGCACCGCTACTGCTTACTATTAACTTGATTAAAATTGTTTGATTGAAAAAAAAGAAAAAGATTAGTCACTGCACAAGAAAATGCAAAGTGCCCTGAAATTATTCAGCTTACATATGAAAGAAATCTGGTAGGCGTTTTCCCAAGTTTGACAATCTAAAATTTTACTCATTTTAAAAAATTAATTAATTAATTTTTGACTGTGTTGGGTCTTCGTTGCTGTGCGTGGGCCTTCTCTAGTTGTGGTGAGCAGGGGCTACTCTTCCGTTGCAGTGTGCAGGCTTCTCATTGCAGTGGCTTGTCTTGTTGTGGAGCACAGGCTCTAGGCGTGTGGGCTTCAGTAGTTGTGGCACGTGGGCTCAGTAGTTGTGGCTCATAGGCTCTAGAGCACAGGCTCAGTAGCTGTGGCGCACGGGCTTAGTTGCTCCACGGCATGTGGGATCTTCCCGGACCGGGGCTTGAACCCCTGTCCCCTGCATTGGCAGGCGGATTCTTAGCCACTGTGCCACTAGGGAAGCTCTAAAATTTTACTCATTTTTTAATTATAAAAATACATTAAAAAATTTTAATATATGTAAAAGAATAAAACTTCACTCATCAAAAATGAGAAGGAAACTCAACAGGGAATATTATAAAATCATTGTCATATGAAGAGATGACTGAAGAGTTTGCAGCCAAAAAATGCATGAAAAAAGGTATCAGAGAAAGGTGTTGACACCATCAATTAATAAAAATAATATTTTCTGAATGTGATGTTTGTGGTATTTATCACTTTTTTTAAATTTGTGGTTTGTAGTGATTTATTTTCTTATTCTAAATAAATACTAATTTAGGTATCTAATTATTTTACTTGAAGTTTTGTGAGGTTTTTTTTCCTTAAGGGGACCTCCCCAGTTGTACCTTGTTCAGCACCCTGAAACGTGGATCTGGCTGTGAATGAATGAGCCCAAGTTCTAGTGCACAGAAATTTATGCAGAAAGAACCGCAGGGCCTCTTCCTCAGAAGGAAGCTCCGGATGTGATAGTCTGAGTCACTCCTGCGTACTTGGCATGCCCACAGGAGAGGCAGATGATAAACACAAATGTGAGGCCTTTCGAATGTCAATGTTAACCCAAAGTGCAGCTTGAAAGGAACTTTCAGACACCACCTCCATGTCAGAGATTAGTTGGCCTGAGATTTTGGGGCAGGGAGCAAAGAACCAGAGAGTCCCCAAGACCTATTTGCATCAGGAGAGAGGAGTGGAGGAAAGGGAGCAACTTGGGATGGGCTGAGCCAACCATGCAGCTTGGTTAAATATCTATTGAGCATCTGCTACATGCCAGGCACTGTTCCATAGTCTGGAACAAAATACTCAAAAATCTCTGCCCTCCTTGTGCTGACATGGCAGGGGTGGGGATGGCAGTGTAGGAGGAAGGAAGAACAATAAACATTTTTAAAACTGTATATAGGGGACATGCCTGATGGCGCAGTGGTTAAGACTCTGCGCTCCCAGTGCAGGCGGCCCAGGTTCGATCCCTGGCCATGGAACTAGATCCCGCACACTGCAACTAAGAGTTTGCATGCCACAACTAAGGAACCTATGTGCCGCAACTAAGGGGCCCACATGCCACAACTAAGACACAGTGCAATGAAATAAATAAATTTTAAAAATAAAAATAAATAAAAAGATATATTACATTAGAAAGTGGTAAGTGCAAAGGTAAAAATTAAAGCAGGGTGAGGGAGTTGGAAAGTAGTATGTGATGGGGGTGCAGCTTTCAATAGGGAATCAGGGAAGGCCTCAGTGGAAGTTGAGCTAAGATTTGAAGGACATGAGGGAGGGAGCCCTGTGGCTATCTGAGGGAGAAATGTGATCTGTGACAGGCAGAGGGAGCGGCATGGCTAAAGGTCCTGTGGCAGGAGTATATTTGGCAAGCTTGAGGAACAGTTTCAAGGCCTGGCTGCTAAAAGGAATGAATGAGGTGGAAGTAGGAGAAGAAATCTGAGAGATAATGGGGGTCAGAGCTCATGGAGCCTTGTAATCATTTGCAGGGACTGAGGAGGATGGACACTATAGTAGGGTTTTGAGCAGAGGAGCAGTGATGTCATCTGGCTGCCGTGGAGAGAACAAATTGGGGACAAAGGCAGAAACAGGGAGCCAGTGGAGACCATTGCCATAATCCAGGGTGAAAGGGGGTCAGATTCTAGATATATTTTGAAGGTAAAACCAACAGGATTTGCTGGATTGATATGTGAGAGAAAGAAAAGAGGGGAGAAGGATCACCTCAAAGTTTATGGCCTGAGCACCTGCACTGAATTGCCGTTACTAGATGGGGAGGATTGCAGCGGGAGCAGAACGAAGCCTAACTCTGGAATTGCTAGGATGAGCTACAAGGGCCAGAGGGGGTTCTACCTCAAAGGTAACTGGGCCTCTGGTATGCCAGGTTCTGACTTAATCCGCGGTGCAGTTAACAGCCCCTGAATGCAGAACAGGTGATCCCTGCTTGGGAAACCATTTCCACCTCATTCACATACTTGTAGTTGGTAAGTGAACCCACTGCCAGCACATTTTTCAGCTGTTCCTTAAAATGGGTTGTTCTTGAGCATTTTCACTTGTAAAAGGTTGAACTGGACATGGGCAAAGATTGCCTTAAAATAAGTAATGCCACATAAAAAATGAAGCGTGAGAATTGAAAACATATGTCCACCTAAAAACGTCTCTCTATATATCCATAGCAGTATTAGTCACAATAGCCAAAAAGTATCCATCAACTGATGAATGGATAAACAAATGTATCCATACAATGGAGTATTACTTGAAAATAAAAAGAAATGAAGTACTGGCATATGCTATAACATGGATATACCTTGAAAACATTATTCAAAGTGAAATAAACCAGTTACTAAAGACCATATATTATATAATTCCATTTATATGAAATATCCAGGGTAGGCAAATCTGTAGAGACAGGCAGATTGATGGTTGCCCGATAGTGGGGAGTTTGGGAGAAAATGAGGAATAACTACTGATGTGTTCAGAGCTTCTTTTGGGGGGTGATGAAAATGTTCTAAAATTGATTATGGTGATTATTCAAGTCTGAGACTATACAAAAAATATTGAATTGTGTACTTCATTAATTTATTTTTAAACCTTTTCTTTTATTTTATTGGCTGTGCCTCATGGCTTGCGGGATCCTAGTTCCCGGACCAGGGATTGAACCTGGGCCCTGGCAGTGAAAGTGCAGAGTCCCAACCACTGGACCACTAGGGAATTTCCTGAATTGTGCACTTTAAATTGGGGAATTGTATGGTAGATGAATTACATCTCAAAGCTGTTATTTTTTAAAAGCTTTTTTGAAAATGCCCACACTAATTTCCCTAAGGGAGCTGTTACTGCAGACCACCTCATGTGAGCAAATGTCACGGCCTGACATTGAGACTAATCAGACCACACATGACTCCAGCCAATCACACTTGGCAGTGCTCTGTCACGCGCTGGTCACAGGGAACTGTCAGTACTTAATACTGATCATGGGAGTTTGGGCTGACAAAGCTAATTAATTACCCATAGCATGTACAGCAGTGGTTAAGGGCACAGGCTCTGCAATGGGACAAACTGATTTTGAACCTCTGCTCTGTCTTATGACCATTGGCAAGTTAGCCTCTCTCAGCCTCAGTCTCCTCATCTGTAAATAAGAGATGATAATATCTACCCCATAGGGAGGTTAAGAGGATTAAATGTAATACTTTTATAGAACAATTAGTACGGTGCCTAGAACTAAGTAAAGGATCAGTAAATGGTAGCTGGAATTATTGTTAATAATGTGTAAAGAGCATTGAGCACAGGGCCTGGCATATAGAAAGTGCTCAAAACACAGAATTATTTTTTTTTAATTACCTTTTTAATTTTATTTATTTATTTTGGCTGTGTTGGGCCTTTGTTGCTGTGCGCGGGGTTTCTTTAGTTGTGGCGAATGGGGGCTACTCTTCGTTGTGGTTCACGGGTTTCTCAGTGCAGTGGCTTCTCTTGTGGAGCACGGGCTGTAGGCGCACGGGCTTCAGTAGTTGCAGCACACGGGCTCAGTAGTTGCAGCATGTGGGCCCTAGGGTGTGTGGGCTTCAGTAGTTGTGGCACACGGGCTCAGTAGTTGTGGCTCGCAGGCTCTACAGCACAGGCTCAGTAGTTGTGGTGCATAGGCTTAGCTGCTCCGCAGCATGTGGGATCTTCCCAGGCCAGGGCTCGAACCCGTGTCCCCTGCATTGGCAGGTGGGTTCTTTTTTTTTGCGGTACACGGGCCTCTCACTGCTGTGGCCTCTCCCGTCGCGGAGCACAGCCTCCGGACGCTCAGGCTCAGTGGCCATGGCTCACAGGCCCAGCCACTACACAGCATGTGGGATCCCCCCAGATCGGGGCACGAACCCGCGTCCCCTGCATCGGCAGGCGGACCCTCAACCACTGCGCCACCAGGGAAGCCCGGCAGGTGGGTTCTTAACCACTGCTCCACTAAGGAAGTCCCAGAATGATTAAAGTCATACTTTTCACAGGAAAAAATGTTTATGAGACAGAATAAACTTTACAGATAAGGATAGAAAATTTGAATTCTGTTGCTTAAGGACAAGAGTAGGTGACTTTGGGAGACTGCTTCGTGCCCCCCACCTGGCTCCTCTGTAGCAAATACTCACACAGCCTAAAGCAGTGGCTTTGCCCTTGAGCCTCTTTGCCACCACCCCCACCCCGAGTCACTAATGAGCAAATCCAAGCTTCCGGAGAACATTCAGCTAAGAAACTGGAGTTTTTTGTTTTTTTTTTTTAATTTATTTATTCATTTATTTATTTTTGGCTGTGTTGGGTCTTCGTTTCTGTGTGAGGGCTTTCTCTAGTTGTGGCAAGCGGGGGCCACTCTTCATCGCGGTGCGCGGGCCTCTCACTGTCGCGGCCTCTCTTGCTGCGGAGCACAGGCTCCAGACGCGCAGAGCTCAGTATTTATAGCTCACGGGCCCAGCTGCTCCGTGGCACGTGGGATCTTCCCAGACCAGGGCTTGAACCTGTGTCCCCTGCCTTGGCAGGCAGACTCTCAACCACTGCGCCACCAGGGAAGCCCGAAACTGGAGTTTTTGATGAGGACTCCAGACAGGAAATGCCATTGCCCCTCCAAAGCATATTCTAAGACAGGTAACTAGAAGAGGAATTCAAAGCAGAAAATAACTGCAATTGATTATCCCAGGAATGCAGGGGCATTTCAACAGCAAAAAAAATCGATTTATGTAATATACCACACTGTGTGGTTAAAGGAGAAAAATGTGATCATCTCAATACCGGCATGAAAAAGTAGGTGATAAAACTCATACTTATTTATGATTAAACAGTAGTAAACCAGAACTAAAGGGAAATTCCTGTTCTTGACATATCTCCCCATACGAAACAAAACTTTTTTTTAAAATTTATTTATTATTTATTTTTGGCTGTATTGGGTCTTTGTTTCTGTGCACGGGCTTTCTTTAGTTGTGGCGAGCGGGGGCTACTCTTCGTTGCGGTGCACGGGTTTCTCATTGCGGTGGTTTCTCTTATTGCAGAGCATGGGCTCTAGGTGAGCAGGCTCAGTAGTTGTGGCACACGGGCTTAGTTGCTCCGCAGCATGTGGGATCTTCCCGGACCAGGGCTCAAACCTGTACCCCCTGCGTGGGCAGGCAGATTCTTAACCTCTGTGCCACCAGGGAAGTCCTGAAACAAAACTTAATAGTGAAACAATAGAACTATTCCCAAACCAGGAACAAGGCAAGGATGCTATCATTATTACTATTTGATATTATAACGGTAGCAACTGCTTTTCAACAAAGGTCCCAAGACCACTCAATGGGGAAAGAATAGTCTTTTCCACAAATGGTACTGGGACAACAGAATATCTAAAAGAATGAAGCTGAACTCTTAGCTCACACCATCTACAGAAACGAAATCAAAATGGATTGAAAACCTAAACGTAAGAGCTAAAACTGTAAAACTCTTAGAAGAAAACATAGGTATAAATCTTCATGACCTTGGATTAGGCAACAATTTCTTAGATACGACACCAAAGGCATCGGCAACCAAAGAAAAAAATAGATAAATTGGACTTCATCAAAATAAAAACTTTTGTGCTTTAAAGGACATTGTGAAAGCAAAAAGACATCCCACGGAATGGGAGAAAATATTTGAACATCATATATCTGATTAGGGTCTAGAATATATAAAGAATTCTTACAACTCAACAATAAAAAGACAAATACCCATTTTAAAATTGGACAAAGTGGGGCTTCCCTGGTGGTGCAGTGGTTGAGAGTCTGCCTGCCGATGCAGGGGACACAGGTTCGTGCCCCGGTTCGGGAGGATCCCACATGCCGTGGAGCGGATGGGCCCGTGAGCCATGGCCGCTGAGCCTGCGCATCCGGAGCCTGTGCTCCGCAGTGGGAGAGGCCACAACAGTGAGAGGCCCGCATACACCGCCCCCTAAAAAAAAAGGACAAAGGGGCTTCCCTGGTGGCACAGTGGTTAAGAATCCACCTGTCAATGCAGGGGACAGGGGTTCGAGCCCTGGTCCAGGAAGATCCCACGTGCCGCAGAGCAACTAAGCCCATGCGCCACAACTACTGAGCCTGAGCTCTAGAGCCCACGAGCCACAACTACTGACCCCACAACTACTGAAGCCTGTGTGCCTAGAGCCCATGCTCTGCACCAGGAGAAGCCACGACAGTGAGAGGTCCGCGCACCACAACGAAGAGTAGCCCCTACTCACCACAACTGGAGAAAGCCAGCACACAGCAACGAAGACCCAACACAGCCAAAAAACCCCCAAAACAAATAAACAAATAAATTTACATAAATAAATAAACCAATGAGCAAGTATTACTAAAAAAAAAAAAAAATGGACAAAGGATTCAAACAGACTTTTCTCCGAAGAAGACATGCAAATGGACAACAAGCCCATGAAAAGGTGCTCAACATCACTAGACGTTAGGGAAATGCAGATCAAAATCACGAGATACTACTTCACGCACACTAGGATGGCTATTTTTTTAAATGGCTAACTTTTTTAAAATGGAAAATAACAAGTGTTGGCAAAGATATGGAGAAATTGGAAACTTCACTTATTGCTGGCAGAAATGTGAAATAGTGCAGCCATTGTGGAAAACGTTTTGGCAGTTCATCAAAAAATTAAACATAGAATTACCATATGACCCAGCAGTTCCATTCTGAGGTACATATCTAAGAGAACTGAAAATGTGTTTGTACAAAAACTTGTGCATGAATGTTCATAGCAGCATTATTCATAGTAGCCCAAAAGCAGAAACAACACAGATGTCCATCAACTGATGAATGGCTAAACAAAATGGTATATTATTCAGCCAAAAAACGGAATGACATCCTGATACATGCTACAATGTGAATGACCTTTGAAAACATTATGCTAAGTTTAAGAAGCCAGACACTACTACTGAAGCCCGCACACCTAGAGCCTGTGCTCTGCAACAAGGGAAGCCACTGCGATGAGAAGCCCATGCACTGCAATGAAGAGTAGCCCCCGCTCCCCGCAACTAGAGAAAGCCTGCACACAGCAACAAATATCCAACTCAGCCAAAAATATAAATAAATAAAAAATTTTTAAATGGTGAATTTTATGGTATGTGAATTATATATCAATTAAACCAACTCTGCGAGTAGTTAAAAAACTGAAATTGAAAAATCCAGTCCCAGCAATTCCACTTCTTGGTACACAACCTAGAGACACACACACTCCCTATGCACCAGGAAAACATATAAGGATGGTTACTTCAGTGGATTAAAAATGGCCACAAATTCTCTGCAGTCCCTCCTTTCAAAATGTGGGGTCTCTTTACCCACCCTTTGAATTTGAACTGGTCTCTTGACTCACTTTAACCAATAGAATGCAACACAAGTGACTATTGCCAAGTTTTGAGTGAGGCCTCAGGAGACCTCCTGCACTTACTTTCTTGGAACATTTCCACCATCATATGACAAAGTTCAGCTGGAAAAAGAGGGCCAGACATCACAACTGAGGCTCCAGACATGTGAGTGAGGCCATCGTGGGCCATCCCACCAAGCTGCCAGCTGACTACAGCCACTAAGTGAGTCCAGGTAAGATCAGAAGAACCATCTTGTCAACTCACGGAATCGTGAGAAATAACAAACGGTTGTTGCTTTAAGCCACAACGTTTTAGGAATGCTTGGCTACCCAGCAATGGCTAACTGATACAATACTGAGGCCTTGTTTGCACGATCAGAAAACTAGGAAGCAACCCAAGTGCAGGCTGGATGGTGTAGGGGGTAAGAGCCTGAAGTTTGGCCTCTGACTTGGGCCCCAAATCCCACCCTGCCACTTACCAGCTGTGTGTTGATGAGAAATTTATTTGACTTATCCCTATGTCCTCCTAGGTCCTTGTAAGAATTCAAGGGGTTAATACACCTAGAGGACTTGGAATAGTTTCTGGTAGAGAGGAATACTATTAAGTGTTGACTGTTGGTATTGGCTATTGATATGCTCACCAACAAAGTGTAGTTTATATATGTGTTGGAGGGACTTCCCTGGTGGTGCAGAGGTTAAGAATCCGCCTACCAATGCAGAGGACACAGGTTCGAGCCCTGGTCCGGGAATATCCCACATGCCGCGGAGCAACTAAGCCCGTGCGCCACAGCTACTGAACCTGCGCTCTAGAGCCCGCTCGCCTAGAGCCCATGCTCTGCAACAAGAGAAGCCACTGCAATGAGAAGCCTGGGCGCAGCAACGAAGAGTAGCCCCCACTCGCCGCAACTAAAGAAAGTCCGCATGCAGCAACAAAGACCCAACACAGCCAAAAAACTAATTAATTAAAAATATATATATATATGTTGGAGGCGATAAAGGAGTAAATTTCCTGTATACCAACTTGGACAATTCTCAGAAATATATGATTGTATTGGAAAAAGCAAGTCATAGGACTATAACATTTACGTAAAGTTTTTTTTTTTTTTTTTTTAGCGGTACGCGGACCTCTCACTGTTGTGGCCTCTCCCGTTGCGGAGCACAGGCTCCGGACGCACAGGCTCAGTGGCCATGGCTCACGGGCCCAGCCACTCTGTGGCATGTGGGATCTTCCCGGACCGGGGCACGAACCCGTGTCCCCTGCATCGGCAGGCGGACTCTCAACCACTGCGCCATCAGGGAAACCCACGTAAAGGTATTTTTAAAATACAGGGAGGAGGACATAAATACACCTCAGAGCATTTGCCTCTTTGAAGGCAAAGATGGGAATGGCTAAGTAGAAATCAAGAAGGAGTTTTGCTTTTTTAAATAAATTTATTTATTTTTGGCTGCGTTGGGTCTTCGCTGCTGTACGTGCGGGCTTTCTGTAGTTGCGGCGAGCGGGGGCTACTCTTCGTTGCGGTGCGCGGGCTTCTCATTGCGGTAGCTTCTCCTGTTGTGGAGCATGGGCTCTAGGCATGCGGGCTTCAGTAGTTGTGGCACGTGGGCTCGGTAGTTGTGGCTTGTGGGCTCTAGAGCGCAGCCTCAGTAGTTGTGGCGCACGGGCCTTAGTTGCTCTGTGGCATGTGGCATCTTCCTGGTCCATGGCTTGAACCCGTGTCCCCTGCATTGGCAGGTGAATTCTTAACCACTGCGCCACCAGGGAAGTCCAAGAAGGATTTTTGCTTTAATCACAATGTTCTTTTTTATTATTATACAAAAAGACACTAGTTGTATAATTTTTAAAAAGTTATGCATAGGAAAAAGACTAGAAGCAAAGAAGTTAAATTGCCAACATTGGTTAATTTGGTTTGGCAAGAATATAAGTGTTTTTTTCTTCCTTATTCTTTACTGCCTCCCCAGCCCCCACCCGAATTCCTGTATTAATTACAATGGTTCCGAATCCTTCCTTTTCTGCAGCATCCGCTTGGGGACCTGATCTTCCCGGGCCAGTCCTGACATCTGCCTTGTCACAGGCAGGCTCAGCCCAGTGTGCATAGCACCTGGCACTGCTATCCAGGGCCTCCCTGCTCAGGCCCACCCAGGCCCACAGGTGGCTGTATTCTTGCCAAGGCTTCAGATCTCAGGCTTTGATCCTTAACGTGCTCGAAGGACAGCTCCTTAGTTTTGCTCATCGGAATTTAAGGGGTTCCCCTTCCTCCAGCTCCCCCAGCAAGGGGCCCTAGCACCCTCCTGCAAGCAGCTGAGGGGAAACCATGGGGAGGGGTGTTTGTACAGGAGGTGTCTGGGAAAGGGGGAAGCACAACAGAGGCACACGCCAGAGGCAATTTTCTTCATGGCAGATGCCGAATGGAGGACTTTATCAGGCTCTTTAAACTTTTAAAGACTTGTTGGTGATGTTTTGTCTTGCTGTCACTATGTTATTGAGGAGGGCAGATAAATCGGCTTTGGTGTTCTCAGCTACTGTGTATAAGGGTGTGAAAGTAAAGGCTGTTGCAGGGCCTACAGAATACAGGTTAGTGGGGTCCAGGTGGAAATTGGAATCAAGAGAATTGTTTGCATCTCTAACAGAATGGTTCCTGGATTCTTCTGTTTGGACACTTTTGTCTTCTCAGGCCTGGGTTTTATATCCAAAGGGAGATCCTGAAGTTGTTCTTTCTGGTTTTGATTGATAGGTTCTGGATTAGACACTCTGGAAAATAGTAAGTTCAGATAAGACTGTTTTTTTCCTTTTTTAATAGATCTTTATTGGAGTATAATTGCTTCACAATACGGTGTTAGTTTCTGTTGCATAACAAAGCAAATCATCCATATGCATACACATGTCCTAATATCCCCTCCCTCTTGAGCCTCCCCCCACATCCACCCTATCCCACCCCTGTAGGTCATCTCAAAGCACCGAGCCAACCTCCCTATGCTATGCTGCTGCTTCCCACCAGCCAACTATTTTACATTCGTTAGTGTATATATGTCGATGCTACTCTCACTTCGCCCCAGCGCTTCGTTCTCCCATCCCATATCATCAAGTCCATTCTCTATGTCTACCTCTTTATTCCTGTCCTGCACCCTGCAACTAGGTCAACTAGGTTCATCAGTACCATTTTTTTTTTTTTGGTTCCACATATATGCGTTAACATATGGTATTTGTTTTTCTGTTTTGATTTACTTCACTCTGTATGACAGACTCCAGGTCCATCCACCTCACTACAAATAACTAAATTTCGTTTCTTTTTATGGCTGAGTAATATTCCAGTGTATATATATATATATATATATACCACATCTTCTTTATCCGTTCATCTGTCAGTGCACATTTAGGTTGGTTCCACATCCTGGCTATTGTAAATAGTGCTGCAATGAAGATTGTGGTGCATGTCTCTTTTTGAATTATGGTTTTCTCAGGGTATATGCCCAGTAGTGGGATTGCTGGGTAATATGGTAGTTCTATTTTTAGTTTTTTAAGGAACCTCCATACTGTTTTCCATAGTGGTTGTATCAGTTTACACTCCCACCAACAGTGTAGGAGGGTTCCCTTTTCACCACACCCCTTACAGCATTATTGTTTCTAGCTTTTTTGATAATGGCCATTCTGACCAGCATGAGGTGATACCTCATTGTAGTTTTGATTTGCATTTCTCTAATAATTAGTAATGTTGAGCTTCTTTTCATGTGTCTCTTGGCCATCTGTATGCCTTCCTTGGTGAAATGTCTATTTAGGTCTTCCGCCCTTTTTTTTTTTTTTTTTACGCGGGCCTCTCACTGTTGTGGCCTCTCCCACTGTGGAGCACAGGCTCTGGACGCACAGGCTCAGCGGCCATGGCTCATGGGCCCAGCCGCTCCATGGCATGTGGGATCTTCCTGGACCGGAGCACGAACCCGCGTCCCCTGCATCGGCAGGCGGACTCCCAACCACTGCGCCACCAGGGAAGCCCCCGCCCATTTTTTAACTGGATTGTTTGTTTTTTGGATATTGAGCTCCATGAGCTATTTGTATATTTTGGCGATTAATCCTTTGTTGTTTCATTTGCAAATATTTTCTCCCATTCTGAGGGTTGTCTTTTTGTCTTGTTTATGGTTTTCTTTGCTGTGCAAAAGCTTTTAAGTTTAATTAAGTCCCATTTGTTTATTTTTGTTTTTATTTATGTTACTCTAGGAGGTGGGTCAAAAAAGATCTTGCTGTGGCTTATGTCAAAGAGTGTTTTTCCTATGTTTTCCTCTGAAAGTTTCATAGTGTCTGGTCTTACATTTAAGTCTTTAATCCATTTGGAGTTTATTTTTGTGTATGGTGTTAGGTAGTGTTCTAATTTCATTCTTTTACATATAGCTGTCCAGTTTTCCCAGCACCATTTATTGAAGAGGCTGTCTTTTCTCCATTGTATGTTCTTGCCTCCTTTGTCATAAATTAGGTGCCCTTATGTGCATGGCTTTATCTCTGGGCATTCTATCCTGTTCCATTGATCTATATTTCTGTCTTTGTGCCAGTACCATACTGTCTTGATTACTGTAGCTTTGTAGTATAGTTTGAAGTCAGGGAGCCTGATTCCTCCAACTCTGTTTTTCTTTCTCAAGATTGCTTTTACTATTCGGGGTCTTTTGTGTTTCTATACGAATTGTAAGATTTTTTGTTCTAATTCTGTGAAGAATGCCATTGCTAGTTTGGTAGGGTTTGCATTGAATCTGTAGATTGCTTTGGGTAGTATAGTCATTTTCACAATATTGATTCTTCCAATCCAAGAACATAGTATATTTCTCCATCTGTTTATGTCATCTTTGATTTCTTTCATCAGTGTTTTATAGTTTTCAGAGTACATGTCTTTAGCCTCCTTAGGCAGGTTTATTCCTAGGTATTTTATTCTTTTTGTTGCAATGGTAAATGGGAGTGTTTCCTTAATTTCTCTTTCTGATTTTTCGTTGTTGGTGTATAGGAATGCCAGAGATTTCTGTGCATTAATTTTGTATCCTGCAACCTTACCAAATTCATTGATTAGTTCTAGCAGTTTTCTGGTGGCATCTTTAGGATTTTCTATGTATAGTATCATGTCATCTGCAAATAGTGACAGTTTTGCTTCTTCTTTTCCTATTTCTTTTTCTTCCCTGATTGCTGTGGCTAGGACTTCTAAAACTATGTTGAATAAGAGTGGTGAGAGTGGACATCCTTGTCTTGTTCCTGATCCTAGTGGAAATGCTTTCAGTTTTTCACCAATGACAAACCCACCCGCTTGCTGTGGGTTTGTCATATATGGCCTTTATTATGTTGAGGTAGTTTCCCTCTATGCCCATTTTCTGCAGAGTTTTTATCATAAATGGGTGTTGAATTTTGTCAAAAGCTTTTTCTGCATCTATTGAGATGATCATATGGTTTTTATTCCTTAATTTGTTAATGTGGCGTATCACATTGATTGATTTGCATATATTGAAGAATCCTTGCATTCATGGGATAAATCCCATTTGATCATGGTGTATGATCCTTTTAATGTGCTGTTGGATTCTGTTTGCTTGTATTTTGTTCAGGATTTTTGCATCCATGTTCATCAGTGATATTGGTCTATAATTTTCTTTTTTTGTGATATCTTTTTCTGGTTTTGGTATCAGGGTGATGGTTGCTTTGTAGAATGAATTTGGGAGTGTTTCTCCCTCTGCAATTTTTTGGAAGAGTTTGAGAAGGATCAGTGTTAGCTCTTCTCTAAATGTTTGGTAGAATTCGCCTGTGAAGCCATCTGGTCCTGGATTTTTGTTTGTTGGAAGAGTTTTCATCACAGTTTCATTACTTGTGATAGGTCTGTTCATATTTTCTAATTCTTCCTGGTTCTGTCTTGGAAAATTGTACCTATCCAAGAATTTGTCCATTTCTTCGTGGTTGTCCATTTTATTGGCATATAGTTGTTTGTAGTAGTCTCTTATAATCCTTTGTATTTCTGCAGTGTCAGTTGTGATTTCTCCTTTTTCATTTCTAATTTTATTGATTTGTGTCCTCTCCCTTTTGTCTTTTTTTTTGCGGTACGTGGGCCTCTCACTGTTGTGGCCTCTCCTATTGTGGAGCACAGGCTCCAGATGTGCAGGCTCAGCAGCCATGGCTCACGGGCCCAGCTGCTCCGAGGCATGTGGGATCTTCCTGGACCGGGGCACGAACCCATGTCCCCTGCATCGGCAGACAGACTCTCAACCACTGCACCACCAGGGAAGCCCTCCCTTCTTTTCTTGATGAGTCTGGCTAAGTGTTTATCAATTTTGTTTATCTCCTCAAAGAACTAGCTTTTAGTTTTATTGATTTTTGCTATTGTTTTCTTCATTTCTATTTCATTTATTTCTGCTCTGATCTTTATGATTTCTTTCCTTCTACTGACTTTGGGTTTTCTTTGTTCTTCTTTCTGTAGTTGTTTTTTTTTTTTTTTTTTTTTTGCGTTACGTGGGCCTCTCACTGTTGTGGGCTCTCCCATTGCGGAGCACAGGCTCTGAACACGCAGGCTCAGCGGCCATGGCTCACAGGCCCAGCTGCTCCGCGGCATGTGGGATCTTCCCGGACCGGGGCACGAACCCGTGTCCCCTGCATCGGCAGGTGGACTCTCGACCACTGTGCCACCAGGGAAGCCCTCTCTAGTTGTTTTAAGTGTAGGGTTAGATTGCTTATTTGAGATTTTTCTTGTTTCCCTTTTTTTTTTTAACTTACTTTATTTTATTTTTTTTGGCTGTGTTGGGTCTTCATTGCTGCATGCCGACTTTCTCTAGTTGCAGCTAGCAGGGGCTACTCTTTGTCGCAGTGTGCTGTCTTCTCATTGTGGTGGCTTCTCTTGTTGCGGAGCATGGGCTCTAGGTGCATGGACTTCAGTAGTTGTGGCTCGTGGGCTCTAGAGCACAGGTTCAGTAGTTGTGGCACATGGGCTTAGTGGCTCCGCAGCATGTGGGTTCTTCCTGGACCAGGGATTGTACCTGTGTCCGCTGCATTGGCAGGAGGATTCTTAACCACTGCACCACCAGGGAAGCCCCTTTCTTGTTTCTTGAGGTGAGACTGAATTGCTATAACTCTTAGAACTGCTTTTGCTGCATTCCATAGGTTTTGGGTCATCATGTTTCCATTGTCATTTGTTTCTGTGTATTTTTAAAATTTCTTCTTTGACTTCTTCAGTGATCTCTTGGTTATTTAGTAGCGCACTGTTCAGCCTCCATGTATTTGTGTTTCTTACAGTTTTTTTCCTGTAATTGATTTACAATCTCATAGTGTTTTGGTCAGAAAAGATGCTTGATACAATTTCAATTTTCTTAAATTTTCTGAGGCTTGATTTGTGACCTCAAATGTGATAGATCCTGGAGAATGTTCCGTGTGCACTTGAGAAGAAAGTGTATTCTGCCACTTTTGGGTGGAATGTTCTATAAATATCAATTAGATGTACCTAGTCTATTGTTTCATTTAAAGCTTGTGTTTCCTTATTTATTTTCTATTTGGATGATCTGTCCATTGGTGTAAATGGGGTGTTAAAGTCCCTTACTATTATTGTGTTACTGTCGATTTCTTGGCTGTTAGCATTTGCCTTATGTATTGAGGTGCTCCTATGTTGGGTGTATAAACATTTATAATTGTTACATCTTCTTCTTGGATTGATCCTTTGATCATTATGTAGTGTCCCTCCTTATCTCTTGTAACAGTCTTTATTTTAAAGTCTATTTTATCTGACACAAGTATTGCTACTCCAGCTTTCTTTTGATTTCCATTTGCATGGAATATCTTTTTCCATCCCTTCACTTTCAGTCTGTATGTGTCCCTAGGTCTGAAGTGGGTCTCTTGGAGACAGCATATATATGGGTCTTGTTTTTGTATCCATTCAGCCAGTCTGTGTCTTTTGGTTGGGACATTTAATCCCTTTACGTTCAAGGTTATTATTGATATGTATGTTCCTATTACCATTTTCTTAATTTTGGGGGGTTTGTTTTTGTGGGTCTTTTTCTTCTCTTGTGTTTCCCACTTAGAGAAGTTTCTTTAGCATTTGTTGTAAAGCTAGTTTGGTGGTGCTGAATTCTCTTAGCTTTTCTTTGTCTGAAAAGCTTTTGGCTTCTCCATCGAATCTGAATGAGATCCTTGCTGGATAGAGTAATCTTGGTTGTAGGTTTTTCTCTTTCGTCACTTTAAGAATATCCTGCCACTCCCTTCTGGCCTGCAGAGTTTCCACTGAAAAATCAGCTGATAACCTTATGAGGATGCCTTTGTATGTTATTTTTTGTTTTTCCCTTGCTGCTTTTAATATTTTTTCTTTGCATTTAATTTTTGTTAGTTTGATTAATATGTGTCTTGGTGTGTTTTTCCTAGGGTTTATCCTGTATGGGACTCTCTGTGCTTCCTGGACTTTGGTGACTATTTCCTTTCCCATGTTAGGGACGTTTTCAACTATAATCTCTTCAAATATTTTCTCAGACCCTTTCTTTTTCTCTTCTTCTTCTTGAACCCCTATCATTTGAATGTTGGTGTGTTTAGTGTTGTCCCAGAGGTCTCTGAGATTGTCTTCAATTCTTTTCATTCTTTGTTCTTTATTCTGCTCCTTGGTAGTTATTTTCACCATTTTGTCTTCCAGCTCACTTATCTGTTCTTCTGCCTCTGTTATTAATTCCTTCTAGTGTATTTTTCATTTCAGTTATTGTGTTGTTCATCTCTGTTTGTTTGTACTTTAGTTCTTCTAGATCTTTGTTAAATATTTCTTGTATTTTCTCAATCCGTGCTTCCATTCTATTTAAATGGAATAAATCCAGTCTGTTTCCGAGATTCTGGATCATCTTTACTATCGTTACTCTGAATTCTTTTTCAGGTAGATTGCCTATTTCCTCTTCATTTATTTGGTCTTGTAGATTTTTACCTTGCTCCTTCATCTGTGACATATTTTTTTGCTGTCTCTTTATTTATTTATTTATTTTAATGAGTGGGATTGTGTTCCTGTTCTACTGGTTGTTTAGCCTGAGGTTTCCAACACTGGAGTTTGTAGGCTATTGGGTAGAACTGGGTCTTGGTGCTGAGATGAGGAACTCTGTGAGACCTCACACTGATGAATATTCCCTGGGGTCTGAGGTTCTCTGTTAGTCCAGTGGTTCGGACTTGGAGCTCCCACCGCAGGAGCTTCCACCCGACCCCGTGCTGGCAAATCAAGATCCTGAAAGCCACGTGGGGTGGCAAAAAAAAAAAAAAAAGAGAGAGAGAACAATAACAAAGTAAAAAATAAAATTAGACTAGGAAACTAACAGATATGTTAGAAAGACTGTAAAAATAACAGTATAGATGAATCAACAACCAGAAGGTACATCAGTACCACAATAGTAAAAAAGAGGAGGAGGGAAAAGGAAAGAAAAAAAAAAAAGGAGGTGGGGTGGGAAAGGCCTTGGCTGTGGAGAGCAGAGCCTAAGCAAGGGTGAGGTTTGGGTGGTGGGTGGGGCCAATGCTCTGGACCCACAGGGCAGGAAAACCCTGGGGGCTGTGGGGGGGGTGGAGCTTAGGCTCAAGGAACAGAAGGGGCCCAGGTGTGTCCCCCACCCCTGGTCTCAGAGGGCGGGGGACCTCACCTGGGAGCCCAGCAGGCTCCCTGTGTCCGAGTGGGCGGGGCAGTCACCTTACACTCCTCTCCCCACTGCCTCTCCTGATCTCCCCAGCCTCAGGGGCACCAATCTTGTCTGGCCTCAACTTCTTCTTCCCCCTTACTCCCCCTACATCCTACCGGTTCACTGTGGGGTTCCTCCCGTCTCCTTGGGGGTTAGAGTTCCCCACCAGCAGCCGGCAGGCACCCTACTTGTGGGGATACGCTAACTCCACGTCTTCCCACACAGCCATCTTGACTCCTGCCCCTCAAGACTGGTTTTTAACTCACAAATAAGACATACTCTTTACAGAAAACTAATAGAAAAAATATATAGAGATAAGCCAAAAAAAAAAGAAAGAGACCACCTACCATGTCCTAGCACCATACTAGGCATTTGGTATATGTATCAAGAGGAGCTAACTATAAATTCCACGAGGACGCAGCCTTGATCTGTTATGTTTAAAGCCTGGCACTGGCCTTGCTGGAAAATTCTATATCTTGAGCTGGGGGGTGATTACACTGGTATATACATATGTAAAAATTCATCAAGATCTACATTTAAGATTTGTGCACTCAACTAAGTACAAGTTATATCTTAAATAAAAAAAAAAAGAAATGTTCTAAGACATGTTCCCCAGAGTTTATGTCTGGTAGTAGGTGTTTTTAAATCACATAGAGAAACAATTATTTTCCTTTCAATTCTCTTTTAGTCCTTCGAGGATAAAGTCTCCCTTTGATGTTGATATGTCTTTGATATCTAACACTTCATGATTTCCCTTTTTAAACAGAGCTGGTCCCAGGCTCAGCCCCCAGCAGGCAGTAATAACCAGCTAGAATTTAATGATGTTGTGTCTTATTTTCATTGTACTGATTTTTAAATCAGTTACCTTCTAGTCGTGGCAAGTGGTATTGGTTTCCCATTTGATGTACTGTAGTAATATTGCTTTTTAAAGTAAATTTTTAAAGTAAATTTGTTTAAATTAAAAGTGAGTTGATTTTATGAAAAATTTTAAGTATAGAATACTCATGGTATAAGGACCGGGCAAAAACAAAGATGATTCTTCAGTGACTGAAGTTTGGAGAAAATGGCTCTAGTAAATTCCATTTGCCATATATATATATACACATACACATATACATACACACACTACACATATGTAACAGCACAAATATGCTCTATTATAAATATATATTATATGTATACATATAAGAAGAATTTATATGTATAAGTTATATTGAGTATGTGTTTTATATGATATATATCACTTCAATAAATGTATATTAAAATAAATAAATAAATAAAAACAAATATCAACCCTCACTTGACTCCACACACACCTGCAGCTACACCCCATTTCCTTATTCCTGTTGAAAGAAATCCTGAAAAGAATTGTCAATACTATACACACTTCCTCACCTCTTACTCTTCTGTCTAATCCAGTCTGGTTTCTGGGTTGATTCTCCAGCGAAACTGTTCTCCCAATGACCTCAAACAGCCAAATTCAATGGACATATCTCTGACCACATCCTTCATGGCCTGCCAGCAGCATTTGATCCAGCTGACCACTTCTTTTCTGAAACCCTTTCTTCTGTTGATTTCAATCTTCTGGTTTTCCTTTGACAGGTCTTAGTCCCTACTGCTCCACCCAGACTTCAAATGTCAGAGTGCCTCGGGGCTAATCCTGTACCTTTAAGGATCATGTTTGGAGATACCCACATTAGTATCTCCAACCCAACCTAACCTCTTAGCACCAGATATAAATAGCCCATGGCCAACTCGACATCTGCACCCAGCAAGCTCACAGCTTCTCCAGCTTCACAGTCCAGGTGGAACTCTTGATTCCTCCTGCACCTGATTCTACCTCCCTAAATGGCACCACTGTCTATCCAAGCCCCAAACCTAAGAGAAGGCCTTGATTCCTCCTTTCTTCAATCTCAAAATCAGTCTCTCAGTAAGTCTTGTCAATTTCACCCCAAAGCTCTATCGAGAATCTGACCACTTTTCTGTATCTCCTCTGCAGTAGTCCTAGCCAGGTCCATTGTGTCTCATCTAGACATAGCACCAGCCTCCTCTCTTTTCCCTTACTTTCATTCCTCCTGCCCCCAATTCATTTTCATACAGCAGCCAGAAGGAATGTTATAAAATATAAATCAGGCCATATTCCTCCTCTGCTTAAAATTCTTCAATAGCTTCCTTTTTATCCTGGAATAAAAGACCACCTTCTGTGGCTATAGAATCCTATATGATATGTATCTCTCACCTGTTTCTTTACTCTCACCTCATCTCCCTTTCTCTGAAGACTCCCTCTGCTTCAGCCACACTGACTTCTCCTCTGTCCCTGGTTTCTAGAAGTTGCCTACCTCAGGACCTTTGCACATGCTGTTGCCTCTGCCTGGAATACTTTCTCCTAGCTTTTCCATGACTGGCTCCTTCTCAACCTTGGTCTTAGCTTCACTGTTGCCTCCTCAGAGCATCTGCCCTAACCAGTCTATCAAAAGTGGGTTTCCGGGGCTTCCCTGGTGGTGCAGTGGTTAAGAATCTGCCTGCTAGTTTTCACAGAACTAGAGTAAAAAATTTCACAATTTGTATGGAAACACAAAAGACCCCGAATAGCCAAGACAATCTTGAGAAAGAAAAACGGAGCTGGAGGAATCAGGCTCCCTGACTTCAGACTATACTACCAAGCTACAGTAATCAAGACAGTATGGTACTGGCACAAAAACAGAAATATAGATCAATGGAACAGGATAGAATGCCCAGAGATAAACCCATGCACATTTGGTCACTTTATCTTTGATAAAGGAGGCAAGAATATACAATGGAGAAAAGACAGCCTCTTCAATAAGTGGTGCTGGGAAAACTGTACAGCTACATGTAAAAGAATGAAATTAGAACACTCCCTAACACCATACACAAAAATAAACTCAAAATGGATTAAAGACCTAAATGTAAGGCCAGACACTATAAAACTCTTAAGAGGAAAACGTAGGCAGAACCCTCTATGACATAAATCACAGCAAGATCCTTTTTGACCCATCTCCTAGAGAAATGGAAATAAAAGCAAAAATAAACGAATGGGACCTAATGAAACTTAGAAGCTTTTGCACAGCAAAGAGACCATAAACAAGACGAAAAGACAACCCTCAGAATGGGAGAAAATATTTGCAAATGAAGCAACTGACAAAGGATTAATCTCCAAAATTTATAAGCAGCTTAAGCAACTCAATATCAAAAAAACAAACAACCCAATCCAAAAATGAGCAGAAGACCTAAATAGACATTTCTCTAAAGAAGATATACAGATTGCCAACAAGCACATGAAAGGATGCTCAACATCACTAATCATTAGAGAAATGAAAATCAAAACTACAATGAGGTATCACCTCACATCGGTCAGAATGGCCATCATCAAAAAATCTACAAACAATAAATGCTGGAGAGGATGTAGAGAAAAGGGAACCCTCTTGCACTATTGGTGGGAATGTAAATTGATACAGCTACTATGGAGAACAATATGGAGGTTCCTTAAAAAATGAAAAATAGAACTACCATACGACCCAGCAATCCCACTACTGGGCATATACCCTGAGAAAACCATAATTCAAAAAGAGTCATGTACCACAATGTTCATTGCAGCTCTATTTACAATACCCAGGACATGGAAGCAACCTAAGTGTCCATTGACAGATGAATGGATAAAGAAGATGTGGCACATATATACACTGGAATATTACTCAGCCATAAAAAGGAATGAAATTTAGTTATTTGTAGTGAGGTGGATGGACCTAGAGTCTGTCCTACAGAGTGAAGTAAGTCAGAAAGAGAAAAACAAATACCGTATGCTAACACATATATATGGAATCTTAAAAAAAAACAAAAAAAAAAAAACAAGGTTCTGAAGAACCTAGGGGCAGGACAGGAATAAAGACACAGACATAGAGAATGGACTTGACGACACGGGGAGGAGGAAGGGTAAGCTGGAACGAAGTGAGAGAGTGGCATGGACATATATACACTACCAAATGTAAAATAGATAGCTAGTGGGAAGCAGCCTCATAGCACAGGGAGATCAGCTCCGTGCTTTGTGACCACCTACAGGGATGGGATAGGGAGGGTGGGAGGGAGGCGCAAGAGGGAGGAGATATGGGGATATATGTATATGTATAGCTGATTCACTTTGTTATAAGGCAGAAACTAACACACCATTGTAAAGCAATTATACTCCAATAAAGATGTTAAAAAAAAAAAAAAAAAGAATCCGCCTGCCAATGCAGGGAACATGGGTTAGAGCCCTTGTCCAGGAAGATCCCACATGCCGTGGAGCAACTAAGCCCGAGTGCCACAACTACGGAGCCTGCGCTCTAGAGCTCACATGCCACAACTACTGAAGCCCGCGCACCTAGAGCCCATGCTCCACAAGAGAAGCCACTGCAGTGAGAAGCCCGCACACCGCAACGAAGAGTAGCCCCCGCTCACCACAACTAGAGAAAGCCCACGCGCAATAACGAAGACCCAACGCAGCCAAAAATAAA
Source organism: Phocoena sinus (assembly GCF_008692025.1). NCBI lineage: Eukaryota > Metazoa > Chordata > Mammalia > Artiodactyla > Phocoenidae > Phocoena > Phocoena sinus. The sequence continues at coordinate 41,292,992 of NC_045781.1, forward strand.
TTAATATTTTTTTAAAAATGGGCTTCCCCGGTAACTATCTTATTGCTTTATTTTTTTTCTTCTTAGCACTTTCAATAGTCTGTAATTATCTTGTTTTCTTCTCTACATTTTTATTACAAAGTCCATGATATCAAGGATCTTGTCTATTTGATTCACCATTGCATTCTCAGTGCTCAGAATAGCATCTGACACGTAGTAGGCCCTCAGTAAATATTTCTTGAATGTAATGAGTGGAGAGGTAGGTGGGGCCTAGACCAAGCAGGACCTCGAGAGAGCATCTTGGGGAGGCATTTAGGGATTTTAATCAGAGATCCAAAGTGATCAGACTTGGCAGTTGTAAATGATCAGTCTGACAGAAGTGGGGAAAACAGATTGGAGGGTGATGAAGTAAAGCTCCTGCAGTAGTTCAGGAGAGAGATAATAGGGTTAAATGGAATAAGATGTACAAAGCACTTCGCATTTAACCATAAGGGATGAGAGGGGGATTACTATTACCAATATAGCAGGCAAGCAAGGATTGCTTGAATTTAATGACGGTAAAGTTAAGACTCCAGAGGTGGAGGGACTTTTGTATCTCCTGGAATCTTTGAATCTCTAATCTCTTCCTCCAGTGATAAATGCTAGAATTTCTTATCCTTATCGAGTTAATTTGACCTCTATTTTGGTAATTCATATGCATTCATATTTGCATTCTTCCACCTGTGTTCCTTCTTACCACCATCATCTGGGAGGGAAGAATTTCACGGAGAGAGCTTCTGACACTTCTCATTAGCTGTGTGACCTGGTAAATCACCTAATCTCTCTGAACTCAGTTTCATTTTCTGTGAAATGAGGACTCTGATATCTATTCTGTCCATCGTGAGGATCAGTGAATAACTGTACAGAAAATATTTTCACAATGCAAGAATAATTATTACTGTTATTTCACTCAGTAAATATTTATTAAGCACCTACTGTGTACCAGGCACTGTTTGTTGGTGCTGGGAATACAGCAGTGGCATGGGGGGAAGGGCAACGACAGAAGTCCATTCAGATTCTGAACATTTTGGATTTTGATTGTATTTTCCAAATTGGCAGATCACCTTGGGCCCCTGTTGAAAAATATAGATTGTTGGCCTGACCACAGTCTTGATCAGAATGGGGAAGGTAGAATGAGGGGAGGGTTAACTATCTCTCCGAAGTTATTCAGAAAGGACTGAAAATAAGAGATTAGGTGGATTAAATTGCCTCCCTTTTCCTTTTCCCAAATACTGATCACCACTCAGCAATTCTGCATACACATCTGTGGGTTTTTTTTGTTTGTTTCGTTTTATAATGAATGTTAACCCTCTTATTTATTTATTTATTTTTGGCTGCGTTGGGTCTTCGTTGCTGCACGAGGGCTTTCTCTAGTTGCAGCGAGGAGGGGCTACTCTTCTATGGGTGCACAGGTTTCTCATTGTGGTGGCTTCTCTTGTTGTGGAGCATGGACTCTAGGCGCGTGGGCTTTAGTAGTTGTGTACACGGGCTCAGTAGTTGTGGCTTGTGGGCTCTAGAGTGCAGGCTCAGTAGTTGTGGCACACAGGCTTAGTTGCTCCGCGGCATGTGGGATCTTCCTGGACCAGGGCTCGAACCCGTGTCCCCTGAATTGGCAGGTGGATTCTTAACCACTGCGCCAGCAGGGAAGCCCTACACATCTGTTTATATACTGAATTTTCCAAAACATTTCTAATAAGAAGTACCTTCAGATGGCTCCTGGGGAGGGCAAGTCCAAACATCAGAACCAGCCATGTGACCTTGAAGGAGAAGGCAGTGGAAGTACCAGAAAGCACTGTCCTTGGCGGTGTTTTTGTCTGCCACAGAGCTTGCTGTACAACTGATCTGGATCTTACTGTCCTCATCGCCAAAATGAGGTCAGGGTTTCATGACTACCAGTCCATGGAGGGGTGCTGGGTTAGCTGAATCAGAATCACCTAGGGAGCTTATTAAATCTCTAGATTCCTGGGCCTCATGGACTGGTGAGTCCGACTCAGTAGGGCCAGGATGGCGTCCATCACCTCCTCTATTTTATTTTATTTATTTATTTATTTATTTTGCGGTACGCAGGCCTCTCACCGCTGTGGCCTCTCCTGTTGCGGAGCACAGGCTCCGGACGCGCAGGCTTAGCGGCCATGGCCCACGGGCCCAGCCGCTCCGCGGCACGTGGGATCCTCCCGGACTGGGGCACGAACCCGTGTCCCCTGCATCAGCAGGCGGACTCCCAACCACTGTGCCACCAGGGAAGCCCACCTCCTCTATTTTTAATTAGCTTCCTGGCAGTTAATTTTTTTTTTTTTTTTTTTTTTTTTTTTTTTTTATGCGTTACGCGGGCCTCTCACTGTTGTGGCCTCTCCCGTTGCGGAGGACAGGCTCCGGACGCGCAGGCTCAGCGGCCATGGCTCACGGGCCCAGCCGCTCCGCGGCATGTGGGATCCTCCCAGACCGGGGCACGAACCCGTGTCCCCTGCATCGGCAGGCGGACTCTCAACCACTGCGCCACCAGGGAAGCCCCTGGCAGTTAATTTTTGATACGTATCCAGATTTGGTATCTCACTAGGGTAGATCAGACTCTCTGTGCTTCAGTTTTCTCATCTGTAAAATATAATCATTCCTCAGATGGTAGAATTAAATAAGCTAATTTACATAATGCGCTTAGAACAGTGTCTGTCCCATAGTAAGCACTGGGTAAGTTTTAACTGTTCTGTCAGTCAAGGTCCAGTCAGGAAGACAAACCACTGGGAGTATTTAAAGCAGAGGGAACTTAATGCAGAGGTGATGGAGAAGCTAAGAAGCCAAACAGGGGACAGTGATACAACCTAGAGATTAGGCAGCAAGAAGTCATCCACCCCTTAGCAGGAGAAAGAGAGGGAAATGGTGGTGTTTCCAGAGCCCAGAGTCTGGCAGAACCTGGACAGACAGCAGGAGCTGTAGCTGTAGATTAAACACAGCCATTATCAAACAGCTGAAGGAGGAGGCATACCCCGGCTTTTCCCTTTGTCCCACCCTCCAGTCTCCCACTAGTGCCTCCCATTGGCTGAACCCAGCAGGAAGTCATCTCTCAAGTGAGCCTGGGAAACTTCATCTGCAGAGATCACCCGTGCCTTTCAGGGGAAGTATGAAGAGTGTCTCTGAGGACAGATTATTATTATTTTGTTGTTATTATTTTCTTTAAGGTCTTTTTGAGCCCTACAGTTCTCAAAGTCTGTAGACCTTAACCACAGGGATTCAGGGCTTTGTGAGTGCTTATTGATTAATCGATTCTGTGCCTTCAGTGTATACACATACATAAATGCTTAGCCTCTTATCTCTGGAAACTGACAGCTTAGGCCTTGGCAAAAATTCACCGGTGCAGCGGAGCCCTGCCCGAGGTTCAAGGAAAGGGAAGGTATGTGGATCAGGTTTCTCTCTGGGGATCAGCTGCCTCAGCACCTTCAAGGATTCAAAAGTGATAGATGGGAAAGCTGGCCAGAGACATCACTGGGCAGAAAGGAGGGTCCCAGAAAGTTCAGGAACAGACATAAAGAAGTAAGACTGTGGAAGCATTTGTAGGGGCACTGGGCAGGGGAGGGGAGGAGCAGGAAATAGGGCCGCACCCAGTTTTAAGGATACTTCCTGGAAAAGATTGGAAAACACCCACTTGTCTTTGGGACATAACCCTGTAAGTGTGCTATGTGGGAGTGGAGCTCTGGGAATTTTGCTACCAAAAATGGGCAGAAAAGCTCTTTGTAAATATTTCTTGGAGGACCCAGAATTTAACCTTGGACCAGAGGCAAATATGTTTATTTTAAGAGGTTCTTAAAAGATCAGATATTGTGGAATTCTTCCTAATATACCAAAGACCTGCTCCCCAAGTTCATTCTTCCAGCAAACATTGATGAATAGTAGGTTGGAAACTGATTCAGGCAATGAGTTTCGGAGTGAGACAAAACTGGGTTGCACTGTGGCTTTGCCTCTGTCCTAGCAGTGTGGCCTTGGGCAAGGGATTTAACTTCAGTTTCCTTGTCTGTGAAAAGGGAACTAGCGTGTAGAGTTGAGAGGATGAGAGTGAGATCATGCATGAAAATACTTAGAGTCTGAATCCAGAGTGTGCTAGTAGTTCATTTTATTATGACTTGTATTATTTGTATGACACTTGGCAAAACACTTTGCTGCCTATTAGCTCATTGGATTTCACATCAGCTCTGTGAGGTGGGTCAGGGAACCCACATTGATTTTGTGTCTACTCTGCTTCTAGCACCGTGCCAGATCCTTAACAGTTATTATCTTCTTGATTTCACTCAGTCAATACATATTTCAGTATCTATTTTATGCCAGGCTGTTCCGTGTACTGGGGGTACAGCAATGAACAAAGCAGACAAAAATCCCTGCCTCTCAGGTAGGATACACTCAGTGAGGGGAGAGCGACAATAAATACAATTTAATGAATACTTAGGTTCACTATGTTCCAAAGTGCTTTACAGATATTAACCCATAACCTATGAGGAAGGTATTGTTATGCTTATCCCATTTTACAGTTGAGGATACTGAGGCACAAGGGAGTTGAAAGTCACTTGGCCAAGGTCTCACAGCTTGGAAGAGCTGCATTAATGATTCAAAGCCAGACAGTGTGACTCCAGAGTCCTTGCTCTTAATCATTACCGTATGTTGCCTTCCCCCACCCCCAAAAAAATATATATGTATACTAATAGATTAGTGCTATTAAGTGCTATGAGTGCTATGAAAAAAAATAAAGCAGGGGAAAGAGGGTGATGAGAGAGGGCTCTCTATGTAGGGAGGTCAGGGAAGGCCTCTCAGAGGGGCCACATTTGAGCAGAGACCTGAAGGAGTGAGGGAGAAAGGCGGGTGGACATCTGGGCAAGGGCGATCCAGGCAGAGGGAAGCACTGTGCAAAGGCCCACACTTGGTGTGTTCGGAGAACCACAGGGAGGCCAGTGCTGAGAAAGCAGAGAGAGCAAGTGGTAGCAGATGAGTCAGAGTGAAAGACGGCGCAGGCTGAGCCGCTGGAAGGATGCAGTTGCCTTTGGCTGAGATGGAAAGACTGTGGGAGGAGCACAATTGCAGAGGAAGGTCAGTTCAGTTTGGGATAATTCTCACCGTCACTCACCAAATAGGAATTACTCATTCCAGAGGACTTTGAGAGATGAAAGAGCTCACCCCAGATCACCCAGGCAGTTTAGAGGCAAGATTCAGACATAGGTCTGCCAACCCTAACTTAAATGCCACAGGCCTTTGGTTGGTAGGGTGCTGTGGGGAAATCTGCAGAGGTGATACTCTGTTCATCCTGATCCCTGACCCCAGGAGCTTTCAAGGAGGGGGAAAGAGGTACTGGAGAGTGAGGCGGAAGGACACTCAGATGAAAGTAACAATGCCAGAGATCCCACAAGACAGTAAGTAGCACGTGTTTAAATGTGAACTGCAGACAAGAAGCACAGGGAAGGTGCACTTCTTTCTGAAAAAGCAAAATGAGTGAAAGAGTCCCAGCCCTGTCTGGGTGGAAGGCATCAGGGACGGGATGAACATCTGTGTTGAAAAAGGCCATGCTCTGGCGGAGATGGGAAGGCCCCCAGAGGTTCAGGGTTCTCCCTGGGCACGTCTTTCTCCACAAATAGATGCTTTTCCATTATGACAAAGGTATATACCAGGCAGGACGCCTCCCCTGGACCCGTGTCTCCAACCACAGCCTCCTCAACATGCCACTACTGGGCATCTCTGAACACGTCCCAGCTTGAAGTCCCGATTTTCCCCTAATCCCAAACTTGCTCTACCTGCAATGAGATTCCAAGAAGCTAACCCTGAGACAAGGATTCATGTACCTGAGTGACTTATTAAATTTGGAAGGGCTCCCAGGAGGAACTGGTGAGGGAGTGGAGAAGCAAGATAAAGAAGGCAAGAAGCCAAGCAAGGGTGTGATTTCAGACCAAGTCCCTGGAGGGTAGCTTCAGCCTGATCCAGCAGGGGATGCTGGATGTAAGTTACCCCTGGGAGTTTGGGGGGAGGCGGGCCGGCGCTCAGCTTCCACATTCCAGCACCACTTGGTCATTGGCTAAGGGCTGGGAAAGTGAACTCCTGGGCACTTCCTTGCAAGGGCAAAGGGACCCCAGTAGCTGATGGGCAAGCCTCTGGCCCTTCACATGTACAGGCTGCTGGGAGAATCAGCACACAGAAGCCAAACAAGGGGAGTTCAGAAACCAACAAAGGGATCCCGGGGGATCTGAGCAGTGCCCTGACAGTGTCCACTACATGTGCCTTACCCATGTCAGGAAATGGTATTGCCATCCTGCTGGTTACTCAGGCCCCAAACCCTGGAGTCATCCTTGATCTGCTCTGTCTCACACCCCCATCCAATCCTTTAGCCAATCTCGTTGGCAATACCTTCAAAATATACCCAGAGTCTGATCACTTTTTTAAAGTAACTTTTAAAAATTGTGGTAAAGTCCACATAACATACAGTTCAGTGGCATAAAGTACATTCACATTTTTGTGCAACCATCACCATCACCCATCCACAGAACTCTTTCCATCTTGCAAAACTGAAACTCTGTACCTATTAAGCGTTTTGTTTATCCATTCATTTGTCAGTGGACACTTGGGTTGCTTCCACCTCTTGACTGTTGTGAATAATGCTGCTACGAACATAGATGTATTATACAAATATCTGTTAGAGTCCCTACACTCAATTCTTTTGGGTATATACCTAGAAATGGAATTGCTGGGTCATATGGCAATTCTATTTTTAATTTGTTTCAGTAGCTGTTTTACTGTTTTCCATAGTGGCTGCACCAGTTGACATTCCCACTGACAGTGCACAAGTGTTTCAACGTCTGCACATCCTCACCAACACTTTTTATTTTGTTTGTTTTAGTCTGATCGTTTCTTACCCCTTCCACAATGACCACCCTGAACCAAGCCATTTCAGTTTTTGCCTGGCTTATTGCAGTGGGATCCCAACTGACCTCACTGTTTCTGCCCTCATCTCCTGTAGTCTTCTCAACACCATTCCTCTACTCACAGCCTCCAGTGCCTTCCTCCCCTCCTGCTCAGGGTAAAAGGCAAAGTTTTTACAATAGCCTATGAGGCTGTACAAGATTTGTTCCTCACCCTCCCAAATCTGACTCATTTCTTACTTGCTCACTCCACTCCAGCCACATTGCCTTTTTTTTTTTTTTCTCCTGTCCCAAGTAATCTACTGTCTCAGGGCCTTTGCCTTATTTTCTCTGCTTGGAATACTCCTTCTTCAGATATGCTTAATGTAATTTTCTCCCTCACTTCCTTCAGGTTTTATTCATTTCTCAAGGAGGCCTCTGGGCTTTCCCCATTGTTCATCAGCCCTTCCTCCATTTTCTGCCTTTCTCCTCTCTGCCCTGTGCCTGGGAAGATGACCCCTACAAACACCACCACCTGGGCTTTCTTGCCCTCAGGCTTCTGCGTGGGTTTGGTCCATGGCAGGCAATGCCAGAAGATGAAGGGTGAAAGGAGAGAGATGTTGAGTTATTTTCCCCCCCACATCCTTCCTGCTCTGCTCTGGGCAGTGGCCTGTCCCTCCTGGACCACAGCTGCATTTGGGAGGGGTGGTCCTCCGCTTCAGCTCTCCAGCTCCCCCTCCCCTCCAGCCCCCCACTCCCAATGATACCGTTTCCTCCCTTTGCCCTCCAGTCCTCCAAGTTGTAACTGCTTCTCTGCTTGCTGCTGATCTCCGGACCTCCTACACCCCTAGAACCATCCGTGCTGGATTCTGTCTCCCACTAGACCCTGACCTAAACACCTTCTAGATTATGTTATTTACAGTTTCCAGCCTACCTTCTGTTCCGTGAATTGGCACTTCCCATTCTGTTCTTCTGCACACATTATCTAACATGCTATATAGTTACTTATTTAGTTTCCTTGAACCCTCACACTCTGTGATGGACGGTCCAAGGATGCAGGGATGTTTGCTTCGTTCACTGTTGTATCTCCAGTGCTTGGCACACAACATGCTATCAGCAAATATCTCTTAAATGAATGAATGAATGGCCGACCGACTAAGGGAGCTGCAGAGAAGACAGCAATGTGGTCCAAGGTGCAGGCAGAAGAGCTGACTCTCAATTTCTCCTCTCCCCTCCCCGCCCCCACCCGGAATGCTGAGTGCCCTGGAAGGAGGCGGAAATGAGCGTGTTCTACTGCCCTCCAGCCAGGTGTTTACTTAATTAGGACCTGTATCCCGACGCACGTTGATGTTTAACTGTCCGCCTAATGACTGCATTTGGTTCCCGACGGGCGCAAAGGAACCTGCGGGGTGAGGATAGGCGGGGCCACCAGGTACTGTCTGGGGCCGGCGCAGCCTCGAAAAGCCTCTAAGCGGGTATCTAACCTCCCCTCGGGCACGGAAAGCGCCCCCTGCGGGAGGGCGAGGCGAGGGGGTTGGAGCTCAGTTAGCCTCGGGCTTCTCCTGCGCGTCGTGCATCCCTAACCCCCAGCTGCCGGGACCACAGGCGGGATAACGGAGCGCTCCCCTGATACCAGATGCCAATTGCTCGCTTTACCATCAGCCGTGAAATTGAAGGATTACAGCGTTTCTCATTCTCTTAGTTTGGGGAACGTGAGGGTGCTATAGAGGAAAGAAACGGCTCGTGAGGCGGAGGACAAATGAGCTGGATCCTAAAGCAATAATACCAGGCAACATTTGGGCGCTTGCTCTGTGCCAAGTGCTGAGTTTAGCGTTTTAAACGTGCTAATTTAATCCTCTTCTATATGTATTAATTCATTCAATCCTAGTACTTTATAGAGGGCAGATATCATAATAGCCCCCACTAGATGCATGCGGAACTGAGGCTCAGAGGGGTTATTTCGCTAGCCTGAGGTCACAGCGCTAATAAGTGATGGAATCCGGGTTTGAACGCAGGCGGTGCGGCCCCAGAGCCCATGGTCGGCTAGAGAGAGGACTCCCACGATCGCAAGGCAAACTGTCCTCTTAGCCGCAGGCCTGGTGGTGGGAAGGACAGGCAGGCTTCCAGGCTAGCCCTTGAGAGCCAAAAACTCTATAATTAGAGACTCTAGTCTCCTCCTCAAACCCCTAAATCTAAGATGGGTAGGAGGAAGGAACGTGTTGAGGAGTCAGCCTGAGATTCTCAAGACAGCTAGGGAAGGTGGGGAGGCCTCAGGGAACAGGAGGTTGTGACTGGCTGGGAAAACTCATTTCGGTGGGCAGAGGGCGTGCAGTGTGGAGCGACTGAGTTTCAGGACTGTTTCAGGGCCCGGGGCCCACTTGCGTGCCGCCACGGGTAAAGCACTTCGGGTCTGAAGTAGAGGAACGAATCCCAGCTCCGTCGCATGTCCCCCAGTAAGGATACAGAAGAGCTGCTTCGTAGGGAGACTCGCAGCCAGCAGTTTTTACTTAGATTATAGTAGGTATTTTAGACCAATAAAAACAGTCGCGATTTTCAAAATGCCTTTATTTGCATTTTACAAAACTTGAGACGTTGTTAATTATTTATATCCTACGTGGGGGGTGGGAAGCTTGCTGGAGGTGATAGGGCTAATAACCACCCCTCTACCTCGCACCTTTTGGCGTCATCACGGCTTCGATCTCTGGGATCTTCTCTCCCAGCCTCCTTTTGTTCGGCTGTGTCAGGGAAGTAATGAGTTTTCCGCAAGTTGTAGCAGATTCTGTAACACCGTCCCTCGGGACCTCACTGCCAGTTTTAAACACTCGGAGTCCTGGGGGCAGGCTGATGTGGGAGGTGGGGAAAGAGGCAGGAGGTACCCGCCCGCCCCCCGCTGTAGCCGGGTGTGGGGCGGACACACCCGGCCCCCATCAAAGCTTTGGGTAACAGAGAGCCTCGGGGGAGCATGAATGGGGCGCCTTTGTTTCCAGTCGGGTTCAGAGGCATCTCCACTTTCTTTTCCACAAGGCACAGAAACAATTTTCTTCGTGTGCGGCGGGGAGTGGGTTGCCTTTTTTTTTTCCCCCTCGAACCCAGAATCTGCGAGACAGGGCCTGGGTCTCTGCCGGGAGCAACTCCGGAAAACCCGAGAAAACGCAGGAGGGGCGCGGGAGAGGACAGTGCGGGGGGGCACTTCGGGGTGCCTCCACAGAGCCAGCCCCGGCCCCACCTGCGAGGAGGCGGGACCTTGCGGCGCTGGACCAATCAGCACCTACCTGCGCTCACCTGGCCCCCCCACCCCACCCCGGCTCCCGAGAGCCGCGGTTCTCAAAGGGACGCGCTGAGCTTAGCGGAGCACTAACCCGCAGTCGCGGCAGCTTTTCACCCCACTCTCTCCAGCCATGGGGCTCCCTAGTGGGCCTCTCGCGTCCCTCCTCCTCCGCTTCTTCCTCTTACTCCAGGTACTCCATTGCCTTGCCTGACCCCTGCCGGGACGTTCCTCAGAGAGCAGGCGGGGTCCGCACGCGGCGGTGGCGTCGGGGAGAGAGCCGGACTGGGCTGCCTGGGGCCAAGGTTGTCCGGGAAAGCCTGTGAGGACTCCCCGGGATGGGTATGAAGGGCCGGGCACGCCTGTGACCCAGCCTCCCTCTTTCCCCCTCTTCCCTTAGGCACAGGTTTACTGGCTGCCGCGCGCGGCCTCCGAGCCGTGCCGGGCAGGCTTCGGGGAAGCTGAAGTGACCTTGGAGGCGCGACGCGCGGAGCTGGAGCGGAGCCGGGCGCGGGGGAATGGTAAGACCCACCCCCCACGGGGGCCCGCCTGGCGGAACTTCGAGGCGGGGGCTGCGCTGAGGGTGTCCGGGCTGCGGCGGGGGGCTCCTGGCGCCTCCTCAGGTGCGGGGGAGGCGTAGAAAGCATCCCCGGGGCTGGAATGGGGGTGGGCGTATGGAGAGAAAGGCCGGAGAGCATAGCGCCCTCTGACGTCCAGCCCCTCCTTGCCCCTCTGCGGCGGCCTACCCGGACCCCTTCCTTCGGGGTGCGGGGCGGCTGAGCCGCTCACCCAGCCCGGACGTGGGAAGCTCTCCCCTGCTGGCCCCAGCGGAGGAATGCGCCTTCCACATTCCTCCCGCAACCCCCGCGCAGGTGTGGGGATGAGCCGTGCCCCGGGCAGCCCCCTTCGCCCCTCTCGGGCCCCCTTTGTGTTCCGTGCTTTGTGTCTCCGACTGACAGACCAGGTCTGTTTCTCTTCTTCGCGCTCCCTTCCCCCGCCCCCCTTCTTGCTCGGCAGCTGGAATGCACTCTTAACCCTGCCCTTCCCGGAGGGCCCGCGCCCCTGCAGCCTGCCTGAAAACTGGGCTTGGCACACCTGGACTGGGGCCATCACGCACTGGGCACACCCCCCGACCCCCAGTGTATTGGAACTGAAATGTTAGGGCCCTTGAGGGAGGTGGGGGTCGAGGAGCCAGAAGGTCTTGAGCTGTAGGGGCAGTGGGTGGGGGATCAAAGCACATTTTTGATCTCACAGTTTCTTCTACGGTTTAAAAACTTGAGGGGGTGGGGTTTACTTTGGTGCTCAGAACCAGTGTGTTATGAGATCCAGGCAGCTGACGGCTGATGGGGGCGTCTCTCCCTCCATCCAGGGCAGTGCGGGTTCCTCCACCGGATCAAACCCAAGTTCTTAAACAAAGGTGTGTCCCAGGATCCTTGGGTGAGCTTCCAGAGGATCCTTAACCTGTGAAATTGTTTAAGAACTTGTATGCATTTTTCTGGGTAGGGGATCTAAAGTTTAAACATTTCAAAGCAATTTAAAAACCTGTGCCACCTAGCATTTTTCTAATGCCCCCATCAGCATACCCCTCACCCCAGGTACAAATTCCCACAGCTTGAATGTGCGCGAGAGCTGCCTAGGGCGCAGAATGGCTCTCCTTTGTTTCTCCAAAAGAGGAGTGGGGGCCTTGAGTTCTGTAGAAGCCTTTATTTCTTCTTTTTCCCCCAAATAACTCTGCCTATTGAGAAAACAATTAACACCCAGGCCAGGCCAAGCTCCTTAAACTCTTGGCTGTAGGGGAGCTGAGGAGAAGCAGTAAGAGGCCATGCCTCATAAGCTTTAAATTCTTGCACATGGGTTTATTACTGACTGGCTAACAAACTGCAACTCAGCCAACCTGTAAAAATGTTAACTTGGGCAGGGCCCCAAATCCAATTCCGGCTCCCTGAGGAAGCTTTATTGCTAACCAGACTTCTGCCAAATCTGTACACCCTCCCCCTCATTGTCAAGTTTTCCGACTACAGTCTGGGAGAGCAGGCTGTGGCTCTGAGTGTTGTCTGTGCCTTATCTTTCTTACTGAAGCAAGAAATATCAGATTAACTGTCACTTCACTAAGCTTGAGGTTCTTGGTGGGGGGAAACAGCGATCAGGTTTTCGATTTCACGGTCCAGTTGGCAAGTGCTTCTCGGTGACGTCAGGCATTTTAAACCTTTTGAGAAAATTCTGCTTTCTTGGATGTCTGGTTTATGGCTGTGAAAATGGTGGGTTCACGCCAGGAGCACACCTAGGTTATAAAACAAAACGTGGGTTAATGTGCTTGGCTGACCTTGAGTGCAGCTCCCTGCAACGTGCCGAGTTCTTAGAGCAGTCTTCCTGTGAAATGGGATGCTGCCTTTTTAAATAAAAGCAAGTTTCTGGGGGGCTTCCCTGGTGGCGCAGTGGTTGAGAGTCCGCCTGCCGATGCAGGGGACGCGGGTTCATGCCCCGGTCCGGGAAAATCCCACATGCCACGGAGCGGCTGGGCCCGTGAGCCATGGCCGCTGAGCCTGCGCGTCCGGAGCCTGTGCTTCACAACGGGAGAGGCCACAACAGTGAGAGGCCCGCGTACCACAAAAAAAAAAAAAAAAAAAAAAAAAATCAAGTTTCTGGGCCCAATTTGTCCCAATAAATTGGGACTGCCCGGCAAAAAATAGTGGTATTTCTCCCCTTAGTCCTCAGCAGCTGACCTCTTTTCTACCTCCACCCCACTTCCCTGTCCTCCATACACAGGAGCCCCAGCCTGGATCCAGCCATGTTGAAAGGGTTGTCCTGAGGGTACATACAAACTCTCAAGTTTGGCCAAGCAGACAACAGTTTCCCTATAGCTAAGGAACAGTTGCCCTTGTTCGCCCCTGGGTTATGAATTTCACAGGTGTCTATGAAGTTGAGCTCAAAGAAATTATGTGATATAGTTAATACCTTGTTCGTATGTGCACTTTCCTCTTCAAAGCATTTGCACAACTCTGAACTTGCTTTATCCTCCTGACGTTCTCTTGAAGCTGGTGATGTACATTTAAACAACTTGAGCTCTTAATCCCAGAGTTGGGACTTCAGAAACCCTGTAGCCCAGCCCTGCTGGAGGTTTTAGAGGTGGAGAAACACAGGAACAGCTTAATGGATTCAATTCCCTAGGCTAAACTAGTGAGTTTCCTTGAGTGTCACAGACATGACTTTTACCTCTAGGTTTGTGCCCAGGACCTGGTGCTTAATAGGTCCCAGTAGGTATTTGTGTGAATTATGACAATCTTGTGAAGTTCTGCCCATTTTACAGATGAAACCTCAGTGGTTATGGCTTCCCCAAAGTCATCTCTGCAGTGACCAGATGTGACTTGAATGGAAGTTTCTGACTCCCAAGTTCCATGGCATTTTTTTACCACCGGAAAGTAGGAGGTGGATGAAATGAAGAAGTGGAATGTTGGAGCACCAAATCCCACCAGTAGCAACCCCCTACCCCAAGAGCGCTTAGTCATTTATTCCTTTTCATCCTAGGGTTTTCCAGAAACATTCCTGCAGGGGAAACCAGCTTGCATACAGTCTCTTAAGTGTCCTAGTGATGGGGGCTTGGGGCAGGTGAAGCCAGGCTTGCCTAGACCAAGAGTGAGAGGTTAATCTGGAAGGAGGTAGAGCAGGAATGTTCCCCCACCCCAACTCCACAGTCTGGGGTCTGCCTTCAAGTGTGGTCTAGAAGCAAAGACAAAGGAGAGGTGGGAGGAAGGAGCTTTCGTGGTATTAGTGCAGTGATTTAAGTGAGTGACCTAAAGTGGTCTATACATCCTTCATGGAGAACAGTTGAGAGAAGCAGCTTAATTACAGAAAAAGAAATCCAGTCCTTCATTATGGCCCCCTCTGCAGGTTCAACTCACCCTTAGTCAGCATTTGGGTAAGATTAAAGCTAACCCTCATTAGCTTTGGTAGAAAACTTCAAAGTTCAGTAATAAATCTGACTGAGCAGGAGTTAACTTCAAGATGGTTTTGCTTATTTCAACTCGTGTAAAAATTGCCCTTTGTTTTGGAGCTCCCATTCCGGGCTATGCCCTCTATTTACATTTTATTTTTTCAGCAAACATATATTTAGCATCTGCATGTATCAGGCACTATTCTAGGATGGCGGCTAAAACAATGAACAAAACTAAGACCTTGCTCTAGTGGAGCTGACTGTCTAATATTAGTTACTTTTTATGCTTATAAGAGCCTTGCGGCGCAGGTGATGGTAACTCCCACTCAGCTGTAAAACGAGGGTAAGAAACTTGGTGTGAGGTCACTGGGGCAGTCAGCAGTAAGACTGGGGCAGTCAGCAGTAAGGCCGGGGCAGTCCATGGTGCCCAATAAATCTGCCTCTGTGGAATGAATATTTGGGAACTGGGGCTTCCAGCCCACCCAGCTGCCTTCCTGGCTTAGCAGCTGAGTAGAGTTGGTTGCCGAAGCCCGACGTACATCACTGTTAGCTGGTGTCTGGGGAGCAGGTCTCAAACCTCTAGTCTCTCTTCTCATCTCCTCACATGGCACTCTGTTCCTAGGTTACCCGTGCAGGGTGCCCTCACCTCCCTGCTGTGTGAGGAAAGCATGGCTTACCGTGAGCAATGAGTCTCTAGGAAACGATAGCTCTGCAAAGCATTTGGAGGATGATGGAGGAGGGGGAAGGACAGAAGGGCCTGTCTCCCCAAATCAGTGGAGGTTTCGGTCCTGAGGCTGAATGGTCTCCATGCAAAGAACCACCGTTATTGAAGAATAACACACGTGGAAGAAAATGTCCAGATGATAAGTGTATATACAGCTCGATGAACATCACACACTTAAACACCCATGTACCTAGCACACATGTCAAGAAACAGCATTATCAGCACCTCAAATGCCACTTCCCTCCCCATCTTTACCCTCCCCCAAGAAAACCACTATCTGGACTTCAAATACCATGGATTGATTTGCCTGTATTTGAACTTTATGTAAAAGAATCACACAGAATATCCTCTTGGATCTGGCTTCTTTCACTGCACATTGTGAGATTCTTGCACGGTTCTGGATGTAGTTGTGGTCGATTGTCATTCTTCTATAGTTTCCATCATGTGACCATCCACACTTCGGCTGTTGATGGGCGTTTGAGGAGTTTCCATTTTTTTGGCTGTTACAGCTAGTGCTGCCGTGAACACCATTGTGCAAGGGAAACTGCGTAGGCGGATCGGTTAGGTACATCCCTGGGAGCGTAATTGCTGGGTTAACTGAGGATTACCTGGGGATCTCAGTACTGTGGCCGAGTACTGAGAAGTCAGCTTTTCTGTGTCTTGAAGTAGCTGAGTCTCTTCTGGACTCTACCTCTCCCAACAGTCTCCTTACCAGACCCATCCCTTCTGGCTTCTTGCTTCCCACCTGGCCCTGTGCTAAGAGACAGCAATTTTTTATTAGGTAGCTGGCCACGTCCTTTGTTTGGGGGGAGAAGTCCTTCCCTTCATTTGTCCTTAAGCTAATGCTTGTTACTTTCCCTAAAGTAGAAAGGGAATCTGGAAAGGGCCGTGAATTTCTAAGGTGAGAACTTCTTCATGGGTGGAGATTTTTTATCCTGGCTGGTGTGTGGCTGGGCAGCAGCCTCCTCATATGGCCAAGGTGGTCGAATGCAGCTCCTTCCTCATTATAGAGGCAGTGAGGTGTCTGAGACTCAAGGCCAAGCTGACTGGTCATTCAGCCAACAAACGTCTGAGTACCTACTGGGCGCTTGAAGTTGAGAGGCAGGCAAGGCCCACAGCTCCTCAACCTCAGTGAGCTCCGTGACCACAGGAGGAAGCAAATCAGTCACCAGGCAATTTTACTAGTGAATCCTTCACTCAGCTGGTATCTATTGAGCACCTACCAAGTGTCAGGTACTGTTCTAGGTGCCGGGGATACATTAGTGAGCAAAACATGCACAAAACCCAGGCTTGTGGGCCATTCGCCTGCTAGTGGAGGGAGATGGACAAAATAAGTAATATATGCATGTAATCAAGTGGGAGGAAAAATATAGAGTCACATAGGAAGGGCTGCTGACATGTTCTTGGAGGTGGGGGGCACGTGGTGGAAGTGTTATCCAAGCCAGAGGCTGGGGAAGGGGTTGGGACATGAGAGGTGGCAGGGAGTGTTCCTGCCAACGGAACAGCATATGGGGTCCAAGAACTTAAATATGTTTAGTTTGGCTGGACCATGGAGTGTAAGGTGGGGAGCAACAGAAGGGAAGTAGGCAGGGTCCAGTCCAGCTCGGAACTTCCCTCACTCCAGAATAGAGGCAGCGTGGTGTTTGGGAAAGGCAGGCGATGTGGCTGACTTTCCAGTTGTGCCCTCATGCAGGCCACTGTCTCTGAAGTCTCCCCTGGATCCAGGACCCTGGGCCCATATCCATCACCCCTTCTTGACTCCCGACTTTTCCCAGACCCAAGGACGACGTGGTCAGCTGCAGTTGAATATTCCCCCTGGTTTCATTTAGTTACCTGGCATTACCAGGCAGCAGGGGCGGCAAGGAAGGGCTTTCAAACAAAATGAAACAAACACGTTTAATAATAACATTTACTGGAGAGCTTACTGAGTTCCAGAAACTACACTATGTACTTTATGTAATAAGCCCCTTTAATCCTCCTAAAAGCCCCATGAGGGGAGTAGAATTGGCCCCATTTCACTGGATAGGAAACCTAGGCTTGTAACTTTGTAACTTATCCAAGGTCACCCAGCTAGTAAATTGTGGAGTTAGGGCTTGAACTAGGTTGGACTCCTACTTGCGAGTTACTAACCATTTGGGAGTCAGAGTTGTGAGTCCTCTGGCCTCAGCCAAGCTGAGGAAGATTGGAAATAGTTAACATCTGACCCAAGACTTCTGAATTGCTGTTCCTTCCACTGGCCTCTGTTAATCACCAAGATCTGGAGTGATGGGGGAGAGGATGAGGAGGGGACACATCTTTCCAGGACCCCAGCCTCCCTTTTAGGATGTAGGGGAACAGGGAGGGTTCAGATCCCAGACCCAATAGCTGACAGTGCTCTCACTGTCAGTTCTCAGCAGAGAACCTGCTTCTGGCTGTTCATCTTCTTCCTCTCCTCACCCCATCCCCTCCTCCCAGCATTGAGGACCTCACCCAGCCCTGCTCTGAGTGGAGGAGCTTGGTACGCTCTGCCCCCGCCTCTTCACCCAGCCAAATCTGGGCACCCACGTGGTTGTGGCTTACCTAGAGCATCAGTAGCCTGCAGATTTCCTCAAGATGACAAAATCCCCTCCAGGCTGCAGCTGCCACGGTCCCGGTGGACTTCGGGGTACGGGGGTCCTGCTGCTTGCTCAGCGAACCAAAATGACGTATCCTGGGAAGGAAAGCCGAATGAACACTTTCCTTCCTCCCTTTACCCCACCTTTGAGCTCGTAGCTCTGGCTCTGTCGCTGACATCTGAGGAGAGGGCTCAGAGCCAGGGCCACACTGCCAGGAGGTGGGAGGGCTGGTGCCTGCTTCCCCCTAATGAGAGCCTCTCTGGGCTACATAGAACCCAAGATGGAGGGGAGAGCTGTTCTCCCTCAGGACTCGGAGGTATCTCAGGGGCGAGATGCGGCTGGGGAGGCACGACCCCAGGGTTTCCTCTGCCTCCTCAATCTGTTACCCCACTTTTGGTTGTTCAAGAGCACATGAGATTAGTTCGAAATTACTTCTCTCTTACCAAGCCTCAAACCTGTGTTGGAGACTGAAAGGAGGTTCATCTTGCCCAGGGGGGGTCTGACTTCAGGGCCTCACAGTAACTTTAAGAAGTCTTTGCTCCCTGGGAATTAATTGTGTGCATGTGTGCTTTTCTAAGAAGATTCCTCCCCCAAAATTGGCAACCCCACTCTCTCCCACCTCCAAGTCCAGGTCCACTCGGAAGTTCTTCAGATTCTTGTCAAAGCCAGCAGTGAGGACAGGCCTGATGGTGCACATCTGGGCACAGGCAAGGGAAAACGGGGTTCTAGGCCTGAGGCAAGTTACTCTGGTCCCAGCTCCTCGGCCTTGTTGCTCTAACTCCCGTGTGGGAAGTGCCTCTGTGGCCCTGGACGCGAGGAGGTAGACTGCTGGTTGGTCAGACAGAGAGCAGGGCTGAAGGGCTCAGCTACTAACCTGGGTGTCTTGCTTAAGGCTGCCTGCCTTCTCACAACGAGCCCCATCTTGTAGCTTCAGGCAGAGAGAAAAGACAGGTACTTGAGGGCTCCCCACACGCAAGCCAGAACAAGATGCCAGGCCCACACCCCTGCCTCTCCTTGTGGAGTCAGCTTCAGCCAGGGCTTCCCACCAGGGCTTCAAGACCTGCCATTTTCTTGTCTTTTATGGTCTTTTACTGCTTCCAGAATTCTCCTGTGTTCCCCAACTGGAACTCAGCCACACTCCAACTGGTTTACCCCTGCCTTTGAGTCGGTAGTTTGCAAGCTTGGCTGACTGTCAGGATTGCCTAGGGAGCTTTATATTTCTATCACACCCTCTTTCATATATACTATTTTATATAGTTTGTGTAGAGTTGGGCTCGTTGGTTGGGGTTTCACATTAATACGTGAGTATCTATTCACTGTAAAAACAATGTTTTTCAATGAAATAATAGCATGTACTATGTGACAGGTACAGCTCTTAGCATTTTACGTGTATTACCTTGTTTAATCACCATAACATCCCTTGAAGTAGGTACTATTACTATCCCCATTTTATGGATGAGGAATCTGAGGCGAGAGAGGTTATGTAACTTGCCCAAGATCATGCAAATAGTAAATAGCAGAGCTTGGATTCAAATCTAAGCTGCCTGAGCGTCAACCATTGAACTCCATTGCGTCTCAACAGAAGCAAATCAGAAATAAACACGTGAAAGTTCTCTCTTCCTCAGTTCTGCTCCGGTAGGGTAAGCACAGTTAATAGTTTAATGTGAGTTCTTGTAGACCTTTTTCTTTTAATTTTTGAATTTAATGTTATTTATTTTTTTATACAGCAGGTTCTTATTAGTTATCCATTTTATCCACATCAGTGTATACATGTCAATCCCAATCTCCCAATTCATCCCACCACCACCCCACCACCACTTTCCCCCCTTGGTGTCCATACGCGTGTTCTCTACATCTGTTGTAGACCTTTTTCTTGACAAAGAACTTATGTATGCACACAGGAATTATTAAAACAAGGATTGGACTATGTCATACTTAACAAACGTTATCCTACAACTTACTTTTTTTAACTTACTGAATCACAGGCATCTTTCCAGACTGCTAAGTACACATCTATCTTGCTTTTAACAGCTCCATAGTCTTCTACATGGTAGATATACCATGATTTATTAGCTAACCCCCTATTTTTATCTTTTACAGATGTGGAAGTGGGGAGGAGTTAACATAAAAATTGTGAAGTGTTTGAATTTTTAGAAATCTGTCAGAAATCACCTTATTAGGAAAGACTGCTGTAGAAAGATGATTGAATGAATTGTTCTTCTTAACCCCATTCAGTTAAATTAAATTTTTATGTTTGAACAATACCTTCAAGACAGGCTTTGAGGTAAGCTTAATAAGGTTACTATACCATTTAAAAATCATTAGTTTTCACACCAACCATTGTTTTAAGGTTTAGTTATCTGAATGTTTCAAAAGTATTTGAAATCAAAAAATTTTTTAATTTAAATTGCATAACTCAGAAGTGAACTATCAAATGTATTAGCACTTGCATTATTTTCCTTGGGTGTTGAAAGCTTGAGAGTGTGCCATTCAGTCAAAGCGAAAATGCATTTTTTCTCAAGTTTCTCTTTAGTTTTCAAAATCCAGTTAGCAAGCATTTTGATGAAAAGTTGATTTCCATTCTTAAAGAGAATACTCATTTCTGATCTTATTTTCCAAGAGGGGCTTATGGGTTTTTTCTTAAACCCAAATATTGCTGCAATAAACAGTCTTGCACAGGGTGGTTGCATTGATGTAAAAGATTTATCCTTGAAAACCTCAAATAATTCATAACTCCTATGATTCAAGACTTATGTCCTCTTATGAACATATGTGAAGTGTATGTGTATGGAATAAGGGAATTAGACGGATGCTTACAATTCACTGGTCTCCCTTGTATATTTTTTAAGATTTTAAAAATATTTATTTTATTTATTATTATTTATTTTTGGCTGCATTGGGTCTTTGTTGCTGCACGCAGGCTATCTCTAGTTGCGGTGAGCAGGGGCTACTCTTCGTTGTGGTGTGTGGGCCTCTCATTGCCATGGCTTCTCGTTGTGAAGCACGGGCTCTAGGTACTTGGGCTTCAGTAGTTGTGGCATACAGGCTTAGGTGCTCCGTGGCACGTAGGATCTTCCTGGACCAGGACTCGAACCCATGTCCTCTGCATTGGCAGGTGGATTCTTAACCACTGCGCCACCAGGGAAGCCCTAGTCTCTCTTTTTTTTTTTTTTTTTTTTTTTTTTTTTTGCGGTACGCGGGCCTCTCACTGTTGTGGCCTCTCCCGTTGCGGAGCACAGGCTCCGGACGCGCAGGCTCAGCGGCCATGGCTCACGGGTCCAGCCGCTCCGCGGCATGTGGGATCTTCCCGGACCGGGGCACGAACCCACGTCCCCTGCATTGGCAGGCGGACTCTCAACCACTGCGCCACCAGGGAAGCCCCCTAGTCTCTCTTGTATTGAAATTATGTGACTTTTTACACTTTTTCTTAATTTGGGAGATTTGCATTTCTTCAAACTTTGCATACAAAGTGAGACTTTAATATTTACAGCACCATTTCAAATTTTGACAATTGAAGTTTGCATAAAATATAACTATTATAATGTATAGAGTGTCTGAGCTGGAGTTCCAGAGCCACTGTGCCTGGGTTAAATCTGTTTGTCTACTTACTAGCTGTAAGGGTTGGGTAAATTTGCTTAACCTCTATGCTTCAGTTTCCTCATCTGTAAAATAGGGGTAATAATGGGGATCTCATAGGCTGTAGTGAGGATTAAATGAGTTAGGGTATGAAAAAGCATGTAGTAGATAAATAAATGTCAGGTGTTAGTGGTAGTGATCATAACAGTGTTGTTACAGCTAGACTAGTTTGTATACTTACATCTTTAGACTGCATTCCTAGAAGAAAAATTGGTGGGTCAAAGGACTTTCATAGTTCATTCAACAATTATTGAATGCCTACTTTGTATCAGGCACCAGTGCTAGGTGTTGGGATATAGTGACAAGCAGATTCTAACACAGTCTTTGCCTTTGGGCATTATAGAGACTAGTAAGGGAGATAGGCAATTAGATAATAGCAAGTAAACATATCATTACAAGTTGTAATGAATTCTATGGAAGAGAGTTACATAGAGCTAGGAGAGTTTTTAACAGGGGAAACTGATCTACTTTGGGAGGGTTGAGGGAAAGTTTCCCTGAGAAAGTAACTTGCGAATTAGGGTCTGAAAGATGTTGGGAGTTAACTGGGTAGAATTGGAATGGGAATGTAGGGAGACACTGTTCTAGACAGAAGGAGCAGCATGTGCAAACGCCCTGTGGTAAGGGGTTATGAGGCACTTAAGAAGAGGACCATTGTGGCTAGACAATGGAGATAGGGATTGGGCACATTATAGATTTGGGGTTTTATCCTGAGAACAATGGCACATCACTGATGAGTTTCAAACAAGGAAGTGATCTTATTTTCTCAAATGTATCATCTGTTGCGTTTTTAAAAGATCCTTTTTTTAAAATGGAGGATTTTGTACTCATTTAGGCTAAAAATGATATAGTAAGTACTAAGGTTAGGGAGGTAGAGATGGAGAGGCATGAGTCTTGGTGATTGACTGCGAAGGGGAGTCTGAGGGAGAAATGGTCAAGGAAGAAGGTGCTAGACAACAATACACTAGGCACTGTGCTAAATATTAACTCATTTAACTGAGGTAGGTATTACTAGCATCATTCCCATCTTCTAGGTATAGAAACATACTTGCCCAAAGTCTGTCACTGGAACCAAAATTTAAGTCTGGGTACTCAAGACACAGACTCTGGGCTGCTTCTGAGGCCCAGATTTTGGATTTGTGTAGCTGAGTGCATTCCCTGGGAGAGACACTGGAAAAGGACTATATTTAGGGCAAGAGTAAAGAAGATCATGAATTTGCTTTTTGACATGATTTTAAGATTATGGATTATGCCTTTAAAGCATCCAGGGGGAGATATTGAAAAGACAGATATATATGTTGGTCAGAGGAAGAATCTGGACCTTTGAAATTTTAATACATATTCTGAAGTGCCCTCAAAAATCCATACCAATTTACCTGCTTACGAGAAATAAAGGTGAGAATCAGGAACTTTAAAAAACCAATAAACTGGGCTTCCCTGGTGGCGCAGTGGTTAAGAATCCGCCTGCCAATGCAGGGGAGACAATTACGAGCCCTGGTCCGGGAAGATCCCACATGCTGCAGAGCACCTAAGCCTATGTGCCACAACTGCTGAGCCTGCGCTCTAGAGCCCACAGGCCACAACTACTGAGCCCATGCACCTAGAGCCCGTGGTCTGCAAAAAGAGAAGCCACTGCAATGAGAAGCCCACGCACTGCAACAAAGAGTAGCCCCTGCTGTGCGCAACTAGAGAAAACCCGCATGCAACAGCAAAGACCCAACGCAGCCAAAAAATAAATAAATACATTTATTTTTTAAACCCCCCCCAAAAAACAATAAACTGTCTTCCCTAAATACACCTCCAGAAACTGACTCAGTAGAAGTGATGGGTGGGCTGGAAGCAGGGAATCTGAGTTTTTTTTAAAGTTCTCCAGGTGATTTTATCAGTTGTATTTGGGAACTGTTGCTCTGTGATATCGTGAAGGTCACTGTGAAGAGATGAATATATCTCTTTTAGAGAGGATCTAAAAGAAGGAACAAACTAGTGAAATGTGAATGAAAGCATGGCATTCCACCCTACCTTTGTCCCCACAGGTTGCAGGGATCTTAGTTCCCTGACCAGCGATTGAACCTGGGCCTTGTCAGTGAAAGAGCCAAGTTCTAACCACTGGACTGCCAGGGAATTCCTGAAAGCATGGCATTTTGAATTTAACTTCCAATGCTTGTCTCAATGGAAAGTGATCGTTTTTTTTTTTCTTAATTTTCTGCTTACCTCAGGATTCTGAATGACCTTTACCTTCTTGTTCTTTTGTTTTGCTTTTTAAATTACCATCCCTCGTTTTGAATACTTAATTGTGCTTTAAAAAGCACAATATGTCTTATTTGGCCGTAACAAGAGCCTGTGTGTGTGTGTGTGTGTGTGTGTGTGTGTGTGTGTGTGTGTTCCCATTTTAGATACTGGAAATCACCAAGGGCTTATATTTGTTGGGTGCTTACTGTTAACAGCTTAAATATGAAGTGACTTGCCCAAAGCTGCAGGGCCAATGTGCAGCACTTTCACCCACCAGACCCTTAATTGGTGTCCCAGAGGTCCCAGGTTGATTGCTGGGATCTCTGCTCTCATTCTTGTGGGTGGGAATCATTGACAGCACACCTAACAATGAACTTTGTGTCAGCCATGTTTGGAACTCCCAGAGTGCTGTCAAATATAGCTCTGCTTGGGTTTCTCTCTGGGGATTATAAGGGAGGACCCAGCTCCCAAGCGTGAGGAGGAACCTGAGTAGTGTAGATCTTTCCAAAGAGCTTTCTGCAGAGATGCAAAACTCCCCTAGAAAGAATTGCTTTCTCCTTAACAACATGGGGTTGCCATATACTAGTCAGAGGTGGGGGGAAATCACAACATCTCCTTCTGATTGCAAATCAAATACATGTTTACTATGGAAAAACTGGAAGATAAGCAGAATGGAGGTCCACCACCCATAAAGGACCTGTCATTTCAAATGAACATTTTTAATAGATCTTCCGGGTCCATTTCCCTAATCAAGTCTTTCTTGAAGATATCTATCTGAAGGAGAGGGGCCGAGTCCCACTGCTTCATTGCCCCACAGCTCGCCCTCCTGCCTGACTTTCCTAACAATCCAGCTTCATATTCTACTTCAGTGGATCAGAGAAGGGCTACAGGCTGAGGGCCTTAAATGCCCCATCGGCGCCATCTGCAGGAAGATCCAGGTCCAGGGTGAATGGTGTATAGATGGAGGCGTCTGCCAGGCGTAGCCACACTCCCCCAGGGTCATGCTCTTGTCTAGGAGCTGTCATCTGTGTAAAGCTGCTCCTCGCGCCGGTGGCCACTTAAGAATGCCTTTCACCAAGCGCTTCAGCTCCAGCACTGTGCTTGACTTCTTAGCATCCCCCAAGGTGGTGACCTTGTGGTGACGGATCATCATGAACACCCAGGGAGGCAGGTCCGCTTGCACTGCTCTCTGCTTTAGGGAATCACTCTGGCTCCTCTGAGGGCCACAAACGGCTGTGGCAGGACATGTGGGGTGCTTTATCTCCCGGCATGCCACGGGATAGCCCCTTGGGGTCCTAGCATGCCTCGTGGGCTCCCCATGTCCCCCCTCAACACACACACACCCCCGCCCGCATGCCTTGCAGCCTCTGCCCATTAGTCTCCTGAGATCAGATTCTGCTCACCCTCCACCATCTTGGACTTCTTTTTTTTTTTTTTTAATAAACTTATTTATTTATTTTTGGCTGTGTTGAGTCTTCGTTGCTACGCACAGGCTTTCCCTAGTTGCAGCAAGTAGGGGCTACTCTTTGTGTGGTGCGCGGGCTTCTCATTGTGGTGGCTTCTCTTGTTGCGGAGCACGGGCTCTAGGCATGTGGGCTTCAGTAGTTGTGGCTCATGGGCTCAGTGGTTGTGGCATTCGGGCTCTAGAGCGCAGGCTCAGTAGTTGTGGTGCACGGGCTTAGTTGCTCCACGGTCTGTGGGAGCTTCAAAGATCAGGGATCGAACCTACGTCCCCTGCACTGGCAGGCAGATTATTAACCACTGTGCCACCAGAGAAGTTCCTCTTGGGCTTCTTTGGCCTGGAAAGTCATTGGTTCTGGAGAGAGCTAGTCTGCTTTCCTGGTGCCACGGCTCCACCACCACCCCCCTTTTTTAACGAGTATAAAGATATTAATATTTTATGATTGTCAGGCTCAGGCTATAAACTATAAGTGGCTGTTTTGTAAGTATTGTATAGTAACGCATATATGTGGAATCTAGAAAAATGGTACAGATGAACCTATTTGTAGGGCAGGAATAGAGACATAGACGTAGAGAATGGACATGTGGACACAGAGGGGGAAGGGGAGGGTGGGACGAAGTGGGAGATTAGGTTTGACATAATTACACTACCATGTGTAAAATAGATAGCTAGTGGGAAGCTGCTGTATAGCACAGGGAGCTCAGCTCGGTGCTCTATGATGACCTAGATGGGGGGAAGGGTGAGGAGGGAGGTCCAAGAGGGAGGGGATATAGGTATACATATAGCCGATTCACTTCATTGTACAGCAGAAACTAACACAACATTGTAAAGCAATTTTACTCCAATAAAAATAAATAAATAGGGCTTCCCTGGTGGCACAGTGGTTGAGAGTCCGCTTGCTGATGCAGGGGACACGGGTTCGTGTCCCGGTCCGGGAAGATCCCACATGCCGCGGAGCGGCTGGGCCCATGAGCCATGGCAGCTGAGCCTGCGCATCCGGAGCCTGTGCTCCGCAACGGGAGAGGCCACAACAGTGAGAGGGCCGCGTTCCGCAAAAATAAATAAATAAGTAAGTAAGTAAATGAGTGAGTGAGTGAATGAATGAATGAATGAATGGCTGTTTTGTGACCTTTTTCCCCTGAGCAGAGCACTGTTTTCCCTTGATACTTTTTTACAATATTTAAGGCTGTAGATGAGACATTTGAGTGACTGTAGCACACGTAATTAAGTATTCTGTTGAAAGTTAAGTTGTTGAGACTTTTTTTTTAAAACACTAAGCAACAGTCATGAACATCCGTGCAGGTATGGTTTTGTCACATCTTGGATGACTTCCTGGCACAATTCTTGGGTCGAAGGACTTGTTTAAGGCTTAATAGCGCAAAAGTTTTTGTCGATATACATTTCCCCCACCCCCTAACAATGTATAGCAGCATCCATTCCCTAAGTATTTCACAACATTTGTCCTTTTAATTTGTATTTCCTAGTAAGTGAACTTTTTTCTACGGGTAGTTTTACTCAGGAAAATGCCAGAATCTTCTTTCAAGGCAATGCCATATACTTTCCCCTTGCACCTTCTTATCCCAGTCCCTTAACAGAAAGTAGTGATAGCTACAAGGACAAGTTTGTTTACTTTATAAACTAGGTGTGTCTCTAGACCAAGCTAGAATGGAAGCACCTTTGACAGTGTCTCCCTCATTCCCCAACAAGATGCCTTTTGGCCACAACACTTTCAAACTGATATTACTCTTCCCTTCTCATTAAAATGCCCAAAGATCAATAGGAAAACTGTCGAGTGATAAAGTGATCAAGTGTTGATCACTTGAAGGACATTTACCCCTGAGAGTTGGGTGGTTTTATTTTGCCAGAACATCCAGTAAGGTTCGACATTGGGACTACATAGCACCTCTATGTCATGGCTGAGAAGACAAGCTTCTGACCTTCATGGGTGTTTCCTTGAGAGTTTGGAAGTGTCTAGGCAATTCCAACCTAAAAGCAGGCCTGGGATGAGTTCCCAGCCTAATATCCATTAATTCTTAAAAGTCTATTTAAAAAGCTTTCTTCTTTCAACAGCTCTAGTACTCCAGGGATTCAACCCTTCTTGCCCAAGTTTTATAGTGGCGCCAGCTCAGGATCTGAGGCCAGGCTTGGCAGGATGGTCTTTAGAGAGAAGCTCTGAGCACAGGCCGGGGACTCCTGGTTCCCTTGGATGTTTCTATCTAGTGCAGATACACAAGGCTTTGATTAAAACAAACAAACAAACAAAATCTCTAGACGCTGTCTCAGGTTACTAACTCCCTTCCCCAACAGTATTGTAGGAATTGTATGTTCAGGCTCAGTGCTGAAACCTATCAGTTTATAGTGGTACAAATACCTACATCTTCATCAGGTTCATCGACTTTTTGGTTCAGAATCTCTGTGGAAGAAACTGAGTTTAAAGCTGTCACATGACTTTAAGGTCCTAGGTGGGTATGGAAATAAGAGCTATGTTTACGTCTCTGTTTTTCAGCCTTAAGATCTGAACTATTGCCCCATGTGCTCGTCAGTGCTCACCAACTTGTCCCAGAAAGAGTTTGACACGAGCCCATTCATGCCTCCATGACTTGGCCAAGATTTGTGGCCTTGTGGAGCTAGGCTGCAGTCAGGAACGGGAATCAGCTTCCTTCACTAGCTGTGAGAAGGTAGGGTAGAAGGAGGGTGAGTAATGATGAGACCTGGTTTCAGATCAACTTCATTTTGAAACCAGTGATACAAGCCAGTAGTGCCAAGAAGCATCTGGGAGGAAGTTGTAATGATCTGCCCCAGGGCTTACCGTTTACCAGCCTCTGTGTGACTCATGGCTTACAAAGAAAACTGCTCATGTTTCTACAGGTACCTCAGCGAGTTTCCCTGGGCAGGTCAGATTGGCTGTGAGATCTCCATCCTTTGCCTCTCCCAATAAACCATGGAGCAGCCCCTACGAAACAGTCCTCTCCAAACGCAGACTGAGCCAGCTCCCTGTTATGCTCTTTGGTTCTGTGTATCCCCTTTTCCCTTCCGTGCTTCAGCCCTTAGGTAAAGCACATGGCTATAACTAACCCCATGCCCACTCTGAGAGATGGTTTCTCTATGGTGTAGAGAGAGGCATGGACTTGGAGTCAGAAGCCCTGGTTAATTGTGAGTAGGCTAAAGGTCCCTCTTATTGAGGGCTTACTCTGGGCCAGACACAGTGCTCAGTGCAGTGTGAACATTATCCCACTTATTCCTGCCAATAATCTTATGAGGTAGGTATTATTCCCATTTTCCAGATGAGAAAACAGCTTCTGTACGTTCACACGACATGGATGTGAACCCAAGTCTTTTGGACTCCAAATCCCATATTCTTCATCACTCATCTGCCTCTGCCTTTAGGATTTGAAATCTGGTCCTGCTGCTTCCGAGTTGTGGGGCTTCGTGTACTTTGCTCTCCTCTCTGAAGCTGCTTCCTGAGGCACTTCAACCCCAGGGCAGTCTCTTGTTTCCTGAGTTGTCAGTTATAGGGGAGTAGTATCTACCTTGTGGGTTGTTTTTTGAGGACTTGGATAAGAAAACACTTAACTGGGTGTCTCGGGCAGAGTGTGTCTTTGAAGCTTGTTCCTGCCTGCCTGACTCATGCCCCTTGGTTGTATTCTGCACCCAGCTGAATGTGGCTGAGGGCTGATGGGGCAGCTGGAATGTTGCAGCCTGCGTGGGAGGCACGTACAATTGAAGTACCTGACCACTGACTTCTCCTTGATTGTTGGCACTGTCCCCTCTAAAAATAGATGGACAGCCCAGATACTGTGCTACAAATGTTTGGACCCATAAAACAATGGAGATGTGCCAGCAAACACCGTAGTGAAGTGTACCGTACATTCCTGGTGGGCAGATTTTGTAGACAGCAGGAAGACGGTTTCTGGGTTTCTGGCAGCTTTTAGAGTTTGGGGGATTAAGGCATTAGCCCCCTGCTGGGTAACTTGGTGGGACAGGATTGGAGAGTTCATTGAGAGGTACTCATTAAGTGAAAAACCTGACAGGCTTATCTGACCAGCCCCTCTGCTAGCTGAAGACCTTCCCTTAGGAAGAGGGCTGTTTTAAGAATGGGAAAAGTGACAGTTAATTTTTATTTTTTATCAGTGTTTGAATAGCTAATGCATTCATGTGGGTCAAAATTCAGAAGGGTACACAGTAAAGTCTCTTTCCTGTTGCTTAGCTACTAGCTTCTCCACCCATAAACCCAGTTTTTTGGGGTCACCTTCCAGAAGTATTTATTTTAAAATACAAATGTTAGCATAGACTACATTGCTCCATATCTTTTTAAATTAATTAATTAGTTAGTTAATTAAGCTGCACCGGGTCTTTAGTTGCAGCACACGGGATCTTCGTTGCCACATTGGAGATCTTCATCGCGGCATGTGGGATCTAGTTCCTTGACCAGGGATCAATCCCAGGCGCCCTGCATTGGGAGCACACAGCCTTAACAGCTGGGCCACCAGGGAAGTCCCCATATCTTTTTTTTTTTTAATTAACAACATGTCTTAGAGATCTTTCCACGTCAATACATAGGGGCTTCCTTATCTTTTACAGCTTTTTATGGCTGCACAGTGTTCTCGTATGGATGTTAGCATTACACAAAGTTAATCTGTCATTGATGGACATTTAGGTTGTCTGGACTTTTGCTATTACAATCCATGCATTATTGATTACTTTGGTAGATAGCTGTGGAAAGGTGATTTTGGACAGGAGGCAGTATCCTATAAGAACTTAAAGGTACTTGAAGATACACATTTTGTTCCCTGAATGCATCCCTAGTATTTAGAAGAATATTGGGCACTTAGGAAACACTCTACTAGTTCTTGATGGATGCTGTGTTGAAGAACCTTACTTTAGAATATGACCACCCCGAGTTCTAATTAATTCCACTCACTAGCTGTATGATGTTGGGCAAGCCATCTCACCTCTGAACCCCCATTTCCTCATGTGTTATGAGTCCGTATAAAGTTCTGGGGTTTACAAATTTGTGGTTTTGTGGTTTTATCTTATTTGATATTCAGGATGACTCTGTGAAGTCTAATTTTCATCTCCCAAATGAGAAAACCTAAATTCCTAATAAGTTAATTCAAGTTCTGCATCAACATGCTGATGGTTCCAACTAACAGAGTTTTGAGGGACCTTTGCATGTGTCCTTAACACAGCTTTAAGCAATGCTGAATCACCTAGTGAGTTTAGGTGTTCCCTTTTAAGCTTTTCTTCTTTTTACATCAAGGAGAAAGTGTCTTTGGTCCCATTATTATTATTTTTAACTAATCTATTTATTTTTGGCTGCATTGGGTCTTCGTTGCTGGGTGCAGGCTTTCTTTAGTTGTGGCGAGCAGGGGCTACTCTTCGTTGCAGTGTGCGGGCTTCTCATTGCTGTGGCTTCTCTTGTTGTGGAGCACGGGCTCTAGGTGTGCAGCCTTCAGTAGCTGTGGCACACGGGCTCAGTAGTTGTGGCACATGGGCTCTAGAGCGCAGACTGAGTGGTTGTGGCACACGGGCTTCAGTAGCTGTGGCACGTGGGCTTCAGTAGTTGTGGCTCGTGGGTTCTAGAGCACAGGCTCAGTAGTTGTGGCGCACAGGCTTAGTTGCTCCACAGCATGTGGGATCTTCCCAGACCAGGGCTCGAACCCGTGTCCCTTGCATTGGCAGGTGGATTCCACTGCACCACCAGGGAAGCCCCTACTATTCTTGAATACATCTTTTTATAACATGCTTCTCTCCCTTCAAACTAAGGGAAGATAGGCCTTAGGCTCGAAGCCTCAGCAAACATGGGAATTCCCTGGAGGTCCAGTGGTAGGACTCCGCACTTTCACTACCAAGGGCACGGGTTCGATCCCTGGTCAGGAAACTAAGATCCCTCAAACCATGCGGCATGGCCAAAAAGCAAAACAAAACAAAACAGAAACTTCAGCAAACAATTGATTCTGGGGCCCACAGAATTCAAGTGTGTTTCCCAGGATCACCCATCAAGTTAAAGTCAGTGCCTGCACAAGATGCGGTCTCCATCACTATTAATAGTATTAACAGCAGACCTGGCCATAATGCATCCTATTTGTGAGTTCTTTACACTTATTCTCATTTAATCCTCACAACTACCTGTAACTACCTCACAACTACCTGTAAGAGAGTTACTCTTATTATCCCTGAATCTAGTACTTTTCTCCAAGTATCACACTGCCTCACTGGGCATCTAAAAATCAATCTTTGCTATTTCAATAGATGGAGAAGGACCACAGGTAATGGGGGTTAGAGAGGAAATAAGAAAACAAATTCTCAGGTGTGTCAGAAAGATAATATAACCATATTCTATAAACAACTCAATCTAGACAGGTCTAGGTACCACTTCTGGCCATTCCATTTCCTAGCTATGTAACTTCAGTGAATGCATTTAACCCCTCATTTTCCCAATTTAGAAAATGGGCGTTAAAATCTACTTTATAGGGTGCTTGGTGAAGATTAAATGAGAAAGTATACAAATGTTAGGGCTTCCCTGGTAGCGCAGTGGTTAAGAATCTGCGTGCCAAGGCAGGGGACACAGGTCCAGGAAGATCCCACATGCTGCGGAGCAACTAAGCCCGTGTACCACAACTACTGAGCCTGCATGCCGCAACTACTGAAGCCCACGGCCCGTGCGCCGCAACTACTGAAGTCCACACGCTGCAACTACTGAAGCCCACGCGCCTAGAGTCTGTGCTCCGCAGCAAGAGAAGCCACCGCAATGAGAAGCCCACACACCACAACGAAGAGTAGTCCACACTTGCCACAACTAGAGAAAATCCTCACACAGCAACGAAGACCCAATATAGCCATAAATAAATAAATTTATTTTTAAAATTCATACAGATTTTTAAAAAACACACAAATGTTAGCTGTTAATAATAGTAATTCATGATGGGAGGGATTCTCGACTCTTGAGATTGATGCTTGCTGTATTCATTTGCTAGGGCTGCTGTAACAAAGGAACACAGACTGGGGGCTTAAACACAGAAATTTATTTTGTCACAACTCAGGAGGCTAGAAGTCCAAGATCAAGGTGTCAGCAGGGCTGGTTTCTGTTGAGGCCTCTCTCCTTAGCTTGTAGATGGCTGTCTTCTCAATGTGTCTGTAAATAGTCTTCTCTCTGTAATTGTCTGTGTCCAAATTTCCTCCTCTTATAAGGACACTCATCATACTGGATTAGGGCCCACCCTAATAACCTCATTTTAATTTAATCACCTCTTTAAATGTCCTTTTTCCAAATATAATCACATTCTGAGGTATTAGGACTTCAACACATGAATTTGAGGGGGGAACACAATTCATGTTAAGAGAAAACTTGGACCTACAGAAAAATAAAGATAATAAGTAGCTGGTAACCCCAGTCATAGGGAAGCTTCATTTCCTTCCAGTCTTTTTAAAATTTTTTCCCATGCATAGTTACATATACTATATATGCAGTTCTACTTTCTGCTTACATTTTGCATAGCTGGATAAAAAATCCATGGAGTGCATGCCCCATAGATTATTTAAATTTTGCCCTGTATTAAGATGATCTAAACTCTGCCACATATCATTCCTTGTCTTTTTTAGCCCAAAGGCAAAGCAAGATTCCTCAGAAGATGAGAGTACAAAGCTGTGTGCTGGAGGTAAAGGGCAAGGTCACTCTGGGAATCTCCCTGCCCCTGGGACCCTTTGGAACTGACTCAGGCTGAGATCCCTCTTTCCCCTCCTCCCACCGGCCGAGCATGTTGTCACAGCTCGTGACTCCTCAGTGAGGATGTCGTCAAGGAGGCAGGGCTGGTATCTAAGCAATCTTCTCTTTCTCAGGGACACACTCCAGCCTTCCCATGAAGGAACCTGCCTCTGTGTGTGAGCTCTGGGGCTCTGGGGAGCTGAAGGCAGCTCTGTATGCTTTTAAGCCCTCCATCTTCCTCCCCTCCATGCGCTAAGCCTCTCCCCAAAAGATGGCCGGTGTCCTAAGTTCTTTCACCCAAGTTAGTTTTACCTGCTTTTGAACTTCATGTTAATGGAATCATACATGTGTCCTCTCTTGTATCTGGCTTCTGTCACTCAACCATGTTTGTAAGATTCATTCATGTTGTTGTATGTCCTTGTGGTTGACTCATTTAATTATATGAATATTCCACCATATTTTTATTCATTCTACCTGGATGGACATTTGGGCTATTTCCAGTCTTTAGCTATTATAGACAGTGCTGCTGTGGCTATTATAATACTTGTCTTTTAGTGAATGTATCTTTGTTGGGTCTATACCTCAAAGTAAAATTGCTGGGTCTTGGGGAAGGTGTATATTTAGCTTCAGCAAATACTGCTCGACAGTTTTCCAAAATGACTATCCCATTTTACACTCCCACATCAGACTTCTACTTTTTTTTTTTATTGAGGTAAAATATGCATAACATAAAATTTGACCATTTTAAACAATTCGGTGACGTTAAGTACGTTCAAATTGTTGTGCAACCATCACCACAGTCTGTCTCTATAACTTTTTCATCATCCCAAACAGAAACTCTGTACCCATTAAACAATAAATACCCATTCCCCTCTCTCTCCAGCCCCTGGTAACTTCTATTCTACTTTCTATGTCTATTAATTTGAGTATTCTAGGTACGTCATATAAGTGGAATCATGCAGTATTTGCCCTTTTGTGACTAGCTTATTTTACTTAGCATAATGTTTTCAAGATTCTTCCATGTTGCAGCATGTGTCAGAACTTTATTCCTTTTAAAGACTGAATAATATTCCCTTGTATGTATAGACCACATTGTGTTTATCTATTCATCTCTTGATGGGCACTTGTGTTGTTTCCATCTTTTGGCTATTGTGAATAGTGATACTATGAAAATATGTGTACAAGTATCTGTTTGAGATCCTACTTCAGTTCTTTTAGGTATACGCCTAAAAGTAGAATTGCTGGATCATGTGGTAATTTTATGTTTACCTTCTGAGGAGCCACCAAACTGTTTTTCACAGTGGCTGCACCATTTCACATTCCCAGTGCAGGAGGGTTCCCATGTCTTTACATCTTGCCAACACTCATTATTTACTTTTTTTTTTGCCACCCTAGTAGGTATGAAGTGGTATCTCATTGTTATTTTGATTTGTATTTCCCTAATGACTAATGATATTGAGCATTTTTTCACATGCTTATTGGCCATTTGTATACCTTATTTGAAGAAATGTCTTTTCAACTCCTTTGCCTTTTTATTTACTTATTTTTAATTGGGTTGTTTGTTTTTTGTTGTTCTTGAGTTTTAGGAGTTCACTGTATAGTCTGGATATTGTTTGGAATTCTACTTTTTAATGTTATACTCTTTTTTTATTAATGTTATACTCTTATATACTGTTTGAATACTTCATCATGTTCACATTACTTTTTGTTTGTTTGTTTATCTTCTCAAAGAACCAGCTTTTAGTTTTATTGATCTTTGCTATTGTTTTCTTTGTTTCATTCATTTGTTTCATTTATTTCTGCTCTGATCTTTATGATTTCTTTCCTTCTGCTAACTTTGGGTTTTGTTTGTTCTTCTTTCTCTGGTTCCTTTAGGTGTAAGGTTAGATTGTTTATTTGAGATTTTTCTTGTTTCTTGAGGTAGGCTTGTATAGCTATAAACTTCCCTCTTAGAACTGCTTTTGCTGCATCCCAAAGGTTTTGGATCATCATGTTTTCATTGTCATTTGTCCTTAGGTATTTTTTGATTTCCTCTTTGATTTCTTCAGTGATCTCTTGGTTATTTAGTAACGTATTGTTTAGCCTCCATGTGTTTGTGTTTTTTACGTTTTTTTCCCTGTAATTCATTTCTAATCTCATAGCATTGTGGTCAGAAAAGATGCTTGATATGATTTCAATTTTCTTATATTTACTGAGGTTTGATTTGTGACCAAGATGTGATCTATCCTGGAGAATGTTCCATGCGCACTTGAGAAGAAAGTGTAATCTGCTGTTTTTGGATGGAATGTCCTATAAATATCAATGAAATCTATCTGGTCTATTGTGTCATTTAAAGCTTCTGTTTCCTTATTTATTTTCATTTTGGATGATCTGTCCATTGTTGTAAGTGAGGTGTTAAAGTGTTACTGTCGATTTTCTCTTTTATAGCTGTTAGCAGTTGCCTTATGTATTGAGGTGCTCCTATGTTGGGTGCATATATATTTATAATTGTTATATCTTCTTCTTGGATTGGTCCCTTGATCATTACATAGTGTCCTTCCTTGTCTCTTGTAACATTCTTTATTTTAAAGTCTATTTTATCTGATATGAGTATTGCTACTCCAGCTTTCTTTTGATTTCCATTTGCATGGAATATCTTTTTCCATCCCCTCACTTTCAGTCTGTATGTGTCCCTAGGTCTGAAGTGGCTCTCTTGTAGACAGCATATAGATGGGTCTTGTTTCTGTATCCATTCATCAAGCCCTTGTATTTTGACTGGAGCATTAAATCCATTCACGTTTAAGGTAATTATCGATATGTATGTTCCTATGACCATTTTCTTAATTGTTTTGGGTTTGTTTTTTTAGGTCCTTTTCTTCTCTTGTGTTTCCCACTTAGAGAAGTTCCTTTAGCGTTTGTTGTGGAGCTGGTTTGGTGGTGCTGAATTCTCTTAGCTTTTGCTTGTCTGTAAAGCTTTTGATTTCTCCATCGAATTTGAATGAGCTCCTTGCCGGGTAAGAGTAATCTTGGTTGTAGGTTCTTCCCTTTCATCACTTTAAGTATATCATGTGACTGCCTTCTGGCTTGTAGAGTTTCTGCTGAGAAATCAGCTGTTAACCTTATGGGAGTTCCCTTGTATGTTATTTGTCGTTTTTCCCTTGCTGCTTTCAATAATTTTTCTTTGTCTTTAATTTTTGCCAATTTGATTACTATGCGTCTCAGCGTGTTTCTCCTTGGGTTTATCCTGTATGGGACCCTCTGCACTTCCTGGACTTGGGTGACTATTTCTTTTACCATGTTAGGGAAATTTTCGACTATAATCTCTTCAAATATTTTCTCTGGTCCTTTCTCTCTCTCTTCTCCTTCTGGGACCCCTATAATGTGAATGTTGTTGCATTTAATGTTGTCCCAGAGGTCTCTTAGGCTGTCTTCATTTCTTTTCACTCTTTTTTCTTTATTCTGTTCCACAGCAGTGAATTCCACCATGCTATCTTCCAGGTCACTTATCCGTTCTTTTGCCTCAGTTATTCTGCTACTGATTCCTTCTAGTGTAGTTTTCATTTCAGTTATTATATTGTTCGTCTCTGTTTGTTTGTTCTTTAATTCTTCTAGGTCTTTGTTAAACATTTCCTGCATCTCCTCGATCTTTGCCTCCATTCTTTTTCCGAGGTCCTGGATCATCTTCACTATCATTCTTCTGAGTTCTTTTTCTGGAAGGTTGCCTATCTCCACTTCATTTAGTTGTTTGTCTGTGGTTTTATCTTGTTCTTTCATCTGGCACATAGCCCTCTGCCTTTTCATCTTGTCTGTCTTTCTGTGAATGTGGTTTTTGTTCCACAGGCTGCAGGAGTGTAGTTCTTCTTGCTTCTGTCACATTACTTTTGTAGTTTAAAAACCCTCATCTGTTATCCTTTCTTATTTTAGGGAAGGATTATTTAAAACAATTGTCGTCATCATCTGAAACTAAAGGACAATTTTTCAAAAAAGGACAGTTGGGAGCGCTCACGCTGACCTTTCCATGGCACAGCACTGTCCCTCTGGTCCTTGTCGTCCTGCAGCCTAGTACGCTGCTGAGCACTGGTGTCTGGGCCAGCGTTATGGGAACGCCTGGGTCAGGGCATGTTGCCGATGGGCCCAGTTGTAGCCCCTGGCAGGTTTCCTGACTCCATGCTTTGGCCACAAGGAAGGGTGGGTAAGAACATTGGTTGTGAATACTCTCTAGCGTATGCCTTGGAGTCAGGCTGACCTGGCTTCTGAACCTCAGTTTTCTCATCTTTGTAAAGGAGCTCGTACCTAACTTGGCAGCATAGTTGTAAAGATGAAATGGGCCCAGTCTCCGGATTAACGAATAGTAGTTATTAACTCAGAGTGCTTGTTTAAAGGGCGGCCAAGCAGGGAGGATTCAGAAGGAACATGACAGACTGAAACACCCCGAGGTTATCCAGAATGATCTGTGTGGGTGACGGTGTAGCAGGATGCATACAGCGCATATGTAGACTCATAGCCTTCGGAAATGCTTAAAATCTTCTGCCTCCAGCTGTGACCTTGGGTCAACTCTATGTCTCGTGAGACTCCATGGGGCTAATGTCGCTGAATAGCTATGATTTTGGTTCTTCGGCCCACAAACCAGGAAGTGGTCCGCCCTCTTGAGACCAAACTCAGAAGCCCATCTGAAACTCATATTTGATCACATTGCTGGTCAGAGGAAGTAAGCCAAGTCTCCTTCTGCAGTGGCTTGCAATAGTCCTTGATCTAGTCAGGGGGCTGTTTCAGGTTTTGGCTCCCATGGGGTATCTTCCAGAAGCCCCTCCTTCCTAATACTCTTTTCCTCCCTTCCCCACAGTAGTTTTCACGGACTGCCCTGGGCAAGAGTCGGCCCTGCTGACTGATGATGACTTCACTGTTCTGAACAACAAAACAGTCCAGGTAAAATACCATGTCCACCTTCAGGAGAGAAGAAAGACATTCTCCGTGCATGCCCAGCTTGCTGCTGGCCAGGAGACCGAGGTTGCCGTGGCTGTTGTGAGCCATGTTACCCCTGCAGAGGACGCAGGGTTAGACCTCAGTTGCCCATAGCTGTGCGCGTGGGTACCCATCTAAGCAGGGTAGTGTTTGCAGCTGCCCAGTAGGGGGCACCAGAGTCAGGCAAGGGGGGCCCAGAGCTGCTTTGTGAGTAATGGCCCAGTGCCCTTCCTCCCTTGAATTCCCTGTCCCATCTCCCTTTCCTTCTTTCCCATATCATGCCGGTAAACCGCAATTGAAGGTGATCCCAACACAGGACTGCCAATCTCATGAACCTTTGGGAAGATGGACCTGGGGCTCTTGGCCACATTTCTTTGTTTTGTCTAATTTAATTTTTTGAGCAGCTAATATATCCACATGGTTCAAATTTTTAAATATTAAAAAGTTTTAGAATGAATAACCTCCCCTTTTTTCTCCCCCTATGTCTAATGCCCTCTCTACCCCTCAAAGAGAAGACCTGTTACTTTCCTTCTAATTTATGTATTTGTTCTATATTTATATTAAATATATTTATATATATTATATATAGGTATAAAATAAACTTTTCGGTCCTCTTTTATGCAAAACTAACATACTATTCACATGTCTGCACCTCCTTTTTGCACTGAAAAATACATCAGTACACTGCCTATCCCCTTCTCACAGATAACCACCGTTATAAGCTTCTAGTATCCCCCAGACTTTGTCTGTATATAAGCAGATGTGAATATATGCCTTATTTTCCCACCCTTTTACACAAAAGATGGAACAGTGCCTGGCACATATTAAGCCCTATGTAAGTGTTTGTTAAATAAAATACTAAACTACATTAAGCTGTTCCATATCTTGTTCTTTTTCACTTAAGTATGGATATATATCAAAGATCTTTCCATGCCAGCACAGAGAGACATCCCTCATTTTTCAAGCTGTATACAATTTCCACTAGATGGATGTATTATAGTGTATTTAATTGAGCCTTCTCTATAAGTGAACACTTAGATTATTTCCAAGTTTTCTTTTACAATAAACCCATCTGGGCCTCTGTCCTTGCCATGAGCCCCTGTAGATGAGAGGATGTTGGGTATGTTCCCGTTGTTTGCACATCTGGGTTAAGGGGTCTTCTCTCCTTGCAGGAAAGGAAAGCATTGAAGATCTCCCCATCCAAACGTATCTTGCGAAGACGCAAGAGAGATTG
Source organism: Phocoena sinus (assembly GCF_008692025.1). Taxonomy (NCBI): domain Eukaryota; kingdom Metazoa; phylum Chordata; class Mammalia; order Artiodactyla; family Phocoenidae; genus Phocoena; species Phocoena sinus. The sequence goes on from NC_045781.1 coordinate 41,331,591, forward strand.
GGTGGTCCCGCCAATATTTGTCCCTGAGAATGGCAAGGGTCCCTTCCCCCAGAAGCTGCATCAGGTATGACTGTGCCTTCTCCGTGGGAGTCATTGGTGTCTTCAGGGACTCTCATTCAAAGGCCTGAATATGAGGTTTCTTGCTACTGAGCCCTGGGGCCCGCAGAGGGAAACTCTCTGATGGGAGCAATTTCTAATCAGGCAGTGCCTCTCCACCCCTCCCCAACAGAGAGATATTTGTCACTTTGTCAGCTGCCATTTTCTTTTGCTTCCAGCTCAAATCTAATAAAGACAGAGGCACCAAGATTTTCTACAGCATCACGGGGCCTGGGGCAGACAGCCCCCCTGAGGGTGTCTTCACCATAGAGAAGGAAACGGGCTGGTTGCTGTTGAATAAACCACTGGACAGGGAGAAAATTGCCGAGTATGAGGCAAGTAACCTTTAGCGTCCAACGAGAAGCAGGGCCCCAGGAAGGGTAGTGCCAGGCTGACCCCAGGCCTGTGTACCTACAGCTCTTTGGCCACGCTGTGTCGGAGAACGGTGCCTCCGTGGAAGAGCCCATGAACATCTCCATCATCGTAACAGACCAGAATGACCACAAGCCCAAGTTCACCCAGGATGTCTTCAGAGGGAGCATCTTGGAAGGGGTACTACCCGGTAAGAGGACTGGGGAGGGCACAGCTATAGAGGTCTGCTGGGCCCAGACCTGGCCTTGGGTCCACTTCTGGAATCAGCCCAGACTCTTAAAGGCTGGAAGAAGCCTTCATACCTGATTTCCTGGGCTGTGCCTCAGATTACCTGGGATCTTCTTAAAAATCCAGATTCCCCCACTCCATCTCAAGATCCCTGAATAAGAATGATCCTGGGGCTTCCCTGGTGGTGCAGTGGTTGAGAGTCCGCCTGCCGATGCAGGGGACACGGGTTCGTGCCCCGGTCCAGGAAGATCCCACATGCCGCGGAGCGGCTGGGCCCGTGAGCCATGGCCGCTGAGCCTGCGCGTCCGGAGCCTGTGCTCCGCAACGGGAGAGGCCACAGCAGTGAGAGGCCCGCGTACCGCAAAAAAAAAAAAAAAAAAAAAAAAAAACAAGAATGATCCTGGAGTAGAGCCCCAGAATCTGTGTATTTGAAAATTTCCCAGAAGCTTCAGATGATCAGCCAGCTGCAGCTTTGGAGCTGCAGAGACCTATATTTGAATCTGGATTTTGTCTCTCATCTGCTGTGACCCTGGGCAGGGTCTTGACCTCTGAGCCTCAATCTTCACACCTGAAAATGGGGATAATATCAACCGTAAAGAGCTGTGAAGATTAGAAATAACACATGCCTACTGCTGTGTGATATGAAGCACCTGACATGAGGTTCTTTGGGGAAATGGCAGCTGCAAGGAGGGTGGCAAAGGGTGAGAGAAAGCAGAAGATGAATTGTCAGGCTGGGGAAGAGGGTGAGAGGGGCTGGCAAAAGACTAGAGAACTAGGTGACATTAATGACCTCAAAGACAGTGCTGGTGAGGAGGGCTCCTCCTCTCCCTTTGTCTCTGAGTTGTGGAGAATTACAGAGAAATGTGAGTTGGTTAGGTTGCCAATAATAGACATTTCCGGAAGAAAAACAGAACCTTCAACAATATGGAACCTTTTCCCCCTTTGTATTGAGGAAGCCTAGAGGTGGTCAAGCCGGGCTGGGACGGTGCTTTAACATGTGGGGGAAGTAGGCTCCTTCCATCTCGTTGCTCTGCTGTTTTGGCTTTATTCCCAAGATTACCTCATGGTTGCTGCTGGAGCTCTGGCCATTATATCTGGAAGGAGGGAAGGGGTGGGAAGAATAAGCCCCTTAACTCAGAAAAACGCTTCCCCCAAAGCTGTATATCCCATTCGTCAGATTTCAGTCTCGTGGCCACAGCTAGCAGCAAGAAGCGAAATAGTTTTGGTTCCCGGTGGGCTTGTGCTCAGCCTAGAATGATTATGAGGATTATGTTTCTAAGAAGGAAGGGGAGAATGGGAAATGGGCACCAATTAGCAATCTCTGCCATGAGTGGAACATGGGGCCAAGCCAGCGAGCAGGGTGGAGCCTCTTGGAGTTCCAGAAGTGGGCAAGGCTGGAATCGGAGCTGGAAGGGAAGGTTGTGCACTCAGCAGCGCTTCTCCCCTCCAGGCACTTCTGTGATGCAGGTGACAGCCACGGATGAGGACGATGCCATCAACACCTACAATGGGGTGGTTGCTTATTCCATCCATAGTCAAGAGCCAAAGGACCTCATGTTCACGGTCCACCGGAGCACAGGCACCATCAGCGTCATCTCCAGTGGCCTGGACCGGGAGGTAAGTGGCCCTTCGGGAAGGTGCTGCCTGTCCAGGCTAGCCCAGGCTGGGGTCTGACACTCAGAGCGGAAGCCTCTGCCCCCAAAGCCCAGGGCAGAGCAGTGGGGACCCAAGTCAGCTGGGAATGGCTGCTGCTGTGTCCCACATTGATGTCCTGCAGCTCCCTCGGGCCAGTGGCACGTTGCCAAACCATCTCGTTAAGGCTGAGGAGGCAGCTGTAAAACACAGACGTTTAATACTTTCTGCAGGTTTTCTCATTTCCTCTCGGCCCGGTTCACTTAGCACGCACATTGCCCAGATTTGTCCCGTGTGTGCCACAAAGCAGAATTAGCTCCATGGATATTAGAGTTGCCTCCTGTTCCCTAATTAATACCTTTGCCCAAATCCACACTCAAAGCTCCCATTCTGCGTCCGCCCAGGGTCAGGAAGCCATGCCCAGGCTTCATCCCACGACAGGCCCAGGAGAACCGTTTGGATCCACAGTTCCCCTCCCCCTCCACCCTTTGCTTCTGGTCTTTTCTGCAGTGGGCAAGCAGTGGGTCAGGAATCAAGAGAACACTTAGAGGGAGGAACATTCCGCTTCCTTCCCCGTATACCCAAGGCTGTGCGCAATGTGCAGTGGCCTTCCACTTCCACTCTCCTTTTCTCCCCAGAGAGTCCCTGAGTACACACTGACAATCCAGGCTACGGACATGAACGGGGACGGCTCCAGCACCACGGCTATGGCCATAGTGGAAATCCTCGATGCCAATGACAACGCTCCTGTGTTTGAGCCCCAGCAGGTAATGCCCCTTCCTTCCTTCTTCCCTTGTCAGATGATGAAGGACTAAGTTTCTCCTTTCTGATGAAACTCCGGAACCAGCCTACATTGCTTCAAGTCCCAGTTCCAGCACTTGTGAGCTTTGTGACCTGAGGTGAACTACCTAACCTCTCTGTGCCCTATTTCCTAATCTGTGAAATGGAGATGATGCTCCATTGTCTCCTGCTGCATTTTTCTGAGTTTTAAATGAAATAATCTATGTACAGTTCTTAACACAATCCCAGGTGCACAAGTGCTCAATATGAAAATCTTTGTTGATATGGAAGGTCCTAATTTGCCTCACACCTATACCTGCCCACGTTCCCCCAGTGAATGCTTGTACACCTCACATAACAGAGGAGTCAGTGCCAGTCAAGGTGACACCCACCCCCTTCCATCTGTAGGTAACTCTGACAGCTAAACATTGTTTAGGCCTGATTAAAAATTTGTTCTCAACAGCTGATTTCCCCATCTTTGCCACCTGTTCTAGAATTTCCAAAAAGTTCCTGGTCAGTGCCCCAGAGCAATCAGACACCTAGCCCTTCTTGCCACCTTCCTTATGCCTTTCTGATCTCAGCTAGATATAGGTGACTACTCAATGGCGAGGCCTTGGGCACCCAGATCAGTGAGATTCCTGGAGCGTCAGGCCCCTGGGTGTAGGGAAAGCAGGCCCAAGATTGTCGTGGTCTGTCCCAGCAGCTGTGAGGCTGACTCTTGGGATGTTCTGCATCCATCCATGCCTTGAAACCCCAATAAGTGGGTTGGGCGGTCCAGGAAAGGGTGAGCGGCATGGGGCGCCCCTGGAGTTGGATGGAGGATTCACAGCCAGTGAAGAGTGGAACAGCCTCTCAAGGTGGTCAGTCTCTCCGCTCTGACTGTGCTGTGCTTCCCACGCTGACAGTACGAGGCCCGTGTGCCTGAGAACGCAGTGGGCCACGAGCTGCAGAGGCTGACAGTGACCGATCTGGATGCCCCCAACTCACCGGCATGGCAGGCTACCTACCGCATCGTGGAAGGTGACAACGGGGACCATTTTACCATCACCACCCACCCTGAGAGCAACCAGGGTATCCTGACAACCAAGAAGGTGAGTCGGTTTGGGCTTTGTACAAGGGCCACACCTGGGACAGTCAGGTCTGCAGCCTCCAGGACTAGAGGGTACCACCTGCCTTGGGAGACATACCTTAGACCACTCACCAGGGAGTGTACCAGGCCAGTGGCTTGCAACACTCTCCCATTCCTCTTGGGTTGGGGAATTCCTTTGTTCAAACTAAACCTTACCCAGGGACCCAGTTCATAAAACAGATTCATAAAACAGAGTTGCTGATCTAATTGAGGCAGATCAGTGGGACCCCACCTCCCAGATCCCAGTGTCCAGTGGCTGCTCCCTATCAGTCTTACACAGAGGGTTTCTGTTTTATTGGAATTCTTGCTAATTTTGCATTCAATCCATAATTCACATCTAGGTGTCTAGGTGTTTGGATAGTAAAATGTTTTAAATTACTTAGTAGTTAGGCATACCCTTGCCTCTCAAAAAGTCTTTTAATAAAATTGATGCTTCAAGAAGATGTGTCCAATCTTTCTTTGATTTCTTTCACCTCCTGGTTTATTATGAAGAATGGACCAGTTTGAGAAATGGGGTCTTTATAAAATACTTTAAAGGCTGTCCCCTCCTTGCAACCAAAACTTTGTAACACCCCTTTCACACTGTGAAATGAATTTCATTTATAATATAACTTCTCTAACTTATGTAATTTCTAGAAAAATGGAATGCTCTAACTGTAAAATAAAAGAGAATTTTACAGGAAAAGTTACTGATAATAAAATATTTCCATATGTAAACCTTTGGGCACAAGTACACTAGAAAACATAATGAAGCAGTTAGTTTCTTGCGCATCGTCCAGATGTAGTAGATACTATATGTCACTCTAGTGACTCATATCACGAGTGGTATTGATGTTTTTCCAGAACAGCAAATAAACAACTTTGGGAAAGACGTGAACAAATCAAATTACAAGCTCCCCTCAGAAGTTGCATTCCTGGAAAATTCAGTATAAATTAAAACCACACCAAAAACTCGGTTTGTATGTAAAACACGTTCTAGACTATAAATATAAACAGAACATCACACCCATAAACACAATGTCCATGGTGATATTGGCAAGTCACATGGGATATGGGACAGTTCTTTGTGTCCCTGCCCCAGCCTGTAAATGCCAGTGGCATCCCCAGTCATTAGGACACCTAGAAATGCCTCCTCCAAGTTTCTACGACACCCCCTAGGGGGTGTCATCACCCCATAGGGAACCAGTTCTAGGCTTATGGCTTACTACTCTAGTTGCCTTTGGGGTGGTGGTCTGAGAGACCCCACTGGATGTCCACTCAGGAAATGCAGGAGGCTCTATGGGGTAGGGAAGGGGCAGTATTGTTGCTGGTGGGAGCATCCAGCCCCCCATTGTGGGCCCTTCTGGCATCACAGCACTGCATGGGGCCTCCTCACAAAATGGTGGCTCAGGTCCTCCTTCCTGTTCTGTCCCAGGGCTTGGATTTCGAGGCCAAAAACCAGCACACCCTGTACGTTGAAGTGATCAACGAGGCTCCCTTTGTGGTGAAGCTCCCAACCTCCACGGCCACCATAGTGGTCCACGTGGAGGATGTGAATGAGCCGCCCGTGTTCGTCCCACCCTCCAAAGTCATCGAGGTCCAGGAGGGCATCTCCATCGGCGAGCCTGTCTGCACCTATACCGCGCGGGACCCCGACAACGGGAGTCAGAAGATCAGGTACATAGGAGCTGGGCTTAAATTCAGCTAAATGCATGGGTACTATTGGATGGGTTGTTTATTATAGCCAGAATTTGTTCTAATTGCCATAAAGACTATTAAATATTTTGAACGTCACCACTGTACAGGGCCTTCCCTTCCTACCCTCCACGTGGCTGAAGTCCAGGGGACAGGTATTCCTGCTCCCTCTCATGTGTCCCTGCTGGGACCCCACCTTCTGCTCAGGCTCCCATTTGGGGGTGAGATTCATTTTCCACGTAATCCTGCTTAGGAGCCCTGAGTCCTATGAAACCCTCAGCCAGCTGGCATGAGGAGGCTTTGATTGATGACTCCAGAACTCTTAAGTATTCTGAGTGTGATTCTTCTCAACTTTTCTGCTCCAGCTACCACATCCTGAGAGACCCAGCAGGGTGGCTAGCAATGGACCCAGACAGTGGGCAGGTCACTGCTGCAGGGGTCTTGGACCGTGAGGATGAGCAGTTTGTGAGGACCAACATCTACGAAGTCATGGTCTTGGCCACGGATGATGGTGAGAGCTTCCTCCCAGCCCCTCCACATGAGCACCTTTGGAGCCAAGGACACCGCATGTCCCCTCCACAGACAGAGTGTGGTGTGGGGAAGCGGTGTCAGCAATCCTAGCTGGGAGGTCAAAGGGGTCTCTCAGAGGGGTCTTTTAAAGGGTGGTCCTAGGGTTGGCTGGTTTCCAGTTCCCTAAGACCCAGGAGTCAGGAAGTATCCTGAAGACTCCTTTCAGCTTAAGTTTGTGGTTCACTGAGCCCTGAATTGGCCTGTTGGTTTCCCCTTATGAGTGATTGAAAAGGGCTGCCTGGAAAGTGTCATGATTGATTAGTGATGTCACACCATGACAGGATTGGGGGTGATGATGTAATTACCATCTCTATTTGACACATACTGAACCAAGGCCTGGAGGCAGGCGAGAGGTTACTGCAGGGCTGGGAAGCAAAACTTCCCTGAAGCTGATCAGCAAACACTGCATCAACCCTGAGGTGGCCAATAGGTTTCTCTTTGTAATAGATTGGTAGTGGCTGTCTGGATGAAGTGACTGCAGCTGCGTTGTGATCAGTTAGTAATGTCTGCCATGGACACAAAATGAGAATGATGGTATGTTTGCCATGCATTTGTCATCACTGGTTTGATCTATAATGAAGCTAGTGTTCAGAGGCTCTTGAAAGGTTACAGTTAGACAGTAAATAGGACCCTCCTGAGGCTGATTAGGTAGGTCCTGGGGGAGCTTAGCATTGATTCATCAACCCAACCAAGGGCACATGCTGAAAAGAGATCATGTGTGTGATTACAAACAGGGAGCCCTCCCACCACTGGCACGGGGACCCTCCTGCTAACACTGATGGATGTCAATGACCATGGCCCCGTCCCTGAGCCCCGTCAGATCACCATCTGCAACCAAAGCCCTTTGCCTCAGGTGCTGAACATCACAGACAAGGACCTGTCCCCCCACACCTCCCCTTTCCGGGCCCAGCTCACACACGACTCGGACATCTACTGGACGGCAGAGGTCAATGAGAAAGGTAACTGAGTGGTGGTGGCAGATGGGTGTCTGCCCCCTACCGAGACCCGACACACCTTCTCGCCCCAGTGTCTTGTGGGTCACCGAATTACCAGTCTCCTCAAGAATGTCAGTTAAATGCTGCTTATTAACTTAGTGTAAGCCTTTGGAATTCCACAGGAGCCCTTAAAGACCGTTCTAGCTCAACCACCTGCCTGTACAATTGGAAAAACAGGCCCAGAGACATGGGATGTGCCTTTCTCACTCTCACATAATGAGGGAGTCAGAACTCCAGCACGGTGATAACAGCTAACATGTCTGAGCATGCTTGCTGTGTGCTATGTGTGCTTTAAGTAGATTCGGCTACTTAAACCTCACAACAACCCTGTAAAGAAGGTACTGATATCTCACACATACATGCATGTGCACCCGTTTTACAGATGGGGAAACCAAGGCTTACAGAAGCTTAAATATATTGCCAAGGGCATTATGGTTAGAAAATGACGGCCCCAGGATTGGAATGCAGGCAGTCTGCCATACCAGGATGCTTTGCAGCTTACCATTTATCAAACCCTGGCGATATGCAAGATGCTTTCTGTACTTTTCCATATTTAATATTTCTACCATCCTCTGTGATCAGTATTTTTATCCCTATTTACAGATGAGAATGAGGCTCAGAGAGGTTAAATAGTGTGCCCAAGGGCACAGTGTGGATAAGCAGTGGAGCAGAAATTGAAGCTGGGGTCCCTCACCCCCACATCCTTGCTCCCAGCCACCTCCCTGTCCTTCCTCTTTCCCATCCCCCTGGAGCTCCTCAGCCTTGAGTGGTTTTTCAGTTGTCACAGGACTGGAGAAAAGGACTTGCTGGCATCAAGTGGGCAAGGACCCAGGTGTGTGAGAAAGATGCATCCAGGCCCAAGTGCCAGTAAGGCCCCTGGAGAAACCCTGCTCACTCTGGTTTGAAGCATCTTCCTCTTCCTCTTGGAGTAGAGTCCCCCAGGAGGGGAATGGGGAGCCAGAACATTCAGGTTCTGCCCTGAAGTAACGAAATGCCTGGCACCTGTTACTGCTGCTGAGCCCCGCCCAGAAAGGACTGGGGAGACCTGCTTCAAACACACATCTTATCTCATTTTTATGATTCCTGTGATTTGGGGATGTCTATCCAGCACCTGTCCTTGAGGGAACCCAAATTGGTCTCCTGTCACCACCTTGTGGCCTGGAAGCCAATTTTCCCCCGCCCTGACTGTATCGTTTACAGAGCGTAGACTCTGGAGCCAGAATGCCTTGGTTCAAGATCCAGCCCTTCCATTTACGAGGTTCGTGACTGTGGACAAGTGACTGAACCTCACTGTTCTGCAGTTTCCCTACTTGTAGAATGCTGCCATGATAGTACCTACCTCCATACAATCACTGTGAAGATTAAATGAGTGCCTGAAAGGCATCTTGTCTGGTATATCAGTGCTCGGTAGATGTCAGTGGCCATCTTCACCACCACTGTTTCCCAAACAATCACAGATCTGACTCTGTCAAGTGTGAGCATTAGGCCCAAAGCTCAGTGGTGCCAACACCTGATACTAGCATTGATACCCGGTTCTTGGTTTTGACTTAGCTGTTCTGTCTGACTGTGTTTTTTTGTCAGAGGAGTTAATCCAGACTCTACACCTGTGTGACCTTGGGCTGCTTACTTGACCTCCCTAAGCTTCAATGTCTGCATTTGTAAAATGAGGATAACAGAACCTGCCTCTTAAAGTTGGGGTGGATATCAGAGTTGGGCTTGGCACATAGCAAGTGTCAGTTTAGTCACTGACACTGCCACCAGCACCATCATCAGCTGAGAACTCAGCCCTCCAGCGTGGGAACAGGATAGCAGGAGGGATGTTTGGGTGAAATACCCCATGTTGGCCAAGTTTGAGAAACTTGGGTCTAAACAGAAGGCCTTTCTTCAGAGAGGCCTCTGACCCTATATTTCTCACCCACAAACACAGCCCCCCTCCCCACTCCAGGACTGCTGCACACCCTCCCCAGAGTGGTACCCATCGTGCAGGCCGCACTGAGGCTTGGCTTCTGCTCTGTGGCTGCCTGCTGCCCGCCCCGGGCCTTTGAAGGCTGGTTAGCACAGTGCCCATTGCAGCCTCACTGCCGGCATCTCTGAACTTGTGTGCAGTCACTAATGCTGGGATAACACAGGTTAGCACCCTCTCTGATCTGCTTAACAACATCAGTTACATCACCAAGTCCTATGCATTTGGATTTATTAATAATTGATGCTCACTCAGAATATCCGTGTTTCAGATACTGAAATTCTATCATACGGTTGAGGTGTAAACATTATATTTACTACTGCAAGAGCAAAATGCTGCAATAATAAATGGTAGTGAACTTTCAAATAGGAAAACAGGTGGCCAGTTAATGTAACTATTAAAAGATTGGGTTAGCTATCATTTAGGAAGAACAATGTTTGTTTTGCGGCAAGGAATAATCTAGCAGCTAATGGTACTGAGAAATTATTGGCTCTACATGCCATGACTTTTTAAAAACATCGTATTTAAAAAATGCTGTGATTATTGATTTATTTTAAATAAAGTGATGAATTTATTCTTCTATCCAAATAATCCTTTCCACAGTGGTAAATTTGGCTTTGGCCGAATATCAGTTTTTAACACTTGGTATAATGTGCTTTGGGGATATTGCTTCCTGTTGCCCAGATGCAGAGGCTGACTCCTCAAACCTCCGTCATGGTGTGCTCGGTTCCCACCATTTGTGGTCTCCTGAGATGAATAATTATCTGTCCACTCCAGGAGACACAGTGGCCTTGTCCCTGAAGAAGTTCCTGAAGCAAGACACATACGACGTGCACCTTTCTCTGTCCGACCACGGCAACAAGGAACAGCTGACAGTGATCAGGGCCACCGTGTGCGACTGCCATGGCCACGTGGAGACCTGCCCTGAACGCTGGAAGGGGAGTTTCCTCCTCCCCATCCTGGGTGCTGTCCTGGCTCTGCTGTGTGAGTGCCGGCACCCTTCCCCTTCTGAGGACAGGATAGTTAGAAGACCTGATTCTACCCTGAACTTCACGGACTAAGGGGCCACCAACATTGTGCAACTGTTCCTTAAACTCTTAATTCCTGGAGCGTCATTCAATCCATAGATGTTTATGGAGGTTCTGGAAGGTGCCAGGCTTTGGGGATACATTGGGGAGCAGACTTGACCCTGCTGTCAGATCATCTAGTGGCTAGAGCGGTGGTTCTGAAGTCGTGGTCTCCAACCAACAGCGTTAGCATCACCAGGAATTTGTTAGAAAGGCTAATTCTCTGGCCCACTCCTGACCTACTGATTCAGAAGCTTAGGGGTAAGACCCGGTAATCTGTGTTTTAACAAGCCCTTCAGGGGATTCTGATGCATGTTAGAGCTTGAGAGCCATTGGTCTAGTGAGCAGAAATGTTTAGTTAAAAACGAATTTCTTTGCTCTAAAGGTAGAACCTATCACATTTGCTTTTTTCACTCTCTGAATTGTCCTTACACAGAAAACACGCATTCAATCACATGTGAATACAAGAGCAAGCTTTAATTAGTCATCATACTGTGTAGCAAGCACTGTTAGGCGCTGAGGGTACAACACTTAACAAAACAGACCAGTCCCTGCCTTCATGGAGCTTACTTTCCAGTGCAGCGAGCAGACGACAAATACTCTGGCAGAGAAATAGGTGTTGCTATGGATTAAAAAAAAGTCGGGGAAGGGGGTCTGCCATTTTAAGTAGGGTGGGCAAGAAGTAGCCTTACAGAGAAGGGGATATTTGAGTAAAGACCTGAAAGAGGTGAGCAAGCAAATCACGCAGATCCCTAGGGAACATCAAGTGCAAAGGCCCTGAGGCAGCTCTGTGCTTTGTGTGTGGAAACAGCAATGACTGGGATGGAAAAAGCAAGAGGGAGAAGAGTAAGAGATGAGATGAGAGGGGGTCAGGGAAGTGATGGGTGTGACGGAGCCTTGTGTTGGGCCTTGTAGGTTATTGTAAGCACTCTGGTTGAAATGGGAAGTCATCGGGTTTGGAGCACAGGAGCAATGTGATTTGACTTGAATTTTATAGGATTCCTACTGAACAGACTGTAGAGGGCCCCAAGGGTGGGGACAGATTGCCATATGGAGCTACTGCCATAATCTAGGGGCGAGATGGTAGTTGTGACTTAGACCCAGGGTGGCAGAGTGAGAGGTGGTCACGTTTCAAGGTAGAATCTATTCAGATTCATATGTGGTATGAGGAAAAGAGCCATCTATGATTCCAAGTCCTGAACAAGTAGAAACATGGAGCTTCCATTAACCAGTTTGGGAAGGACCGTGGGAAGAGTCCAAATGGAGGTATCAGTAGGCAGCTGGATATATAAGCTTTGGGTGCAGGTGAGAAGTCTGGTTTGCCTCCTGCCTTTCCTCAGACCCAGGGGGGAGGAAAAGGTGAGGGAGGAGTCATAGTCTAGTCCACAGAGGGTGTGCATCCTGAGAACCCATGGGCTCCCAAAGAAGGCTAGGTCAGTTTTGTCTGGCCAGAGGGAGACAGTGGTTCCACCGGCAGGCAAAAAAAGGGATAAAGCTAAACAGTGGCTCTATCCTCTTACATTAAACAGCCATAGAGAGGGCCAGGGGGTACCCTCCTCATATGGGATTAACTGGGGGTAAGGCGAGCAACTAGGCACTAGCTGGCCAGTCCCCACTGTGTCCAAATAGACTGTCAGCCTTTCAAACCATATTACTAAAACCTAGTCCCTCTCTTAAAATTCCAAAATAGCATTTACACCTAAGTTCACATTACTGTGTTATATCAAAGTTGCACTGTCTTGCTTTTTTTTTTTTTTTTTTTGTGGTACGCGGGCCTCTCACTGCTGTGGCCTCTCCCGTTGCGGAGCGTAGGCTCCAGACGCACAGGCCCAGTGGCCATGGCTTGTGGGCCCAGCCGTTCTGCAGCATGTGGGATCTTCCCGGACCGGGGCATGAACCCATGTCCCCTGCATCAGCAGGCAGACCCTCAACCACTGCACCACCAGGGAAGCCCACACTGTCTTGCTTTTAACTTAAAGTCTATGGTTATTAGAGGACACCTAGTGACTTAAAAAGAGTCATGTTGAAAAGTAACATCTGCTGGGAGATTCCCATTCCCACAAAGGAGGGTTTCCTTAAGGACCAGTACCACCAATATGGGAAGACTGACAGTAAAATGATACAGAATTACAGGTGGGGGAATGAAGTCAGAATGCCAGTAGGAGGAGGTGATTTTAAGCTGAGAGCTCAAGGGTGAGAGCCATGCATAGGCATAGAGAGTGTTCCAGGTGAAGTGGGAGACTGCTGGGTATATTTGAGGAACCCCGAGGAGGCCAATGTGACTAGACTTGGGTGGCAGGGAGGCTTGGAGACAGGCAGGGGCCAGTCCTGTAGGCTTGATGGGAGTCAGGGATTTTCCTAGGTGCAAGGGGGCCACTGAAGTGTGTTAAGCTCTGGCTACTGAGTAGAGGGGTCTAGAATTAGATGGGGCTCTGGGGGTTTGTGGGTCCTGGCCAGCCGTGTGGTTGCTGGGGGGTGAATATTCACACTCCCCATCTCTTGCAGTCCTCCTGCTGGTGCTCCTGTTTTTGGTGAGAAAGAAACGGAAGATCAAGGAGCCCCTTCTGCTCCCAGAAGATGACACCCGTGACAACGTCTTCTACTACGGCGAAGAGGGGGGTGGCGAGGAGGACCAGGTGGGGCACTGGGGGGTCTGGGGGTCGGGAGGTGGATGGCCCCCACAGCCACTGGCAGGGATGGTTGGGTCAACCAATTAACCATGTCAGCTGCATCAACCAGACCCTGGTCTGAAGCATCCGTCTTCTGAAAGGGTGTCTGGTCCATGGCTCTAGTCTCTTTGGCCCCAGCCACGTTGACCTTGAACCTGTGCTTAACTGGGGAGGAGGGGGTTTGGAAACTAGGGCTTTCAGAGATCTCTGACATTATCTGTCTTCTAAGACCTACCCATGAACCAGAACATCCAAATGGTACAGAACTAGGGTGAAATGTAAACGGGGGGAGTGGAAGGGTCCTTCTCCATCCCATGACCTTCCCCTTTCATGAAGGACTATGACATCACCCAACTCCACCGGGGCCTGGAGGCCCGGCCTGAGTTGGTTCTCCGCAACGATGTGGCGCCAGCCTTCATCCCCACACCCACATACCGTCCACGGCCAGCCAACCCAGATGAAATTGGCAACTTCATCATCGAGGTGAGGCATGGGGGGCCATCCTAGGGCAGCCCTTTATTCAAGCATCAGCAGCGCGAGCACAGACGGGCTTGGAGTCTTGGCTCTGGGTTCAAATCCTGACTCTACCTCCAACCTGCTGTGTGACCTCTGGCATATTTGAGTAACTTCTGAGTTTCTGTTCCTCCTCCATAAAACCCTAAGTTTCAGAGTGGTTAAGAATAGGTTAGGAATTATGTCTTTATTCAGCAAATGTAGTGGTTGTCCGGAGAAAACTCTGTAGCCAGACTCCCTGGATTTGAATTTTTAAAGATCTCAGGTGATTCCAATCTGGAGCAGAGTTGGTGTCCTCTGTCGTAGGGTGCTTTAGGGATTGGATGCACGATCACTTGGAACCGTGCTAGCACAGGGAACATCAAAAACGGATGCCTCTGACTCACCCTCCTGAGACTGTGATTCAGTTGATCTGGATGTGACTGGAGCTTCAGAATTCTTTTAAAGATTCCCAGATAATTTAAGTTTGGGAACCGCTGGCCTGGTACCTAACATGTATTAGGTAATGATAGCTACTGTTGCTAATAGCTAAGTGTCTCTGATATTCTGAATTCTGGTCACATATTTGATTTATCTGAAGAATTTTGAAAAATATCAGTGCCTGGGACCCAGACATTCATTTTTTTTAGGCTCTGATGTTTTTTTAGTTCCCCAGAGAAATCAGATATATAGCCAGGGTTGTGAGAACCACAACCTAGGTACACAGAAGATGAGTGATATGAGCCTAGCACAGCCTGGTACCTTGATAGCAGTCAGTCAAAGGTGGTCTTTAATACGAGGGAGGGAAGGAGGAGGAAGAGATGGGAGGGGAGGGAGGAAAGAAGGAAGGAGGGGAGGATGGATGGATTTGGGGAGTTCAAGGAAGCAGCAGTGGGCACAGAGCTCAATGGGTGGTCAGGATACCTCACGTTGGCTTGAACCCTTCTTACCTTTCTTGCTTTCTAGAAATAGCCTGGTGGTCAGACTCTGTCCTTTAGCCTGAGCATATTTGAGAATCCTGGGCAAAAACAAAAGTTGCTGGGGAAAGTTGCTCAGGGCAACTTTGCCTTGGAGCCAAATAACCAGGAGATTTTCCCTCCAGTTAGATGAAGACAGTTTCCGGAATATCTGTGTTGGACAGTTTGCAGATACTGTCTCAGTTAATGCCTGCCTGCATCAACTCCGCAGAGTAGGAATCCTGTTGTCTTCCTCATTTCACAAATGAGGAAATAGTGTTCCACTATATGCCAGGTACTATGCTAATAAGTGCTTTTATATTTACGTATATTCATTTATTCCTCTAAAACTATAAGAAGTCTTCCCATTTTAGAGATGAGGGGGGAAGAATGGCACGGAGAGGTGAAGTTTACACATCGTGTGTGCAGTCTGATTTCAGAGCCCCCACCCTGAACTGCTGGCCTGTCACACTGAGCGCTCGCTCCAGGCTGGGCCCTGTGCTGAGGACTTATGTGCATTATTTCATTTTCAACCTTCAAAACCTTAAAGGAGGGGAGAGCTGGCTTCGCAGATGGAGAAATGCAGGCTCAGTTAACTTGCCGGGGCTCTCACAGCTGCCAGGTGTCTGATCCCGCAGCTCCTAACCCCCTGCTCTCTGTCTCCCAGAACCTGAAGGCGGCCAACACGGACCCCACGGCCCCACCCTATGACTCCCTGTTGGTGTTCGACTATGAGGGCAGTGGCTCCGATGCCGCCTCCCTGAGTTCGCTCACCTCCTCTGCTTCCGACCAGGACCAAGACTACGACTATCTGAATGAATGGGGCAGCCGCTTCAAGAAGCTGGCAGACATGTATGGCGGGGGCCAAGACGACTAGGCCTCCTTGCCTGCAGCGCCAGGGGCCTAAACACCAGGCCCGCAGCTGCATCTCCAAGGGGTCTCCGTCCCCACCTCGGCCAGGGACTTCGAAGCTTGTTGAGAAGTAGCCTTAGCAACTTGGAGGGAAGAGGCATGATGTTAAAGGGGCAGGTTTCTAAGCCTTTCAGCATGGAGGGACCCTGGCAGTTTGATTTCAACAGTGAAAACCTCTTAGCCTCGGCCAGGGCTGCCGAATTTCCGGGAGTCTCTCCCCTGCCGTAAGATGCTCAGCCCTGTGTACCGGGCCTGGACCGACTCTGACTCCCCCATGTTGACGTTCTCTCCGGAATGGACCCTCCTCCTTAGAAAGAGGCCTCTTATTGCAATCTGGATTTTTTTTTTTTTTAATGATATTTTCAAAAAGTTAGAACCAGGTCCTCAGCCGCCCCTGGGGTCCTCCAGAAGCCCAGGCCAGAGCTGCCTGGCTCATGTGCCCTCATGCATTGAATTTCTCTCTGATGTCTGGGCCCCGAGGCCTCCTGTTTGAATGGATTACTGCGTTTTTATACCGAGCGTGTTTAGGTGGTCCTTTATTTTTTACTTTCCCTATCGAGTGGTGTAGAGGAAGGGTGATGACAATGCTGTAAATGTACTAGAACTTTTTTATTAAAGGAACTTTTCCCAGAGGTGCCAGGGGAGTGAACTTTTTTTTTTGTAGCAGTTTATTGACGTATAATTCACACACCATATCATTTACCCATTTAAAGTGTATAATTCAGTGGTTTTCGAGAACTTTGAGAGTTGTGCAAGGGGGAGAAAATGCTTTTAGCCCTGAGGGCTTCCCCCCAGCTTCCTCCTGATGGTAGAGGAAGCTCAGGATCTGTTGACAGGCCCAGGTAGGGGCAAACCTTCTGCTGTCCTCCCTACAGATTCAGAACTGCTAACTCTGTGTGAGAACCGTTAACTTGCTTACCCTTGGGCTTAGCGGCACCAGGGCTGCAGGCGATGTCTTTTCTGGACCAGTGGCTGCACACATACATGGTGCAGTACGTGAAGATTTCCTCTCCTGTTCTGTGGGCTCTGTGTCGAAAGGCAGGGATTGGGGAGAATTTGGCTCCACTTCTTCCCAGCAAGTCCCTTAACCTCTACCTGCCTCAGATTTTTCATGTATAAAATGGGGAGTTTTTATGGAGATTAAGTGAATTAACATCTGGCACATGGTAAGCACTATCTGTGTTGATTGGTAACAGCTACCATTTATTCAGTACTTTTTAGACCCAAACAGCCCTTAATTTCAATTACTTCCTCTAAACAAATCGTCACAGTCACCCTCTGAGGGGATCTTCCTCCTTTAAAGAATGGCCTCATTGTGTTTTTTTAAATGAAGCCGGATCATCATCAAAATCAAGCCAGACAGAAAATTAGAGAACTCACCCAGGATGTCAATGAAATTGGAACATTCCTGACAACACCAGGGCACAGATGCAGGAATAAGGATGAAGAGGCAGCAGGGATTCCATGTGTGTCTTTGTTAAAGCGAAGTTTTAAATTTGTCTTTGCAATGAACCAGAAGAAAAGAGTCCGAAGTGAAGCTGAAAATGTCGCTGAAGTTGAAATCAATGTGTCCTTCCTGCAGGAGTGACTGATTCTTTAAAGCAATGGTACTCCAAGTGCGGTTCCTGGGCCAGCAGCGTCGGCATCGCCTGCCGAATCAGAAACTCTGCAAGCAGGACCCTGCAATCTTGTCTAACAAGCCTTCCAGGTGATTCTGATGCACCTGTGAGTTTAAGACCAAGGCTCTGAAGTGTGAGGCCGTGGGTGTCCTGAAGCCTCAGGCCCTGGATGGGGAAGTTTAAAGGGAACTGAGTCTGCTAAGAAAGCTCCTTGGTCCGTAGCACCTGAGCCCACGGTCACAGCACCTCCTGCCTCTCCCTCAAGCTGCAGCATCTGGCTCCCGCAGCCTCAGCTTCCCCTCTACCAGGGCCCTGCTGCTACTGCTGCTAAGGTTGTGCGGGGAGGATTAGGTGTCTCAGCCAGCAAACACCTGCTGCCCCTTATCTTAAATGCCTCTCTGAGAAGCCTGAATAAAGCCTGAAACCCTATCTTCAGCTGAGACTAATAATAAAACCAAGGAGCCACTGTCCAGGCTGGCCTTCCTCCCCTGAGATTTTTGGAGGGAGCGGAGGAGCAAAAGCAGCCTTTCCTAGCCAAGCCTCGTCTCTGCGGGTGGATCTGGATTCCCTTGGTGATGGAACCCGCCACCAGCCTCTGAGTGATTTGGAAGGAACGAGCCTGGGCTGTGTGACGGGGATGGATGTTATGTCACTCTCTCACTCGGGACCTGCGGACGCATGCTATGTCACTCGCCCGGGACCTGCGTCTCATCTGAAAGATGGACTCTGGTCTTTAGGGCCTATAATAATAAGTCAAACTATTTGCAGCTGGTAGGTCTCCAGTGCTAACCACTGAGTGAGTGCTGACTGTAAATAACCAGTGTGGCCCGCCATACCAATGGGGACCACCTGCATGTTTGCTTTGCCTACCCTGAATGTGAATCTTTCACATTTTGAGGTCTAACAGTTGAACATGCATCCTTCCAATCTTTCCCCCCCTATGCATTACATACACATTTTGCATTATATCTTTTCATAACAGGACGCAGAAGGATTGCCTTATCGTCTCCATCACATCTAGTTTGGATGTGCTGGCATGTATGTAATCTTACTACCATCCATGGACATTAGTACTTGTAGTTTTTCGCCCTTAACAATGATAAAATAAATTCCCTGGAGCATCCATCTCTTCAGATGCTTCAAAGCCAGCCTTCAAGGACTTCCCTGGCGGTCCAGTGGTTAAGACTCCGCGCTTCCGCTACAGGGGCTGTGGGTTCGCTCCCCGGTTGGGGAACTAAGATCCTGCGTGTAGCCGAAAAAGAAAAAAGCCAGCCCTCCAACAACTGGGGAGGGGTGAGGGGGCCTGTGGTCCTGGTTGTGATCGAGGCTGCCTAATTCTAAGTGGAGGGTTCAGATGGGTTGGTGCTGAAAGGACCCCTCAGGCTCATTCTATTAAATGATTTTCCCCCAGACTTAAAGCCAAAGTTGCAGAACCCAAGTCCAACAAAGAAAATAATTGAAGTAAAGCTGTGGGAAGAAGGGGTCAGGGTGCCCAGAGACCTGCCTTTGGCCTCATCCTCCCAGTGTTTCTCCTTAAGAACCCAAATGCAGAGCATTTTGAAAATTGCCCCCAATCTACCCCTGTCATTTTTCAGATTGGAAAAGATAGAGGTTCCAAAAGCAGGGACTCCCCAAGATCACTCCAGCGGGGCAGAGATGGGCAGAACCCAAGCCTCACTTCTCACCATGCCTTTTCCCTGGTGGCTGACCTGACAATCTTTTTTTTCCTCCCCAAAAGGCTGAAGATAGGAGCCATCTCACCAGGTGGGCTTTGCCAGTCCCTGAAGGGGCCTGAGGGGATGGATTTCATCCCCTGAAGGTTGGCAAGTAGCTGAGGCCTCAAATTCCTGGCTTCCTATGCCAGACATGGACTTTCCTTAACCACAGGCCCACACAGGGATGCAGCAAGAAGACCCAGGTAGGGAAATGCTGAGGAATGGCCAGTAAGGGGGGGCCCTGAGGTCAGCCGGGCACCGGTCCTGCCATTGAAAGGGTGGGGGCAGTCACCCTGGGAAGCCCCTTGGGCAGCTCACACCCTTTGTGTCCAGTTCCAGACTCACTGGGGGCTCCACTCCTTCTGGCTAAAGGCAGAGCCTACCTCCCACCTCCCACGAAAATAATCCACCCAGGAGGCGTGGTTCTGGGCACAGGTTCAAATCCCAGCACCTCCAGGCACGATGCCTTAGGCTAATCACTTAACCTTTCTGTGCCTCGCTTTCTTCACCTGGAAGGTGGAGGAGTAAATGAGTTAGTATCTGTGAAGTGCTTAGAATGGCGCTTGGCACAGGAGCGCTGCCTAAGTGTTGTTCTTATCACTGCGTGGTGGTGGCTAACAGACTGACAGCGTTGGGTGCTGCTCCTTTATCTCCACACTCACAGCTTGGGCGGAAACAGCCCTTCCTACCCTTAGCGTTCCCGACTGCAGAAAGGGACGTCAGTGGTTAGGGTGGCTGTGGCTTCCCCGAAGGCCCTTCCCCTCTGCACCCAGCAGAGGGCACCATCCACTCGAACCACAGCATGGCCCGCGCCTCCCAGCCTGGCCGCTGAGGGCTAGGGAAGCTGAGGGTGGAACAGCCACACTGGCTGCCCTGCGGCGGGAACTGCCTTGGACGCTGTGATGGTGATGGTGATGGTGATAGTGGCGGCGGTGGTGACTGGCCGTGCCCTTCACACATGCGGCCACACATGTGGCCGTGCCCTTCACACAAGTGACGGAGACAGTTTTGGGGTCCAGGTCTCCTTAATTCCCCAGTATGCGCTCTTTTTACCAGTAGGAAAAAACTCCAGCTACATTGGGAACATGGGGCAGGCAGGCAGTGGAGGAGGCTCTTCAGGTATGGCCTAGCCCCCTCCACGGCAGAGCTGGCCCCACCTGACCCTGAGACTCTAAGGTCCTGACACACAAAAGCCACAGCATTTCCAACTGCATCTGGGGCATGTGGGGCATCACCCCAGGACTTCTTTATTCCTTAATTTAACAACTGTTTATTGAGTATGCGTTCTATGCCAGGCACTGTTCTAGGTTGCAGGGGATACAGAAATGCAGAAAACTTAAAAATCCCAGCCCTAATATATGGGGGGCTCCGGGAAAAAAAATGTGTGTAGGGCCCACCTACCATGTGAGTCTAGGTCAAAAACTGTTAAATAAAAGATATCCTATCTTCCTACATAGACAAGGATGTCTTCGTGGCTATCTGGAAGGCCAGGTTTTAATCTGGATTCCCAGACACCTAGAGTACTGGGCAGAATGCAGCTGCACGGGCAGAGTTAGACCCCAGCCCAGGAGCGGTGGTCAGTCTACTACTCTACCTACCCCAGGCTCCATACTACACCATGAGGGTCCTTGTGCACATGTGTGTGTGTGTATGTACTCCCCAGACCACCCGTCCAAGCTCTGTCCACCGACCTACACAAATAGCTTTCCACTGACCACCCCTTGGGCCTAGGAGTACACACCTGGGCTGTGCTGGCTGCCCTCAGGACAGACCTGGGGAAGGCCTGGGACAATTTATGCAGGGAATGGTCTAGAGGGCAGGGTGGGGGGCACAGGTTCTAGCAGTCACAGCTCCTTAGCTCCATAGGAGGGGCGGGAGGGCCAGAGCAGAGCCTTCTAACGTACAGGGCGAAGGCCCTTCCTGTCCAGTCTAAGGGCGATCCTGCTGACATTCAGTGGGAGACAGACGATAAACAAGATGACTCAGTAATATGGATGATACAGTGAAAGGTGAGGCTATAGAGGAAGAAGAAGCTGGGATGGGGCATAGGAAGTAAGGGGTTGGGGTGAGGGTTCAGCTCTTGTAGTCAGGAAAGGCCTTGCTGATGTTGACTTTAAAATTATGTGCAACGTGAGAGTTGCGAGTTAAGGGTTTTTTTTTAATAAATTTATTTATGTGTTATTTATTTATTTTTGGCTGTGTTGGGTCTTCCTTGCTGCACGTGGGCTTTCTCTAGTTGTGGTGAGCGGGGGCTATTCATTGCGGTGCACAGGCTTCTTGTTGCAGCGGCTTCTCTTGTTGTGGAGGATGGGCTCTACGTGTGCGGGCTTCAGTAGTTGTGGCACGCGAGCTCTAGAGCGCAGGCTGAGTAGTTGTGACATACGGGCTTAGTTGCTCCATGGCATGTGGGATCTTCCCGGACCAGGGCTCGAACCTGTGTCCACTACATTGGCAGGCGGATTCTTAACCACTGTGCCACCAGGGAAGCCCCCCAGCAAGTTAAGTTTTATTTGGGGCAAAATGAGGACTGCAGCCCAGGAGACAGTGTTTCAGATAGCTCTGAGAAACTGCTCGAGGAGGCGAGGGGAGGAGCCAGGATATTTTGCAACAAAGGGCAGGTAGTCGGGAGCATCAGAAGATTATAGTTAATTAAAGAAAACCAGATACCTCAAGTTAAGGAATTTAGTGCTTTTCTATGTATGGGAAGATGCAAGAGTCTGGGCTCACTGAAATCATTCCTTTGATATGCACCTCAACCATCTGGGGCCAGTATCTTGTGTTTTCACTTCCTGAGTTTCCTCAGGGCTCACCAGGTCTTATTGGAGGACTGCAGTCGTTGATGACTGTGACATCCTTTGTTTATTGATATGACAGGAACTATTCCATTTCTCACTGAGAAGGGAGCATTTGAGCAAAGACTGGAGGGTACTGGGGAGCGAGGATGCAGGTGTGTCTAGTAAAAATTATATGTGCAAAGGCCCTGAGGCCGGAGTGCTGCGGGGATTTCAGACGGATTCAGCAGGGAGGCTGCGGAGCAGCGGGAGAGAGCAAAAGTGCAGTGGGAGATGAGGTTGGACAGGTATGGGGTGAGGCCCAGGTGCCCAGTCCTGGGCTGCCACCTCCACAGCCGGCCTGGAGGCTGAGTTCACAACAAGGCCTCGTTACAGAAGCCCTGGGAAAAGGCCTGATTCAGCAATCTCGCCTCCATCCAGGAGCTGGAGAAACCTGATTCCTCCTCTGCTCCCTTCTCAGCCACTGAGGGGGCTGCCTGGACCTGTCCAGGCCTGCGGACAGCTGCAGAGCTGGCAGGCAAGAGTTACAAGATTCTTCTCTCTCGGGGGGTCCCCGGACTGAGTGGGGAGCCTGTCAGAAAGGAGCCCCAAGTCTGCGGGCACAGAGCCCTGGTGAAGAGTGCAGCCCCTAGAGGTCACAGAGGTGGGTGTGACCCACAGCCTCCCTTCCCTCAGGACCACACCTCTCTCAAAGGGGTGAAAAGAGGCCACTGGGAGGTGACATGTGAAAAGCACTCAGTGCTTTGTCTGACTGGCAGTTAGGGTGCAATAAGTGGTAGCTGCCATCATTACTGTTCTTGTTGCTTGTTATTAGGCCTTCTCCAAGTTAAGGGTGGAGCCCAGCCCTCAGCTGCCTCAGCATTCCTGTGCCCACTGCCCAGCAAGCGGCAGGGGTGTGACAGGGCCTGGAGAGCAATCTGAGAGGGGATGGGTGGGTCAGGAATGCTTGGGCTGGGTTCCATCCATTCCTGTCCCTGCCTTCCAGTAAACCAGGGTCAGCCAATAGGGCAGGGAAGGGCAGGTCTCTTGTCACCCTGGAACCTGACAACCGAGGACTTCTGAGGAGACGGTGCTAAGTAAGTATGGGAATTACTACCTTTAGAGCTTCTGTGAATTATGCACTTAACCATGTGTAAGACAATACGCTAAAGTTTCACTCCAAATCAAAACCAGAGTTTTAAAATGTCCCACAGGGCCCTGCAGGATCTGACGCCGTTGCCCCTGGGACCTCGCCTCCCACTGCTCTTACCTCAGTCCCACCGTGGTTCTGGCCACGTCAGCCTCCTGCTCTTCTGGGAATCATGCAGGCTGCTTCCCACCTCGAGGCCTTTGCATTCGCTGTGCCCTCTGGCTGGCCTGCTGTTCCCCTGGGGACCTCATGGCTCCTCACCTCCTTCAGGCATCACCCAAATGTCCACTTGTCAGAGATTCTGTCCCACTTCAGAACTGCAACACTGCCCCCACCCACCATGCCTTATTTTTCCATAGCATTTATTACTTCTCACCATACTATACTGTATATTTTATCTATTTGTCCCCTGCCCCCCATTTAAATATAAGCTCCACGAGGGCAGGGGTTTTTGTTTCTTTCCTTCACTGCTACATCCCTATCCCATGGAATAGTGCCTGGAACATAGTAGGCATTCAATAAATGTTTGTTTAATAAACATGCTTTATGACCCTCAAGGCAGGTTTTATAAATTCCCTCTTTTTTTGGGGGGGAGGGGCTGTGCCATGTGACCTGTGGGATCTGAGCTCCCCGACCAGGGATCGAATCTGTGCCCCCTACAGTGGAAGCGTGGAGGCTTAACCACTGGACCACCGGGGAATTCCCCTATAATTTACCTTTTGGAGATGAGGAAAGTCAGGCCCAGGGAGGCAGGGTAAGTCACCCATGGCCATGCCCAGACGGTTAGCAGCAGAGCTGAGAGAATCCAGGAATGCCACTTGTGACATCTCATCTAACCCTGCATCAGTCCTGGAGTGGTCATGCTCATGCCATCTTACAGAGAAGCCAAACGGAGGCTAGAGAGGGGCAGAGATGGGAGATGAAGCTGGTTCTCGTCTGTTCTGATCAAGTCATTGCTCTCCCAGAGTGTGGGCTTCGGGCCTGTGGTGGATGTGGAATGGTGTGAGGTGATGGGGAGCAAGGTATTAAAGTCTTACGTGATCCTGAATCACATAGACAGAGTTGTTCCATTTTCACTTTTCTTTCAATCCTGCTTGCGTCAAGGGAAGAGTCCCCCTTTTCTTGTGCTTAGCAGATCTTTAATGACTTTAACCCTTACAGTTCTCTCTCTTAACCAGAGAAGGAGAGCCTAGAAATTAATGACACTCTTCTGTCATCATTGTATTTATTTTTACTTTAGTTACGGCAAGTGATGCTGGTTTTTCATTTACAATACTGTTAGTTTTTCACTTAAAATAAATTTCTTTATGTTTTAGATAGTGAGTCCATTTAAAGAAACAATGTTAAGTAAAGGTTAGTGAAGGTGGGACTCAGGTATGCCAATAACAATGAAGGTGGTACTTCAAAGACTGAATCTCTACTTTTAGTCTTATATGTTCTTTCAAAGAGTATCACTTTCTTTGGTGGGGAGGAAGTGGGGGGACAATTTACAATCCAGACAATAAAAGAAGAATTAAGTGCTAATCTGAGTCTTAAAAGTTGCCTTCAGGGAAGAGTGGGAGGGAACTTTAGGGGCTAGAGAAATCTGGGAAGACTTCCTGAAGGAGGAAGCCCTTTGAGTTGTCCTTAAAAGATGTATAGAAGTTGGATAAGGGGCTAAAAGAAAGGAGAGTACCATGCTTTCCCTTGCCATTGACCTGTTGTACAGATGAGAAAACTGAGCCCAGAAGGTAGCTATAGGCCCAAGTGGATAGAAGAGCCCAGTCTGGCTCCAGTCTCAGGATCTTGTTCCAGGGGGAAGCCAATGAAGTAGAAAATAAACTAAGTCAAGCTGGGAGGGATGGGACCCAGGGTGGCAGGGTGGGGGGATTGGGATGACAAGAGAAGCAGCTCTGGGCTTGAGTCAGTGAGGAGCCACAGTGAGCTTTGGAAAAGGGAGAAGCTGCCAAGAATGGTCTATAGCTCAGCAGAGTGCATAAGAGTGTGGGCTCTGAAGCCCCACTGCCTGGGTTCAAGTCATTCTCTGCCATTTGTGACACAAGCCCTCAGTTCCTCTACCCATAAGATGGGCATAATAATGGGAGTACATGCCTCACAGAGTTGCTGCAACGATCAAATAAGTTAATGCATGTAACACACTTAGAGCAGCACTTAGCACATAGAAATACTCAATAAATATAACCTTGCAGGTAATATTACTACTGTTATTATGTTGTTATTAACTATAAGGTGGGCTAAAAAAAGGAGAGGTTGGAGTCAAGGGGGCTGATCCAAAGGCTGCCACCTCTGTGCCTCAGTTTCCCCATCTGAATCAGCTGCTTGCTGGGGGTTCTCCTCACCAGCTCCTTGGTGTGGGAGCCCACAAAGTGCTGGAAAGAACCACTGCTGGAACTTGGTGCCCACCTCATCATTCAGCAAATATTTATTGAGCCCCTACTGAGTTGCCAGGCCCTGGGGATACATGGAAAAACAAGACAGCCCCAAGCCTCCCCTTATAAAGCTCCAGACTGAGGGAGGAAAGCAGGAATAACCAGGCATATTACAGAGCAGGTGATCCTAGTCTGACCTGATGCGGAGTCGGGGAGGGCTTCCCAGAAGAGGTGACATCCAAGCTGAGACCTGAGGCTGCATAGGAGTTTGCCGTGGGCTGGAGAAGGAGATCAGGAGGAGCAGTGTGTGCTCAGCAGGGGAGAGGCATGACCAAATCGGTGCTCTAGAATGATAATTCACGAGTGTGTTCTTTATAGACACTTGCATACATGCAAAATTCCAGATGGACAAGGCCATTCACGTGTTGCGTTGACTGTGAGAGCAAAAGGTTGGTAATAACCCTTAGTCCATCAGTGGTGGCTGCTTAAATAAACTCTGCCACATTCACAGCATGGAATATTCCACAACTGAAAACCAACAAGACAGCTCTTTTTGCACAGATGTGGAAAATCCTTAAGGTATCTTGTCAAGTGAAAAAACAAGTTGGAGAACAATGCGGAACATGTGCTACTTCTTGTGTAAAAGGAAGAGGAGGAAAATGAGACTATATGAATTTTTTACTTAAATGTGCGGAGAGAAACTCGAACAGCCTTGTCCAATAGAATTTTCTCTGATGGTGGAAATGTTCTGTATTTCTGCTGACCAACATGGTAGCCACTGGCCACACATGGCACTTGAAATACGGCTTGAGTGACCAAGGAACAGAATTTTTAATTTAACTTAATGATTAGATTTAAATCTAATAGCCACATGTGGCTTGTAGCCACCGTATTGGACCGCATGGCTCTAGAAGAATACAAAAGAAACTGCGTTAACCGCGGGGAGAGGCCTGGGAATTCATTAGGCGGATGGCTAACAGGAATGAGAGGGACACTTGTACTTTATACCTTTTCTGTGTCCTGTAATTTTTGAACTAGGTGAATGCCTTACCCATCTCAAAAGTTAGACTTGAAAAATGAAAAGAAGGAATGAGGGAGGGAGGCAGAGCCCTCGGGCTGCTGTGTGGAGAACGGATTAGAGAGGGAGAAGGAGTAAAAGGGGAGACCAGATGTATCAGCCAGGATGCTGGCAAGAAACAGGCAAACTCAAAAGATTAACTGAGCAGAGTTAATGGAGGTACTATTTACAGAGTGGTGGGCAGGGTTGCAAGGTGTCTTCATCTAAGCACTAGATTAGGTTGATAATGGGTTGACTGGGTTGATAATGGTGCCATTTTCTGAAATGAAGACAGGAAGAGGAGCAGGTTGGAGAAGGGCAATGATGCGTTTGGTTCTGAACTTGCCTGTATTTTTGAGCACTTTGAGGTGCCTATTGGACATGTAAGTGGAGATGTTCAGGTGTAGTAGGGTTCTACAGGTGTGGGGTTCTGGAGAGGGTTCCAGGCTGCACACAGGCCAGGTGACCCTGGGAGGGAGGGGCATTGGTGCCAGCTTCACAGTGTCTGTTCTCCTTCCTACTAGAGATGGGAGAGGGAAGTTGCCGTCAGCTAGAGAGGAAGGAAGAGGAGAAGTGGTGGCACCATATCACGAAGGGAACCCACATCATTTACTTCACATTCCTCATTTCCTCCCTTGGGGTGGTTTACTGGATAGAAGTAAAAGCTGAGGGGTGAGGCCTGAGCACAGGGCATGAAGGAGAGAGCTTCAGGGCCCCTGTGTGTGTCATTTCATGAGCTGCCAGGCACTTGTGGGCGGCGGGGAGTTAAGAGGAACAAGTCAGGCTGTCTACCCCTGGAAGGCCCAGCGGTGAGAAGGCTGGGGATGGAGGAAGTGGGGTGCCACTGGACCAACCAGTCCTGAAGCTCTGAGGGCACCCCATCCTGGATGACCCCATGAGAGAGGTTTTAAACAAGAGCAGCCTAACTGCTGTGAATAACATGGGGCCAATGAGAACTCCAAAAGGAAATGATAGTAAGTAAAGCTACCATCATCATCAGCCCCTCATCTTAAGAACTTTCTTGGGAATTCCCTGGTGGTCCAGTGGTTAGGACTTGGCGCTTTCACTGCCGTGGGCCCAGGTTCAATCCCTGGTCGGGGAACTAAGATCCCGCAAGCCATGCAGTGCAGCAAAAACAACAACAACAACAAAAAAAAAAACACACAGAAAAAACTTTCTTAAGAAAACTCTTAAAAGCCAGGTAGTCTGCAGAGTACTTTCTTTTATCCCACTCCAGTCAGGTGGCCAGGGCAGTGGGATCCTTTTAATATACAGATCTAATAACATTCATTGTGCCATATGACAAGGACATTATGACCCCCATTTGACAAGTAAGGAAATCAGGGCTAAGAAAGGTGGGAAACTTGGCTGGGCCTCTGATTCCAAGGTTCATACACACTCCACCTCCAGGCCTAGCGCATTAGCCTCCCTTCTGTGCCATCATCCTCCTCCCTCCGCCCCTGGCCCCGCTGCTCCACTTGGCCACATTCCCTCTCCTCCTGAGATCTCCCCACCCTTCTGTCCCTCTTCTCCCTCCTTCTCTATGTCTCTATGGAAATGAAGTCAAGGTTGGTTTTGGTGGATTACACTTTACCATCCTTGAGAAATAATTTTAAATGATGATCTCATGTATTGTTTCCATGAAGGAAAAAAACAATAAAATCAAGTCATTTCACTTTAGTATGTCACTCTATTTTCCCTAATAATTCGGTTGACCCTTAATAAAGGGGGGAAAGTTTCCCTCATCTTAATCAACAAGCGTATCGGGTTGCTTTTGCTCCTGCTGGCTGGCGTCAGGAGCAGTTTTATTTTTCCAGGGATATTAGACATCTCGACTCATGAGCCACCAGGGAATAAGTTCAGGGTTTGGATTTCAAGTGTTTCAGAGGGCTGCTTACAAACGTTCCACCCGTGCCTGCCCTCCGTGCCCACCGGATCTGTCGCTTAGACAGTTACAGTGGCCCTCGAGCTGTGCTGCCTTCCAAGACTCCTCCCCCGTCTGTGCCAGAGTAACCCTTCAGATCTCATCATGTCACTTCTCTGCTTAAACACTTCTGTTCCGTTCCCATGACCTACTAGGTGAAGTCCAAGTAGCATGTCATGTGACGCCTTCCAGGCCCTGGTCTCAGCTGACATTTACAGCCTATTTCCTGCCCACCCCTCACCTCTCCCTTGATCCAGGTCCCACAATCCACGCTGTATCTTTTTTAGGACACAGGCTCTCCTGTTGCCTCACCTTCGCTTGTGCTTCTTCCCCCTATGGGGGGTGCCTTACTTCTTCCCCATCCCTCCCCAAATCTGATCAGTTCTTACAAGCATTTCCTCTGCAAAGCCTGTCACAATCCTGGAGCCTCAGAATTAGTTACTCCCTTGACATTGTGTTCCTTCCTCTAGTAGATTTCATCGGAGTCTAGCTCTTAGGCTAGACTTCATGTTCCTCTCCCCAGTTAGATCGTAAGCTTACTGAGGGCCTCTGCCTAATTATCTCCAGCCCACACTCACCCCTGGCACTGAGCACAGTACCTGGGACCCAGGCTGGTGCTGAGAAGTTGCTGAATTGAAATCCAAGACTGAAAACCTTCTCTGAATCCCACCTTCACCTTTCCAGTAAAGGGAGTTCCTGGCTGGCCGCTTTGCCTCTCCTTTAGCCTACAAGTGACTTGGTTCCTGCCCTGATGCCACTTCTTCCAGGAAGCCTTCCAAATTTGGCATCCCTCCTATGAGTTTCCTTAGCAGCTGCCTTAATGTACTCATCGCCCTGAATTGTAAATGCTTCCATGTCCCCCACCAGTCTGAGGATGCCTTGAGGGCAGGGGCTGTGAATCTAGCCCAGTTCATGATTATAGAGCACTTTCAACGTGCCAAGTGTGTTTTGAGCACTTTATGTATGCTAACTCATTTATGTGCCCAAAAAACAGGAGCTAAGTAGCATTAGCCCCATTAAAAAAATTTTTTTTATTTTTTAATATATTTATTTTTGGCTGCGTTGGGTCTTCGTTGCTGCGCGCGGGCTTTTTCTCTAGTTGCGGCAAACGGGGGCTACTCTTTGTTGTGGTGCACGGGCTTCTCATTGTGGTGGCTTCTCTTGTTGTGGAGCACGGGCTCTAGGCGCGCGGGCTTCAGTTGTTGTGGCACGTGGGCTCAGTAGTTGTGGCACGCAGACTCTAGAACACAGGCTCAGTAGTTGTGGCACACGGACTTAGTTGCTCCGTGGCATGTGGGATCTTCCCGGACCAGGGATTGAACACATGTCCCTTGCATTGGCAGGTGGATTCTTAACCACTGTACCACCAGGGGAAGTCCCTCATTAGCCCCATTTTATGGAAGGGCAAACTAAGTCACGCAGCTAGGAAGCAGAGTAACAAGGGTTTTAATCCAGGCCATCTGGCTCTACTGCCAACTCTTCCCCATTGCACACTATTACTTGTATAATTTAGTGAACAGAAGTGGGGTCCGATGCTAAGAAGCCCGGCACACCCTGAACTCCTGCTCATCTTCCCTCAGGAGACATAGTTCCACGCGTCTGCAGGGAGTTGCCCAAATGCAAGACTAAGATCTGTGCTAATAACGCGTTCTTGGTGAATAGCATTTTGATAAAGACTTGTTGTTCTCCTCTGCCCGAGGAGCCACCCCATTTCCTGCTGTCCCACAGGGAGGTCCTGGGAATGGTTAACAGTGCTTTGCTGCTGAATAACCTCTGGGGTAGCTTTAGTAACAAAAGACCTCACAGCACCAGGCCAGCTGCCAGACTTCTCAAAGACAGTCCCCTCTCTCCTTGCTGGTGGGCACAATATATGGCTCAAAACCCTGAAATATGCACATAATCTTTGACTCAGTAACTCTACTTGGAGAAATTTATCCTAAAGACCTCTCCATACAATTCATCAAAGGCGTGTATATAAAGGAGTTCCTCATAACATTGTTTATGAGAAAAAACACTGGGGGAAAAAAACCCAGGTCCATCAAAAAGGGAATTAGTTTAATAAAATATAGGCATCTAGGGCTCCCCTGGTGGCACAGTGGTTAAGAATCCGCCTGCCAATGCAGGGCACACGGGTTTGAGCCCTGGCCCGGGAAGATCCCACATGCAACTAAGCCCA
This sequence comes from Phocoena sinus, assembly GCF_008692025.1. NCBI lineage: Eukaryota > Metazoa > Chordata > Mammalia > Artiodactyla > Phocoenidae > Phocoena > Phocoena sinus. Next base: position 41,361,907 of record NC_045781.1, read on the forward strand.
TGTGCCACAACTACTGAGCCTGTGCTCTAGAGCCCACAAGCCACAACTACTGAAGCCTGTGCGCCTAGAGCCCGTGCTCCGCAAGAAGGGAAGCCACTGCAATGGGAAGCCTGCGCATCCCAGTGAAGAGTAGCCCCCACTCACCGCAACTAGAGAAAGCCCATGCGCAGCAACAAAGACCCAACACAGTCAAAAATAAATAAATAAATAAAATAAATTAAAAAAAATAAAATATGGGCTTCTAAATAGTGGAAAATTATACAGCCATTAAAATGCTATTGGGAATCTATTGATGTGGTAGGTTGTCCGTGAACTGCTGTTGAGTGAAAACACAGGTTACTCAATAGAATAGGTAAAGTAGTTTCTTCCTGAAAGAAACACAGAGAGTGGTAACAGTAGTTGCCTTTAGGGAGGGGAACAGAGTACCTGGGGGACCAGAGAGGAAGACCTGCTTTTTAATTTTTAATGCACCTCATGTGCTCAGAATTAGATGAATCATAATCCATTGATTAATGATACACTTGTATCATTGGTCTGTGCCTACCCAGTTTTCAATCTGATTCACTGATTAGTTTTTTTTAACTCTCCACCCAACCCAAGGGATAGAAAAACAGTACCCATGGGATCCTTTTCTTTCCCAAACCCCTACATCCCCAAAAGGTAACCAGTCTTCTGATGTCTGTGATTTTCCTTCCCTTGCTCCTTTTGTATAGTTGATACATATATACTTACAGTTCAAATAATATATTGTGTACCTGTAGTTGTTTCTAATCTTTATAAAAAGAGTATCACGCTGTATGGTACCTTTTGGAAGTAGTTTTTCCATTCAGCATCATATTATGAAGATTCATTCATGCTGCTGTGCATAGCTGCAGTCCATTCATTTTTTCATTGCTATGTATCCATCCGTTGTATGAATATATTGCATTTTAAAAATCCATTATCCTGTCAATGGACATCTGGATTTTTTCCAGATTTTTGCTATTTTGAAGGATGCATCTATGAATATTCTTGTATGGGGATCCTGCTGCTCGTGTTTCTGCCGTTTCCTCTGGGTAAGGGCTAAGGAATGGACTCTCTGTGGCATGGGGTTTTTGAGTGCTCAGTGTTACTGGGCTCCTACGTGTTTACACTCTCACCAACACATCAAAGGAATGCGGTTAATGCACGTTCTCTGCCATCCTACGTTAAGTTAGACTTTTTAACTTCAGCAACCGAGTGAAGGGGAGGCTTATTTCTCAATACTTATCCTTTCATTCCTTTCAAACTTTGTACCAGGTGCCTGTATTACGTTCTCAGATAAATAAATAAAATTCAGTTATATGTTTGTCTGAAGAGACAGAGGTTGGACATAGCTCAAAATGTCAGCTATGATGAACTCTAGGGTAACAGGTGATCTTTATTTTAATTTTTCTTCTTTTTGCTTATCTCTGCATTAATTTTTTCTACTGTGGCTATTTACTACTTGTATAATTTTTTTTAATTTTTTTTATTTTTGGCTGTGTTGGGTCTCCGTTTCTGTGCGAGGGCTTTCTCTAGTTGCGGCAAGCGGGGGCCACTCTTCATCGCGGTGTGCGGGCCTCTCCCTGTCGCGGCCTCTCGTTGCAGAGCACAGGCTCCAGACGCGCAGGCTCAGTAATTGTGGCTCACGGGCCCAGTTGCTCCGCGGCATGTGGGATCTTCCCAGACCAGGGCTCGAACCCGTGTCTCCTGCATTGGTAGGCAGATTCTCAACCACTGGGCTACCAGGGAAGCCCATTGTATAATTTTTTTAAAGAAAGAGGGAAGATACATGGTGCTCAACATCAGTCATTAAGTAAGTACAAATGAAAACCACAATAAGATATCACTACACAACTGTCACAGTGGCTAAAATTTAAAAACTTGCCCACACCGCCTGCTGGAGCAGATGTGGAGCACCTAGAGCTCTCGTACACTGACGGTGTGACAGCGTGGCATAGTCACTTTGGAAAAACAGTTTGGCAATTTCTTAGAAAGTTAAACATATGCTAACCATGTGATTCAGCAATTCTTTTCATAGGTATTTACCCAAGAAAAATGAAGACATATGTCCACATAAAGACACATGAATGTTCCTAGCAGTTTTATTTATAATAACCCGAAACTGGAAACAGCCCAAATGCCCATTAACTGGTAAATGGATAAACAATTTGTGGTATCCATACAATGGAATACTGCTAAGCAAAAATGTATATACAAAACAACATATTCAGTAGATGAATCTCAAAAGTATTTCTGGAAAAAGCAAAACTATAGGGACAGAAAAGATCTCAGTGGTTGCCAGGTACTAGGGGTGGGTGGAGATTTTGTCCTCAAAGAGAGCAGGAGGGACTTCCCTGGTGGCGCAGTGGTTGAGAATTCACCTGCCAATGCAGGGGACACGGGTTTGAGACCCGGTCCGGGAAGATCCCACATGCCGCGGAGCAACTAAGCCCGTGTGCCACAACTACTGAGCCTGTGCTCTAGAGCCTGAGAGCCACAATTACTGAAGCCTGCACACCACAACTGCTGAAGCCCGTGCACCTAGAGCCCGTGCTCCACAGCAAGAGAAGCCACAGCAATGAGAAGCCCGCACACCTCAACCAAGAGTAGCCCCCGCTCACCACAACTAGAGAAAGCCCGTGTGCAGCAACAAAGACCAATGCAGCCAAAAATAAAATAAATAAATAAATAAATTTATAAAAAAAAAAAAAGAGTGCAGGAGAATTTTTTGGCATGATGGAAACTGTCCTATATCTTGAGTATAGGGGTCGATAACTGTTTGTGTCTATTAAAATTCACGGAACTGCACACCAAAAGGGGTGAATTTTACTATATGTAAAGCATACCTCAGTGTTTAAAAATGGGGGAAAAAGGTTCAAACAAAGAAAAAGAAAGAGGGCTTGAGATCAGTGAATTCTGGGCCGTGACATGAAGAAAGGGGGTTTCCCTTGAATTCCCTGAATCAGCAAGTTATAGAACCTTCTTAAAATCTGAGGCCTGATGCCTGAAGCTCTGTCTCTGACTTGCTGGTGACCTTGGACAAGTACCTTTCCCTCCTGGAAACTCAGTTTCTTTCCCCGGAGAGGTAGAGGAATGCTCTGATAATCTCCAAAAAATACACAAACATCTATTGAGCTCTGACTCCCTGCCAGACTACCCACAAAGTGTTATATATGTTCTTTCAAATAACAATAATGTTTTTTAAAAGTTCTTCATGGAGCATTTAGAAGTATTTAGTGCTTTGCAGGTATCAGTTCATTTATCAGTTCATTCCTCACACCACTCCTAAGAGGAAAGAATCATTGTTACCTCCATTGCATTAAGGAAGAAACCTAGGCACCCAGAGGTTATATAACTTACCAAGATCAGCACAGGCCAGTATCCGTAGGACTTGAACCCAGTCCTCTCCCGCCAGGGCCCAAGCTCTTAACCGTCACACAAAATCAAATAATGCTTCTTAGGCAAGGTTTATAACATCCTCAGTGTCTGGGTCAGAAAGGACCTTGCCTTTTATCTAGTTCAGTGCCTTTTTGTTTGTTTGTTTGTTTGTTTGTTTGTGATACGCGGGCCTCTCACTGTTGTGGCCTCTCTGGTTGTGGAGCACAGTCTCCGTATGCGCAGGCCTAGCGGCCACGGCTCATGGGCCCAGCTGCTCCGTGGCATGTGGGATCTTCCTGGACTGGGGCACGAACCCGTGTCCCCTGCATCGGCAGGCGGACTCTCAACCACTGCACCACCAGGGAAGCCCCTAGTTCAGTGTTTTAACTGCAGGTCTCCAGAAGTTAGTGAGGCTTCAAATCTATTCACTGGGTAAGGGTTGCATTTTTAAAAAATGAAAAAGAGTGAAATAGAGTAGAACACAAGAAAACAATATATCAGAGTATATTGCACATAGGAAAGTAAGTGTTGTCTTGTGAAAATTCAATTTCAGTGTGTGTGTGTCCTAGCATGATGTAAATGGGGGCCTGATTGGAAAAGTCTGAGTAACATTGACTGATCTGATTTATTTTACAGAGGCTGAGACTGAGCCTCAGAGAGGGGAAGCCAACTGCCTAAGGTCACACAGCCAGCCTAGAGTCCAGTACTGCTGGCTCCCATGGCACTAGCCATTCAATCATTCATTCATTCATTCAGTAGATATTTACCTTGGCCTGCTCTGTTCCAGGCCCCATGCTAAGCACCAGGAATATAGTGACAAACAAGACGGACCAGGCCCTGTCCTCCAGGGGCCTGTCTCCTCAGAGGAATAAAAAGCAGCTGATATGGCACATAATAGTCACGCCTTATATATATTGCTTATTCTGTGCCAGACACTGGTCTGAACATGTACTAGCTCACTTGATTCCTAGACAACCCTACATGGGAGGTTCTACTATTAACATCATTAAACCCATTTAATAGGTGGGGAAACTGAGGCACAGGGTCAGTAACTTGCATATAGCTGGTAAGTGGCCGAGCTGAGATTTGAGCCCAAACAAACAGCCTGCCTCCAGAGTCTGTAATCTTTTTGGTTTTGTTTTTTTTTTCAGCGTCTGTATTCTTAAGCACTACCCAATTCTGCCTTTAGGGTGGTTTTGCAGTGTAAACCACAGCCCAGCAACAAGTCTCACCAGGGATGGGATGGGGGAAAGAGAGGCTCACAGTGGGGAGAATTTGTTGCACACTTGGCCCCAGTATCTATCCATAGCCAGGATATTTTGGGCTCTTGGCTTTTTAAATTTTATTTTTATTCTTTTTAAAAATTTTAGGTCACACCATGACTAAGTTCTGTCTACTAAGAGGAACATCTGCAGGGAACCCAGCCTCCAACCCCAGCCCCAGGAGGCACAGACCAAAACTTGGCATTAAGAAGAAGGGAAGTGGCTTTGGGGGCTCTGAGCTGCACTGGAGCTCGCTGGCTGGCTCTTGAAAGGTGGAGCTCTGCAGAGGAGCAGGGTTCCTGCCCCAAGGAGCAGGCTCCAGACAGACCATGCCTGCCACCATTTTGAGCTCCTTGGTCAGAGAAGACCACCCTCCCCTAGGTGAGTAGCCTCCTCCTGATGCTGAGGGATCATGATGTAGCTTGAATGTTAGTTTTTATGTGCCCAATACCTCTTTGCTCTTCTCTAGGTGACAGCACCATCGTTTTTCTTTAGGGGACCACACCTCCCCTACTCTTAGTCCTTGTGGTCCCAGAAGGCTGACTCCTCTTGCATCACTCCAGGGCTGGACACATGACCTAGTCTTGGCCAATCAGAGCCACCTAGCCATCTCTCTGGCCACAGGCTTGGTTCATGTCTGCACATGAGCCAAGTCAAGGCATAAAGGTGAAACCTGAGGCTTTTGCTGTGCCTATTGGAAAAGTATGGTACTTTGCGGCTGGAATTGCTAAAGTGGTAGATTGGCAGCCTGTCTCTGCCTTGATAAGAGAATCCAAGAAGAAAATCAACATAGATGAAAGCAAAGACAGAGCAAGACAGATCTGTGATGATGTAATTTGACTACCTGGAGCCATCCATGCCTGAAGTCCATCCATCATGGACTTTTTAGTATGTGAGCTCCCAAATTCCTTTTTTCTGCTCAGGCACTTATGTTTCTGGCATTTATAACCCAAAGTGATCAATACAAATGCCAAGACACAGCATGGTAGAGGGGAAAGATCACTGGACAAGGAGTCTCAAGGTTTAGGTTTGAGTCAAAATTTCACTATTTATGACATATTGACATATGACATATTGAAACCTCCCTGTATTTCAGTCCTTTCAACTGTGAAATGGGAATGGTATCACTGTAATACAGTGCTGTGGTGGGAAATCAAATGAGCATGGATGGGAAAGTGCTCTGTAAACTGTAAAGTGCTTTATGAACTCTGAAGCTCCATTCAATAGAGAAGGGGATCCAGAAGTGAGCAGTTGCATTTATGCCATGTCCAGCCTGCGGCATGACATCTGATAGGTGTTTTAACCTCCCTGAGCCTTGGTTCTTGTCTTTGGAAAAATGGATTCCTTGGTGTCACTTGGGGGATTAGCAGACTGGATCAGGTGACTCCCCTGATTTTTTTTTTTTTTTTTTTGCGGTACGCGGGCCTCTCACTGTTGTGGCATCTCCCATTGCGGAGCGCAGGCTCTGGACACGCAGTCTCAGTGGCCATGGCTCACGGGCCTAACCGCTCCGTGGCATGTGGGATCTTCCCGGACTGGGGCACGAACCCATGTCCCCTGCATCGGCAGGCAGACTCTCAACTACTGCGCCACCAGGGAAGCCCCCCCGATCTTAATTAAAACCCTGCGGTGGCTCCCGATTGCTCTGGAGACACAGTCCAAGCCACTGAGCATGATTAACACAGCCCCCTCCCCCAACCCTACAGCACACACTCTCCTTACCTGCCTGTTGGGTCTAATCTCCCGCCTCTTTCTCCTCCAGCTAGACTGAACCGCCTGAAAATACTGAGCCCTCCTCCCACTGGGAAAATACTTTTGCCCAGGTTCTGCCAGGAACACTCTGGCTAACTCAACTTAGATGTCACTTCCCCACAAAGCCTTCCCTGAGTCCCTTGTGCCTTCCCATCATGGGCCTTGTTAATCTTGAATCATTATCACCAGGGCTGTCCTCCAGCCCTGGTCACTGATATGGCTCTTCTGTTGGCTAAAATACAGTACTGAAGTTTTTCCATATCAGTCGGTAATCAGCTGCTTCCCTGAGTCCCTCAAGTGCCCCCCAAACCTCCAGCCCCTCCCACACGCCCACACCTCGCCACCACCCAACAACCAAAAGGATAAAGCCTGGCACAGCAGGAGGCCTGGGGACCCTACCCTGGTGTTAATGGCTGGTGTTCATTTTGATTGGCCTGGTGCCCATGCTTTACCTATTGTTAAATATTAGTATCATCCTTGCTTATTGCCCTGGATTATAAATACCTGGTTCCCTTGTCTGTTTATTGCACCAGACTGAAAGCCCTGTGAGGGCAGGGAGGTACCTCCCTCACCAGCAAAACACTAGGCACAGCTGGGGGCCCAGTGATTGTTTATCAAATGAATGAATGGATGGATGAATGAGTGAATGAATGCTGCCTGAAAAGTTGGAGAGTCTCTCTAGAAAATTATGGGCAGCCCCATCCTGAGTCTGGACTCTGGAGTTTTCTCCTAGGCCTGCAGTGGAAACCTTGCTCTTTGCCCAGGTTTTGTTGCTCTGCTGGTCTCCACCCCTGCAGGAAGCTCTCTCTCTCCGACTGCCACAGTCTGGCTCGAGACTGGTCAGCTTCACGTTCCCTTCCTGTAAAACTTGGACTCTCGCTGAGAACTGCTGGGACTAGAAAGACCAAGGTGCGCCTCTTTCATGAACCCACAAGTAGGTGAGCACACACGTGTACACACACACACACACACACAGTGCTCACTGACTCAATCTCAAGACGTTCAAAGTCATAGTTTTTAGAGGCAGAAGAAAAATAAAGGATCCTTACAGGCCAGCTGAGTCATTTTACAGACAAGAGACTGAGACTTAGGGAAGGAAAGAGATTTTGCTTCAAGTGACAAGGTCAGTTCCCTACACTGTGTTCTAGCTACCCCCTGGAATTTGGTACATAAATAAATAAGTTGTTTGTCACTAAATTTCTTTGACTTGGGGCCAGGCTGAATTTGGCACAGAGTGATTTCATTGGCTGCTGACCCTGGAGAGGGTTGGTCTTGTCCAACCTGGACGCAAGACTAGAAAGAGCTTTCTCTCTCCATCCCACCACGTGGACTGGTCCTTGGTTCTGAGAGGAGGGATGAGGCCTTCTCTGCTCGAAGTTGGGAGGCAGGAAGCACAGGTCTGTGGAACCTTATCTTGAGGTTCTGTATTCTGTAGCTATTCTGTAGCACCTTATCTTGAGACACCAGGTACAAAAGTATCTGTGCCAAGAGAGGGCACCCAGCCAGCCATGGAGCCCCATGGCAGCGGGCTCCCTCTCTTTCAGTGAGTCTAGGAGAGAGTGAGAGTTAGGTTGGAGGAATCCTGCTGCCCATGCACTCAGGGACTCAGGGATTCCTCTCAGTGAAAACCCCAGCGCCTGAGCATCGTGGAATGTGGAAATAATAATAGTTAATGTTTATTTAGGACTTCTAGTCTGCCACATTTACTTAGGTTATTTCACGTAATTTCCACAGCCACCCAACAAGGTAGGTGCTATTATTATCCCCATTTATACAGATGAGGAAATTGAGGTCCAAAGATGCTTTAAAGTGACTCATTCAAAGGCTTAGAACTAGCAGGTAGAAGAGCAGGATTCAGACCCAGGCAGCGAGGCACTAACATCTGTGCTGGGAACCATTTTGCCATACTGGTCTTGGAGCCAGAGCACCGGCCTCAAGCCTGCCCCTGCCATGACCTGGCTGTTCATCTTTCTGAGCATCAGTCACCTCCTCTGCAAAGCGGGGAGAACACCTTTTGCTCTGTGGGCAAGTTGGAGGACCAAATGATTCGACCCAGGACCCAGCCCTCTGGTTCCAACTCTCATCATTACCCCCAACCTACCCCTCATGTACTGGAAGCTCCAGCCTGGCTGAAAAACCAGTAGTTCAGGCTATGTTCTTGCCATCTTCTCTTGGCTACCCCGGGGTCTGGAATTTCAGTTCAACTCGACAGACCATTTCTTGCTAAATTAAGCAAGGTTTGCCTCTCATTTCAAATGGCACCTGGAAATAAAAGACTGCCCTGATCTCAGCAGTATAGCATGGAGATGAAGAGGCTTTGAACCCATCAAATTCCAGCTCTGTCACTTAATATGTCACCTTGGGCAAAATCTCTTTACCTCTCGAGCCTCTGCTTCTAGATCTGTAAAATGGATGTAGTGAGAGCACCCAAAGTGCTGTACGAAGACCGATACTGCTTAGAGTATCGTGAGCTCCAATAAATGGTAGCTATCACTTTTATCACACACTGTAATGTAATTACTGGTATTTAGCGCGATGCCTGGTCCTAGTTAGCATTCAGTAAATATTTAATGAATAAGTGGATGAATGTTTACTTGTCTGAATCCCTCACTACCGTATGAGCTTCTTAAGGGCAGGAATCATATTTTGTTTATTTCTGTGTCCCCATTGTTGAGCAGAGTACCTGGCACATGGGGGTGCTTAATAAATGTTTGTTGTTTCCCTGATGAGATAATGGATCTGGACAGCCATCATCCATGATTCTAAAACCACAAGGTGAAAGGTTGTTGGAGAACTTGATACTGGAAAGATCAGCTGACACCAACTGAATCTTAGTATCCTAAAAGTGAGTCAGCCAGACAATTTCTTGCTTCCTGATATGATGCTATAGGAAGTACTCAGTACCCGTTATGAAATATTTTTGCGTAAAAAAAATTGAATTTGAATCAAATCAAACGTCTAGATCTAGTTTACATGACATATGGGAGAGAGGGACATGGTAAGTGGCACCATGAGGATGCATTTGATCAATATACAAAATGCAAGATATCCAACAGGACAAATGACCGGGTATCTTAAAAAATAAATGCCCCTTAAAAACAAACAAACTCTGTAAATCCGGAGTTATATCAAAACAGAAACAAACAAAAGGGATCTGTTCATTTTCTTGATTGTGCTGATGGCTTCACAGTATTTGCATATGCCAGAACATCAAACTGTGTACTTAAACATGTGCAGTCAATTATACTTCAGAAAAGCTGGACAAGGGTCTTCCTTGGCGGTCCAGTGGAAGACACTGCACTTCCACCGCAGGGGGCACAGGGTCCATCCCTGCTTGGGGAACTCAGCTTCTGCATGCTGCACAGCACAGCCAAAAAGTAAAAAAAAAGCCGGACAAAAAAGGATGGGGAGACTTGTACAAATATAAAGAGACTCAAGGGACATATAGCCCAATGCAAAATGTGACTCGTGCTTGAATCCTGATACAAACAAATTGTTAAAAAGACATTTTTTAGCCATTAGATAATATTGAGGAATTGTGAGTTTTATTAGGCGTTATTACTTAATTGGATGATGGTCATGTTCTCCGAGATGCAGACTGACATATTTACAGGGGAAATTACGTTACCTGGGATTTGCTTTAAAATGGTCTGCAAAAATAAAAATGCAAGTGTACATATGTATTGGAATGCCCAAAATGGAACACTAATACCACCAGCGAGGATGTGGAGCAACAGGAACTCTCATTCACTGCTAGTGGGAATGCAAAATGGTGCAGCCACTTCGGAAGCCCGTTTGGCAATTTCTTACAAAACTCAACGTATACTTACCATACAATCAGCAACCATGCTCCTTGGTATTTACCCAAAGGAGTTGAAAACTTACATCCACACAAAAAAACTGCACATGGATGTTTATAGCAGCTTTATTCATAATTGCCAAAACTTGGAAGCAACCAAGATGTCCTTCAGTAGGTGAATGGATAAATAAATTGTAGTACATCCTGACAATGGAATATTATTCAATGCTAAGAAGAAATGAGCTATCAAGTCATGAAAAGACATGGAACAACCTTCAATGCATATCACTAAGTAAAAGAAGCCAATCTGAAAGTCTACATACCTGCAAAAGGCATACCAAAAGTTTTGCCTTTTCCAGAATGTCATGTAATGTGATTCCAACTACATGATATTCTGGAAAAGGCAAAACTTGGGAGACAGTAAAAAGATCAGTGGTTGACAGGAGTTTGGGGAGAGGGAGGGATGAATAGGCAGGCAGGGCACAGTGGATTTTAGGGCAGTGAAATGACTCTGTATGGTACTACAATGGCGGATTCACATCATTATGCATTTGTCCAAACCCATAGAACATACGACACCCGGAGTGAACCATAATGTCAGCTATGGACTTTGGGTGATTATGATGTGTCAGTGTAGGTTCATCAGTTGTAACAAATGTACTGCTCTAGTGGGGGATGTTGATGGGGGTGACTATGTATGTGTTGGGGAGAGGGTATTTAGGAAATCTCTGTACCTCCTTACTCAAATTTGCTGCGAACCTAAAACTACTTTTTAAAAAATAGTCTTAGTTTTTTTTTTTTTAAACTCAGGGATGAAAATATGAAACAAGATTTGGTGCAACGTTCACATGTTACAAAATTATACAAATTGCAAAAAATAATTGTTGGCACTAGATGATAGATACACGGTGTTTCATTATAACTATTCATGGTGTGCATTATACTATTTTTCCTTGTGTTTGAAATAAAAATGTTTCTTGCAGACGTGAGTGGCTGAGCTGCAAAGGGCGGTACCCCTATCAGTTACCACATTTTAACAGGAGGCTGAAGTGGGATATCCAGTTCCCTCCCCGGCGTGCTGGCAGGCAGCCCGGCCCAGCAGAGGTGTCAGGAGCCCCCAGGAGCAGCTAGTATGGAGCCTCCTCTCCCCACACAATGGGGAGTCTGATCTGGCTGCAATCCCCAGCAATTCCACTTTCCCTGGGATTCCTCCGCAGCCGGCTAGGGGGTTGGGCTCCTCTTGGCTGAGGCTGGGGTAGGGGTGCCCCTCCCAGTCTGAGTGCCTTTATTACCACCCCTTTGCCAGAAGATGAAAGGAGCAGGACCGCCTGGGGAGTTAATCTTTAGCCTCCAAGCTGACCAGTTGCCAGGACACCCAGGAAATGAAAGTCGTCAGAGACACACCCTGCAGGCAATAAGGAAATCTAGTGTTGGTCATGCCAATGACGGAAGCCCGGTTAGCACCAGCGGTAGTAGGGTCTGTCATCCACCTAGAATGGTACCCGCAAGGCCTCCGGTCAACATTTCTTTCCCTGGTTAATGCCTGAAATTCTACCATTAACACTGGACTGGCCCTCAGAGAGAACTCAACTTCCAAGATTTTGATTTTTCTTTCCCCGAGTTGAGAAGCTAATGAAAGCAATGGACCTTACCACCTGCACCAACAGGTTTGCTAACGGTCTCAGGAGTTTCACGACCACTCACGCCATGAAGCCCATCCGTAGACACCAGGTTAAGAACGCCTCGCGGAGTTTACTGGTTCCAAAGATTTCCTTCCTTTGAAAGGATTATACCCCAGAGCTCTCTTTAAAATGCAAATGACCTTGGGAAGGTCTCAAAGACTAAACAGCCCCCATGAAAGAGTTTTTCCAAGCAGAGGCCAGAGATAGCCTAAGAGACTTTAACTGCAGGGCTGGGAAAAGGAGAGCCTGGGGGTGGGGAGGCTCCATGGGGGCTCACAGTTTTGCCTGGAACTGGAAGGGGAATGTATTGAGCCCAGAGTGCTAATAGCTAACTTCACGGAGCGCTTATACGAACGAACCTTGTGAATTAAGTGCTGCCAACATCCTCATTTTATGGATGAGGAAACTGAGACTGGACGTGCTACCCAGATGGTGGCAGAGCAGGAATTTTAACCCTCCATCAGCCTGAGATCAGGCAGCAGAGGCTCACCTTCACCTGCTCATTTGATCCTCACAATGAGGTATCCTTTCTTGATGGAAGAGGAAATTGAGGCAGTTCACTGAGGGCCACACAAGGCCCTGTCTCCACAGGAAACCCCTGTGCATCCTCTGTTCACCCTGGCTCACCCTGGACCGCTGAGGGCAGGCAGCCCTTCCTGGCCCGCTCCCTGGAGCTTGGAGAAGGGCTTGCCGAGAAGTCTGAAGCGAGCTCATGCCTGACCTGTCCTCACTGCCCCTAACTGTTTTCTAAGATGCTTTTTATTGAATTATCAGAGTGTAATGGAGGAGTCGATGAGAGCTGCCGTGGAGTTACAAGGCCAGGGCTTTGTGGGAGGAGGAAAGCAAAGCCCTAAAGTCTCCCTGGGCTGAGTGATGGTATAAAACATGAATTTTTACATAACTGAGGGGAAAAAAAATAAACGGACAAGCCGCCCCATGGGGGAAACGCCTCTTTCTGTCTTTCCATTTTCTTGCTTAATGCACTGTCCTGCAGGAGCCTCAGTGGGAAAGGAAATACTGGAGCCTTTTCCCTCAAAGTCTCCTGGTGGGTTGAGGCAGAGAGAGAGCCAAGATGCAGAAATCCAAATGGCCTGGGCGTGTGCTCAGAAACCCATTAAAATGGAGGGGACAGGTTGCGGGGTGGTGGCTGGACTGACCTGAAACCGTGTCTTGGTTCAAGACAGTGCCTCTCCTCTGGGGTTGAGAAAGTAGCCTCAGTGGGCTCAGATTCACTTTTAGCTCTGGGTGAAATATTGTAAACATGGTCTTCCCCATGAGCAAGGGGGAAAGGGGGTGGTCCGTTCCAAAGAACAACCTCCCCACCCAACACTTACTGAGCAGTTGCTACCAGGCAACAAGCACTCTGCTTAGTGATTTTCTTACATTAGCTCCTAAGGACCCATTTATACAGATGAAAATACTGACTTGCCCAAAGTTGCACAGCTAGTGAGTGGCTGACTCCACACACTGTAGTGCTTTTGTTTGTTTGTTTGTTTTTGTATTTTTCCAGCTTTATTGTGATACAATTGACATATAACATTGTGTAAGTTTAAGGTGTACAAAATGTTGATTTGATACACTTACATATATTGCAAAATGATTACTACCATAGTAACTAACACTTAGCTAACACATACCTAACTCATAGCTAACACCCCCATCATATCACATAATTACCATTTCTTTTTACACGTACTGTAGTTCTGATCATGATTCAAGGGTAGAGGGAAAGATGGTGTCCGTTGCATGGGACATAGAAAGAGTTATTTGCAAATGAAAGGTTTGGGTGATCTCTAATGGATCTCTTCCAGTCAACATTAAAGGACAGATTGAAAACTGCAGCTCCAGCTGGCGATTTTGTGGGACCACATGAGGTGAAGTTAATAGAATAGGGGCTCTGGAATCAGAGGGAGGTGGGTTCCAGTCCTCTATCACTTCCTACTGGCTTCCAATTCTTTATGCCTCAGTTGTCTGCCTATCAAATGGGAATAATAACACAGCTCTTGTGTTGTTTTGAGATGAGATTAAATGAGATGGTTAATGTTATGCTTAGCACGGAGCCCGGCACAGTAACTTTTAATGCCCAGCACCTATTGTTAACTATTATTATCCCTAACCTCTGTATCGAGCTTTTGTGGTGCAGCAAACATTGGTCTTATTAATTGTATGACAACTTCACAACAACACAGGGAGGCTCGGTGATTATTATTCCCTTTGGGAAGGTGGAGAAACTGAAGCTTTCAAGAGCGGCGGGGGCGGGGGGGGGGGCCCGGGGTCCCGCCCAGTGAATTGATTTGCAGATTCACGAACCGATGGAGACCTGAAGTTAAAAAGACAGAAGTAGTTAAAGAGTAAAATCCTTTCTGGTCCCAGGTGTTAGTGAGCCACCGCGAGGCTGGTATTCAAACCTGATGGTAATAGGAATCATGGAGCCCTACCCGCTGCTCTGACTCTACAATCCGGTCACCGGGTCGGCATGAGGCTGGGGGGCGGGAGCGGGGGCGGAGCGTCCGCCCAAGCCAGCGGAGGAAGCCCGAGGCCTTTCCGCGCCGGTCATTGGCTGCGGCCGGGCAGGTGCATCCTCAGCCAATCAGCGGTGCCGGAGGCGGGGCCGCCGAGGCTCACCTGGCTCCCGCGGCACTGCCCAGCTCAGTGGCGTCCGGAACCCTAAAAAACCTGTGAATTCGCGGAAGTTCTGCCAGACTCGAGCCCGGCCCAGCTCGGCCGGACCCTACTCGACCCCCGCCTGGCCCGCCATGGGCCCTCCGTGCCGCAGCCTCTCTGCGCTCCTGCTGCTGCTGCTGCTGCAGGTACGTTGGGTCCCCTGACTTTGCAGGAGACGCCTTCCGGACCCACCAACCGCACCCCGGCCCCCAGCCCCTTCCTCTCTTTCGTCGTCCCTTCCTCTCTCCTGTCATCCCCAGTCCCTCTTCTTCCAAGAAAGTTTGGGTACAAAGGGCCTGAATGGCCTGGAAACTGCGCCGCGCTCTGGATTCCACGGAGAAGGGAGTGGGAGCGGGTGAGGGTGAAGGGCGAGCGCGGCTTTGCCCACTGCCTCCCGCAAATGCCTGAGGTGGGGGGGCGCGCCTCACTGCAGCCTCCGGGGACTCGGGTGGGCTAAGGGCGGGCAGCGGAGGGCATGGAGTAGGGTGGGCGTCGGGGTATGGGGTAGGGGAGCCCTGGTGCAAATCCGGGGGGAGCCGGGAGTAGTGGGAACGACCTCTGAGGTAAGGCAAGGGGAACCAACAGATAAAGAAGGCACCTGCCCTGTAAAGAAAGGGTGGTAAATAGGTATGGGGACGTCCCCGGGACAAGAAAGTAGGGTCAAAAGGGGTTGGAACGCCCCTCGGTCTGAGGAACTGGGCTTAAGAGTGGGAGCTCTCCCGGCATAGGGAAAGTGGAATTTGGAAGCGTAAAGATGCCTCCAATGAAATTAAAAAGGAGACTGGAAGGAAAGGGGTGCTAGGTCTGGAGAAAGTGACCCAGCAGCCGCCTCTCCTGGGAAGTCCTGGGGGCTTGGCGGCCACAGGTTTCCGAATGAAAGAGTTTGGCGTGGCTGCCTGCCCGGGGGGATGGGGATGGGCATGGGGGTGGGTCACTCCCACAGTCCTGGCGCCGGGAGCGAGGGAGGGGAGGCACTGTTGGTTTCGGTGTGGGCGGGAGGGGACCCTCTCAAGTCACCCGGGTTCCATATCTTTCTCCTACCCCAGGTCTCATCGTGGCTCTGCCAGGAGCCGGAGTCCTGCAATCCCGGCTTTGGCGCCGAGAGCTACACGTTCACCGTGCCCCGGCTGCACTTGGAGAGAGGCCGAGTCCTGGGCAGAGGTGAGGGCGCGCCGCAGTTGTCCCTGAGCGGGGTGGGGTGGGAGTGGGAAGGGTCCGAGAAATTGCGCACCCACACCCCTGGGCTGGACTGGGCGAGCCCCTTCTTCCCTGACTCAGGTGACACCCCTTTGTAATTTACACAGATGCAGGGATCTAAACTTTTGCCATGATAGAGTAGTTGGGGTTGAGGGGGCTATCTTGTATGGTTGACTTAGTTATGGGGGGCACTTATTAGAGGCCTTCAGTGTGTCTCATATTGTCCTGACCACTTTATATATATAACTTTTTCAGGGCTACTGATTCTTTTATTTTTTTACTTTTTAAAAGTTTTGGTTGCATTGGGTCTTCATTGCTATGTGAGGGCTCTTCTCTAGTTGCGGTGAGCGGGGTCTACTCTTTGTTGCGGTGCGCGGGCTTCTCATCGTGCTGGCTTCTCTTGTTGCAGAGCACGGGCTCTAGGCCCGCAGGCTTCAGTAGTTGTGGCATGTGGGCTCAGTAGTTGTGGCTCGTGGGCTCTAGAGCGCAGGCTCAGTAGCTGTGGTGCACCGGTTTAGTTGCTCCGCGGCCTGTGGGATCTTCCCGGAACAGGGCTCGAACCCATGTCCTCTGCATTGGCAGGTGGATTCTTAGCCACTGCACCACCAGGGAAGCCCATCCTGACCACTTTGAGACAGTCTATCATTTTAGGCTGCAAAAACCTGATGTGTGGGAAGAGGGTGGGGGTGGGTGGTAATTCCCGTGGTACAGATGAGCAAATGTGAGGTTCAGGAGGGTGGAGCCCACTTGCCCCAGGTTCAGCAGAGCAAGAATCTGAGCTAGGATCTGACTCCAAGGCCCCATTCTGCAACATCTCTTGGGATGACTGAGGAGCCCTCTTTTAGTCACCAGACTGTGGCTTTTGCTCATAGAGATGAAAACATTTTGATACAGGTACCATTCCCCCAAGGAATAATGGTGTGTGTGTGTTTGTGTGTGTGTGTGTGTGTGTGTGTGTTTCAAAAACCTGGTAGCTCTGACTCAGGGAATGAAAACGGACACAGTGTGCCTCTGGGTCTTATCACTGCGATAATCAGGATTCTAGAGCTTGCTTTGTTTCACTTCACTGTTGCCCAGGAGTGAGAGCAAGGGAAGGTCGGTTTCTCTTCTGGTTTCACAGATTCCCAGGTGCTTATTTCCTACCAAAGGACTTTCTCCTCCCTCTTGATTTAGTTGATAGGGCAGGTATCATAACAATAAAAGAAACACTTTTTGAAATGAGAAATCACCCACAATTCCCCTAAGGCAATTCACTGTTTATTCTTCCAGTCTTTGGCCATGTGAAAAATCTACAGCAATCATGCTGTTGTCTGAAAGTTTTTTTGAACTTTGAAAGTTGTTCCAACAGTAGGAGACTTTTTTTTTTTTAAACAGCTTGATTGATTAAACATATTTGCTTTTCTGAGTCACGTCTGTGTTGTGTGGAGCTTTCTATTGGGTCAGAAAGGAAGTGTTGTCTGCCTGGTTTTGCAGTGGGTCCACCATTACTCGGCCAGTCTCTGCTTGATGTTCTGCCCGGCCCTATGCTGGGCCCCCCGGGAGTGATTGAGGAGATATAGGGATACTTCATCCCTGCCCCTGGTATTTCACACTCCAGCAGGTTGCTAAGAAATGTCCCAGGACCCGCTTAGAGAACATTGTGGGACATGGGCACTTAGGTGGCAGAGTATGGGTGCCCTGGGGTGTTCTGATGGGTATCAGTGGGCAGTGAAGACTGGCTTCTGGGTGGAGGCAAAGTTGACTGAACCTTGAATTCGGGGCAAGGGTTAGAAATGGTGTGTGCATCTGTGTATGAGGTGTTGCAACACAAGTGTTGGTCACTTTGTTTTCCTTCACCAAGACATCTTTGTAGCACCAAGGGTGGGTTAGTCTAGTTTTTATTCCCTCCACCACCACCACCAAGCTTTTGTATCTGACCAGTAATAATATTGTTACATGTTAATAATAACATAAATGTTATTATTAATAGCCCCACCTATTCGCTTTTGAACCAGACTCTGGGACAAGCGCTTTACATGTTTTACCTCATTGAACTGTGTGACGGTGGGTACCATTGTTATTTCTGTTTTGCGATGAGGAGACTGAAGCATAAGGCAATTTCTTGATCTGCTCAGGGAGCCACAGCCGGTCTTTCTCCCATTCTTTACGCTTCTCAATAATCTCGAAAAAAAAGGAAAGAGGGTATTTGGGGAATTTGTGTCCATCGTGAAATAGGCATCATCCTCCCTATGTACCCTGGAGAGCAGAGGTGTTGATAGGGCGGGACCCTGAGGGGGCTGGTGGTGATGGAGGTGGGCCAGACCTGGTGGGAAGTGGAAGGGGCCTATAGCTGGTCGTGTTGGTGGGAGAAGTATCCTCTGGAAGCTGCTTGTGTGGCTGGTTCCAGTTCCCTTTATGTCCACGTACCCAGCCCCAGTCAACAGATTTCCTGACATTTAATTTTTTTGGCCTTTTTGGACGATGGGGTCTCCTACCACTCCAATGTGGAATCAGATGAAAGCGCCCTTCTGGTAAAATCACACATGCGATCTCAGGGAACTGGCTTTGTGATTTAAAAAGGCAGCCAGGATTTAGAGAGGTGACCTCATTCTCTTTGGACAGTCCAGGAAGATGGAGGCATGCAACATTAGTACCAGGTTTAAACATTGGCCCTGTGGGGAATTTGCTGCATGGGAGTCTGAGAACAAGGAACCTATTGCGTTATGTCCACAGGTGGCTGAAGAGTGTCACAAATAGGGTTTTGATTAAACTTAGGGGATCTTGGGGTGGTTTTCTGGGGTCGTTCCTGTGCCCTGTGAGATGGCCACCCTCACAGTCTCACTCAGCTTTGTGTTCCTTTGATTTCTCTCTACGTTTTTAGAATGGAGAACGTACATACAAACGACACCAAAACCACAACTGTAAACTGGTTCTTTAGAGTTTCTGATTATTTTCCTTTCTTTTTTTAAAGCACAAACTGGTTTGAAAAACCCAGGCTGTTAGACAGTTCCAATCTCAGGATAATGCTTGTGCACTCAGCTTTCAGTTGATTGAGGGATGGGAAAAAAAGCAGGCAGGCTTTCAAACCAATGGTTTCCTTGCTTTGCTTCCTCCTCCACCTGACCTTGGGCAAACAGGGCTTATATTTTGGGTTTGAGCTCTGATTGCTTGATGGATTGACCTTGCTCACAGGCATCCAGCTGTAAGGATTAAATACACCCATTTCCTCCTCCTTCTAAAAGATGTGCTGAAAGGTGATGGAAACGGTATGCAGGCCCCCTAATTAAACTAGGCTTTATCTATCTATCTATCTATTTATTTATGGCTGTATTGGGTCTTCGTTGCTGCATGCAGGCTTTCTCTAGTTGCGGTGAGCAGGAGCTGCTCTGGGGGCTGCTCTTCCTTGCGGTGCGGGGACTTCTCACTGCGGTGTCTTCTCTTTAAAGTATTTTTTTGCTTTTTAAGTTTTTTCTTTTTCCTTGGCTGCGCTGGGTCTTCGTAGCTGCGCACGGGCTTTCTCTAGTTGCGGTGAGTGGGGGCTACTCTTCGTAGCAGTGCGCGGGCTTCTCACTGCGGTGGCTTCTCTTGTTGCGGAGCATGAGCTCTAGGTGCGCCGGCTTCAGTAGTTGTGGCACGCGGGCTCAGTAGTTGTGGCACGCAGGCTCTAGAGCGCAGGCTCAGTAGTTGTGGCACACGGGCTTAGTTGCTCCGCGGCATGTGGGATCTTCTCGGACCAGGAATCGAACCCAGGTCTCCTGCATTGGCAGGTGGTTTCTCAACCACTGTGCCACCAGGGAAGTTCCACGGTGGCTTCTCTTGTTGTGGAGCACGGGCTCTAGGCGTGCGGGCTCAGTAGTTGTGAAGCATCGGTTTAGTTGCTCCTCGGCATGTGGGATCCTCCCCGACCAGGGATCGAACCTGTGTCCCCTGCATTGGCAGGTGGATTCTCAACGACTGTACCACCAAGGAAGTCCCTAAACTAGGTTTTAAAAAACAAATACAGAAGCCTGCTTTGGGGTCACCTTACATCATAGGATCCCTACTCCCTCACCCCTCCAACTCCTAAACATCACTTCCCTGTTACTCACATCTGTGTCAATGGTTGGTGCAAATCTCCCTGGGGAAGGAGACTAATGAGTCATTCTCCTGCCCTTGCCTTTGTGTCTCACAAGGAGTGGCAGAAACTCCTGAGCCCTGCAAAGCCATCTAAGGAAGGCTGGCACCTTCTGCTTCTGTACGGGGCCTCTAGACCTGCCTATCCTCTCAGCCAGGTGTTTATGGAAATCCCTGTTTGCTTTCTGGGGCTTTTTATTGGGTGAGCCTTTTCCTCCGAAATGCTCCTTCTAAGCCTTCCAAGCGCAGCCCCAGATAAGCCGGATGCCGAAGCAATCAGCTCTCACATCTCCCAGAAGCTGCCCATACCCAGAAATCCCTAAGAGACACCCATCACAATCCAGACTTTCTGGGTTCCCACTCTGCCTCAACCCCCATCTTCTTGCAGGGCTGTAGGCTTTCAAGGAAGGGAATGGGCTAGGGCTGGTCAGGATAGTTCCATGAGTATGAAAGACCAGGTTTGAATTTCAGCTACTAGCTGTGTGACCTTGGGTAAATCACTTTGCTTCTATGAGCCTGTTTCCCATCTGTAAAATTGGGGGGTGGGGTGGGCAATAATACTTATAGGTTTGTTGTGAGGATTAAATATGCATATTTGTTTATTTGTTTAGATTCTCTTGTCAACACACGTGGGTGCCTATTGAGTGTCAGCACTGGGCTGGACCCTGGGATTACAGTAATGAATAAAGCCGAGTGGGCTGAACATAAAGTGAGTGAGAAGGATGGTAAGGAAACAGGAAGGAGTCATTAAATAGTGGCTCATATTTCTTAGGGACAGAGTAGGCGCTCGTATTTTCAACAAATGAATGAATATTTACTACCTCATACCTTGGCTTATTTTCTTCCTCTCAAACTGTGGCCTTGGGCCAGCGCTCAACGTTGATTGTAATTGGCAGGGAGAGCTGCGTCTGTTAGAACTTTCTAAGATGCTTGTGAAGGCTGCATGCCCAGCCAGTGGCTCTTGAAGCCAGACTATAGTGATAAGTGTGTCCCAGGGATACAGTGTACTTAGTGCTTCCCTCTGAAAGCCACGGAGGGCACAGAGGGGAGACCTCAAACCCGATTCTGGAAATGGAAGGGCAGTTAGACACTTTAAAGTGTTTTTTTTTGTCTTTGGTCCATTAAAAAAAATTGTGGTGGTGTCTCTCCCTCTCCCCTCCCTCTCCCCTCCCTCTCCCCTCCCTCTCCCCTGCCTTTTCTCTTACTATTGTAAGTTTTCCTTTTATATACTTCAGCTTTTGCTTGTTACTGTTGGGAGCGTTTTAAGCCCCCTCTTTCTGCATTTTTCCTCTTCCCTTTCCTTCCTGTATCTACCTCAGTTCTCCACTCCCCCACCTCCCAAGGCCCAAGAACATTTAGAAGGTTCTTGAGTCAGACTGCCTAGATTGAAATCCAGGTAATGCCCCTTGCCAGCTGAGGGACATTGGCCAAGGACTTTCTAAGCCTTAGATTCCCCTTCTGTAAAATGGGCATAATAGTACCCATGTCACAGTGTATATTAAGTGCCCAATGAATATTACATATTAAAGCCCCTGGAGTATTTGGTGCCTTCTGTTTGAGACTCTCCCTTGTTTTACCTTTGGTTCAAACGGTTCCCTGTGCTCTCTCCCACCTGGCAAACCAGCCAAACCAGTTTCCTCACTCTCCCTGTTTCTGTGTTAAAGCAAACACTGCTCTGCAAACAGCAAACAGTGACTAGACCAAAGTGCCCTTTGCTAGGAAAGGAAATGCTGCGGTGTTTTCTTGCTTGCCACTGTGCAGTGTGCTTGGGAAGGGCTGGAGTGGGGTTGTCTGTGGACCTGCCCATGAATATTGTTCAGAATTGGGGTGGGAGGAGTGGGCAAGGTACAACTGGGTCCGGGTTGGGGGGTGCAGGAAATCAGGGTGACCTTGAACCTGGCAGCTTTTGCTTGGTTTTTAAACATATTTCATAATACAGATAGCTTAAGGGTGCCTGTCTTTTCCCTATTGCCAAAAAACGCTCTGCCCCAGCCTCTGAGACCATGGTTTACCCACATGGCTAAGCATCAAATCACCTGGAGCACTTCAAAAACCTGAAAATTCACTGAGCTGCAGTCTCTGAAGGTGGGGTTCTGACATGGCATTTTTAAAAGCTCCCCAGGAGTCTGCTGCCACCTGATTCATCGCCCTGGACAACTCCAGTGGCGAGATCAGGAATGTTTGATGAATAAATACCCAGTGCCAGCCAGGGTGTGGGCATCTGATTGCCCATCCTGAGGCCAAGGATCCAAGGGCACCCTTGATAGGGGAAGGATACGGCTGGTCGACCTGCCGTGCCGGTGAAGGAGAGCTCTGCGGGCGCAAATTAGAGCAGGCGGAGTGGAGATGGGGGTTGCCCAGAGAAGCAGCCAGTGCTGGGGGCCCTCAGGGAGATTCCAGGAATTCTCTGATACGCCCCCTCCCTCAGTGGCTAATTCCAATATACTGGAGAATGTCACTGGGGTGGGAAAATATTCAGAGGATATTTTCTGAGCGAGGAGTGCTCAGTTTTACCCCCTGGATCTTGGTGAATGAGAGGACATCCTTTGCTGGGAATAGAGGAGAAAGTAGGAGCAAGTTGGGGAAGGAAAATTTATTCTTGGTTAGGAAAGTGTTAAGTTTGAAGGACCCAGAAGTGGCATCATCTGGAGGGTGTTTGGGAATTTCAGGGCTGGAGCTTGGGAGAACAGCAGGCACCAGTTTCAGTAGGAATTTGTATAGGACAGTGGTCTTTTTTCCTTAGTCTTGTGTCAATAGATGCAGAGGTTTTACAGGGACCCCACACACTGGAGGAGAACATAATGGAAGGGCTATGCTGAGAGTATTTATTTGGAGGCGGCCAACAAATAAGAATACAAGTATTTGTTTCTAACCAGTGTCAGGAGTGGGGCCTGCAAAAGTGGGTCCTCACAGACCTGACAGCTTGGTTAAGCCTCACGGTGGCCCATGATGGGAACTGTCATTATCTCCTACAGACTCAGAAGTTGGACAACTTGTCTGAGGTCACCCAGCCAGGTAGTGGCAGAGCTGGACTTCTGTCTTCTAAAACCCGTGCCCTTTCCCACGCCCTCGACTGCCTCGTTGCCAAACTGCATCTCCAGTGAAACTAATTCACCTTTCTAAGGCGAGTTCCTCCCGCCCTTTGGAAAAGAGGTCTTTACACCTTTTGCATCTTGCTACTTTTAATTGTGTTGTTAGAATTCAGGCTTTTTTTTTTTTTTTTTTTTGCCTCTGAAGCACCTCTTTTGTCTTTCGCCTCTGAGCCATTTTCAGCCTCTGTCCCTTTTGACTTTCACTTCCTAAAAATGCTAGGTGAACTGCACTTCTTTTACTTTCTTCTTTTCGAGTTTCTGAGTCTCTGGAAATGCAATTATACTGGCATTCATGGTGGGTTGGGAGGGAACCTGTCCTAAACAAACTCATGTTCCAAGTGGGACCAACTCAAGGTGTGGGCACCAAGCAGAGGTCTGGCTGTGGATCTGTCCACACTGGGAATAGACGGAGTGTGCCCAGATCCCTGTGAGCTCAGATGTTACTGCTGGGAACTTCTGGGGTCTGCCTGAAGAGTTGAACCTGTTCCCCTGAGGAAAATCATAAATGGTGGCCAGCACAGGACCCCGTGGGATAACTGGCCAAGGTCTAGATAATCATTAGTGGGCTTTGTAATTAGAAGAGCTTGTAACAATCCAACAGCCTTTCAGATTTATGATACCTGGGCAGGTTGAAGGCTAAGAAGAACACCTGTTTGTGTGGTTTGGTACTCAGACTCCCAGGAGAGTTTTCCCCAAAGACGTTTTTGAGTGTCTTCACCTCGATGCAACAGCCTCCTTTCTGGTCTTCTTGCTTCCTCTGCCCCTCTACCAACAGTCTTTTCTCCACTCAGCAGTCAGTGATGGTTTTTAACATTTAAGTTAGAAAGCATCACTCCTACTCAAAATCCACCAGTTTTTCACACAGAACGAAAGTCAGCGTTTTCTGTGACTTACAAGCCTTCCGTGATCTGCTTCCCCGCCCACCTCCACCCCTTACCTCTTGTCCTGACTGTACTTAGAACACACCAGGCACATTTCTACCTCAGGGCCTTTGCACTGGCTATTACCTCTGTCAATAATAGTTTCCCCCTGCTACCTGCATGGCTCACTCCTTTATGTCTTAACTTCTCTGCTCAAGTGTCACCCTCTCAATGAGGTCTTTCTTGAACACCCTATTTGAGGCAGTAACCCTTTCCCCCTTCTTTGCTTTGTTTTCCTCTGTAGCTCTTTTCACCATCTAACATGTATTTCACCTGTCTATTGTCTTTCTCCTCCCACTAGAACAAAAGCTCCAAGAGGGGGACTTCCCTGGTGGTCCAGTGGTTAAGACTCCACGCTCCCATTGCAGGGGGCCCAGGTTCGATCCGTGGTCAGGGAACTAGATCCCTCATGCTGCAACTAATATCCCACGTGCCGCAACTAAGACCCAACACAGCCACATAAATAAATAAATATTAAAAAACAAACAACAAACAACAAAAAAACTCCAGGAGGCCAGGGGCTTTTGTCTTGTTGAGTTCACCGGCTGTATTGCACCTGGAACTGTTCCTGGCCCATAGTAGGTGTCAGTAACTATTTGTTGAATGAAGGAATGAGGTTTCAGAGTGTATATATAGGTCCGTACATATCTTTTGCTTTTAGAAGCTATTCCAAAAAATAAAATGAGACCTAATTGACATATAACATAGTAGTTTCAGGTGTTGTGCTTTCTGTTTTAAAGAAAAGAGGGAACTTTCTCAGTACCAGCCACAGAAAGGACACAAGGAGAAGGGGATGTTCTCAGGGCATGTGTCTCCACTTGGCACTCCCCAGTTTCTCTGAGCCCTGCACACTGCTGGTGTAACCTTACCTCATTGTCTTGTCACAAAACAGCTTGCAGTCTAGAGTGTAAAGGTCAGATGAGCCATTTCTGCCCCACACTTCTTGGTGTAAGGAAGCACCAGATCAAAATCTAAACAGAGATCTGAGCTGCCAGGGCCATCTGTTTGGTTTCCTATTGTCTGGTGACACCTTCCTTGAGCAAGGCTTCCAGATACACCCAACACCTTTCTCCTGGGTATCGGCAGCATCCTTCAGGCCCATTAATTGTTCAAGACCCAGTTTCCATTCTTCCAGTTTTTGGCAATGCGCAGGAACCTGAAGGGAGCTTGTAAAGAGATGCAAAAAACTTAACGACAATAATCTACGGCTAACTCAATCATCTCACGGCCAAGACAAAAATCTCACAGCTCCGAAATTCATCTGATCAATATTCACTGAGAGAGTATTATAGGGTAGTATCTTATAAATCTTTATGTAAGATGCATCACTTCGCCTTCAGCAATATAATGCCTAATGGGCAGAGTTGCCAGGTTGAACATCAAGAATATAGGATGCTTTATTTGCCTTCAAATGGTTTGTATCAATTATTGCTCAAATTAAAGTGGCCACCATCTGCAAATGGAAAAAAAAAATACAGGATGCCCAGTTACATTTGAATTTCAGGTAAACAATGACTGATGTTTTAGTATCAGTATGTCCCATGCAATATTTGAGACATACTAAAACAATTGTTTCATCCTCTCTTCTTATCCTAAGCAACATTGTACAGAGAGTACTAGTACGTACTATGTGTCCAGAGCTCTTCCCAGATGCTGTCTCTCTCCCTTACACCTCACAAAACCACTGAGAATTGACAGACCCTGAGCAGCTGTGTGAGAGAGTGTAGTTCACTAGGACAGGAAGTGGGAGAGCCTGGCCGCGTGTTCAGTGGCTGTTGGACTCCAAAGTCTGTGCTCTTTACCGCAAGAAAAGCCAACTAACCAGATGGTCTGTGAGCAACCAGGTGAAGGTGATGGATAGTTCCTGCTCTGAATGTCTCGGGGAGAGAAGTCCCTTGGGACGACAGAGGCCTTTGTTTGTTCAAGGAGTAAATTTGTTGGGCACCTATCTAGCACTGCGCTAGGTGTTGAAGATGTAACGGGAAAAAGACAAAAATCCCTGTCCTCTTGGACTTCCTTCCCTTCTAATTGGAGGAGATAGGAGGAGGCAATTGGATGGTGGTCTATGGAAGGGAAAGAAAATACTGCAGGAAGGGTGATAAGAATTATGTGTGTTGGGGTGGAGGGATTTGGGGGCTGGAGGGATTGGAGAGAGGTTGTCACTAAGAAGAATGACATTTGTGTAAAGACCTGAAGAAGTGAGATGCTCGATTGGTAATTAGGATTGGGCTGTTTCTTGAGAGAGCTGGACTTCCCACATTCTTTAAGTCCATATTGGTGCTATTTAAAAAAATTAATTAATTTATGGCGCGCTGGGTCTTCATAGCTGTGCGCAGGCTTTCTCTAGTTGCGGCGAGCAGGAGCTACTCTTCATTGCTGTGCACAGGCTTCTTGTTGCTGTGGCTTCTCTTGTTGCAGAGCACGGGCTCCAGGCACGTGGGCTTCACTAGTTGCAGCACGTGGGCTCAGTAGTTGTGGTGCGTGAGCCCTAGAGTGTGCTGGCTTCAGTAGTTGCGGTGTACGGGCTCAGTAGTTGTGGCGTGTGGGCTCAGTAGTTGTGGCTCGTGGGCTTAGTTGCTCCGCGGCATGTGGGATCTTCTCACAGCAGGGATTGAACCCGTGTCCCCTGCATTGGCGGATGGATTCTTAACCACTGGACCACCAGGGAAGTCCCTTGGTGCCAGTTAAAGACAATACTCTGGGCAGGCATTTTTCTAGAATAATCCTGAGAGCTAATTGTTACCACATCTCCTTTAAAGCGTATTGGATTCAAACCAGGGTCCAGTGTTCTTTCCAAGCTACCCCTCCCCTTGGCCTGTTGCCCAGGAGGAGTATGGCTTTACGTCTAGTTTATGGCAGAGGGATGAGACTTCTCTGGCAGAATGTTTTTGGGGCGGCAGGGCGGAGGGATTACATGTATACCAGTGTCCCAGGACCAGCTAGTTAGAATGAAGCCTGGTTTCAGTATGAGGATTTTCAGACAGCAAACTTCTTCCCCCACAAATTCTTCATCACAATTGTGTGGGAGTCTTTGAAAGGGAATGATTTGACCAACTTGTTTGTGGAAAAGTTGTGGTTTTTCCGTAGAGAACGTCATCACTTGAGTCAGCTTGGGACAATAACCTGGGCCCTATTGACAGGTGGGGCGGGGCCCTGAATCACTGCCATCCTGGTGAGGTTATCAGTATCAGAGGTTGAATCGACTCCGTGACATCACTCTCTATGGTCACAGGTACTTCAGGTGCCTGTTCTTACTCATATCCTGGGAGATACTGGCCCTAGATCTTTGCACTCTTAACAAGAAGCCTGTGGTCTTGCAGGAATGACTGGGTTCGACACCTGCTTGGCTGGGGTCATGTGGTTGGTTTCATTCCCACCCCACCTCCTGGGCTAGTAATCATGACTAAACTGGAGAAATGAGAATTTGTGGGTGTACTTCCTGTACCTTTTGCCTTTTCAAGTCTGCATTTATAAAGGAATGCTCATCTATGCCTTGCAGATGGGTGTTTCAGAGCTCGTCAGAGTCTTTGATTTTGAAACTTCCATGTAAATTGTGCTGATTTTTCTTTGGACTTTGGAAATTTTAGTTATGATTTCTCTTTCTTTCTCTCTCTCTCTCTTTTGTTTTTTCCCCCTGCTAATCCTCTTGCCTGAGCCGTGGGAGTACTTAAGACTTTGGGAATTAAATACCTGGGAAGGCTGTTCAGCCTAGGAAACTGTACATCACTTACCAGGTGTGAGGCTTTACTCCTAGTTTCAACAGAGATTTGATGTCAAGGTTGTGGCTTTAATCTTCAGCATTTATTTCTCTTTTAACCTGTGAAATGAAGGAATCAGCCTCCCTAAGCCTCTGAGAGTGAAAATGAATTGGGGAGAGTGGTATGAGAAACAGGTTCGCCTGGGTTCAAATGCTGACTCAACTCTTGCCTTGAGTTACTTAACCTTTCTGTGCCTCAGTCCCCTCACTTGTAAAGGGGGGATAAAATTGTAGTTCCTACTTCACAGGGTTGTGATGAAAATTCAATAAGTTAACGGACATAAAGTGCTTTCAGTGCCTGGCACATATCAAACACTCTTTAAGTATTGAGTTTTTATTATTAGACGTTTCTGCTTTAGTCTTGTGTCAAGGGGTTAAAAAAAATGTGTAAATGCTAAAGAACGGAAGGAGCCAGAGAGAACTGAGGATTAGAAGGGCTGCATCCCCTTGTCCCTTTGCTTCAAATGCAAATTGTTTGTCCACAGGTCAAGTGCTGCTGTCCAGGCAGGCAGACCCTCACCAAGTGACTGCACTGATTGATAGTCACACCTACGTGGCTCAACTGTCCTATGAACTTGATTCTAGTATTACCTTCAGTTTACAGAGGGGGAAACTGAGACTCGGAGAGAGTTAGTGACTTGCCCAAGGCCACAAAGCTAGGAAATGGCAGGCAGGGATTTGAACCCTGTTCTGCTGACCCCAACGCTTATGCCACCACCAGTGTACCTGTACCTGGCTGGTGCTTTTCTGTGAACTCCAACTTCTCTCAGATCCCTTTCATAAGCCATTGTTATTTTATATTTTTTTTCCCATTTTTTTTTTAAACCCCACATATGTTTGTTTATTTATTTTTGGCTGTGTTAGGTCTTTGTTTCTGTGCGAGGGCTTTCTCTAGTTACGGCGAGCGGGGGCCACTCTTCATCGCGGTGCGTGGGTCTCTCACTATCGTGGCCTCTCTTGTTGCGGAGCACAGGCTCCAGACGCGCAGGCTCAGTAGTTGTGGCTCACGGGCCTAGTTTCTCCGCGGCATGTGGGATCTTCCCAGACCAGGGCTCGAACCTGTGTCCCCTGCATTAGCAGGCAGACCCTCAACCACTGCGCCACCAGGGAAGCCCTCCCATATTTTTGAGTTAGGTACGTGTAGATTCTTATTGCTCCCTACCCCACCCCCTTTTTAACACACTGTTCTGTACTTATTTTCTTGGCTTGATGTATCTTGGAGTTTTTGCTCATTTATAACTGCTGTATAGTATTCTACTGTATAGTCAGTCCCCTGTTGATGGATACTGGATGTTTCTATTTTTTCACTGTTACAAGCAATGTCGAGAGCATTTTAGATGGTGTAAGCAGGAGGGCCTGTGATGTGGAGATCTCTGGCCTCTGGGATTGTTACCGATCACAGAGGACAGATTCCTCCCACAGCCAGTCCTGGGCATTGGAGAGGTGCGCTTGGTTTTCAAGGTTACCTGATGATGCATGAAATAGGGTCAGCATTGGTATCAAATCACAGGCACCTTCTCTCACCAAAACTGATGTGTTTACTCTTTCAGGGGTCCTTGCCCAGCCTCCTGCTGTGCCCATCAATGGTTCAGTAATTCTGCTCTTCCCCCAAGCGCCAGCATCCTTAAGCCTCCCTGGGCTGGGATTTGGCCTTTGAGGAAGCTGAGAACCAATTAATCTGCTTTTGAATACTTGCA
Source organism: Phocoena sinus (assembly GCF_008692025.1). Lineage (NCBI taxonomy): Eukaryota > Metazoa > Chordata > Mammalia > Artiodactyla > Phocoenidae > Phocoena > Phocoena sinus. Next base: position 41,391,202 of record NC_045781.1, read on the forward strand.
AAGGGTCTCCTCCACGTGGTCCCATGGAGAACGGAGTAAAAGGAAACGGGGCAGAAATTGCAGCAGGAGGGACTAGGGTAAGACTTCTGAGGTTGGTTTGAAGCACAGGGAGTGCATTTCTGGAGACTGACAGCCCTTTCCTGATTCTGACACCAAAAGCACCTGTGGTCACACCGGGAGCATCTTGCCTGCTCCACCTCACTCCCTTGCCGCTGTAGCCCTGTTCCATGCAGGGAATTCCAAGGTCTCTGTAAACCCTCATAGGCCCTCCCCCTAGAGGAAGAGTTAGAATTGCTTAGCACTAAACTCACAGCGAAAGAATATGTTTTTAAAAATCCATATGTTTTAAAAACTCCATGCTTCATCATCTTTTATTTGTTTTCTTAGATGAGAAAGAACAGCTAGAGTTGGATTCATTCATAAAAATCCATTCTTTGGGGGCAGAATTAGAAGAGGCTTTAAGAGTCATCTAGTTTCTTAGTTTGTACATGAATTGGCCAGTTCAGCAAGGTTAAGTGGCTGGGCCAGAGTCACATAGCTGATAGGTGTCAGAATTAGAATAATAATAATATTGTGATTAAACAGGAACCATAATTTGATCACACCCATTTATTGAGGACTCAAGCTATTCAGGTAGGATTCTCATTATTTAATCCCTGCACCAAACTGCGAGGTAGGTGCTATGACAGTTCCATCTTCAAATAACAAAACCAAAGCCTCTGGAGGTTATTGGCTGATCCAGGGTCATGGCCGGTGACAGTGACAGTGGGATGGAAAAGCCGTGCCTCCCAGCCTGGCCTGCTTTTACCCCTCCCTGAGCTCAGCAGCTCCCTTTCTGAGAATATCTGCATTCTAGAGTCTTCACTTTGGCCTAGAAAGGAACCTCTGGATCTCCCACGCAGCCCTCTAAGTCCTTTACCAGTTTTAGCCCTTTGGGTAAAAAGCTTGGAGGTCTGCCTGCTCCTTTGGAAGCACAGACTAAAGGGGTGTTCCTGGACACTTTGGGCTCCATTTAAAATCCGAACGGTGAACTGTGTCCAGAGACTAACATTTGCAAGCAACCATTTCAGAGCTTCGTAGGTTCTTTTGAATTACTGTCATTTTTTTCTTTTCTAAAGTGCCACGGAAAGTTTCCTCCTTTTCACTTTGGGGCTGGGGCACGGGGCAGAGGGTACCCAGTTAACTTGCAGGAATGCCAGAGCTTGTTGACCTCCCTACCAAGCTGGATGTGAGGGAAAGTATCTTGTTTTTAAGGAATGTCACGATGGTAGTAATGGATTGGTGTTTTTTTTTTTTTTTTTTTTTAAAGAGGGAGGAATCTAGATCCGATGGAGTTACACAGGGACATATTATTTACAGATGGAAAGAAAAGGGGTCTGGGATGGGGGTGTAAATGTAATAAGACCACCGTGCGTCATGCTGTTGGTACGTGGGGCTCATCATACTATTTCTCTACTTTGAGATATGTTTGAAACTCTCTGTTACAAAGCTTAAACAAATCATTCAAGGAAAACCTGAATAATGATCTGTAAGTGAAAGTTCAAACACCCTCCCCTTCTCAGGTGGCCAACATGAGCGATTTGGCATGCATCCTCCCAGACATTTTTCTAAGGGTTTACAGAACGTGTGTGCCCATATTTGTGGGTTTTTGAAAAACTGGAGTTTTCCACAAATGGCAGTGTAATACGTAACCCATCTCCCGCCTCTCCTTTACAATATGCCCTGGAAAATTGTGCACGTTAGTCCATTGGAGCTTTTCCCCCCTCATTCCCTCTAACCTCAGAAAGGTGTTTCTACTAGCACAGAAGCCAACCAGGTTCCCTCAGTACAGTGTTTGAGTGCCTACTGTGTCCTCTGTGTCAAGTCACGAGGTTTCTCCTGTCCCGAGGGGCTTGGAGACAGGCGAGGGGTGAGGGGTTTGGAAATGAGGGGAGGAGCATCGAAACGCTGGGATGCCAAGTTATCAGACAATGGGCGCATTCAGAACCCAGGTGGGGGAAGACCTGTGTGGGCTGGAGCAGCTGGCGGAGCTTCTGCAGGGGCAGCTGGGGAGCCGGGTCTGGGGGGTCTGGGGTGTTGGGCGGGGATGATATGCCAGAAGCCGAGGTGGGTGGGGAGGGACCTCCCGTGCAGATTCTGGGAGCCAGAAATATGACAGAGGGGATGTTTGAATGGTGACGTGAAACTGAGCTTCTCATCCTGGAGGCTACCAGGAGAGTGGGGGGCTACGAGGAAACCCCCTCCCGCCACCAGAACCATGGCTATTCCGGCCTGGCCTTCTGAGGCTGACAGGGCCTACCGGGGCCATAGAAGGACTGTATAATGTGTCTGCTGCTGGCTGGCTGCTGGGGCCCTGTGGGCAGAGACCCAGGCAAGCTCGGAGAACCCGGGGAACAGGAGCAGCAGGTTCTTCTCCCTCTGTCTGCCCTGGGGCCACTGGACAGAGTCAATCCCAGGCCCTGCTGGGGCCATCTGGAGTGGCTGTGGAGAACCAGAAATGAGCTGCCCCATCCATGCGGCCCTCGGGCCAGCGTGGTCCGGCCTGGTGCTTCAGACTTGGGGCCGCCCCACCTGGCAGTCCCTCAGCCACCCCAAATGCTTATCCAAAATCCACTACTCCGTCCCCATCTCAGCAAATGGCACCACCTGTTCTTTGCCATTCACTTGTTCATTCATTCATTGAATAAATAATGATAGCTATTATGTACCAAGCACCATTCCAGGACTGAGGATGCAGGAGGGAACCAGACACATACGGATCTCTTTCCATGTGGAGTTTGTATTCTAGTGTGTTGATGGGAACAGGCAAGAAACATAAATACGTGAAACATTTAGGGTGTTGGGTGGTGACAAATATTTAGAACGACTCTGAGTGAGGAGTTGCTGGGAAGCGGTGGGGTGGCCTGAGAGGGCCTCACTGAAGGGGACACTTGAGCAAATATCCAAGCAAAGTGAAGGATAAGGATGTATGTGGGTAAGGGTGTTCCAGACCCGGGGAGCAGCAGGCAGAGGCCTGAGGCAGAGTGGGAGAGCCAGGAGGCCGGTGTGCAAGAGTTCCAGGGATCCGGGGCAGGGGTGATGGAGGAGGGCAGGGGTAGGGGCAGGTGGTCAGTGCGGAGGGCCTTGTCTCTTCCCTTCAGTCCAGATCCACCCCCCACGTCCTGCCAGTTCTGTCTCTTCACCACACACCTCCTCCCACCCTCATTCCGGGCAGTGGAATACTCAGTGGGTAGTTTGAGGGGGCTCCTTCCATGGGGAGGATTAGGCTGGTGGTTAATAGCTTGGACCCTGCCCTCTGGCTGCTCAGGCTCTGTAGCTGAGCACCGAGGCCTGGGGCCTCTCCCAGGCTTCTCATCGACTTGGGCCAGCTTGGCCTTGCTCACGGATTCACATTTCTAATGGTGCTGTCAGTCCCTCCCTAGAGTACCTAGGCTCTCTCCCACCTCCACCAGGACACTTTCCTGAGCTCCCTGCCTGGCTAACTCCTCTCTCAAGCACAGCTCAGTGGATGCTTCCTCCAAGAAGCCTTCCCTGAACTTCCGCTCCCAAGACCTGGGTCAGGACATTCCCCCTCCTCCCAATACCTTCTCAGGTTGGGATTCCCTCAGTTCTCCTTTCTTCCCACCCACCAGGCTGGATGCCCTGTGAAGTGTTCTCAGCATGGCACCTAGAAGGTAGTTGACTCTCAGTGAGTAGTTGTTCAGGGGACTCTCTTTGCTGTGGAGAATGAGGCTGCAGGGTCCCTGGGGATGGGGGGTGACCTATCTATCTGTTGGGGACTTTGGGGTGTAGTGCATTATGATGTGGACGAGGAAGCCAGATTCCTAGATCCCTTATTTTTTCCATTGATTTTGCTCTTCCTCTTCTGATAAACAAACCAAAAAACCCCACTTACAGCTGAGCTTAGTTGGCTATCCCTCTGGTCATCCCTTTAAACCATAATGGGAGCTTTAAAAGTTTCATCCTCCCCCTCCCACCATGGCTATTTGCTTCCTAAAGAGAAATCAATTGTAAAAAGCAGCTTAATTTAAAGTGTTCAATTCCTGCTTTTTACGTTGAAGGGAAATTAGGGTGACAGCTGCTGCTTTTCTGAGTGCTTAGCGTCAGCCAGCCACTTGAGTCCCAAACTTAACTTTCCTGCCTCTTGAGCCTGCCCTGTGCGGGGCATTCAGCCTGGACCTTGGGAAGCTGAGACTACAGGTGAAAATCCCCACCCTCTGTGCAGAATGTCCATTCTAGAAGGGGGGATGGGGGGGGACAACAAGCAGAATAGAATGTTAGAAGGTGGTTGGTACACCCCTGGGGAAAAAGGCCGAGTAAGCAGGGTGGGCGGGAGAGGAGTCTTGGGGGTGGGCTTGCACCTGTAATCCTGCTGTGGCCACAACCTTTTGACTCCCAGGCCCATTTCCATTGCACAGCTGAGAGGTTGGGGTTTAGAGAGGGAATGGTAGCATTACCTAGGGTGCCTGGGCAGTTGAGGAAATGGCTGGGAGGGTGAGGAAAACACGGAGGAGGGGAGAGGGAACTGCCTTGGAATGTGGTCACCCTGGCTCTGCCATTTGAAATGCTGATGAGTTAATTAGCAATTGTTTACAGGCTTTCAGCCCTAGAGTGTCAACTGTCTTTCTGGGAAACTGTTCTCAATCTTTTAAAGAGCTTCAAAACCACCTGCGGGACTAATTAAAAATGCAGACTGCTGGGTCTCACCCCCTCAGAGATTCCAATTTATAAATCTGGGTTGGATACAGGACTCTGAATTTTTAAATAAGCCCTACTCTGCTTGAACTGGGGGGTCACAGGATTGCACTTCAGACCTGGGCTAGAGTCAGGCTCACCCACAAAACTTAAAAGAACAGACTTTGCGGGTCCTTCCCTCCAGAGATGAAGAAGTCTAAGGGGACATGAGGGATTTTCCCCCTGAAACACACTCCCCAAATGATTCTTGGTGGTGGTGGTGAGGGGGGTCTATAAACCCACCCAGAGCTATAGACAAGATGAGGGTGTATGTGAGCATTTTTTGGCCTAGAGTCAACAGCTTTCATCATATTTTGAGGCATTCAGGTTTCCCCCAAAGAGGAGGAAATCCTCGAAAGAGGATTTTTCTGCCTTGTCTCTGTGCAGAAGAATCAGTCTGAAGTCGGAACCCGTTCCTGGTCCATTGAGGCAGGAGTGAAGGGAAATTAACGTTGAGGGCTGCAAACTCCCCGTGTGTTCTTGGAGAAGCAAATATGTCTTGGAGAAGCAAGATGTCTGACAAACAGCAAAAACTGGTGGAGGAAAAATTCCAGTGTATTTGGAGAGGAGAGCTTGGATGGCCAAGGGGCTCGTTCTCCCTCCCTCCCTCCCTCCCTCACTATCGTGTATCCATCCACCCATTATTCATTCTTCCATTCGGATAGTCACTGAGCATCTGCTGTATCCACGATCTCAGCGATCTCAGCGATCCAGGCTGCCAGAGCAGGCAGGGCAGCCTGGATAGTTCAAGCTGGTGGATGACTTGACAAGTTAACTTGGTTTTGGACCGAGGTGTCACTTAACAAGTCTGCAAACATAGTTCCCTAATTTATGAGTCGCCCAGCCCAATATTAAAATGCCTCGCCAAGCCCTGCTGCTGTCCTGGCGAAGCCAGCGTGAAACTCAGGTGGAGCAGAAAACAGATCCAACACGGAAATATGGCAGCTGCAGTTTCAGGTTTAGGTCGGGCCAAAAAGGAATTTTAGGGACTTTCCTTGCTGTGGACAGGGAGTAAGGTTGCTTTTCTCTTTTTGGAGTGGGTGGGTGGGTGTGGTTTATGATTAATCACGTGGAGTTTGATAACAGATCCAGTGACTATGTAACGCATTTCAGATATTTGAAACTAAATGCACTCCTGAAATTTTAGAGAGGGCAATTAATCATGAACCTGAGGACTATTGAGTTGTCTTTGCTTGCTATTAAACAGGCTTTCCCTAAAACAGGCGATTCATCTCCTTTGCTTTCCTTTTTTTATAAGTATTTCGGGACATGTCAAGACTTTCAGATATTTAACACTTTTTAAAGATTTATTTTACTCTAATGGGAAAATTCCCTATTGTAATTGGATCTGGTTTCTCCTTATATTTTATGCCTTTTTCTCAGCTAATCTTCCTCAATGTAAGTGTCACATAATTCAAGGGCATTATCAAGAACCCATCAGTTATTGATACGCACTTGGTATTACGTATATGAGTTCATTTAGTTTTCATACCAACGCTATTATAATTATTCCCATTTTGTGGATGAGCAGACTGAGGCTGTAGTACCTACTTCACAAAGTTACTGGGGAGATTAAACAAGATGAACAATATAGAGTGTCAGGCATTCACTGGGCACTCAGAAATAGTAGCAGTTTTTTACTATTGATATTTGTAAAATATAATAGCTATTTTTATTATTAACATTGATATAGCTCTTACAATATGCTGGGCATTGCCCTGAACATTTGCATTAATAATATATAATTCTCCCCATCACTCTGTGGGAGTAGTAAGTTCTAGACTCCATTTTTGGAAGAGGGAATTATTTTTTTATTTTTTGGCTGTGCCACAGCTTGCGGGATCTTAGTTCCCTGACCAGGAATTGAACCCCAGCCCTCGGCAGTGAAAGCACAGAGTCCTAACCACTGGACCTCCAGGGAAGTGCCTTTCAAGACTTCTTTTAAGAACCTCTTGTCCCTGTTGGTCTCTTTCTTCACTTTGTTCATTTCTACCTCATTCCAGTGAAGAATTTTAAAGGTGTGGGGTAGGTACCTAGATATATACTATGCCTATCTCAGATAGGGATAGGGAAATGGATAAAGGACAAATAAGGATGAAAGATGAGGACAGGAGGAAAGTTGAGTAGCCAAATGCTTGCCACAAATCCTCTATCCCCGCTGAAAGCAGACCACATATTTGACTCTGAGCTTCCTACCAGTCAAAACAAAGAGTGAAATAAGGTTAGTTGCATGATTGGGTTTACATGTGTTAAGCATAAATCAGTGCTTTAGCCAGGAACTTGGCTGCTCCAGAGAGCTCGTGCCCTCCTGAAATTCTGGCAACACGTCTTTTTTTTTTAAACATAAATTTATTTATTTATTTTTGGCTGTGTTGGGTCTTCGTTGCTGTGTGCGGACTTTCTCTAGTTGTGGTGAGCGGGGGCTACTCTTTGTTGCGGTGCATGGGCTTCTCATTGTCGTGGCTTCTCTTGTTGTGGAGCACGGGCTCTAGGCGCGCAGGCTTCAGTAGTTGTGGCACGTGGGCTCAGTAATTGTGGCTTGCGGGTTCTAGAGCTTAGGCTCAGTAGTTGTGGCATATGGGTTTAGTTGCTCCGCAGCATGTGAGATCTTCCCGGGCCAGGGCTCGAACCTGTGTCCCTTGCATTGGCCGTCAGATTCTTAACCACTGCGCCATCAGGGAAGCCCAACACCCCTTTATTTTGGCCGTGCTTTATTTTGGCTGCGGCGTGTGGGATCTTAGTTTCCCGACCAGGAAAACTAAGCTAGAACTTCCTGCGTCCCCTGCACAGAGTCTTAACCACTAGACCTCCAGGGAAGTCCCCTGGCAACACCTCTTATACTTCCCATTTGTACTTGTCTTTATTATACAACTAGTACATGTTTGTTGTAGGGAAACATTAGAAAATGTAGATAACTAGGAAGGGAAAAAAGATATAAACTTTTTTTTTAAAGTTTTTTAAAAAAGATATCACTATCTAGATAATCACCACAGGAAACATTTTGGTGTATATCCTAGAAGGTTTCTGTTACTATATCTTATAGGTCGTAATATAATATAAATGCATATTGTAGCAATAATAGGTAATGATGGAGATTTTACTAATACGTATCATTCCCCAGCACTCTGCTGCCTCAGACCATTGTGCCTGCGGTTCCCTGAGCCTGGGACATCCCTCCCCCAGGTGTCCCTGTGGCTCCGGTCCTTACTGCATTCAGGTCATTCAGGTCGCTGCTCCAATTTCACCGTCATCAGAGTCCATCTTGTATAATAGTGCATGCCCATACCCTGTCACTGTACCCTTTTTCCCTGTGTGTGTGTTTTCCCCCATGGTCCTTACTAGTATTCAAATTAATATTGTACTTTATTTACTTGTCTCCCTTTCTTAGAATGTGAGCCCCTTAAGGATGAGGCTTAGCTGTTTTATATATTGCTGTACTTCTAGGGCTCAGCATACTACCGTGCACATAGTAGGTCTTCAGATATTTGAATAAGTGAATTCCCATACATCTCTCTTATGTCTGTATTTATCACAGATATGATCTCTACCAGTAACTACTAATAAAAGCCTATATAAGTGTTTTATAGATAGAGATGTGTGCACGTGTGGGTAGTTCAAAACTGTGATCGTGCTATGCTGTGCCTACTTAACACCTGCTGGCTGCTTCCAGATTCCTGTGAGGAGTGTTTTGTGCACCTGGCTTTTTTTTTTTTTTTGCGGTACGCGGGCCTCTCACTGTTGTGGCCTCTCCCGTTGTGGAGCACAGGCTCCGGATGCGCAGGCTCAGCGGCCATGGCTCACGGGCCCAGCCACTCCGCGGCATGTGGGATCTTCCTGGACTGGGGCTCGAACCCGTGTCCCCTGCATCGGCAGGCAGACTCTCAACCACTGTGCCACCAGGGAAGCCCTGCACCTGGCTTTTTTCAGGTAATAGTCCATCTTAGGGACATTTCCTCGCAGTCAGTTCCATGTCCTATCTTGGTCACTATTCTGTTTTTTTCACCTCTGCCCGAGAATCATAGTTTCAGAGCTGGAAAGGCTCTTGGGGGCCATGTGGTCAAGCCCTTTCTCTGGCCTAAATGGTCAAGCTGCCTACCTGCCGGCCTGCGAGCCGTGCCCACCACTACCAGGTGTGTGTCCCGGGGAACTGCCTCCCACCCTAAAAATGTCAACTTCCTGACTCAGGCCTGCTTCCCATGGACACCACTCTGGGCTAGGCCCGCTCTGATCACATCCTCCCATGGGGCTAGAAGGACCTCAGAGGTCAGGGCTTGACCTTTTCTTTTCTATCCCCTCTTCCCCTCCACGTCCCATGCACAGTACCCTGCCCTCTACTGTTTATAGATGAATAGCTCCACACCTGCCTTCATTCAATCCACGTGTATTCATGGCCTGCGTGTGCCAGGTACCGGTCCCAGGACACGGGTACTGCAGAGAGAGGAACACACCAGGCCTCTGCCTTCAGGGAACTTCAGTTCTAGTATCTAAATAGACATTAACCTGTAAATAAATAGGATTTCAGGGCATGGCACATCTATGAAGGAAATAGAGCAGGGAAATGGTGTGAGAAGTAACTGGGTGGGGAGGGGCCGCTCTACCTAAGAGTGGTTCAGACAAGTGGTCACAGGGAATTTTGTGTGGTGTGTAGTGGTGGGAAGGATGATGCTGTGGAAACAACTGCAGGAAGAGAATCCCAAGGAAGGGAAACAGCAAGGGCCAAGCGCCTGAGGCCGGAGGGTGCAGTGTGCTGGAGGACGGAGAGACCAGTGTGGCGAGGGCCTGGTGGGTGTGGGGGTGCGGTGACAGGTGGGGGACGACACTGGAGGGTCAGGAGGAGGCCAGGTCTTTTCTCTGGTCCAGACGGTCTCTTCTGAAGGACAGAGAAATGCCTGCGCATCAGCTTCCACCCAGATGAAGTGATGCGAACCAGTCCATTCGGCTGACGCATCCTTCTGGTTAATCAGGGAACCTTTGCCCTCAGCCGGAGGAGGCTCTGTCTGTTTCTTTTGGAAATGATGAGCAGGAGAGCAGACCATTAAGTTTGTTCAGTGAACATGGCTTAGCTGGTTGTGGGCTCTGTGTCAGAAGGGATTTGGGGTGGACGGTTGATAGAAATGAGTTGCTGTCCACAGTATCCTGCCTTTCAGTTCCACCTGAATCAGACCTCCCCTTGCTGCTTGTTTGTACATACGGCTCCCTGCCCCAGCATCTCATTTTTTCCTAGCTCTGAAATAGCAGCTAACATTCATTGAACTTTCCTGCTGGGTCTGACACAGTGCTAAGGGCTTTACATGGATTAACGTGCTGAATCATCCCACCCCCTTAGGAAATAGGGCCATCAACATCTCTGTTCTACAGGTGAGAGAGAGAGGCAGGAGGTGACATTACGTGCCTGGGGTGGTGTAGTTGATAAGGGGTGAAGCTTGGATTGAACTCAGGTCATCTGACCTCTCACCTGGGCTCTTAACCACTTAATACTCTACTGTGGCCCTGTATTGCCCCGTGGTGGCCAGTAGTCCTGGACTCCTTGCGCACAGGTCACTGTCTTTCACGGCTCTTATCCTCCTTTTGCCAGGCATGAAGGACAGGGCTCCATCAGCTCTCTAAAGCCCCATCTCAAATTTACAGTTTGACAATGGCTGCCCCTCCTAACCTCTTAAGAGAGGAGGATGTGTCTCTTTAATTAGTCCACTAATATAGAGAAGGATAAGTCTCTTTAACTAGTCCACTAAGATTAGTAAGCCACAGACCTCTCAAGGAAAGTTCAGTAAGTGTTTACTTACATCTTTTATGCACCAGGCTCTGTCTGCATTCAGAGTGAGGGACCAGCATTGACTGAGTGCTTACAGTGTGCCCAGAACTGGGCTAACCTCTCCCTGCATAAGCCTTGTGTAGACTTCACCATGCTCTGGGAGGTATGAACCACATTTAGCTCCCCTGTAAAGTGACAGAGGCCTTCTTAAAAATCGCCACGCTATGCAAAATCACCCAGTAAAAACCAGAGCTTGGGGCTTCCCTGGTGGCGCAGTGGTTGAGAGTCCTCCTGCCGATGCAGGCATCACGGGTTCGTGTCCCGGTCCAGGAAGATCCCACATGCCGCGGAGCAGCTGGGCCCGTGAGCCATGGACGCTGAGCCTGCGCGTCCGGAGCCTGTGCTCCGCAACGGGAGAGGCCACAACAGTGAGAGGCCCGCGTACCGCAAAAAAACCCAAAAAAACAAAAAAAAAAACCCAGAGCTTGTGGGCAAGTGGCTAGGGACACATCACTCAGAAACTTCATTGTGATACTTTATGTATTTATTTTGGCCGTACCATGCGGCATGAGGGACCTTAGTTCCTGGACCAGGGATCCAACCCATGCCCCCTGCAGTGGACGCTTGGACCCTTAACCACTGGACCGCCAGGGAAGTCCCCATTGTGATACACTTAAGAAAAAAAAAACAGTCTGCTTATGGGTGTTAAGTCTGAAGGGTTGCATCTTGTGAGTCACTGTGGAAGGAGGATAATTTGTAAGGAAATGGAAAGTTGTAACCCCAGACGGAATGGGTGTGGCACATACCACGCCAGGAACTGAGGTAGTAGGAAGTTACGTGTGTTTTGTGCATTCCTCCGCTTGAGCTGAGCACACTTTTCTGTGTTCACGTAGTGCTTCTCGCAGACAAAATCACGCACATGAGCAAATTTGAAATTTGAGTTATGCTCAAATTGTTCTCTAATAAATCATTCATGTTGCAAAAACACTGCATTTTCAAAACCAGCATTAGAGAAGAACTGACTGTTATCTCTGTTTTGCAATGAGATAAACCAAGTCTTGGAAAAGTAAAGCAACTGGCCACAGGGTTATATAGCTGCGAGGTGGCACAGAGCTGAGATTTAAACTCAGGTCCGCCTCCTCACTTAACCTCTATGCCCCAGGGCTCTCCTGTCCTCATTCCTGGGAAGCAAGTTATGTTGACAGGGTTGGCCAGGAGGAGAGATTCTGGAACCTTAATAAGGAGAAAGAATGGTCTGTGTGAATGGCCAGTAGTTAAGAAGATGCAGAACTGATGTTTTGAAATGTTTAGTGATGACTCAGGGAACACCTGCAGTTTGGTGCTCAAGCAGGTCCCAGGGTCCTGAGCAGCAGCTAGAGGGTGGGGATGGGGGGAGCCCCCAGGAGGCTCAGGGCAGAGGCTCCTCACCAACTGACAGGGAGCTCTTTCAGCATTTGAACCATTGTCACGTCTGCGTCACTGCAGACTAGCTGAATATCAATCAATCCTGAATACATTTTCAATAAGTACATGGTCAGTTAGTTTGGTTCATTCTTATTATAGAATCTTCGCCCACCTCCCCAGAACCTTAACTTGTTAAAAACGTTAAATATACATAAAACTTGAGAAACAGTACAGCGAACACCTGAATACCCTCATTTTATAATCAACACTGTGAGCCACTTGAAAGTATGTTACAGACATTTCACCACTAAATACTTTAGCCTGCATCTCCTGAGAGTCAGGGCGTTCTCCTTTTGAAGCAGTATCACAAAAAAGAAAACTTACAATATCATCTAAGCATCTACTCCAGATTCGAATATCCCCAAGTATCTCAAGAATGTCTCTTATTTATTATAGAATCTTACACGCAAGCCATTTAAAGCATTGGCTCCAGTGATCACAGCCGCCCCTGTGTACACAGCAGGGAATTGTGAGAAGAAAGGTGGCTTCTTGTCTTCCAGCCAGAGCCTGCTGGCCTCCTTTTGTTCCCCAGCTTTGGGGTAGAACTTGAAGCATCTGCTGGATGCCAGGAGGTGTGGGTTGGAAGGTTCTGTTTTTGTGTTGATAAGCACACGAGTTTCATGTAAGCTATATCCACGTACACACAGGCCACATATGGAATTCAAGTTTGTAATTTAAAAAGACTTATTATATTTCCCTCCCCTGTAATAAAGCATAGCTGGCATTTCCAGGTCTGAAGCTTGTAGGGGTAAACAGAGCTGATGGTGTCAGCAGGTTGCTTTCAAAAGGAACAAAGGGTTATGATTTAATAGACCCTGAAACTAGACTTCAGTGTCAAGATGGTATAAGCTCAGGTATAAGCATTTTCCAGTGCTCTCACTCCTGACACTTTAGCTTTACATCCCCCTTTCTACTTTTCACCTGTCTTACACAGACCCCAAAAGTGGGGGAATTTAGCAGTGAAAGTCATAAAAAGTCCCTCGATAGAGCTATTTTACATTTCTTTTTTTTTTTTTTTTAACGTTTGAAGTTTCTTTTGGCTGCGTTGGGTCTTCATTGCTGTGTGCGGGCTTTCTCTAGTTGCAGTGAGCGTGGGCTACTCTTTGTTGTGGTGCGCAGCCTTCTCATTGCGGTGGCTTCTCTTGTTGCGGAGCACGGGCTCTAGGCACGTGGGCTTCAGTAGTTGCAGTGCGTGGGCTCTAGAGCACAGGCTCAGTAGTTGTGGCGCACGGGCTTAGTTGCTTCGCGGCATGTGGGATCTTCCCGGACCAGGGCTCGAACCTGTGTCTCCTGCATTGGCAGGCAGATTCTTAACCACTGTGCCACCAGGGAAGTGCCTATGTTTCTTTTCATACAGTAGCAGGTAACAAGTGCTGTTCATAAACTTCTGCTCTTTTGCATAATTACGATCTCCATTTCCAGAACATGAACAGGAGACTCGGTGCTTACTTGATGTCTGATAAACACGAAGAGTTTCTACACTTCTAGCCCTTGTACATGGCACTCATGTTCTGTGAATTTGGATCATTCAAGCTTGAAACTGCATTATAATGTTTTGCATAATAAAGTCTCATTTTATAATCTTTTTTGTGGCTGCGCCGCACAGCTTGTGAGATCCCAGTTCCCCGAGCAGGGATTGAACCTGGGCCCCTGGCAGTGGAAGTATGGAGTCCTAACCACTGGACCACCAGGGAATTTCCTGCACAGTAAAGTCTCATTTTATATGCAACTTTTTTTTTTTTTTTTCCCTCCAGTACGCGGGCCTCTCACTGTTGTGGCCTCTCCCATTGCGGAGCACAGGCTCCGGACGCACAGGTTCAGCGGCCATGGCTCACAGGCCTAGCCGCTCCGCGGCATGTGGAATCTTTCCAGACCGGGGCACGAACCCATGTCCACTGCATCGGCAGGGGGACTCTCAACCACTGCGCCACCAGGGAAGCCCTATTTGCAACTTTTAAAGTATAGGAATCCTTCACATCTACTTTTAAGGGAAAACTTGGCACTTTTTGAGTTATGCATGGTTTTTAGCAAAACAACCTGTATGTAAAATCCAAGTCCGCCAGGCATGTATGTCAGCTAGCCCGCTGGTTTCTTTCATGTACTTTCTCACTTAATCCTCACTACAGTCCTCTGATTTAGAGGTTGCTGTTATACCCATCTTATGGATGAGGAACTGGGGGAGGGTAGATGACTTCACTTCAGCTGGAGGTCTGGATAGTCGAGCTGAAACCTCAGTCCAGGTGTGTCTGCCTTCTGAGTTGCCACTCGTTACCATTTATTCGGTCCCACATCCTGTGTTTTTGGGTTTTTTTTTTTAAAGGGAACTTTATTTTTATTTATTTATGGCTGCGTTGGGTCTTCGTTGCTGCGCGGGCTTTCTTTAGTTGTGGTGAGCAGGGGCTACTCTTCATTGCGGTACGTGGGTTTCTCATTGTGATGGATTCTCTTGCGGAGCACGGGCCCTAGGCGCACGGGCTTCAGTAGTTGTGGCACGAGGGCTCAGTAGTTGCGGCTCGCGGGCTCTAGAGCGCAGGCTCAGTAGTTGTGGCGCACGGGCTTAGTTAGTTGCTCCGCAGCATGTGGGATCTTCCCGGACCAGGGCTCGAACCCGTGTCCCCTGCATTGGCAGGTGGATTCTTAATCGCTGCGACACCAGGGAAGTCCCCCACATCCTATGTTGATAGCCCTGCCTGTCATAGATGTGATGTTGGTGTATATAGTATAACTGGAGCTGCAGAATTACCCTGGGCTTATTTAGGGTGGTGTTCAGGTATGCTGATACTGTGCTTCCTGTGCTACCTGCAGGCTTTCTCAACAAACTCTGTGCCAGAAAACAACCTGTGAAAGCACGACGCTCCAGAGCTCTGGGGCCACGGTGCTCATGCCCAGATTCCAGGTTCAAACCAGTAACTTGCAAGCTATGTGACCTTGAGCAAGTTGTGCAACCCCCGCGCCTCAATTTTCCCACTAGTACTCAGTTCACACAATTATTGTGAAGATTCAATGTCTAGTAGAATGAGCCTGGCCACATAGTATGTGCTATAGAAAGTGTCAGTAGTAATAGCAGTAGTAGTAGTAATAGCTGTTTGTATTATTTGTATTATTACTACTACTACCATCACCACCAAAGGCTTGAGCCGGGGTTGCCTTCAAAGTAGTATTTGTTAGGTGGTAATATTCTAGGGGAGGTGACATGTTTCCTCGAAAGGTCATTAGCAGGAATTCCCTGGCAGTCCATTGGTTAGGACTCTGCACTTTCACTTCCGAGGGCACGGATTGGATCCCTGGTCGTGAGACTTAAGATCCCACAAGCTGCGTGGCACTGCCCCCCGCCTCCCCCACAAAAAAGTCATTTTATTCAACTATACTTCAGTAAAAAATAAATTTAAAAAGACAAGTCATTAGCAAAGTCACAGTAAGATAACACTCCACACTCGTTAGGATGGCTATAATTAAAAAACAGAAAATGACAGGTGTTGGCAAGGGTATGGAAGAATTAGGACCCTCATACACTGCTGGTGGGAATGTAAAATTGTGCAGCCACTGTGGAAAACCGTCTGACAGTTAATCAAAAAGTTGAACATAGTTACCATATAATCTAGCAATTCCACTTCTAGGTATGTACTCAAGAGCCTTGAAAACATATGTCCACACAAAAACTTGTACACAAATGTTCATTGCATTATTCGTAGTAGCCAAAAAGTGAAAACAACCCAAATGTTCATCTACCAGTAACTGGGGAAACAAGATGTGGTATATCCACACAATGGAATACTAGTCAGTCACAAAAAGGAACGAAATGCTAATACACCCTATAACATGGATGAACTTGAAAGCATCATGCTAAGTGAAAGAAGCCAGACACAAAAGGCCACATATTGTATGATTCTATCCATATGAAATGTCCAGAAAGGCAAATCCACAGGGACGGAAAATAGATGAGTGGTTACCAGGGGCCAGGGGAAAGGAGAGGAATGGGAGCTGACTGCTGATGGGCACGTCTTGTTTTTGGGATGATGGAAATGTTCTAGAATTAAATAGTGATGGTTGCACAACATAGGGAATAACTAAAAACCACTGAAATTGAACACTTTGAATTGGTGAATTTTATGGGAATTATATCTCAGTTTGAGAAAATGCCAAGGGGGAGAAAATAAGATCATTGGTGAAACAGAAGCTCTTTGCGGGAGGAGGGCTCCTGCTCTGAGCTGTTAGTCAACACCCTCAAGCTGCTGGGTGAGTCTGCACAGCCCCTGCTGTCTGAAGAAGCTTGGTTTGCAGGCTTCTCATAAACAGACGGGATTCCAGGGAGGCATAGCCACCTACCTGCCGAAGAAAATGGATGCCCAGATAAGTTTGATGTATTGTGTAATCAAAGGGCAGGCAGGCAGGCTTTCCAGATGAGCCTAAGCTAAGGGCTTAAAAGGGTGTTTAAAAGACCAAGCTGTAGCCTGACTGGTCCAATCTCCTGCCCAGTCAGCAGAAATGGCACATTAAGAATGAGAGAGGAAAGTATTCAAGCTGGCATCAGTGGCATGTGTTTGCCCTGTCGTAAGGGGTTTAGTTACTGCACGGTTCTCCTGTAGAATTGACTGAGGAGGGAGGGTTTTTTCCCCTTGCCTGGCGTGCCTAGCCCTAACTCCTTTATGTTAGAAAGCAGGAAGTTCTCTGGGAATTAACACCCTAATTTAAGGGTGCTCTTATTTAAGCAAATTAAGGCCTTTGGGGATGGCCAGGTGACTCCTCAGATTTTGCCAGGGCCAGCGAGCCCTGTTACCAGCCAGGGTGTTGAGCCAGCTTTATTTGCAGCTCTTAGAGCCAGTTCCTGTGCCGCTGAAATTCCCCAAAGACCTCGTCTAAATGGGCCTTTTCAGCTGTCGGCACACTGCCTGCCTGTCAGCACTTTAGCCTTCCACCTGCACTGCGGGTCTTAATGAGATGCCCAGTGGCTGTCCCGGGAACAAACTGCTCCCATCTGCAACCCGACACTCCCTTCTGGTGACTTATTGCCCGGCAAGAAAAGGCAGAGACAACCAGGGAGGAGACACACTGACAGAACAGATCAGAGGGGCAGGGCAAGGTGGAGGTTTAGGTGACAGGCTTTAGGGTTAAGCTGGCCTGACTTCAATTTGCAGCTCTGCCTGTTTGCTTGGCTGTGTTACCTTGGGCAAGTCACTTCACCTGTGTAAACCTTGTTTTAGGTTTATTCGCCTGTAAAATGGGGCCACAGTACCTGCCTCCCAGGGTTGTGAGGACTGACCGAGATTCTCCATGATGCTACTCATGCTTGATCACTTGCTGGGAACCATGAGTGTGAAATCATTAGATGATGTGTCATCCTAGCCTGCTTGCAAGGACTCATGAAGTTATGTGGGTATTTCTGGCTCATGAGCATCCTTTCCTCTCTTCTGTTGGGGGCTGACCACAGGTCCCTTAGTCAGCATCTAAACTGAATTGATTCAAAGCTCTCAATTCCCAGCCATTCCTGGTCCGCTACCATGGCCTCTGGAAAGTGTGTTCACCTCTGCTGGTCCATGTCTTCAGGGTTCATCTGAAGGGCCTGCTCTCTGATTGGCTTTGGAGCCATCTGGGGCCTCCTTGGGATCTGGCTGGATGTTTGAGGGAGACAAAGGTACCATTTATTCGTTCAGTAAACATTTATTGAGAACCTATTAAGTGCTCGGCAGTGCTATAGATGAGGTAGATATACAGGGATGAACAAGACATTGCGGGGGCAGGCAAAACCCCTGCCCTCATGGAACTTATGTTCTCTTGGGAGGATATACCAAGTAAGTGAAGCAGGGAAGAAGGATAAAGAGGGGGTGTGGAGGCAGTGGGATGACCTTTGAGTGAAGGAAAGGAGAGAGGGTCATCTCTGGAGGGCTGTGAGTAGAGCAGAGGCATGTCATGATCTACCTGAGATTTTAACAGGCTCACCAGGACTTCTATTTAGAAAAGCAGCTATGGGAACCTGGGCCAGAACTGGGAAGACATTAGGAGGCTACTGCAATAGTCCAGGTATCAAGAGATGAAGTATGTCTATGGGGAAAAATGGGTTGGATGCTCTGCCGTGTCCATGTTCTTCTCTCATGCCCCATTTTGACCCTTCTGCCCGCCACCTGTCACATATGCTTTGTTTTTATTAGTCACAGCACTTAACTGTGCTAGCCAGAGGTTTGGAGTGATTTGTCAGCTGGTGTTCAGAGGGTTGGGGTTGGGAGGCATTGGAAGCAACCAGTCAGTGTGGCCTCAGTTGAGCCCCTTCATTCCCTCCTCCTGCCTCACAGCACCCACGATGTTAAGCCCTAAGCATGTCTAGTCCAGGGCTCCTGTTTGGGGATCTCAGGCCTCTGAGAAACTATCAAAGACCACAGAGCATCCCGTAGGTCTCCACATCTTTACTCAATTCCAGGGACTCCTGCCTTCTCTGACGCCCATTCCCATACCTGGAACCTTGGCTCAAGTCAGAGGTGCTCACTGCTAAGTCCTCAGGGAGGGGGTCAGGCAGAGCAGAACAGTAATGTGGGAAACTTCCTTTCATGGCCACAGAGAGGTTTCCAGTTGCCTGCGAAGGGGCAGATGCTGTTCCTCTGGACCCGAAAGGTTGGTCAGGAGGATGGGAGCAGATTGACCTCCCCAAGTTTAGAGCCTGTCCACAGGCAAGGGGCCACTACATCCAAAAGCAGGAGTGGCAGATCATCAGGGGTGTGGATGGGGCCAGAGGGAGGCACTTACAGGATTTTGGTTTACTGAGTGCGCCCCAGGGTCTGCACCACCTCGATGGCCTTGTGTCTCCGGCAGGGTGACCTCAGAGACGGCTGCAGAAGTTTTTAGTTCCGAAAATCTATAATATGAACAACCACAAAGGAGGCCCTGGCTGAGTGATTGATGAGAACACCCAAAGATCCTGTGGTGTGCGGGGACTATTCTTTAGAAAGAGGAAGCTGAGACTCAAGGTTTAATTTTCCTGAAGTCACACGGCTAGAGGCATAGATGAAATTAAAATCCAGATCTATCTAGACTCCAATCTGATAACACTGAACCTCAGGGCTGTACAGGGGCGACACCCGATGAAGCCATGTGTATGTGAGAGGGAACATTGGGGAGGCTGGCAGCCCCCTTCTGTGTTTGGGGTCAGCAGATATTTCCTTCTCCTCTCAGGTGGCCTCACTAATTCTACTCTCTACTGGCCCTTATCTTGCCCTCTGGTGCCTTTGTCACCGACCCTTCTAGAGCGACTCAGCCCTGTACATCTTGTGGACCAGTCTGTCTCTTCTCCCAGTCTGTCCCTCACTCTGCAACTTACCCTCCTTGCCCCTTTGCCTCTGGAACAGTTCCATGGGTCAATGTCCCTCTTAAAGCATGACTCTTGGGGGAAAAACAAAAACAAACAGCATTCGTCATTTAGACCATTAGATTGTAACCCTGAGAGTGTACTTAGCAAACCACAAATAGAATCGAACAGAACAGGCCCAGATAGCCTCCCATATCCTGGGTGTCTTATTTCTGATAATGCAACTGAAGTCGGCATTAGGGCTTTGGGGACCCCGAGTGCAGGGCTTACCTGTTGAAGTCAGTCAACCAAACACCATCCCTCCTTCAGTTCAAAGAAAAGAAAAATGTCTGTTTATGTGAAGGTGGGAAAACAAACCTGAAGCAATTCCAGTGGTACAAAGGGACATAAAAGCAAGTGCGCCTCCCACCGTTTACTCACTCCACCAGCAGCTCACCTCCTGAGACAACCAGTGGTACCAGTTTCTTGCATCCTTTGGAAGATGTTCTAAGCACATTCTCCATCCCATTTTGCTTTTTGCCTTTCTTTTTAGAGACAAGTTCCTCACATGTTATTACATGTAGATTTACTCGATTCTTTTTGGTGGCTACCTCATTCTTTTAGATTTCTGCACTGTTTTCTATTGAGTGGATGCCCATTGTTTATTTCACCAGGCCTCTGTTGATGCTGTTTCTCTCTTTTGCCACTGTAGTGAGGCTCCTTGTACATCTGCCCTCGTACACAGGTGTGAGTCCATCTGTGGGCTGAGGTCCTGGAGGTGGGCTTTGCTGGATGAGGGAATGATAAGCAGGTGAAATCTATACACATGGTCAGGATGCCCTCCAAAAAAAAGTCATACTGGTTCTACTAGCCACGCTGTTCAAGAAGGCCTTTGAGCCCCACATCTTACAGTTCAACCTCCGCATCACGGATGAGAAAACTAACCCAGAATGGATGAAAGGGACTTGCCTGAGTCCTCGTCTTCCTGACAAACCCCAGAGAGAATCTGTCACCTGACTTGGTTCTTCTTCCTAGATCAGCTGACCAGAGCTCCCCCCCAGCACCTCTTCCTTCTCCAGTCACATGTGGGTCATCCCCCCTCTTTCCCACCACTCACATGGCCCCCTCCCTATGCATTTGGGTTGCTAGGATTCTCAGGGGGGTCGCGGTCCCTTGGGGACAAGTCCTCTGAGCATTTGCAGAAATTTATGTTTTCCTACAGAGTAAACAGTAAGCAATTGGTCCCTCTGAGGTTTTTTTGTTTGTTTTTTTAACTTTTTGAATGGATAATATGTTCATGGCTAGAAAATCAACCAATATAAAAAACCATACAATGAAAAGTTCTACTCTCCCCCGTCCTCTTTTGGTCCAACAGCAGCACCTTCCCCAAAGCTGTAATCTCAGTTATTGGTTTCTTCCAAAGTTTCTTTATGCAAATACAAGCAAAGGTGAACATGTGTTCTTATCCCCGTGCAGTACTTTGCACCTTGCTTTTATCACTTTAATGTCTTAAAGTTCATTCACAGCAGTGCATCAAGAGCCTTCTCATTTGTTTTACAGCCACATAGTATTTCATTGTAAGGGAATTCTATAGTTTATTTAACTAATCCTCTCTTGATGGATGCTTGGGTTGTCTCCCTCCCATGTTTTGCTACTACAAACAGTGCCTTTTTGAATAACCATGTACATATGTCATTTTGCACGTGTGCAAGTTTCTAATTTTTGATTGGAAAATGGGATGAAGCCGGGTAGGGAAACCACAGAGTCTTGTAAGAATTGCAACGAGAAAAATAAAGTTTGAGAACCGCTGCTGGGACAGGTGCCACAGGTCCTTGTGGCAGCAAGTGTACCTCAACGTCTTACGAGAGTTACCCCGTGACTCTGGCTCTGTGCAGCACCTGCTTGCACCTGGGACCCGTGGGCTGGTGGTCTTCATGTAGTTTTCCTTTCTTCTTTTGTTGTCTTGCCTACTTGGAATTCTTGGAGTGAGCACGCCAGTCTGAGAAGCTTCTGCTTTTTCCCGGGACTCAGAGGAATGCCGGGTTGGTTGTGGGATTTCTTTCCCAGGAGTCTGCCCACGATGGTGGGCGTGGGGCGCTGAGCATTTACCTTTAGAGCCAGTTGAGCAGATTTAGCAAACACTCTTGGAAGCAACTGCCTTTCCCATCAATGCTTATTTGTTCTTTATGATGCAAAATGATGCTAGCCTCCATCGAAAAAGAGAAAGCCTCCTCTTGTAAGCGCTCTCGGACAAGAGAGCACTTGTTTCGGAGTCATCTGCAAATGCATGTGACCTGGAGACTCTGTGGGAAATGCCTAACTTGTGCAGCCTTGGTGTCCAGCTGTTCTTTGGGGCCGTTTGAGGGGTTGTGTTCCAAATGTCAGAGGCAGAGGGCCCAAGCTTTTCCAGCACAGCCCACAGTTGGAAATGGTGCAAGCCTCATATTCGTTCTTTGTGTTGGAGAAGAGGTTTCCAGACCTTGTTCATGAGTTAATGAATGATTCAAAATTCCAAGCTCCATGCCGGCTTCCTGTGTTTCCACAGCCGGTGTCAGTGTGTTTCCGTGTTATCTAGCGCTCAGGAAATACTGTGCCCAGATTGATGCATGCTTCTATCTAGGTTATATTCCTGTACAGAGAGTCACCCTCTGGTTTCAGCAACCTACCTTTGTGCCCAGCGTGGGTCTGTACCCATCTCACCTTGCTCTCAACTTCCCCTGGAGCCTCTCTCCTCCCTCAAGCCAGAACAATTTTATTTATTTTTATTTAAATCATTTATCTATTTTAAAATTAATTTTTATTAGAGTATAGTTGCTTTACGATGTTCTGTTAGTTTCTGCTGTACAGCAAAATGAATCAGTTACACGTATATGTACATCCCCTCTTTTTTATTTAGATTTCCTTCCCATTTAGGTCAGCAAGGCAGAACAGTTTTAGCCTCGTGGATCAACCAGCCTTGGCTGGTCCTGGGTGTGTGACTTTAACTTCAGAGACTGGCTCTCTGACCTTGAGCAAGTGACTCAAGCCTTTCTGGGCCTCAGGGGCTCATCAGGATCAAGGGGATTAAAAAAACCCCACCGGCTTCATAGCAATTTAGGAATCAGTGTTTCTGAGGTGCTCAGTATAATGCCTGCACGTAATGACTATCATTAGATTGAATATTTACTCTTCTACTTATTGTTAATTAAGAATTATTTATGACCTGTCTTTTCCCTCTCCACTTTTTCATAACTCTGACCTTGCGTTATTAGCTGAATGGATTGAGTCTTTTTTGAACTCTGGGACTTAGACTCATGGAGTCCTCCTCAAAGGAAAGCTTAGCAACTACTTTATTTTTTACAGATTCATTGAGATGTAATTTACATACCATACAATTTACCCATTGCAAGCATACAGGCAGATGATTTTTATAAATGTACACAGCTGTGGGGCCGTTGCCACAACCCAGTTTTAGAATACTTTTATCACCTCCCAAGTTCCCTTGTGCCTGTTGGCAATCAGGCCCACACCCACCCCAGCTGCAGGCAACCACTGATCTGCTTACTGTCTCTAGTTTTCTAGAATTTTCATATAAATGGAATATGTCTTTTGTGTGCTTTTTAAAAATACCCAGGCCTGGGCCCTGCCCCAGACTAACTAAATCCTATCTCCAGGGCTGATAGTCTTTTGCAGACTTTTGTCATTTTCTTTAACTTAGCATAATGCCTTTAAGGTTTATCTATGCTATTGTATTTTGTTCCCTTAAAAAAAAATTATTTATTTATTTATTTATGTATTTATTTATGGCTGTGCTGGGTCTTTGTTGCTATGCACGGGCTTTCTCTAGTTGCGGGAGAGCCGGGGCTACTCTTCATTGCAGTGTGCGGGCTTCTCATTGCGGTGGCTTCTCTTGTTGTGGAGCACGGGCTCTAGGCGCACAGGCTTCAGTAGCTGTGGCTTGCGGGCTCTAGAGCACAGGCTTAGTAGTTGTGGCGCACAGGCTCAGTTGCTCTGTGGCATGTGGGATCTTCCCAGAACAGGGCTCAAACCCGTGTCCCCTGCATTGGCAGGCGGATTCTTAACCACTGCACCACCAGGGAAGTCCCTTTTGTTCCCTTTTATTGCTGAGTAGCTATACCATATTTTATCTATCCTAATAACTATATAGTTGGAATTTTTTTTTGATGGGAAAATGGGGAGAAAGAAGAAAATTGGGAAAGAAGATCTTTAAAAGTATAGTAGTGTTCATACTCTAATTTTAGAAAAGCAGAAGATATTTTGGGATGCAGATTAGGGGAAGTAAATGAATCAGGAAAGGGGTGGACCAGGATCTGAAGCATTGACAGTGGCTTCTCTGCGTGGTTGGGACCATGAGTGCTTTGTGCTTTTGGCTCTTCTTTTTCTTTTTTTATTTCTCTCTTTTTAAAATTTTTGGTAATAGTTTTGAGATATAATTCACACATCACACATTATACCCATTTAAAGTGTAGGATTCAGCCAAAGCAATCTTGAGGGAAAAAAAACAGAGCTGGAGGAATCAGACTCCCTGACTTCAGACTATACTACAAAGCTACAGTAATCAAGACAATATGGTACTGGCACAAAAACAGAAATATAGATCAACGGAACAGGATAGAAAGCCCAGAGATAATCCCACGCACCTATGGTCAACTAATCTATGACAAAGGAGGCAAGGATATACAGTGGAGAAAAGACAGTCTCTTCAATAAGTGGTGCTGGGAAAACTGGACCGCTACATGGAAAAGAATGAAATTAGAACACTCCCTAACACCATGCACAAAAAAAACCTCAAAATAGATTCAAGACCTAAATGTAAGACTGGACACTATAAAAC
This sequence comes from Phocoena sinus, assembly GCF_008692025.1. Classification (NCBI taxonomy): domain Eukaryota; kingdom Metazoa; phylum Chordata; class Mammalia; order Artiodactyla; family Phocoenidae; genus Phocoena; species Phocoena sinus. Next base: position 41,415,259 of record NC_045781.1, read on the forward strand.
TGCTAGAGGAAAACATAGGAAGAACACTCTTTGACATAAATCACAGCAAGATCTTTTTTGACCCACCTCCTAGAGTGATGGAAATAAAACAAAAATAAACAAATGGGACCTAATGAAACTTAAAACTTTTGCACAGCAAAGGAAACTATAAACAAGACAAAAAGACAACCCTCAGAATGGGAGAAAACATTTGCAAACGAATCAACAGACAAAGGATTAATCTCTAAAGTATATAAACAGCTCATGCAGCTCAGTATTAAAAAAACAACCCAATCAAAAAATGAGCAGAAGACCTGAATAGACATTTCTCCAAAGAAGACATACAGATGGCCAAGAGGCACATGAAAAGCTGCTCAACATCCCTAATTATTAGAGAAATGGAAATCAAAACTGCAATGAGGTATCACCTCACACCAGTTAGAATGGGCATCATCAGAAAATCTACAAACAACAAATGCTGGAGAGGGTGTGGAGAAAAGGGAACCCTCTTGCACTGTTGGTGGGAATGTAATACAGCCACTATGGAGAGCAGTATGGAGGTTCCTTAAAAAACTAAAAATAGAACTACCATATGACCCAGCAATCCCACTACTGGGTATATACCCTGAGAAAACCATAATTCAAAAAGACACATGCACCCCAATGTTCACTGCAGCACTATTTACAATAGTCAGGTCATGGAATCAACCTAATTGCCCATCGACAGATGAATGGATAAAGAAGATGTGGTACATATATACAATGGAATATTACTCAGCTATAAAAAGGAATGAAATTGGGTCATTTGTAGACACGTGGATGGACCTAGAGACTGTCATACAGAGTAAAGTAAGTCAGAAAGAGAAAAACAAATACCATATATTAACGCATATATGTGGAATCTAGAAAAATGGTACAGATGAACCAGTTTGCAAGGCAGAAATAGAGACACAGATGTAGAGAACAAATGTATGGACACCAAGGGGGGAAGGCAGTGTGGGGTGGTGGTGGTGTGATGAATTGGGAGATTGGGATTGGCATATATACACTAATATGTATGAAATAGATAACTAATAAGAACCTGCTGTATAAAAAAATAAAAATAAATAAAATGAGATGCCAAAACAAAAGAAAAAAGGGAAAAAAAAGAATGCTCCTTGGTGCCACTTGTTGCCGGGCTGCATCCTCATTAAAATAAATAAATAAATAAATAAAATAAGTGTAGGGTTCAGTGGCTTTTCGATATATTCACAGAGCTGTGCTACCACAAAGAATTTTAGAACATTTTAATCATACCAGAAAGAGAGCCCTTGCCCTTACCTGCCACCCCCTGGCTCTCCCCCTTCCCACCCCCCAGCCCTAGGCAACCACGAATCTATTTTTCAGTCATAGATTTGTCTATCCTGGATATTTCATATAAATTGAACCATACAGTACGTGGTCTTTTGTGACTGGCTTCTTTCTCTTAGCATAATGTTTTCAACGTTCATCCATGGTGCAACTTGTAGCAGTAATTAATTTCTTTTTATTGCAGAGTAATATTCTGTTGTATGGATATACCACATTTTGTTTGTTCTTCAGTTGGACATTCGATTTGTTTCCACTCTTTGGCTGTAATGAATAATGCTATGTCATCTGTGTTTTGTCACTTTTTTCCCTCTAAAATATGCAAGGTACTGCTTTTGAAATTCGAAACAAAAGACTAAGATTTGGGGGAAAAAAAGATGTGGGTAACAAAAGCACCCTGATAAGAAGTGACTAAGGAATCTGATGAGTGTGTTTTTTCTTATCACGTTAGCATCCAACAGCCCACAGTACATGGAAGGGAAATCACTGAGTGTGCTTGCATCCTACTGTAAGAGAGACAGGTGGGGAAAGAAAGAGGCCTTGAAACCCATAAGACCAGACCAGGCCGAGGAGAATCAGGAAAATGCAGGGGTTCCGACTGTGGGTCTTCGGACCAGCCAGATCTGCCGCTCATTGCCGTGTGACCTTGGGAGAGTCACTTAATATCTCTGAGACTTTACTGATAAACCCGAGGGAGTGATACTTCCCTCATTGGTTGTTATCATAAGTTATTTTGCCTCTTGCCTCTCCTAGGGAAGCCTTTGTAGGATCATTCTCCACCCACTGGGTGCTCCAAGCGCCTGGGGGAAGGTTTAAAACATACCCATGCTGGGGCTTTGCCAGCCTTGGAGAACAGTTAGCCTGGGGCATGGCCCAGGCCTGGTTATTTTTAAAAAGCTCCCCAGGAGAGTCTCTGTGCAGGGCACATTACACTAGACCCTAGATGGAGATGAGGTTAGAGGTATTTTGGTCAAAGTGCTTTATTTCACAAGTGGACAACCGAAACCTGGAGAGCCCTTTCCGGTGCACTGGGGCCTAGGACTCAGTCCCGAAGTGAGGGGCCAGCAGGAGGGGGAGGGAGAAGGGCCCTCCCTGGCCTTGGGGAACTCACCAGAAAGGAAAAGTGGGCAGTATCTGTGGTGTGGAAGGGAGGCTTTTCTTTCTAATCAATAAGCAAACAGTTCCTGGAGTTGCCCAACCTGGCCACAGAAATGTTTGCTGGGTTGCAGCTGGTGGGAATGATCAATTATCACCTTTATTCAGGTGGGTGGAATGTTTGTGTATTTAACACGCAGCGCAGGGATAATAAAACTCTTCCAATTTAGTGTGTAAGCCAGAGGGCTTCTTGTTCTTTTTGATGAAACCAAACCAGCTTCTCTCCCTGTGACGGCGAAGAGGTCCCTGTCCACCTCTGCAGCAGGCAGGTGGTGGTATTCACTTGCTTCCCCGCCTCCCTTTTTTAAGTGAATGGAGATGAGGCTCCTTGGCAGTTAGCCTCCACCCTGGAAAACTGAAGCCAAGCCTTCGGTCTCGGACTTGAGCAGAGAAGCTGCCCCTTCTTCTCCAGCGGAGCCACCAGAGCCCCACTGAGGCAGGAATATTGAGATTAAACAGAGTGAGGTTTTATCAGTGGGCTCATTTCTGAACCATCCAGGAGAGGCCTGGAGAGGCAAAGGATTTAAAACTGAACTCTTTTCTGGCCTTGATCTGAAGGAGGGGAAGGGGACTGGGGAGACCCTCTAGCCCTTCTAGACTGGAAGGACAGGAGCCTGCGCCACTCCCAGGCCTGAGTGGGACCCACAGGCTGGTGTTACTCTCATTCCACTAGAATGTGAGCCCCAGGAGGGCAGGGATCACTACCTGTTGTGTTCACTCCTGGGTCTTCAGCACCAGAACAGGGCCCAGCACGAGAAGGTGTGCGGTGCCAGGCAGGCCACGGCACTCTGCTCCTTGCTGCCCCACGCTGCCATGTGGCTCAGTGCCTTGCTCTGGCACGCAGCCAGAAGCTGGGACCATCTCTTCAAATGCCTCTTTTTGAGGCCTTCCCTAAATGCCCTTTATTAAGTTGCCCCCTCCAGCCCTGCTGCTGCACAGAGCCTTGGAACCCCTTTACCTGCTTATTTTTCTCTGTTAACACTTTTCATTACTGACACTTAATAATTTTTTTTTTTTTTTGGCTGTGCCACAGGGCATGTGGGATCTTACTTCCCCAACCAGGGATCGAACCCGCACCCCTTGCACTGAAGTGTGGAGTCTTAACCACTGGACCACTAGGGAAGTCCCTGACACTTAATAATTTATTTGTTAATTATCTCTTCCCCATTGGAATGTAAGCCCCACGAGGGCAGAGCTGTGCTTTGTTCACTGCTGTATTTCCCAGGCCTTAGAATGATTCTTGGCAATGAGTAAGGGCTCTGTAAATATTTGTTGAAGAAAGAATCCTCGAATCAGTCCCTTGAAGGAAATGAGGATGTCTCCTTTTACAGAATGGGGAAAATGATGCTCAAGGGAAGTCAAAGTAACTTGCCTACAGTGGCACCTAAGAAGCGAAGCTGGGATGTGACCTTAACTCAGTATGACCCCGTTCACACAGATGTAAAACCATAAAAGTATTTGCATTGGCTGTTAACCAACTGTGGAAGTGCCATTTATGACATTTTTCGTGGGGCTGATTACGATCAACATCCATGGTGTTTGCTGTCTGAGAACTAAAACAGTGCTAGCCCGAGCAGAAACACGATCTGGGAGCAGACATGCGCTGCCGGAGTGACCCAGGCAGCATGAGGAACCTTAAGACAAAGGGGGAAGAATCCAGGGTGATGGATCACCCCCTCATCCTGTGGGCTCCCCCTTGCAGGGGCCTGGGTTAATTTGTCCTTCATCTGCAACCTCACTGTTTTCTCTGCGCACTGATGCCCCCCCTCTCCACCCCAGTGTCGTTTTTTTTTTTTTTTTTTTTTTTTTTTTTTTTTTTTTTTGCTGTATGCGGGCCTCTCACTGTTGTGGCCTCTCCCGTTGTGGATGGAGCACAGGCTCCGGACTCACAGGCTCAGCGGCCATGGCTCACGGGCCCAGCTGCTCCATGGCATGTGGGATCTTCCCGGACCGGGGCACGAACCCGTGTTCCCTGCATCAGCAGGCGGACTCTCAACCACTGTGCCACCAGGGAAGCCCCACCCCAGTGTTTTTTAATTTAGTTATTTTTATTTATTTATTATTTTTGGCTGCGTTGGGTCTTCGTTGCTACGCGTGGGCTTCCTCTAGTTGTGGTGAGCGGGGGCTACTCTTCGTTGCGGTGTGTGGGCTTCTCATTGTGGTGGCTTCTCTTGTTGTGGAGCACGGGCTCTAGGCACATGGGCTTCAGTTGTTGTGGCATGTGGGCTCAGTAGTTGTGGCTCGCAGGCTCAGTAGATGTGGTGCATGGGCTTAGTTGCTCTGTGGCATGTGGGATCTTCCTGGAACAGGGCTCGAACCTGTGTCCCCTACATTGGCAGGCAGATTCTTAACCACTGTGCCCCCAGGGAAGCACCACCCCATTATGTTTTGATGGAAACAGAAGTGGAGGAGACTTTGGTCCTTGCGTCCCACCCAGGCAGCGCCCGTTGTTGACATCTGTTCTTAGGGTGTGAGTTAAATGAAGATGGAGCCCACTTATAATTTGTTCTGGGCAAGGACATGCTGGGAGGCTGGGAGAAAGAACTCAATAAGCTTCATGAAAGTAAACTTCTCATCCCTGGGATCCCATGGGAGCTGCTGGTCTACAAGGGCAATTTGATGGGGTCCGGGTGCCCCAGCCAAGGATGCCCTGGGAGCATAGTATACGGGCTCTGTGGACACACCTGCAAGTTGTACTTGCACAATGTGATATTCTGAGCTGCTCAACTTCCCCAGAAAAGTGTCTGGGAGTTAAGTTGGCTGATCAGTGGAACTCTGATTTATTTCAGCTTATGTAATGTGGTGGCCTAAGGGGGAACATTCTTGAATCTAAAGTTTAAAACTTCCTCCTTTGCTTGGCTGTCTGACCGTCCTTACGTTTTTCTGAGACCCTGGAGCTGGATTTCCAAGGTGCCGAATTCATTCAAAGAGAGAGGGAGGGAGTGAGTGTGTGTCAGGGGAAGATGGGGTCAGGGAAACTTGGCTATTTTTATTCTGGTTACTCTCCACCTGTCCCATTCTGTTGTGTGAACTAACTTCCCTGTGGCCACTCAGCTAGCAACTAGTCTCGCAAATGGTTTATCAAACCAAGAGCCAGGCTGCCTGGTGGTTAAGTCCTGATGGGGCATCAGACCACAGGCTCTGCCACTTCATAGCTGTGTGGCTTGGCCAAGTCTCTTCACTGAGGCTTCTGAGACTGCTTCCTCGTTTAGAAGCTAGGGCTGCTGGAGTCTACCCCCCAGGGCCGCCGCTATGTCTAGTCAGGCTGTCAGGTTGTGTTACTGTCCATAATTCTCAGTAGCAAATGGACACACATAACTGGAGACTTATCAGGGCTCAGAAGATAGTCTTCCTAGTGCAACTTGAATCTCTTCAACATCCCCCGAGTGTGGACAAACTGGAGGCCTCATCATCCTTTCCCTCCCATATTTAAAACATAAAATTATTTTTCTGCTGAGCGTGGGTGCCCATTAAACTTGGAATGGTTAGTAAATTTGTGGACACCCACCAAAGGAAGACATTCTAAAATCGCCCAGTGCCATCAAAGAAAATGGAACCTAGAAAGAAATTTTCTAGGAGGTGGTACCTGTGGAGAATTGTGGCTTTGTGGCTGGAGTTACAAACACTGCTGCTTACTGGCGAGAAGGGACTCCTGCCCAGCTAGATGACACACGTCTGTCTCCTCAGGGTGCTTTTCATCCATCAACTTAGACTTCTTGTCCTTTATCTTGAGTATTTAAGTTAGAAATCAAAGCCCTTGATTTGGGGGTACACAATGGCAGTGTGGCCCCGGGACCTCCAGGAGCCTCAGAAGGCTCTCTGATCTTGCCCTCGAGGTTGTGTGTGTAATTTTCTCTTCCAACGCCGAGGTCCAACGGTCCTTGAAACAAAGGTAAATGCAGTTTTCTTTGGTGTTAGCTATGGGAAATGCCTTCTGAGGAGTGGGAGACAAGCCATAAGGTACCCCTTTGTGTGTGGTGTGGGGAAAACACTACTTTCAAGTAGTTGCTTCTAAGAGACTGGGTTATCCCACTCATTACCAGATAACTCAACTATGGTTAGCTGGCTTTGATAGCAGGCCTCGTCCTTCTATCTCCCTGAAATATATGGAGGCTTAGGAGACTGTCTTGTTCCTACCCACTCACATTCCAGCTGGGTGGGGGTGGGAGAAGAAACGGGACCCTTCAAGCAGGACTGTTCGTGGCACAATGGCAATTCCAAGCAAAGAATGTTGCTGAGCGCTCAGAGCCTGCCCCAGGACCAAAGAGCTTTTCGTGGACTTGGAGCTAATTTTTCTTTGAACTTCAGTCATCTCTTGCAGAGTGAAGAAGTAGTAGATTAAAACTACTGCTTCTGCCAGAATTCGCAAGAAAATGGGGCACTTGTAGGATGAATAACAACATAAAAGAGTCACGGTGCGTTAAAGATACTTTTTAAGTCACTTAACTTTTGTCGTTTTATAAAGTTATTTACTGTAATTGTAACACACCATATAATACAAAAACATTTAAGGAAAGCACGTTTCAAAAAACTGCCTCCAATCGTACTTTTTTCAGTCTTCCCTCCACCTCCACTCAAATTACTGCTAACCTCCTGCTGTGTAGAATTCCTGCTGTTCTAGAATGTCTTTTTTCATTTTTGTTTCTCCATGATAAGTATTCCATCCCCATTTTGCATATGGGAACAGTGGTGAGGAACACTCACTCTGGGATCCGACAGCCCGGCCCCTCCTCCCACCAGCCTTTAATTCAGGGCAAAGAAAATAGGGATGGTGATGCCTATACCTAAGGGTGACTGCGGACGGGGGATTCAATCTGAAAACTGGATTTAAAGAGCATAGGGCAAGGGTCTGGCTTGTAGAGACAGGCACGAGGAAGAATGGTTAGACATGTGAACTCTCAGACTGCCTGGGTCCCAATCCTCATTCTGCCACTTAACTAGCTGCCTCAGGCTCTGCATCTCTAAAAAGGGGATGCTGCTGGTAGCAACCTTGAAGTGTTCTGGGATTACACGAGTTAATATTTGTAAAGTGCTTAGAAGAGAGCCTGACACGTAGTGTTGTCACTTGTTTAAATATTAAGAAAATAGTGAATAAAAGATAGTTGAAGCTGTTAGTTGAATGTGTAGTTTTTGATGGTGATAATGATGATATGGTGTTGAAAAGATCTTCCCGTTTAGAGATGGCCATTCGGTTCTTGGCTCTCGTCACTGGGATTAGGTTTCTAAACCAAGTGACCAAATAACAAGTTTAGGAAAGGACAAGCTGACTTAAAGAATACTTCATCCTTTGCTAGCTTTATTTTTGTTTAACTTTTTATTGTAGAAATGTTCAAATATACCTAATTCCCATGTACTGATCCTCTGGTTTCTACAGTTCGCCATTCTTGTTTCCTCCTACATGCTGGCATTAGTGTTCACCGTACCCTGAGATGCTGCCTAGCCCTTGCCAGGGTTGAAAGCAAGCTTCTCAGAGCCTTCCCGGAGCTGGAGATCCCCTTGGTCTTTCCTATAATTTCTAGTTTGTCAGCCCAGGGGCTCAGGTTGCACAGAAAGATAATGAGCACCTGGAAATTCAGGTTGAGCCTGCCTGTCATGGGCACACTACTTCTGTCACTTCTCAAAGGGCGGAGCTTAACCACCATTCAGACGAGATGCCCCAGAGCAGGTTAAGAGCCTTGCATTAAGTTATTTGCAAAACCATTTTCATTTTTTCAGGCCACCACCCTTGGCAAGTCCAATCATGCTTGTCCCAACTGCCCAGGTTTGGGCTGGCTGGGAAAAGGAATTCATTGTGAAAAATGAGGGCAGCTCTTGTTACCTGCTAATATGACAAACCCCCAACACAGTCCGGTGCCCCCATTACTTCTGCTGGGGTGGGGTTGGGGGAAGGTTATTGGAAAAACATTTTGTTTTGCTAGTTTGAAAAGAAATTCCTATTTTAGACTTAAAGGGTAGTATCTGCCCATCCTTTAAGGATTTTGTGTTTCTTCTTGCTTCTGTTGTCATTTTTTGGTTCATCGGTTCATTTAGCAAATGCTTGTCCTCTAGCTTGTCTACTCAAATGCACAGAAATCATCCTCATCCCTTTCCACTTGCTTTGTTCTTTCACTTTCAAAATGTGATCACATTCACTGTCTTGGTTAATCCTCACAAAACCCGGAAGAGGTGGGCTCACTCAGTGGTGGAATCCTTCGGGATCCAGTAGAGAAAACTGAGGCCCAGAGAGGTTAAGCATTTTTCTTAAGGCCACTCAGTAAGAACATGGCAAGGGAATTCCCTGGTGGTCCAGTGGTTAAGACTCTGCGTTCTCACTGCTGAGGCCCCGGGTTCAATCCCTGGTCGGGGAACTAAGATCCCACAAGCCTCAGTTTCTTCATCTTCAAATTGGGGATAATCATGGTACATATCCCCTCCGGCCCCCAAACATGGTCTTACTTTCGCTGGCAAGATTGGGGCTGTTGGTTTCAGAAAAGTTTGCAAGGGTGGCCCCTAGTGGAAGAAATGAAAACTGCAGTCTAGACATCATAACTGGCTTTAGGGCTTTCTGGCAGAGACCTGATCCTTACGCATTTTAAGGTGTCTAGCCGTGCAAAATTGGCACAAAAGTAGGAATTTTTGTAAAAGATCTCTTGGACAAAATCGAACGCCCACTGGAAGAATGAGGGGGCGATTATTTGAAAGGGAGGAGAATAGGCCAACTTGAGAGTTTCCCAGAAAGAACTGTTTTATCGACTGTTCCTTCTGCCTGAAAGGCCCTTGAGCCAGGTTTCTGCAAGGCTGGCTCCTTAGGTCTCAACTAAGACGCCTCCAACTTCACAGAGGCCAGCCCTCACCATCCAGTATAAGTTACACCCTCCTCACACCTTCCTCTTCCCCTGTCACTCTTGTATCACCTTCTTTAATTCCTTTATATCCAGCATGTGTCACTACCTGAGATTTGGTTTTGTTACATGTCCATCTCTTCCACAACAGTGTAAGCTCAAGGGGAGCAGGTGCCTTGTCTATTTGTTCACAGAATTTTTTTCATCCTTAGAGCCCAGCACAGTTTCTGACAAATAGTTTGATGGAAGCCTGTTGAACGAATGAGTCTTTTAGGACTCTGATGTTTAGTGCAGACACTTTTCACCACAGCTTCTCCAGCATTGGGTATTAATACTTTTAAAGTTTTAATACTTTAATAACTATAAAACTTTAAATAGTTTTGTCTCTAAGCCACTGATCCTAAGTTCCCCCACCCAAGTAGTTCTCTTCTGTCTTTTGCATTTGTCTTGCTGTGTTGTATGTTCAGGTAGAAGACTTTCCTATGAAATCTTCATTGTCTCCCTTAACTGACACTGATGAGTTTCTCCACTGGGCCTCAGATTGCAAGCAGGCATTACCTCTCAATGCCTCGGAAAATAAGCATATAATCAGTACTTAGTGAATATCACAATTATCTATGTCTTTTGTGGAAAATTGAATAAATGATTAGCCAAAGCTATGTTTGTTTTAAAATTTTTATTTAATAGTGTCTATTATGTGCCAGGCACTGTTCTATGTATCTTTTCTTTTCTTTTTTTTTGGCCACGTCACGTGTGTAGAGTCCTAACCACTGGATTGCCAGGGAACCCCCATGTTCTATGTATCTTAAAACAAGCCTAGTAGGTAGTTGCTATCGATGACTTCATTCTACAGATAGGTAGACTGAGGCACAGATTCAATGACTTGCCAAGGTCACAGAGCTAATAAGCAGAGCTGGGACTTGAGCCCCACCCTTGCCAGGGAAAATAAGACCATGTTTGGGGGCGGGAGGGTAAGCACCATAATTACCCTCATTTTGAAGATGAAGAAACTGAGGCTCAGAGAAGTTAAAAAATTTGCCTAAGTCCTTACCCTTAACCATGTAGCTGTGATGCCTCCCTCTTATTATCTGCCACTGTTTACTGAAATGTGAACTGTTTATTTAAATGTAGTTAATCCACAGCATCTCACTGTACCTAGGTCTCAAACTTTTGGACTCAGTAGATATTCTCAGTTATTTTTCATATCATCAAGAGCCATCTGAAGGAGAGGCCCTTTTTTGTTATTGAAAAGGAGAAGTTACTTTCTTTTCTTTTTTTTTTTTAAGGTGGAGTCTTCTTTTTGTTTAATAAATTTATTTATTTATCTTTGGCTGTGTTGAGTTTTCGTTTCTGTGAGCGGGCTTTCTCTAGTTGCGGCGAGCGGGGGCTACTCTTCATCGCGGTGCGCGGGCTTCTCATTGTAGTGGCTTCTCTTGTTGCGGAGCACAGGCTCTAGACACGCAGGCTCAGTAGTTGTGCCTCACGGGCTTAGTTGCTCCACGGCATGTGGGATCTTCCCAGACCAGGGCTCGAACCCGTGTTCCCTACATTGCTAGGCAAATTCTTAACCACTGCGCCACCAGGGAAGCCCAGAAGTTACTTTCTAGACAGCTTACTGTTTTCAGTCTCCAGGTAGATGAGAAAAGAATCGGACCACAATTAAGTCGCCCTGTAATTGTGAAGGACATAATGATGGCTTCCACTACTTTGATATCTTTGCTGTTCTGTCATCAGACTATGGTATGTTTTACTTGTGCCTGTTTTGTGTGAGTCAGGCTTTTGGTGGGTGAATGAAGTTCAATTTCTAGAGAAGGAATGCTCTTTAATCTCCTCAGTTTCCTAATCACTGTGATTTATACCCTGCAGTGAGTTTTGAAGGATGCACCGGTCTACCAAAGACAGTCTATGTTTCTGATGACACCCGATTCAAAGTGGGCACAGATGGCGTGGTTACAGTCACACGGCCTTTACACCTTCATCATCCAGAGATGAGTTTTCTTGTCCATGCCTGGGACTCCACCCGCAGGAAGCTCTCCACCAAAGTGACCCTGAAGGCAGTAGTGCACCACCATCACCACCACCATCATCATGTACGTTGGAGTGTTTCTTAGAAGTTCACTATTATTTTAGTATGCTGCTTAATCCAGGTTTCTCTGCCTTGGCACTATTCACATTTGGGGCTGGGTAATTTCTTGCTGTGGGTGTGTCCTGTGCACTATGTGATGTTTAGCAGCATCCCTGGTCTTAACCGCTAGATGCTTGCAGCACTCTGCCAGTTGTGACAACCAAAATTGTCTCCAGACACTGCCAATGCCCCCTGGGGGTGGGCGGAAGGGGTGCTAAATAGCCCCTAGTTGAGAACCATTGGTCTAACTGAACTAGTTCTTGCTGTGGATTTTTTTGTTGTTGTTGGGTGGATGGCAAGATACACTACCTTATTTCTGCAGGTAGTGTAGAATAGGGGGTAAGGGCATGGATTCTGTCTGGGATTGGGTACCAGCCCTTCTATTTACTACTCGGGTAGTAAATAGAAGGGCTGGTACCCAATCCCAGACAGTTATTTAATCTGTCTGTGCTTGAATTTCCTTATAAGTAAAATGGGGATAATAATGACTACATGAATTATTACATGTGAGTTGCTGGAACTATGGTAGGCGTATGATAAGTACTCAGTAATTGTTAACTGTTCTTCTCATTCCCTTCCCAGAGGAACAATGAACACGAGTTCAGTTCTCTGGTCATTTTGCTCTTCGTGTCTCTAGTGGAGAGGGCCTTGGCAAGGAAGGGGAAGAATCAGCAGGAAGCTTTTGCCTGTTTGGACTATAATCTCCACAAGATCCTTCCCCATTGTATCTGCAGTGCCTGGCCTTTGGGCCTGGCACATACCAGGAGCCCAGTAAATATTGAGTGGACAGATGGGTGCATGGGCCACAAATGAAAGGATACATGTCTGCCCAGGTTCTTGGCAAGAATGTTTCGGAAAATTGTTAACCAAAGCCAAATGCCTTTGCCAGTTTCTAAACTGCTCCCATGGTGCTGCCTACTGAAACGTCTCTCTGGAGGGCCATTCTAGTTGTATCCCGCTATCGCGTTGGGAGCGTGGAAGTACTATAACTGCCAAGGCCTTTCAGGCTGGCTCTTGTCTTTCTCCCTGAAGACTGTTGAGATTCTAGGAATTTAATGGTCCTGATAGATCTGATTTTTCTCCCTGGTGTAATTGGCCAGACCAGAAAAGTGGGGAACTAAATTAACATAGCTTCCTGACTTAAGTCTCCAATTAATTCCATCATTCATGTAAGTCCAGCCTGCTGAGTTCTTGCTGGGCAGCTGTGTATGGAAGCCTCTTATGATGCACAGATGTAAACAAAGTTGATTTTTCAACTTTTCCTCTTCACCTTTGCTATCTGCCTTCATGATTATGTTCAAATACGTATTATAGAAAAGCACAAATTACAGTGATTTATGTAAAATAGAGTATTTCTCTTTCAAGTTAAGACAATTGAGTGGTAAGTTGTGGCCAGTATGGAGACTCTTGTAGTCATCAGGAGGCTAGGTTCTTTCTTTACTTTCTGTTCTATCATCCTCAGCATATGCCTCCCATCCTCAACGATACCTCATGATCCAAGATGGCTGCTGGATCGCCATTTATCATACCTTTCCTCTGGATGGTAGGAAGTTGGAAGGGAGGAAGCCTAAAAATGTATCACTTAGTTGTCCACCTTTTAAAGAAGGCTTTGTGGAATTTTGAAGCAATGTTTCTGCTTACATCTCATTAGTTGGAACTTGGCTTCATGGTCACACCTAGCTACAAGTGTAGTATAGGAAATGTAGTTTTACTTAGGTACATTTTTGGACACAAAATTTATATATATATGGGGAGAGAGACAGAGGGAGAGAAAGAGAGATTTTTGATTTTAAATAAGAAAGAATGGATATTGAGTGGTAAGTGGCAACTCCACCACAGCTGGTTTGAGGTTGGCTTTGGTTTGCCCCTAGTTCAAGGGACCCTTGTGGTGCCAGGTGGCCCTACACTGGAAGGGGTGATAATCTTACCTCTCTTTTACTTCATATAAGAATAGATCCTATATATATCAAAACATCACATCGTACACCTTAAATACAAACAATTTTTATTTTGTCAGTTATACCTCAAGAAAGCTGGGGAAAAAGTATAAATAGATCTAACTTTCCAGTTTTGTCTCTTTGGTTGGATGGGTTTTCTTGGTCTGGTATCCTTGTTTTCTGAGGGATGGATCCCACGTTCAGTATGTTTAGACACGATTCCTTTTAATTTCACACATGAAGGGAATTCCCTGGTGGCCTAGTGGTTAGGGTTCTGGGCTTTCACTGCCATGGTCCTGAGTTCAATCCCTGGTCAGGGAACTGAGATCCCACAAGCCATACGGCACTGCCAAATAAATAGATAGATAGATAAATAAATATCTTTATTTTAAAAAAATAATAATTTCACACATGAAGATGTTAATGCTATGTTTTGCCAGCACAATGTTCATCATTCATTATTTATTATCATTCTCTGAAAATATTCCATAGTCCTGATGTCAGCAAGGTGTGCTCTTTGCCTTCCTCCTCAATATGGCAAATTAATTTGCATTCATTCATCAAGGCCTGTTTTTTTTTTACCATGGCTGTGCAAGATGGTCATTTTTAGGCTTAGGATACCGTGTTGAGAATCAGTTTAGTATTTATTCCTGTGCTCAGGTCAAATCCCAAATTCCACTTCATTAAAACCATAACTCAGTGTTTTCCAACCAATCCAACCATCATCTTCATCATTAGCATTTATTGAGCACGTACTATGTTTCAGGCAGTATTCTAAGTGCTTTACTGCAATACTAGTATCACGTTTTATCCTTCCAAGGATGCTATGAGGCAGATACTAATATAATCCTCATTTTAGATGTGAGGAAAGTGTGGGACAGAGAAGTTAAATAATCAGCTCAGGAAGGTGAGGTGTCACAGTGAGGATACAAAGCCAGGCAGCCTGGCTCCAGAGCCTGCCCTTGGCCAGGGCAGGACTGCTTCTCTAGGAGGTTAATGCAGAGGGTGTGTGTTAAGGGGTGTGTGAGTGACTAGTATACAGGAATGCAGGATTGGGAAGGATTTTGTGATGATATCTGGTCATATTTCATGTCTGTCTTGTGCATTTTGAGTCACATTTTAAAAGCCAGGAAGCAGGGCTTGACTCTCACTTGACAGACCGGGATGGGTGACTGTGGAGGATGGAAGATGTAATTGTCCTGGAACCTTTACTGTGTTACTACCAATCACTTTAGAACACTTAAAACAATTTGGAAGATCTTTCCTTCCATCTTCAGCTATCTTATTTCCCTGTGTGTGCATAAAGTTATCGCACACGAAAACTGTTCAATACAAGTCTCAAAAGGCACTTTTGGTTCCCATCCAAACAACTTCTGTTAGAACAAATGGAAACCATACAGATATACTAACACAGTGGGATTAAGGGATTAGTATTGATCACAAAGTAGTAAGTTCCCAAAACTTACTCACTTAGGCTAACTCTACTTTGGAGACCTATATCACTAGGAAAAATATAAAAGAAAAGAATATTAAAAACACCTGAATATCTAATTGTTGAATAAGCTCTGATAGTAAATCATTGGAGTATAATGTCCTATTAAAAATGACAGGCGTGGGACTTCCCTGGTGGTGCAGTGGATAAGACTCCGTGCTCCCAATGCAGGGGGCCTGTGTTCGATCCCTGGTCAGGGAACTAGATCCCACATGCATGCCGCAACTAAGAATTCGCATGCCAAAACTAAGGAGCTGGTGAGCCTCAGCTAAAGAGCTGACAAGCCACGACTAAGGAGCCTGTGAGCCGCAACTAAGGAGCCCACCTGCAGTGACTAAGACCCGGTGCAACTAAATAAGTAAATAAAATAAATACATAAATAAATATTTTAAAAAACGACAGGTGTGAGATATAGGCTTGAAATAACTCTTAAATGATGTCAAACCCTCAAACCTATCATCGTGTGTGCATAATGATTACTGAACTCTGGATACTAAGAAGGATCAAAAGAGGAAACCGTCTTTCTGATATGGTAAAGAGGTCTGTTGGGTTTGGTTTTGGCTGTTTTATTTTGTTGTTAAACGAAAGCCATGCCCTGCCCTCAGAAGGCTGGAGATGCTGACTGCCTAGGTTGTTCAGCCCGTATCATCTTTCCTGAATTATCTCATTTTGTTCCTCATCTTCTTTCCTTTTAGGACTCTCCCTCTGGAACCCAGAGAGAAGTGCTCACATTTCCCAGCTCCCACCATGGTCTCAGGAGACAGAAGAGAGACTGGGTTATTCCTCCTATCAGCTGCCCAGAAAATGAGAAAGGCCCATTTCCTAAGGCTCTGGTTCAGGTACAGAAGGAAGTTCTCTATTTCTCTGGGAGGAATTTGGCAGAGAAGGACCAAGGAGAGAAAGGGAAAAGAGCCAATGTCAGAATCCTTCCTTGCTAATTCATTTCTTTCTGTTTTGTCTTCAGATCAAATCTAACAGGGAAAAAGAAACCAAAGTTTTCTACAGCATCACTGGCCAAGGAGCCGACACACCCCCTCTTCATGTGTTTATTATTGAAAGAGAAACAGGATGGCTAAAGGTGACAGAGCCTCTGGATAGAGAAGATATTGCCAAGTACATTGTGAGTGTCTCTTAAAAGCACTTAATGATGGGGTTACATCCTTTCAAAATTTTTTTGGTCAACTCACGCTGATCATAGATCAGATGTTCTGGACATTTGAAGAGCTTAACTTGATACCTTTAGACCTGTTGATAAGGAGAAATGACAGGAGAACCTGCAAAAATTGGGGGCTGTTCATGTTTTCCTTGTTAGGAATAAAGTGGGGAGAGTCCTGGGGCATCAGACATGATCTTAGACCCAAGATGTCAACCTGTTCTTGGGACTCAAAGTCCCTGACACATAGGCAGAGGCTGGTGTTGATGTTGGGGAACAAAGACTATTTCTGGGCCTTGAGAGCAGTGTGAGCTTAGGGAAGCTGGGAGGTAATGCGTTGATGCCAAACACAGGGAAGTCTGGGGGGAACGCTAGACTCGAGCAGCCCGAGCAAATTCGACCCTGCTTGGAACCAGTCAGAGTGTTTGAGGCTTCCACCTTTATCTCCTAGGCCCGACCCCCAGCCCTTATGTGGGAAATGGGGCTCTGAGCTGGTGGATGTGTTCTCCAGCCCATGGTCTCACAGGTCATGGTCTTAACCAGTGTCATGACCTCACTGAAGCAGCAGCACGTGTGTGGGGGATGTTCTGTGCTTGGGGCGGGGCGGGGGGGGGTCCGTGCATACTTGAGTGGGAGGGAGTGGGGGCCGGGTGGAGCCCACTCTGCTCTGGTTGGACCACTTCTCCCACCTTGTCTTCCCAAGTAACCCTCACCTGGCTCTTGCAGCTCTTCTCTCATGCTGTGTCTTCAGACGGGCAAGCAATTGAGGAGCCGATGGAGATTGTGATCACCGTGACTGATCAGAATGACAACAAGCCTGAGTTCACCCAGGAGGTCTTCAGAGGGTCTGTCATGGAGGGCGCTCTTCCAGGTATGTCCATCAACGAGGAGATCAACACCCATCAAGACACTTAGATTCTTGGCACCCCCAAGTGTTGGGGCTGGCGTTTGGGGTCAGACCCTTCATATGCACAGAACTTCTTTAGAAGACACTGTTTGTGTGTAAAACATCCTACCTATAGAAATATGTATAAAATGTTTAAGCCCAGTTTAAGAAAGGAGCGGTTTAAGAACAACCTTCCCTGATTAAGTAACAGATCCTTGTTAGTAGTTTACAGACCCTGTACAATCCTTCCTGATCACATTTTTTCCCTCCTCCATAAAGACAGCCACCACCCTGACTTTTGTGGTAATCATTCCCTTGCTTTCATTTATCTTTTACCACGTGTGTACTTACAGTTTTGCCTACTTTTCTACTTGGTGACAAACTGCTTTCCAAGGTGGCTGAACCAATTTATACTCCCACCAACAACATATATCATGGAATTGTTTGACTTCTTTTTGGCCAATCTGTTGAGTGTGTAGTTATATCTCAACATAACTTAAAATGGAATTTCTCTGATTATTAATGGACTAAATAAGCATCTTCTCATATGTTTGCTGACCAGCTGGGTTTCTTTACAACTTGTCTATTCAAGTCTTTTGCCCTTTTTGTCTCTTGGGCTGTTTGTCTTTTGCCTATTGATTTTTCTTTTTTTTTAAATGACAAATTTTATTCTAAAAGGGGTCCAGTAGTACCAGAGACATTGATGTAGAGTTTGAATAGTGTTTCAGGTAAAGTGAAAATGGATAAAAGCAATATTTCTAGTTAATATATTTTTAGATAACGTGATTTTAAATGTTTCAGTTAAAATGTAATAAATATTAATAAACTGATTTGCAAAACAGAAACAGACCCACAGACAGAAAACAAACCTATGGTTACCAAAGGGGAGAGGAGAGGGGGATAAATGAGATAAACGACAAGGTCCTGCTGTATAGCACAGGGTACTTTACTCAACATCTTGTAATAAACTATAATGAAAAAGAAAAAATGTAATAAATATTAAAAATAGATGTTTTAGGGCTTCCCTGGTGGAGCAGTGGTTGGGAATTCGCCTGCCAGTGCAGGGGATACGGGTTCAAGCCCTGGTCCAGGAAGATCCCACGTGCCGCGAGCAACTAAGCCGGTGCTCTACAACTGCTGAGCCTGCGCTCTAGAGCCCGCGTGCCACAATTACTGAACCCGCAGGCTGCAATTACTGAGCCTGCATGCCCGGAGGCTGTGCTCTTCAACAAGAGAAGCCACTACGAGATGCCCGTGCACCACAAGGAAGACTCGACAAAGCCAAAAATAAATAAATAAAAGAAATAAATTTATTAAAAAAATAAATAGATGTTTTAGTATTTTATCTATTTTGACAGGTTTATACAGAATTATAGGGGAGTTTTTTTGTTTGTTTGTTTTGTTTTTAAAGGAGAACCACTTTATTTTGAGTAGTAAATGAAACTCCATTTATAACATAATAAACAAACGTTCCATCAATTTCTTCACGGTTAGTCCAAAGAACAACTGCTTTAATTAGAATTTACATTTCACCTTAAATATTCTAAAATCCATCCATGTCAACTTTGGAGTTTTAATCTTGCCTGATACTATGAAATAGGGCAAACCTTGATTGACGGTCAAATTCTTAATTTTTGCTGTTCAGCCACTTTTCTTGTTCTTGCTCTCTGATTCCGTACATTCCAGAGTGTTCAGTGGACTTGCAATAAACTTCCAAGATGAAGGGGAATTTCTTGCTCATTGTTTGCCTGAACTCTTGACTTGTATTCAACTTTCTGAACAAAAAATATGCTCCAAAACTGCCCACAAGTTCAGCTACTAAAACTCCTTTAAAGATCTGCTTTGCCAGTGGATCCATAGTACGGGCTATCCTGAGGCACGTACTTGGAGGGCTGTGCATGCCTGCCTATTGATTCTTTTTTTTAATTTATTTTTGGCCACGTTGGGTCTTTGTTGCTGTGCATGGGCTTTCTCTAGTTTTGGTGAGCAGGGGCTACTCTTCGTTGCGGTGCGCAGACTTCTCATTGCGGTGGCTTCTCTTGTTGCGGAGCAGAGGCTCTAGGTGCATGGGCTTCAGTAGTTGCGGTGTGTGTGCTCAGTAGTTGTGGCTCACGGGCTCTAGAGCGCAGGCTCAGTAGTTGTGGCACATGGCCTTGGTTGTTCTGCAGCATGTGGGATCTTCCTGGAGCAGGGATCGAACCTGTGTCTCCTGCATTGGCAGGCGGATTCCCAACCACTGCACTACCAGGGAAGTCCCTGCCTATTGATTCTTTTTTTTTTTTTTTTTCTGCCTATTGATTCTTGAAGAATTATTTAGGTATTCTGTGAACTAGTACTTTGTCACAAGTGTTGTAAATATTTCCTTCTACCTTAAAGGCAACAATCTCAAATGACCATTCTGTCAGGTGGAGCTGTGGCTAAGAAGCCAATTACGGAAATTTCTGGTATTTTTCCTGTTTTATACACTATTCACTCAGTATAAGAGACACAGCAAAAATGTTTTAGCTTAAGGTTATTTATTCCCCATACTCCTCACCCACCCTCCCGACCCAAAATATCCTCTGGAAATGCTGGGTTCTGGGAACACCATTTGCTCATTTGGTGGAATGCTTTCTTCCTCCCCTAGCGCTTTAGTCAGAATTTTGGAAATTAAAGTGTAGCTTGACTAAATCTTCTCCTTTGCTTCCAGGGACCTCTGTGATGGAGGTCTCGGCCACAGACGCAGACGATGATGTGAACACCTACAACGCTGCCATTGCTTACACCATCCTCAGCCAAGAGCCTACGCTGCCGCACAACAAAATGTTCACCATCAACAGGGACACGGGTGTCATCAGTGTGCTCACCACCGGGCTGGACCGGGAGGTCAGGGGTCAAGAGGATCCAGAGGGTATTGAGGGCAAATAGCTCGATCGTCTGGATGATGTAAAACTCTGCCGAGGCCAATTGCTGCTTCGTATGGTGATGGTTCTGAGCTTTGTATCTAAACATTTGTCCAGAGGTTTGGGGCCAGGCAGGCAGGCAGGCAGGCAGGTTGGCATTTAAGCAGATGAGAAAATAATCTGTTTCTCTGTGATGGGCTGGGCTGTGCCTGATGTGGCTGTCAGTCCTGACTCAGGTGTGTTTGATCTCTACAGAGTTTTCCCATGTATACCCTGGTGGTTCAAGCTGCAGACCTGCAAGGTGAAGGCTTAAGCACGACCGCAACAGCTGTGATCACAGTCAATGACACCAATGATAACCCTCCCATCTTCAACCCAACTACGGTAATAACCCTGCAACTCCTTAGAGAGCCTCCAAAAGTCCTTGGTTGTTTCCCAGTATCTCATGGGTGAACCCTTTGGAAATGTTTTCCAGACTAGTAAACTTGAAGCTAAAAAGCAAGCGGGTCGGGATGTCAGTTGTCTCTGCCCTCCTCAGCCTGGGACCTATTGACACAGGTTTCTGAAGTTGCAAAAAACACCTATTTTTAGTTTTTTTTTAAAGGAACTTCCATATAAAGATGTTAAAAAAAAATAAAAATAAGGAAAAAAAAAAAAGCACCTATTTACTGCATGTCCTCATCTTGGTAGCAGATCTTACCAGGTTTTAGTTAATCGTTGAACAAATATTCTCTGGGTTTATACCAGACACTGTCTTAGACACTGGGGATATTATCACAAACAAGGCAGACGACACTTTTATTCTTGTGGAGTTTATAGTCTAGCTAGGGTGATGTTATACAACTTATACTGATTATTGTGTATAATTATATTAAATGCAGTCAAGGAGAAGGTATTGAGAGCTGTGTGAAAGAACCTGAAACCTTATTGTGTTACCTAGAAATCGGCTTAATGGTTAGTAACAGAGATTTGACTCTTGTGGTTTAAACAAACAGGGTTGACTTTTTCTCTTGTGTCACTAACGGTCCAGAGGTAGATAGTCCACTCAGTCAACAGAAACCAAGCCTCCTTTATCTGCTTTCCCACCATCCTTGGTATGTGGATTCTATCCCCATTGTCACCTTGTGGCCCAAGATGACAGCTGGAGCTCCAGCCATATCTGTGCTTCGTTCAAGAAGGCGGCAAAGGCGAGGGGGCATAAGGTCTTGATGTCAAGTCAAGCTTTCTTATTTCTGTGAAGACCCATCCCACAAGTTTCATTTACTAGCAACTGCTGTCTGCAAGGAAGACTGGAAATACAGTATTTTCTCTTAGCACGTCGCTGCCGTCAACCACGTAGTTAGTGAAGAAGAGGAGAGTGGATATTCAGTAAACAATTAGCGGTGTCTGCCACTCTAACCTAGCCACTGTGAGTACAGGAGGCTTAAGAAAGACAGATTAATGCCCCGCATCAAAAGGAAGCTTGATGAATAGCAAGAACTAAAAAACAGTCAGTGTAATGAACCAAATGAGACCAGGTCCTACAGGACCTTGTGGACTGAATTTAGAATTATCCTGAGTGCAGTGGGATGTTATCAAAGGGTTTTAAGTAGAAGACTGTAATGACCAGACATTTATGAAAATTACTGGTACCACTGAGAGTGATGGGGAAGATGGGAATGGGGGATAAGCTACAGTGTCAGCAGTTGGGCCAGAGTACGCTGAGAGGCGCGGACAGCCAGGGCCTTGGCTCCTTCAGGTACTCACAGGGTCCCTGAGTGCTGGCTGCTCCACCAACAGGAAATAAGGGCCATGCTGGTAGGGTGGGCACTTCTTCAAAGACTCATCAAAGCTTGGGCTCAAGTAAGGACTCCCTTAGCCCCCTGAACCCTGGCTCCACTGCTGGGTCTGAGTATGTCCTAAGTGACACATCCTTTTCTTTGCTCTGCAGTACGTGGGGTCGGTGCCTGAGAACGAGGCTAACGTGGTCATCACCACACTCACAGTGACCGATGCCGATGTCCCCAATACCCCAGCGTGGGAGGCCGTTTACACAATATTAAACGATAACGAGAAGCAGTTTGTTGTCATCACAGACCCAGAAACCAATGAAGGCATTTTGAAGACGGCTAAGGTTTGTATCGTTCCTGGCAAGATGCAGAAATTGACAATGCAGCCAGAGGCCCTTGTCCCCTGGTGTCTTCTCTGAAGTAGATTAGTGTGGCCTTGGTGGGGTGGGGGAGGGCAGCTCTCCCAGATTCTGGTGGGGTTTGCAGTGACTCTTCAGGCTCATGTGAGAAATCAGGAAGCTCCCACACCACACCCTACCATCTGTTTTATTTTTATTATTATTTTTAAAATAAATTTATTTATTTTATTTTTTTATTTGTGGCTGCGTTGGGTCTTCGCTGCTGTGCGCAGGCTTTCTCTAGATGCGGCAGGCAGGGGCTACTCTTCGTTGCGGTGCGCGGGCTTCTCACTGCGGTGGCTTCTCTTGTTGAGGAGCACGGGCTCCAGGTGCACGGGCTTCAGTAGCTGCGGCGCACGGACTTAGTTGCCCTGTGGCATGTGGGATCTTCCCGGGACAGGGCTCAAACCCGTGTCCCTGGCATTGGCAGGCGGATTCTTAACCACTGCGCCACCAGGGAAGTCTGTACCATCTGTTTTAATATGTTCTTTCTCTGAAACATTTGCCCACCCCCCCATATCCATTTTGCAAATGAGAAGAAAAATGGTTTATGGTCTCTGCTATTTTGCTGGATGATTTTAGAAGAAGGGCAAATAAGCCTGTGAAAGATGTCTAGGAAGCATGAACAGTAAGAAGTTGAGTGATTTCCTTGTTGAAGTTAGTCAGAGTTAATGAACGGATCCCTAACTTAGCGCCAGAGGTTTGACTTCCCCTTGAGCAAGTGAGCAGACCCTTCATTGCTGAATCACTTAGTACGTCATCTTAACTCCCACTAAACATTTCTTTTTTTAAATTTACTTATTTAATTTATTATTTTTTTGGTTGAGATGGGTCTTCTTTGCTGCGTGTGGGCTTTCTCTAGTTGCGGTGAGCGGAGGCTCCTCTTTGTTGCGGTGCGCAGGCTTCTTATTGCGGCGGCGGCTTCTCCTGTTGCAGAGCACAGGCTCTAGGCGCATGGGCTTCAGTAGTTGTGGCACGTGGGCTCAGTAGTTGTGGCTCGCGGGCTCTAGAGTGCAGGCTCAGTAGTCGTGGTGCACGGGCTTAGTTGCTCCGCGGCATGTGAGATCTTCCCAGCCCAGGGCTCGAACCTGTGTCCCCTGCATTGGCAGGCAGATTCTTAACCACTGCACCGCCAGGGAAGTCCTCCCACTAAACATTTGATGTCAGCATTTTCTGTTATTATTCTATCACCAAAAGAAAAAAGGTAGTAATTTGAGTTCCCACCATACGCAAGGTCCTTCATAAAAGCTCCAGTTGATCCCTTACAGTGCCTCTGTGAGATAGTTCCTTTTCCTACTTATTTAGGTGTGGAAACAGACCCAGAGGTTCTATTGCCCAAATCACACAGCTAGGAAATGGCCAGGCTGGGATTTGAGCTTACTGCCAACTGATTCTGAACTTCATGTTCTTGCTACTAAACTTACTGGGGTTAGGGAGGTAGACAGGCAGGGTCGTTTGTCCATTTGCTGTCACACGGGCAGCATGTCAGCATAGGATGTGAACATTCTCACTGGTCTCAGGTAAATAAATGACTTAATGTGCTACATTTGTTAATAGAGGCTTGCCACTTGAGATTTCATGTCGCTCATCTTTATTCTTGACTGGTGTTCTCAACATGAATCTGGTTGCATGTTAGTCATTGGGAACTTTTTAAAAAATATTGATGTCCAGACCCCAACCTCAGAGATTCCTATTCACTGGCTCTGGGGTTAGGGTCCAGGCATGTGTTTTCTTTAAAAGTTCTCAAGTGAGTTCTTAATGCAGCCAGATGTGAGAACCACTGATATATTGCTAACCAAAAAGCAATAGTTAAGGATTTAATGTTTTTTTTTTCTAACATAAAATGTATTTTTTCTGCTCTTTAGGGCTTGGATTTTGAGGCCAAGCAGCAGTACATCCTGTATGTGGCAGTGACTAATGTGGCCCCCTTTGAGGTCACTCTCTCCACTTCCACAGCCACCGTCACTGTGGACGTGATGGATGTGAATGAAGCCCCCATTTTCATGCCTCCTCAGAAGAAAGTGACAGTGCCCGAGGACTTCGGCTTGGGCCTGGAGATCACATCCTACACCGCCCAGGAGCCAGACAGATTTATGGAACAGAAGATCACGTAAGTATGAGGGGTTTTCCACCTACTGGCAGCAACTGGCTGTGTGCGTACGTGTATGTATAAAATATTTTGTTCATGGCATTTTTATCATCATTGGTCTGTGGAAGATCCTTCTCTTATTTGGCTTATTTATATTTTTATCCCCATTCCCCACACCTTGTCCATTCCGTCCATGGTCAGCCATTGTCGGTTTACTGTGCTTCCTCTTTTTAAATTCACTTAGTATAGTAGGAATGTGGTTTTAATTTACATACATGGTATTGTGTTATAAGTAGCTTACTGTTTTTTTTTTTTGTTTTGTAAACTTGAAGGCACTTCTGTAATGTAAATCACAGCCACAGATGCTGAAAACACACATACAAACCTACCAACAGCAACACCACTGTGGCCACGTATGATAAAGGATGTTCTTATTCTTTTGAGAGCTAGGTTTGATGACATACTTGGTGTTCAGGTGTGACAATGGTGGAAACTCAAAGGGAAGACTGTTAAGCACAAATCCAAGCATGGCACATCTGCGTCTTTTTAGTAATAGCATGATTTCCAGAGATAACAAAGGCCTCGGTCACTTCCTCTTCTCAGAGAGAGATTCCTACCTGTTATTATTTACTTTAGAGGAAACTATTAGAATGCTCTGAACTATTTAGAAAAAAGGTTATGCAAATCCAGTATAGAGTCCCACTTGGTAATAAATTGAGCATGTTCTTGTTTGGAGGGGGAGGTGTTTGTATTTTAGTATCAGTGCCTGTGACTTATTAAATGTAGAACAAACATGAAGTTTAAGTGCAGCTTCAATTTCTGAGTTATTCTGGGAAGTGCTGATTCTATCCTGATTGGAAGGGCTCATAAATAGCTTTAAACTGTGCATGTGTGCCATACGGATAAAAAGGATCCAGGTAGTGATATTAATGGCTGCTAGAATCATTAGGTCAAGGATGATGAGGAATTTTTAAATGGAGGAACCAAGCTGGGGCCATCCAAACCTTCTGATAGATTTTAACATCTGCTGGAAGAGCAAGGACAGCCCAACATGAAGTGCCACTCGAAGTGATTCAACAGCATGTACACAGTGCCACTTAAATATTATATTTGGGGGAGAAAAGAAGGGTTGAAACAGAATCTAATCAAACCTTAGGATTTGATTTTTTTTTTTTTTTTTTTTTGCTGTATGCGGGCCTCTCACTGTTGTGGCCTGCCCCGCTGCGGAGCACAGGCTCCGGACACGCAGGCTAAGCGGCCATGGCTCACGGGCCCAGCAGCTCCGCGGCATGTGGGATCTTCTCGGACCGGGGCACGAACCCGTGTCCCCTGCATCGGCAGGCGGACTCTCAACCACTGAGCCACCAGGGAAGCCCTAGGATTTGATTTTGATGCAGTACAGAGAATGAACAAGTTAAATGCCATGAGGAAGCAGTCAGCCAAATGCAGAATATGGGAGCTCTATGTCAAATGACCTAGTTTCTTTAGCAAATAATGACAGAAGGGTGGGGGTGACTGCTTAGATTAAGGATGTTGATTAAGAGAGGAATCAACCAATTGTAATGTGTGGACTATGCTTAAAGATGGATTCAAACAATCCAACTATAAAAGACACCCTTGAGGCAAATAGAGAAACTTGCGCATAGACTTGACACTAAGTAATTATTATTTTTGCTAGGTGTGTTAATGGCATCGTGATATTGTAGGATTTTTTGTTTTGTGACTAAAGCCTTGGGTTGTATGGTTTCCAGCCTGTGTTGATAGCTTAGCTTGTACTAATGAAATAGGTAGTTCAAAGCATCTATTTGGGGAAGTTCAAGGACCAAGTCTACATAGTGTTTGCAGAGACCCTTACCCCTGGAATAAAGACCGCTCGATATATGTAGTTCATTGCTTTGCACTTCTAAGGACGTGAGGATAAGCCTACAGGTATCCAGGACCCTTTCCTCCTGCGATTTCTTTATTTCCCTTTCTGAGCCTCTCAATGACCTCGATAGATAACTGGGCAGTATATCTCTGTTTTTTATGCTTACGTTTCTTCTGTTTCTGGTATTCCTAATAAGGTGTGGCTTAACAGGATTCTCTTGGCATTTTGAATAATTTTTTGGGGGGTGGCTGTGTACGACCAGAAGGAGCTTTACCGTCCCTGGCACCTCCCATTAAATGCCAGTAGTGCAGCATACTCCCAAGTCACCATGTCAACCCAAATCTCCAAATGCTCATGGCGGGGGTGTTGGGTGCCATACTGTGACCATTTGAGAACTGCTGTACGCTTTAGGGGGGTCAGTCTGAGAGAAACTAAAGAAATCTGACATCTAAATGCCATGCCTGATCCTGGATTGCATTCTGGATTGGATTGGGGCAGGGGCATGGGGAGGGGGGTACAGTTTGGGGGAAATCTACAGTTTGAATATGTACCATGTATGAAGTGGTAGTACCATATCAAAGTTATATTTCCTGAAATTGAAAATCAAATTGTGGTTATGTAAGAGAATGCCTCTGTTCTTAGGAGAAAGCATACTGACATTTTCATCAGTAAAGGAACATCATGTCTGCGACTTACTCTCAAATGGTTCAGCAGAACAAGAAATTATGTATATGTGTGCATCAACTTCTGTAATATAGCAAAATATCGACAGTGGATGAATCTAGGTGAAGGGTACATGGACGGTCATCAAACCTTTCTGGCAAAATTTCTGTAGGAGTCATTATTTTTTTATTATTATTATTTTTAGGAGTCATTATTTTTTTGAAATAAGGAAGTTGGAAGTATCTATCAGCAAAGAGGAACCTTAACCTTCTTCAGCTACCTACCGTTCGCTGTTCCCGTTCTGAATCAGAGCTTGTGTCTTTCCAGGTATCGGATTTGGAGGGATGCTGCCAACTGGCTGGAGATTAATCCGGACACGGGTGCCATTTCCACTCGGGCTGAGTTGGACAGAGAGAACGTCGACCATGTGAAGAACAGCACATACACGGCCCTCATTATAGCCACTGACGATGGTGAGGATGCCCTTACCATTTGGTTTTTGCTGCTTCACCCTCCTGACCAGCTCACTGCCTTGCCCCTATCCTTTTAGAGGCATGAACTCTTTCGTTTTCTTTCATTCTTCAACAAAGCGTTCTCAAAGCATTGTCCAAAATGCACAGAGTTTAGGCCAAGTAGAAGTTCCTTTTTACCGCTCCCTCTGTACCTGAGCCCCATGGGAGCCAGACTGCCTGGGTTTCGATCCTAGGACCAAAGCTTAATACCTGTGTGAACTTGGACTTATTACCTAATTTTTAGGTCCCTCAGTTTCCTTTATCCAGCAAAATGATAATACCCCATCTAGGTTAAATGAGTTAATTTATGTAAAAGTGCTTGGAAGAGTGCCTGCTACCTAGTCTGTGCTCTGTAAGGACTGTTATTATCTTTATCATCATCATCATTATTAGTCAAGTGTGGCTCCTTCCAGACTGTTTCTGTGTATTCGAATACATTTATAAACATATAGAAATATGGTTTATTATAAAGCCACTATCTGGTTTATAGCCTATTTTTGTTTTTATTATAAAAACCATTGTCTTATGCATGTTTAATTTTTTTTCCTTGAACATATGTCTGGAAGACACAGAGATCTATCTTGGCACATTATAGATCTACCTCTTTTCAATTAAATGATGTTTTCTGCATATTGCATAATTTAACCATTCACACATTAAAAAACACCGGGATTATTTCCAGTTCTCCATTATTTTTGTGAGTGATAGGTAGACATCGTTGTACATGCCTCTGTGGGCAAGTGTTTCCCACGGATAGATATTCAGAAGCGGAGTTACTGTTAAAGAGACCTGCTAGTTCCTGTGATTAAATCTGTTCCCCTCTCCCTCCTCAACCTCCCGAGGTAGTAATTCCAGATTTGGCAGTCCGGAAAGCAAAGGGCAAGGCGAGTAAGCCCATGGTGGGGCTGGATGGGTGGCTAATGAGTGGTGTAGCCTTCATCACATTCTGAGCATGCTGTGGAAGGGTAACCCTGGCCTAGTCATTCCTGCTCCTGGAGCTGTCATTTGGGAGGCAGCAGGTTAAAAGCAGAGAGCCATGATGGGGCTCCATTTGCAGAAATGTTTTGCATAAAGGGGAAGCTAACCCATTGCTTAGGCAGCAGTGCTATGCTGGCCAGCTGTCTCTGGCTGAACGGGAGTTCCCTAGCCTGGCCTGGAGGTAACCAAGAATTGACAAGGTTCCTATAAAGTTCCAGGGAATAAATATTTTAGCCTCTGTAGACTGTACAATCTCTATTGCCATCATAGCCTAGAAGCAGCCATACACAGTTTGAAAAGGGATGAGCATAGCTGTGTTCCTAATTTGGGTGGAAGACCTTAGTTTGCTGACCCCTGACCTAATACTAATGGCTAAATTATGGTACTTTTGAATATATTCCTTCAAGTGTTACTTTGTGCATGACTCAATACTTTTGATGTAGGTCTAAGAGGAGAACGAAGTTTCTTCAGAAAATCTATTATATTATTAAAAAACATTTTTTAAAGTTTTCTTTAATTAAAAAGAATTTTAGGGGCAGTGGTTAAGAATCTGCCTGCCAATGCGGGAGACACAGGTTCAAGCCCTGCTCCGGGAAGATCCCACATGCTGCTGAGCAACTAAGCCTGTGAGCCACAACTACTGAAGCCCGCACACCACAACTACTGAAGCCCATGTGCCTAGAGCCCGTGCTCCGCCACAAGAGAAGCCACCACAATGAGAAGCCTGCACACCACAATGAAGAGTAGCCCCTGCTCGCCACAACTAGAGAAAGCCCACACAGCAACGAAGACCCAATGCAGCCAAAAATAAATAAAATAAATCAATTTTTTTTAAAAAGAATTTTTTTTTTTTTTTTTTTTTTTTTTGCGGTACGCAGGCCTCCCGCTGTTGTGGCCTCTCCCGTTGCAGAGCAACAGGCTCCGGACACGCAGGCCCAGTGGCCATGGCTCACGGGCGCAGCCGCTCCGCGGCATGTGGGATCTTCCCAAACCGGGGCATGAACCCTTGTCCCCTGCATCGGCAGGCGGACTCTCAACCACTGCGCCACCAGGGAAGCCCTAAAAAAGAATTTTAAATTATACTTGCTCATTGTTAAAACAAGAAAATTCAAATGATAAGGTAAAAAGATCCATCCATGGGTGAATAGATAAACAAAATATGGTATACACATACACAATGGAATATTATTCAGCCTTAAAAAAGAAGGAAATCCTGTCATGTGTTACAATGTGGATGAACCTTGAGGACATTGTGCATAGTGAAATAAACCGGTCACAAAATGACTAATACTGTGGGTTTCCACTTAGATGAGGTACTAATGTGGTCAAATTCATAGAAACAAAGTAGAATGGTGGTTACCAGGAACTGGAGGGGGAAGTAGGGAATTGTTTAATGGGTACAGAATTTCAGTTTTGTAAGATAAAATTATGGAGAGCTGTTTCACCACAATGTGATTATACTAACACGACTGAACTGTACACTTTAAAAATGGTTAAAATGGTAAGTTTTATGCTATTTCTTTTAACCACAATTTTCAGAGGTAAAAAGAAAAAATAATCACTATAGCCACCCAGGTATAAATATTTATGGATTTGAGATACATTCCTCTGGGGTTTTTTTCCCTGCGATATGCTAATATTGATGATGATGATTCTTTGAGGGTCTACTTTTTCTATTATCAAGTGCTATGTCAGGATGTAAAAGAAATACAAACAGAAGTGTGTATAAATCTCTGAATCTAATCTGAAAAGCAACTTGGGGCAATTGTAAAAGGCTCAATACTTTGATAACGATCTTAGAGCCTTAGAAGTTCAGAGAAGGAGAACTAGTAGGGGGTGAGGAGGACTTCTTAGAGTGGTTTAAAAAAGTTGTGTTTTTAAAAAAATTTTATTGAAGTATAGTTGATTTACAATGTTGTGTTAATTTCTTATGTACAGCAAAGTGACTCAGCTATATATATATATATATATATATATATATATATAGTTCCCTGTGCTATACAGTAGGACCTTGTTGTTTATCCATCCTCTATATAATAGTTTGCATCCGCTAATCCCAAACTCCCATTCCTTCTCTCCCCCACCTCCCCTGGCATAGAGATGTTAAAATTTAATGGATGAATAAAGTTATGTGTGAAGATGGAGGGAGTCCTTGGTGTGAGGAATAACTTGAATAATTCTTATCAAAGTAGGGAATAGGCATGTCAGAGGTCTGCCCAGCCAGGAATGAGGATGGCCTGGAACCTGCAGGATGGGTGGCTTTGTGGGCAGGGTGGGGCCTGGTGAGGGAGCTCCGAAGAGCCAGAAGAGTTGGATTCAGTCTGATGGGAGGCACTAGGGATTCATCAGTGGTCCTGAGCTATGACATTTCCTGTGTATTTTCTTAGGTTCTCCACCTGCTACTGGAACAGGAACGCTGCTTCTATTCCTCGATGATGTGAATGACAATGGCCCCATACCAGAGCCTCGGATAATGGACTTCTGCCAGAGGGATCCACAGCCTCTCATCATCAACATCATTGATCCTGATCTTCCCCCCAACACTTCTCCCTTCACAGCAGAACTAACACATGGGGCAAGTGTCAACTGGACCATTGAGTACAATGACCAAGGTGGGCACTTGAGTCTTATTTTGGAAACTTTGCTCTGACCCCGTGCTTCCCTCCCACCTCCCGCTTCTGAATTTCCCTCCTCAATATCCACTTGTCACCCCCTTTATTTTGTTGTTTGTTTTTGTTTTTGTTTTGTTTTGGCTGCACCACACGTCTTGTGGGATTTTAGTTCCCCGACCAGAGATCGAACCTGGGCCCCCAGCAGTGGAAGCTCGGAATCCTAACCACTGGACCGCCAGGGAATTCCCCACTTGTCACTCCTTTTAAGGCTTGTTTCCTTGTCCCTTCTACATTTGTGGCATTGAACCAAAGATCCCTTTGCGTTTCTGGTATCTGAGTCGGTGACATACTGCCCAATAATCTACAACCCAAGCAGCTGTTGTCTTCATTCAGCTTTGGAATGTCCCTAGTTCCCTAATAATTTTAATCTAGAATGAACTTTTTATCTCTCCTGATCCCCTCATTTTTGTTGATTCCTCCAGAACATGAATCACTGCTTTTCAAGCCAAAGAAAACCCTAGAGTTGGGTGACTACAAAATCAATCTCAAGCTCATAGACAACCAGAACAAAGACCAAGTGACCACCTTAGATGTGCACGTGTGTGACTGTGAAGGAGTTGTCAGCAACTGTCAGAAGGCCGGGCCTCAAGCTGGAGCAGGATTGGAAGTTCCCGCCATTCTGGGGATTCTTGGAGGCATTCTTGCTTTTCTGAGTAAGTGCAGCTGGCGAGTGTTTCAGCCTTTACCTTCTGACATGGGGGAGGTTTTTCTCTTACTGAGCATTTCAGGGGTAAGTGGTCCAAGACTGGAAGGCTGCCCAGTCCTTCTGTTTTGTTCTTTCAACCTCTAAGGGCAGTGTTTCTCCAGCTTGAGTGTACACAAACCACCCGTATATGAGAATGCTGATCCAGTAGGTCTGGGGTGGGGCCTCAGCCTCTGCATTTCTAACCAGCTCTGAGGTGATGCTGATGTTGCAGGTCTTTGGACCATGCTTGGAGCAGCAAGGCCTGGTCACCACCACCTTCTCCACATCCCACCCTGGAGGAGGGTGTAGAGGAAGTGGAAGGCACGTATCTGGAAACTGAGCATGTCACCTTCACTCACATCCCACCGGCCCAAACACAGCCACACCTGGAACCTCCCACTCTAACCGGGTGACCATGTGTCCAATTAAAACTTGGTGCCAGGCTTCCCTGGTGGCGCAGTGGTTGAGAGTCCGCCTGCCGATGCAGGGGACGCGGGTTCGTGTCCCGGTCCAGGAAGATCCCACATGCCGCGGAGCGGCGGGGCCCGTTAGCCATGGCCGCTCAGCCTGCGCGTCCGGAGCCTGTGCTCCGCAACGGGAGAGGTCACAACAGTGAGAGGCCCGTGTACCGCAAAAAAAACAAAAACAAAAAAACAACTTGGTGCCAAGAGTAGGGGTGGAGTGTGGGGTGCACGGTGAGTATCAGTGACTCAAAGGATGGTGCCAAGAGTAGGGGTGGAGTGTGGGGTGCACGGTGAGTATCAGTGACTCAAAGGATGAAGGGAAAAAAGGTTACCAGGGAAAATTTGGCAGTTTCTGACACAGTCCTTAAAACCTATATTACCTGAGCTTACCTGTAGACTGAGCCCTAGGGTTGACACAGGTGCTGTTATGGTTTCTAAAAGCTAGTGACGGGCAAGTCAGAAAACCTCAAAGATAGTGTTGTTGTTGCTTTTTTTATCATTAGGAGCTATGACACGTGGTTCAGGTCATGAAGGTCCTTGCAGTCAGAAGAGGAGGCTGTTAATTGAGTCTTGAGAAAGGTTTGGTGGAAGACAGGATAGTTGGACCACAGGGACTGGGGGAATCCTCATAGACAGAGGGCCATTTGTGGTGGTTCCCACACTAGCAAAGACACAGAGAGAGGAAGGCTTGACGGACTGTGTAGGGCAGAGAGGCCGACCTTGCTGGGGTAGAAGAAAGTCCTTAGAGGGGAGCAATGGGACCACCTGGGGGCTTTCAGTTTAGATTCAGCAGTGTTACTGATCCTGCTGCTTCGACAGATTGAAGAAGGGATTACCTGTTGGCCTTCGGGAAATGTTTGCAGTGTGTCCCCTTAGCTCCTGCCCTCTGCTGCATCCTCTCAAAATTGAGTTGTTTAAAATTCAGTGAACTTTCCGGACCTTTCTTCCTCCAGAATTCACGTGGCTTTATTGCCACCACGCAGTTATACTTAAAATATTGACTTTTTTTATAGTAGCTTTATCTAACTTTGCTATGGGTGTATTTCATTAGACATAGGGGCCGAGAACAACATTTTGGAATGTTCAAATGTGCAACATTTACAGCAGAAGCAATGCCAGTGTGCAGATTTCCAACGTCTTGTTCCTTATGGGCAGACATCGAAATTAAGCATCTAAAGAATGTTCTAGAGAGACAAGAGGATATGAAGGTTTTTGTGTAGTCAGCCAATATTTGGTTACTTACTTTGTGCAGCATTTGTCTCTGACACCGGGGATTGGGGGGTTTCAGGATAGCTAAGTTGGGTGGTACTTCCTGAAATGATAACAGTATGCCATGTTTTGGTTACTTTCCCTTACATAACATTTAAGTAATGTCTGATAAGAGGCATCCTTTTGGAAACGATAGCCCTCCTCTCGCTCTTCAGCTCTAACCTCCACAGGGATGGGGGGCTGTTTGCAGCTTCCATTGTTTTCAGTGCTGTGTCTTCAGGGCCAAGGCAGGCCTGGCCCACCTAGCAAGAACTCACTCAGTATTTCTGTTCTTCAGTCATGGTCCAGGGGGTTATATTGTTTATCTGGATAAGACCTTGGAATCTTTCTGATTTCAGAAACAGGTAGGTTGGATACTTGCAAGTGTATGCCACCTCCTGTCTCAGTGCAGTGGTGCTTTACTACGTACTTGGGTATAAGGACCTATAAGTTAGAAAACACACTGAATCATATTTTTTTCCCATTCACAATAAATTATTTAATGTTTTAAAAAATTAAATATTAATCGTATATAGCCTAGACATAGCCCCCAAGATCAGATGAAAACCTTGAAAATAGATTTTAAAGCTCGCTTACATGATTTATCCTAAGAGAAGATAAGGAATATACCAAGTGCTTTTTTTTTTGCTGTTTATTTTTAATTTTAAAATTTTTTGGTGTTTTTTCATGGTGTACCAGGCGACTTTACAGTCTGTGCCCCACTCCCCTCCCCTGTAACTGAATAAGAATAATATGCATGTATTAGTCACATTTAGGCTGACCCAGCCCTGCTCACAAACCTTCAATGGCTTCAACTCACTCTGAATCAAAGCCAAAGTCCCTCCAGAGGTCCGCATGTCCTTGCTGCCCCTCTGACCCCCTGTCCCCTTCTTTCTCCCCTGATGATCCTGCTACAGCCACGCTGACCCTGTCTTTCCTTAACCACACCAATCTGCTTGGAGTCTTTGCCTGGACCATTTCTGCTGCCTGGAGTACTTTGCTCCAGATTTTGGGAAATGACTGATTGGTTTAAGGTCCAGTTAAAGACCACAATTGAGTTCTCATGTAATTGTCCACTGTGTAGTGCTGCATATATTAACCTCAGGGATATGAAGACATGTGAGTTGTCTTATAGCCATCTGTCTGGTCTGCAAGGCAGTGGTGCTCTGTGCCAGCTGCTGCTTATGGCTTTCTTGACCTGTGGCTCTTATCTCTCTCTTCCCCACTCCAGTCCTGATTCTGCTGCTTCTGCTACTTATTCGGAGGAGAAGGGTAGTCAAAGAGCCCTTACTGCCCCCAGAAGACGACACCCGGGACAACATTTATTACTATGATGAAGAAGGAGGTGGTGAAGAAGACCAGGTGGGTGTTTAAAACCATGGGAGAAAGCTTAATGGCAATCTCTTTATTTGGAGGAAGCAATGATTAGGGGAAGACAGACATCTGAAACAGCTCTGTCACTTTGCCTATTTTTTTAAAGACCTTTCACCTACACAAGAAAATAGATGTCATTAACCATCATCATCATCAATACAGCATTGCTAACATTTATTTATTGTTCAGATGAATGAACAGAGGCACAGAGCAGTTAAGCAATTTGCCCAAAGTCACAGAGCTAGGAAGCAGTAAAACCAGGTGGTCTGACTCCAGAGCCTACTCTCCTCAGTGCTATTTCCAGGACATGAACTTTATTCAAATTATCTTTGACATAGAGCAACTGATCTGTTTTTTGTTGTTGTTTTTATAAATTTATTTATTTTTGGCTGCGTTGGGTCTTCGTTGTTTTTGTGCAGGCTTTCTCTAGTTGTGGCGAGCCGGGGCTATTCTTCGTTGCGGTGCACGGGCTTCTCATTGTGGTGGCTTCTCTTGCGGAACACAAGGACCGATCTGTTTTAATATTTTGTTTCCTTTGAGTTTGTAGCTGTGCCAAACAGTTTTTTGCTTTTTGTAGATGTTAATTCTTCAGGCCTTCTTTATTTCTCTTGATTTTGGAGATGGTCTTAACTTGCCTTACCCTGTATTATTGAGGTATTACCACAATAATGCTGTATAACAGGCAATCCCAGAATGTCAGTGGCACACGTCAATAAGCATGTTTTTCTCATGCGTTTGTGGGTTAGCTGGGACAGTTGCTGGTCTCAGCTAGTGTCTTACTC
This sequence comes from Phocoena sinus, assembly GCF_008692025.1. Lineage (NCBI taxonomy): Eukaryota > Metazoa > Chordata > Mammalia > Artiodactyla > Phocoenidae > Phocoena > Phocoena sinus. Next base: position 41,450,537 of record NC_045781.1, read on the forward strand.
TATTCGGGCTGCTGTAACAAAATACCATAGACTGGGTGCTTATAAACAACAGAAATTTATTTCTCACAGTTTTGGAAGCTGGGAAGTGCAAGGTCAAGGTGCTGGCAGATTCAGTGCCTAGTGAGGGCCCTCTTCTTATGGTTCATAGATGGCCCTTGTCTCACTGTGTCCTCATGTGGTGGAATGGGCAAGGGAGCTCTGGGTGTCTTTTATAAGGGCACTAATCCCATTCCTGAGGGCTCCATACACTGTCACAACCTAATCACCTGCCAAACGTCCTACCTCCAAATACCATCACATTGTTTCAACTTGTGAATTCAGGAGGCACACAAACAGTCTATGGCATCTAGGCTCAGAAGAATGTGTGGGTTGGTCCGGCCTAGGCTGATATAGGCTGCATTTGGCTGGATGGCTATGTGCTGTGAGTTGTGTCCAGGAATGTTCCATATAATTCCTATCTTCTTTGTCCCAGCAGGTAAGACCAAAGTAGAGTTAAGGCCTTTGCCTGTGTCACATGTATTGATGTCCCATTGATCAAAGCAAGTCAAATGGCATAGCCCTACATTAATGGATTTCTATTCTTTTCACAGAGGATAGGGTGGGAAAGGAGTGAATATTTTTTGAATAATAATCTAATAATCATACCCTATGAAAAGTTAATAAGGTAAAACAGTCTACACCTATACCCACAAATGTTCCTCACAAGGCTTTTATACTGTATTTCCTTCCGGTGCTATTTGGAGACTCTTAGGTTGAAAACTACCATTTCAGAAAAGAAAAAAAAAAAACCAACTGCCATTTCAGGTTACATTGGCACATGCTTGTAGATATCATACAGCTGACTGTTACGGCCTTAGCCAGTACCATAATCTGTAAACCAAATATGACCCTGTGTTTATGACTGTTTCTATTTTACTCTTTGCTATGCTTTTACCTTTTTCTCTAAAGGAGTATGACCTGAGCCAGCTACACAGGGGCCTGGATGCTCGGCCTGAAGTGACTCGCAATGATGTGGCGCCAACCCTCCTGAGTGTGCCCCAGTATCGACCCCGACCTGCCAATCCTGATGAAATTGGAAACTTTATTGATGAAGTAAGTAAGCAGAGTCAAAAGCCAAGACACAACAAACTCATCTCTAAACTTGGAAAGGAGCTGTTGTGTCAAAAGTGAGAAAAATTCTTTAGAGTCTTTCCTTTACCATGTTTTCATCCCTGAGCCCTATTTGTTTTTGTTTTTGTTTTTTTCGGTACGCGGGCCTCTCACTGTTGTGACCTCTCCCGTTGCGGAGCATAGGCTCCGGACGCGCAGGGTCAGCGGCCATGGTTCATGGGCCCAGCCGCTGCGCGGCACGTGGGATCTTCCCGGACCGGGGCACGAACCCGTGTCCCCTGCATCGGCAGGCGGACTCCCAACCACTGCGCCACCAGGGAAGCCCTCCCTGAGCCCTATTTGTTTTTTTATTTGTGTCTCATCTAAATTTCAGAGCTAATAGCACTTTGAATTAATCTTAGGGAATTTGCAAAGTTCATACAGCAAAACCAAGATTGCTTGAAAAGATTTAATAGAATAAGAAATGAAACTAAAGAGATTCAAAGTAGATTCAGTTTTGTTTCACTAATGGGTCTCTCTTTCCCTGCATTACATTGGGACGTAATGTTAAATGTGTATCACAAGGCTACCTGAGGGCCAGAAAAATAGTTTCCATATTGTATATATCAGAAATGCGTTCAACTATAAATACCAGAAGCTTAAATAGATATGAGTAGAGTTACCTCATGCAAATAGAAGACTAGGGTAAGCAGTCTAGGCTGGTGCATCACCCTTTTCTACCTTTCTGCTGTATGATCTCAGCACATCCTTGTTCTCATGCTTGTTGCTTTATGATCACAGGATGGCTGCCACACTTCCAGGCCTTGAGCCTGTTTTCCTGTCAAGAAGTAGGAAGGGCAGAGCAGTGGGCAAAAACTTTCTTCTAGCAAACTGTTAGGCAAGAAGGAAGTTCATCCTACATGTTATTGGCCAGGACTGTCACAGGATTGTCCCTATATGCAAGGGAGGATGGGAAATAGGCATTAAGTTAATTAGCTTAGGGTAAGATGAGGAAGAACTGGTGGGGTTAAGCAAAGAACCAAGTAAGATAATAATAGTCCAGTGGGATCTACTTCCTTAAACTATGTTACCTGATTACTTGCTCAGTTGCTGGAATGACTTTCAGGGCTTGTCTGATGGTCCAGTGGCCTTCAGCAAGTCTTCACGGTGTAGGGCAGGTTTTGCTTTAGCTTCCCTGAGGAGTTGTTGTCACCAAGGACTCCATAAAGCATGGCAGTGTTGGAAGTGATCAAGCCAGATCCATTCTAGGCACTGGATCTTAGAGAAAACTGAGAACAGGAAGGGCCACTTTAAACCATCCCTTTTAGATACATCTGGATTCAGGTATTTTCCTCCATTCACATTCATTTGTGTATCATCATATCTGATTATAGCTATTTCTTAATTACAAAAATAAAATGTTTGCTATTTAAAAAATATAAATTATGAAAATGTATATAAAGAAAAAATGTGCAAGTCCTCCCTCAGTTCCCCTGACCATAATCATCAAAGTTAATTTAGCAGTTTGGCATTCATCCTTTCAGATCTTCTCGGGCTGAAATGCAGGCTGTGTAGCCTGGCATGACTGTCCTCATTGTTTTTAGTCTCTGTCCATCCTGATTGGTTGGTGCTCATCTCTCCTGCCTACATATAATTTACCAGTTTCGTTTAGGGGGAAAACATTCTGCATACTTTATCTTTTCATTAACAATATATCATGTCCATCTTCTGTTCCAGTTTGTATTACATTTACCTTGTTGGTGTTCAGTGCTCCTGGCGTTCTGCAGGATGGTCTCATTGTTGTGCCGTTAACACTTGGCTTTACGCACCAAAAAAGGCATCTTGCCTAAGATGACAGGTGTGCGATTCCTCTCAATGAAAGATCCTATTGTCTTCCTTCTTTAGAACCTGAAGGCAGCTGATAGTGACCCCACCGCCCCACCCTATGACTCTCTGCTGGTGTTTGATTATGAAGGAAGCGGCTCCGAAGCTGCTAGTCTGAGCTCCCTGAATTCCTCGGAGTCAGACCAAGACCAGGATTATGACTACCTGAACGAATGGGGCAGTCGCTTCAAGAAGCTGGCGGACATGTATGGAGGCGGCGAGGATGACTAGGGGACTCAAGACCGATGGGGAGACAGATGGGTCCCTACACTCATGTGATGGGAAATGGGGGAATAGTATTCCTGATGGTTTTCCAGCTTCCTTCACTTGAGATGCGTTTCTGGAGAAGAGACCCGTGATCAGTGATAGGATAGTTATGGTTTCCACTTTATAGATCTAATCTGTGTGTTAGAGCGATTTTGACTCATTCCATGAATCTTTTTTTCCCTTTCATCACTCTTTACATGATGACGATGTCCAAAAGACCCCCAAATTTTAATATTTCAAAAGAGTAGCTTCAGCCTCAGAAGGTTCTGCTGGCAACTGGCAGATTTCCGTAAGGGCTTTGCCTCATTTTTCAAAGGAAGGTGAGGGGTCAATTTCCCTATTGTAGATTTTATATAAAGAAATTAATTTGTGTGCTTTCATTCCTCCTGTCACTGCACTGGTGTCCCATGTTCTAATATCCATTCTTACAGCCTCTGAATTCTATCACATTTCTCTGATGCAGAAATTATTGGGCTCTTTTAGGGAAAGAGGCTTATGTCTTAGTCTGGCCATATGCTGAGTGGGTATTGTGTACTCCTAAGACCTTTTAACGGTTTTCCTTTTCTATCTCCTGACTACATAACTTGAAATGGGCATCTATCCAGTTTACTTGTCCTGAGTAAGAATGTTTGTTATGTGAATGTCGTTATGGGGTGCTTTGGTTCTAAACATGGAGCCTGGACCAGAAAAGGTGGTGAGTTTTCAGGTGCCACTGAACTTTTAATGTTCATTTATCCCTAAAACAAAAGAGTGATACATTCCGGGACTCAGAATAGTGCCTGAAGTGCTGCAGCCAAAGACAGAAGCTGGCTCATCACAGCAGAGGGGAGATGTGAAACGTGGCCATGGAAATGGCAGGGGAGATTATTACTGAGCCTGGAAATTGAGCCAACTGAGGCTGAAGACTGTTGCGGTGGCTCTACCTCCAGACCTGAAAATTCTGAAAGAGTAGAGGAATCTCAACACTCATTTCCTGCCAGGATCCTTGTACCGTGGTTTGTACCCAAAGCACAGAATCCCCAGTGCCTGCTTTTGTTGATCTATAGAAAATGCTGGCTGGTCTGGACACATTTGCCCGAAATTCCAACTGTGCATGAAAACTTCAGAATGTTTTAAAAATCCAAAAATTTTTTTTCTTAGGAGCAGGAAGAAAACACTCCTTGAAAGGGTGTTAGCAAAGGGAGGTGAGGGTAGGGAGAACCTTAATTTGGATCCGTTTTTAGTTGAAACGCAACCTTTAAGAAACCTTTGACAACCATAGACCAGAACTTTATCTAAATTGCTTCCCTATCTGTCAGCTGTTTTTGGAAGAAAAACCCATCCCTGCAACCACTTCTTAGAACTGTCTTGATTTTTCAGCAATTTAAACTCTAATGTGGTTCTGTGTAGAGAATGTCACTGTAGTTTTGAGTGTATATGTGTGTGGGTGCTGATAATTTTGTATTTTCTTTGGGAAAAGGAAAACAATTCAAGGTGGAAAAAATTATTCTTAAATATTCATTTTTATAAATTTTATTAAAGAATTTTGTTACACCATTGTCAAACTTGTTTTATTTGATTACACAATTCCAGGCCAGACAGACAAATGGTTAGGTGAGCTTATTCAAAACATGGAGAAAGAAGCTTCATATTAAAATGACTTCCCCTGAACTTTGTGTCATTCTGTTGGGGCAGAATAGCGGGGAAACTGCGTACCTAAGGTCACTTTATTTGAAGGATATCCCCCCATGTGGCATGTAGTGAAACCAATGAAATCTCCTTGTCAGGAGGCTACTGTGGGTTGTGCCGAGGAATAGAAAGAATCAGGGCTTCAAATAACATTGTAGGTCAGCAAAGTTAGTACAGGGCAGTGGTTCTCCACTGGGGAAGATTGTGGCCCCCTCCCCCAGGGGATGCTGGCAAGTTCTGGAGATACTTTTGGTTGTCATGACTGGTGAGGTGCTAGCAGCATCAAGTCCAGGTCAGGGACGCTGCTAAACATCCTGCAACACACAGGATAGCCTCCCTCCACAAAGAATTATCAGGTGCAAAATATCAACAGTGCGGGCTTCCCTGGTGGCGCAGTGGTTGAGAGTCCGCCTGCCGATGCAGGGGACACGGGTTCGTGCCCTGGTCTGGGAAGATCCCACATGCCGCGCAGCGGCTGGGCCCGTGAGCCGTGGCCAGTGAGCCTGCGCGTCCGGAGCCTGTGCTCCACAACGCGGCATGTGGGATCTTCCCGGACCGGGGCACGAACCCGTGTCCCCTGCATCGGCAGGCGGACTCTCAACCACTGCGTCACCAGGGAAGTCCCATTTTAAACACTTTTAAGTGTACAATTCAATGGTATTAAGTACCTTCAAAATGTTGTATAACCATCACCTCTATTTTCAGAACTTTTTCATCATCCCAAACAAGTAAGTGGAATCATTTAATATTTGTCCTTTTAAATTTGGCTTATTTCACCTAGCATAATGTCTTCAAAGTTCATCCATATTGCAGCATGTATCAGGACTTCATTTTTTTTAAAATTAATTAATTTTTGGATGTGTTGGGTCTCCGTTGTTGTGCGCGTGCTTTCTCTAGTTGCAGAGAGCGGGGGCTACTCCTCGTTGCAGTGCGCAGGCTTCTCATTGTGGTGGTTTCTCTCCAGAGCGCAGACTCAGCAGCTGTGGCGCCTGGGCTTAGTTGCTCCGTGGCATGTGGGATCCTCCCAGACCAGGGCTCGAACCTGTGTCCCCTTCATTGGCAGGCGGATTCCCAACCACTGCACCACCAGGGAAGCCCAGAACTTCATTTTTTAAATGGCTGAATAATATTCCATTATGTGTATATGCAATATCATAAAGAACGTGGGGGTCAATTATGGAAAATGGAATGCAACCACTCCAGTAATCACATGTGACTTTAGTAGATAAGAACCTTCAATTGCTGGAGTCTTTGATGGGAATTCTGTTTCTATAAAAACAGCCATTGATAACTATTGGGTGCGTTAGGCTTGTTAGGTCTGGGTTGAGGCAAACAGCCCCCAGCCTGCTTAAATCGCTTGTTCAGCTGCTGACCCTAAAGTTTCTGACAAGGTTGGGTCCCTTGGCTAATTTCAAATCAACTAAACATGTTTTACACCAATACAGACTTCTTTGTGCATCTTGAACAACCCCATATGGTTCATTGCAGAGAAGCAGCGCCCCCTCCCTGTAGCTCTTGAGGGTATTGGTTGTGATGGATGTTTAATAGCATATTACCAGGGCGTCTCCCAGCTGTACTTCTGTGTTTTAACGAAGCTGCCCAGAGCAAACTGAGGAAGGGGCTACCAGCATTCAATTCCTACAAACTAAAATTCTGTGAGGATGGAGACGCTAGTGAGAATAAAAAGGGGTCAGGCCAGAGGTGGGCGGCTGGCTCTTCCCCTATAGCCTTGTCCAGTATGGAGCTCTGAGGTGAAGTCTGAGAATTCTCAGTTCAAACCTGGTGTATTTTTCAAGGTAGGAGGATAGAAAAGATCTTAATAAAATATTGTCTACTGGTTTGATTTATACTTTGAAATATTTAGACATGGTATGAGGGCCTCCATTTGTATTTTTCACTAATCCCCACAAATATTAGGGGTGGGCCTTCCCCACACGATGCCCTATACCCATTTTGCTAAATGTTTAACACCTTGAAATGACCTCAAAATTTTTTTTGCCCAAAATGAACTTGTGTCTACACATTATTGAAGAAAAACTGTCTATTGACAAAACCTAGGGTGGGATATAATGAAAAGAATGCTAGGAAATTTTGTAGGTTATTTATTTCCCCTTCAAAAATGTTCCTCCAATTTATAGATATTTTGGCAGGTTTTGTTTGAGGAAGAGATGGGGAGGAAGATCCAGGTAAATTTATTAAGTATCTCCTCTGTTGCAGACATTGCTAAATACTTGAGAGCAGTATCACTTTAACTCCCTAAGATAGCCTAGTGAAAATGGTTCTGTTATCTTCTCATTCTAGAGAGTAGGAAATGGCTGATGGACTAGGGCTGGAGCCCAGAGAAATGGGAGTGACCTGGAGGGGGCCTGACTCACTGAGAAGAGTTAAATGAACAATTTCCTCCCCCAGTGGCATGGTCTTGCATATGGAGCGCAGCCCATTTCCCAAGACTTCTAGCAGCTAACTGCTGAAGAGCAGTCATCAGTCATGAACTCAGGTTAGCTCAGGGGATCTCAAGGAAATGCAGGACAGCCTCTTGGGAGCAGTTTCACGAAGTGGGTATTGGAGCTGTTTGTGACAATGATAGGAGAAATTATTGACTGAGTGAAGGGAGAGGTAGGAGTGCTAAAGTCTTGCTCTCAGAAGCATTGTCCTGGATTTGCAGCATGCCTTTCAGACAACATGACTTTTGAATGTCCCACCAGGATTCATGTAGGTGAAAACCTGTTTCGATGATATAAATCTCCAACGCATTCTGTTTTACATATTAACTCAATTTTGATGGGGCACGATTTTAATAGACATTGAATTTTCCAGGAATGCCTGTAAATAGGGCAAAATTTGAGCTTTTATTGGGAACTGAGTCCATTTAAGAAATCATATCAATAACAATATTTGTTATTTGCTATTATTCACAATGGATGTGTTTAGTACTTATTTTAAAGTATCACTAATCAAGAAATTCAACGGTTGAATATTGTTTTACATACCCAAACCTCATTATAAGAAGGTGCAGCAACTGATTGCTTCACTATGACCTTCAGTGTTCCGGTACTCAAATATTTTCATACTGAAATTCATATTATGTCATCATTAAACTACTTCTCTCATCCTTTTTCTTTATATAGAGGTTAAACATGTTGAGTGTCTGAAATCGTGCATGTAGGTAAGTTGTGTTAGCTATGTTTACTTCCCCCGCCCCCTGCGAGTACAGGTGGCCTGAGAAAAGATTTCTTCGTGAAGGTCGCAGTCCCAACCAAGTCGACCCCGCCCCACGCCGCGGGCCCCGCCCCTAGAGCTTCGGCCACGCTCAACGTGGCGGCGACGCCGGTCCGCCGAGGCGCCTGCGCAGGTCGCATGTGGCGCGTCCCACTCCAGTCATGGCGGCCCTCCGGCAGACAGCGGGCAGCGGGGTTCTGGAAACGTGTGGTCTGGAGCGGATTTTGGAGGCGTTGAAGCTGCTGCTGAGCCCGGGAGGTGAGAGGACGGATCTCGGCGCCTGGCTGCACCCGGGACTCTCAGGGCCAGCGGTCTTCCAGGGCTGCTCTTCTTCCCGCGGCTTGCGCCCCTCAGGCCCTCCCCGGGACCCCTCTGGCCCTGAGGCCGCCCAGCCCCGCACCTGGGGGCTTTGGGCAGGGTCTGTCCAGCCTCCTTTTACGCTTGAGGAAACCGAGGTTCAGGGAGGGCTGGGATCCGTTGAATACTGATACTGACCAAGTACAATATCTCGAGCGCTTACCTTGGGCCAGGCGCTGTGTTAAGCACCTCGGGTGCGTGATTTCAGTCGTCCCTGCTGCAGCCCTGTAAGGGGACTGCAGGCAAAGCCTCAGAGAGAGCCCAGCCTCTTGGGGCGCAGGGTCAGATGTGGACGCTGGAGGTTTGTACAAAGTGCCAAGGAATCCAGAAAAAGGAAGCAGTGACGTTTGAGCTGCGTTTTGGGGCGAGGATTTAGGGATTTACAGTCACTTTTAATTTTTCCTGGTGAGTTGATAAGATCTTCCCAATTTAGAATTAGAAGGGACCTTGGGAGTGGTGTAGCCTGGCACTCTCCTTTTACAGCTGAGGACGCCCACGGCTCACCGAAGAGATTAACCTGACCAAGATCATATGGTCAAATTAGAGGCAGAACACGAACCTGGAACCAAGGTCTGCCGAACCCCCTTCTCAGACCAAGGCAGATTATTCAGTATGGAGCCTCTGATGTTATCTAGAGCTTTGAGAAAGATACGCAAGAAATAGGGCCCTACTTATAAATTAGAGCGTATAATTTGGAGGAAGGGGTTTGTAGCGTGAGCAAGATAAGGTACATGAAAGTGATGTTTCAGATTTTGAGATTCCCCCCCCGCCCCCCAAACTGCGAAAACTCCTGAAACATTATATCATACTTGCGGCAAGTGAAGAGAAGTTATTAATGGGGAATTTCTTGGCAGTCCAGTGGTTAGGACTCAGTGCTCTCACTGCAGAGGGCCCAGGTTCAATTCCTGGTGGGGGAACTAAGATCGCACAATCCGCGAGGTGCAGGCAAAAAAAAAAAATATTAATAATAGTAATAGTAATTGAGTGCCTGCTAAGTATCACTCCCTATAGTGTGCTGTTTATGTATGAATCTTTTTTTCTTGCAGCAATCCCATGAGATAGGTATTACTTCTATTCCATTTTACAGATGAAGGAACCAAGGCCCAGGTACTTTAGAAATTGTACAATGCCAGTCTAAGTGGTAGAGTTAGGGTTTGAATTCAGACACCTTCATCTGCAGTATGGTAACTATACTACTTTGCCCCAATGAAAAATTAAAATACAATTAAAATTGTGCAAAATACAATTTTAACTTGCTAATGGAGAGATTACTTGTCCAGCAACTGAAACTGTCTAGAACATGACTGAGAACAGGAATAAATAAGTTAAAAAGTCTGGAAGTAATCATCTGTCACAAAGCATATACACTTCATTTTTGGAAGACTCTCTTTAACTCTCAAAGAGTATGTGGTGGAGTTCCATACATGTACTTATTTAGCTTAGGAGAATTCAAGCATTCCTATTTGAAAAAGAATAATTTAAGTAACTTGGTAAAATATTATTTTGCACAGACAGGCTATTATATATTGTGTGAATATTTCTGCTATTATATCAGCTGCTAAGGGAATTAAAAAATACCTGTGCATAATAAGTATTCACATGTTCCCAGTGGACAGAGGATGTTGAGACAAGATTAAGGTATTTGCTAAAATTATATCCAGGTAGATTAAACGTCTTTTCATCTGCCTTTGACTACCTTTGAGGTAATATTTACTGAGAGTCAACTGTATATAGTATTCTATCCTCAGTGCTTTTGGATATAGAAATATTATTTTACAACTTGTGCTCTCAAGCATCTTGTTTGTTTGGGGAGATGGTACTCCACATATAGACCAAAGATATTCCACATGGCAGGATAATACTATTGGTGAATGGATGGTACAGGTAGCAATTGGATAGCGAAGGAGTTATCCAGGGATGGGGCTGGGGAAGGCTACAAGAGAAAGAAGACTTCAGTCCAGGTGGGAAGAAACCAAGTCTTTCCCTTTTGAGCCATCAAAAGTTCTACAGCATTAAGTGTTTTCTCTTCCCCTGCCTTTCATTTCTGTTCTCAATTATGGGGCAAATAAGAATAACATCTTCACCTCCATTATTAGGAAGTGTGTTAAGCAGAATTTGAAAGGGGTTTTTCAGTTCTGGTGAAGTTTTGCTTGAGGTCATCTCACCAGTAGTTTTCCTAAAAAATAACTTTCCACACTAAGTATATATTTGTTGAACTCTGTCGTTAAATTTGAATTACGTGGTGGTGGGGGGCTGGAAATTTTGGTGATTTGTAAATAATGAACTGTATCACCCTTATTTTTGCACACCATATTGCTTTGTACTTTGAACTTAATAAAAAACACTGCACAGATTAAGAAGTCTGCTTTTAAATGTCACAAAGCATAGACATTTACATTGGTGATTGGGAAGAATAAATAATACTGTTTACGAGGGCAGCATTTCCCAAAGTGTGATACGGATGGTTTTAGGCAGTATGTAGAGAAATATTTTGAGGCTGAAAAGCATCGAGTAGTGATCAAGAGCTTGGGTTCTGGAGCCAGCTTGCCAGAGTTGAATATGCTCTGGGGCAAATAGCTTAACCTTAGATTCCTCATCTGGAAACAAGAATAATAATATAATACTCCATACCTCACAGAATTGGTGTGAGGATTGAATTAAATACACAAAGCCCTTAGGACACTATATTAACTATTACTAATTTAAGTTTAAAAACTGATTTAATTTGAAGAAATAAACAAGTAAAGCTAATAGTACAGCTGGTACTCAGATAAATGACAAAAATCGTGGAAGTGCTATATGACTGTAATTTGGAAAACATTGTTTTAAGGCCTCAGATCTCAAACTTTTTGGTTTGAGCACTCTAACACTCTTAAAAAGTGTTGAGGACTTAAAAGAGCTTTTATGTGGGTTATGTGTATCAATATTTACTGTATTAGAAATTAAGACTTCAAGAGAAACCTTTTAACTTTATTAAATAGAACAGTAACCTGTTACATGTTAACATAATGACATTTTTAATGAAAAATGTATTTTGCAAAATAAAATAACTTAGCAGGAAGAGTGATATTGTTTTACATTTTTGCAAATCTCCTTAATGTCTGTCTTATTAGAAGAGAGCTGGATTTTTGTATTTGCTTCTGTGTTCAATCTGTCATGACAGGTTGTTTTGATTGAAATAGATGAAGAAAATCTATACTCACATAGGTATGTAGTTGGAAAGGGAGGCGATTTCCATCATCTTTTCAGATAATTGTATGTATTCCTCTTTAAAACTCAACAAGAGGTAATTTCTTAAAAGGTTAATTATAATATGGAATCTGAACTCATATCAGTGAACTTTTCAGACTTGGTACACTCAAGAGAGAACGAGAGTGTAAAAGGCAAATAATGTCTTAGTATTAATATGAAAATAGTTTTGACCTTGTACACTTTCTGAGAGAATCGTGGGAAGGGCTTCAAAACCTGAGACCCTATTACCACACTTTGAGAACTGCTGCTCTCAGAGAATGCCTTATTTATTTTCAAGTCGATTTTATTTTTGTCACCAGTAGAGGGCAGAGGAGACTACTTTATTAAGGGGCTCTTGTAAAACAGTTAATAGCTTTTGTTTTAAGTCGCTTTCTTTGTGTCCCATCTTTGGGTTCCAAGATCTTATAAAGTCACAGGAGGTCACTTAGACATTGCTTAGAGATCTTAATGGTTAGTGGCAACAAGCTATGAAAACACTCATTTTCTTTTTAGGTATATATTACCCAAACAAACCAGATATTTATGCCAGTGGGTCAGAACACTTGCCCTGAACAGTCCTAGAGAAATATTGGAAAAATCTTACTCTTCTGATTCTCACTATGTTGAAAAAAAAAAGTGTTATTGTTCGTTTTTCTTTTCATAGAGGTAGTTAATATTCCTTACAGTAAAGCTTTTAAAAATATTAGAGAAACTAAAAGAAGAAAATTAAAATGACCTTAATCCCACTATCCAGAGATTACATTTCGGGAATTATATATGTTTTTTGTTTACAGAAATGATCTCATATACTGCATACTGTTTTATAACCTTAAAATATGTTTTTAGTACAGAAACAATACATAGTTGCTGTGGAAAAAATTGTTTAACATAATGAAGCAAAAAAGAAAAATCACCCAAAACCATACCATCCAGAGATTATCACTGTTAATACTTGAAGTATAGCTTTTGAGGTCTTTTTCTATGTGTGTACACATGCACACACATGTATATATTTTAATAAAGTTAGGTTCATTCTGTTCTTTTATTGTTCAATTTTCAGAATAATACATTAGTGTCACAGCAGTCTCCAAAGGTAGCCAATGGAGTGATTTTTTTGTTTTGTTTTATTATGAATAGAGTTTTGTATATACATGTTTCCGTTATTGTACTCATTATTTTTTAAAATTTATTTATTTATTTATGGCCACATTGGTCTTTGTTGCTGCGTGCAGGCTTTCTCCAGTTGTGGCGAGTGGGGGCTACTCTTCATTGTGGTGCAAGGGCTTCTTATTGCAGTAGGTTCTCTTGTTGTTGAGCACAGGCTGTAGGCGCGCAGGCTCTAGAGCCCAGGCTCAGTAGTTGTGGCACACGGGCTTAGTTGCAGCATGTGGGATCTTCCTGGACCAAGGCTCGAACCTGTGTCCCCTGCTTTGGCAGGCAGATTCTCAACCACTGTGCCACCAGGGAAGTCCTGTACTCATTACTCTTGATACTCTAATTGTTCCATTTGTGGCCTGTGGGACCCATTCAAGTTGGCTGTTGGACTCTTTGATGTGACCCTAGTAACCCTAGTAGTCTTTTGATTGCTTCTTTGCTTTCAGGCATAAGATATCTCAGACTCATCTTATACATTTCTTGCTGCATTCTTGAAAACAAATCTCTTTAAGAAAAAGTGATATTTAGAGACCACAAGATAGACACTAGTGACATTTATTGCCACTGAAGTTTCATTGCTTCCAGACTTTTTCAATGATTGGAACTAGGAAATATGTGGATTTTCAGAAGACAAAAAACAAATCGAGAGTTCGTACTGATATTCCCAATTAAAATGAAATATTATAGAGTTTAAGTTTTTCCTAACATTTTGAAAAATTTTAAGCTTATAGAAAAGTTGAAGGAATTTTACCTTGAAAATTTGTATACCATGACCTAGATTCTTTAACATGTATTTGTCCACCTAGCCATTCTTCTTTACTATATTTTATATTTTTATCTTGGTATGTTTTTATCTTATCTGAAAATATTGGTTCCTAATGAAATTAATGTAGTTATTTACTTATTTCATATATATATATATACACAAATATATAGTTACATATTCATATATAATATATTCACACATGTATATAATATTTTTAAATGACAAATCATACATTACTATCATCAACACACCTGCTGTTTCTAAGGGATTTTTGTTTGTTTGTTTTTGTCCTCAGGATGTACAAAGTTCTGTATTTCAAGTCACTTGAAATAATTCTCTGTGTGGTTGTGCTGCTAACTTGGTTTAGAGTAGGAGTTGGCACACTTTTTCTGTAAAGAAGCAGGCAGTAAATATTTTGGGCTTTGTGATCCATACTGTCTCTGTCACAACTATTTACCTCTGCTGTTGTAGCTCGAAAGCAGCCCAAGATAATATGTAAATAAATAGCATGTCTATGTTCCAATAAAACTTTACTTGTAGAAATAGGTGGTGGGCCTGATTTGACCTGTAGATTGTAGTTTGGCAACCTTGGATATAAAGTATAGATTAGGTTCATTTGTTTTCTATTTATTTATTTTTAGAAGATGTTGGGGGTAGGAGTTTATTAATTTATTTATTTTTGCTGTGTTGGGTCTTTGTTTCTGTGCGAGGGCTTTCTCTAGTTGTGGCAAGCGGGGGCCACTCTTCATCGCGGTGCGAGGGCCTCTCACTATCGCGGCCTCTCCTTGCGGAGCACAGGCTCCAGATGCGCAGGCTCAGTAGTTGTGGCTCACAGGCCTGGTTGCTCCGTGGCATGTGGGATCCTCCCAGACCAGGGCTCGAACCCATGTACCCTGCATTAGCAGGCAGATTCTCAACCACTGCGCCACCAGGGAAGCCCTGTTTTTTATTTTTAGGAATATTTTGAATTTTCTTTTTGATTTAATTTTTTTAACTATGAAAAAAATACAGGGCTCCAAAAGGAAACCTCTAAAACTCATCCCTGTCTCCTCTCCACTGATCTCTCCCTCTCTCTATAGACAACTCATTTTAGTTAATTTTTAATTTGTTTTTCCACTGCTTTTTTTAAAAAATAAAAACAAATAATATATTTCATGTTCCTTCCCATTGTAACACAAAAGTTATCATACTGTATACATTCTTCTACACCTTACTTTTTAAATTCAGTATGTCTTAGTGATCACTGCATAGTGGTACACAGAAGTCTTCCTCTTTCCCTTTTACAGCTGCATGGTATTCCATTATGTGGGTATGCTACTGTTTATTCATCAATTCTCTATTAATGGATATTTGGGTTGTTTTAAGCCTTTTGTTAATGTAAGAATTACTTTTACTGGACTCAGTGGGTCCATCGCTTGGGGTGCTTAGCCGATGAACACACCAAGTACTTTGTTTTTTTAAATAAATTTATTTATTTATTATTTTTGGCTGCATTGGGTTTTTGTTTCTGTGCGGGAGCTTTTCTCTAGTTGTGGCGAGCGGGGGCTACTCTTTGTTGTGGTGCGAGGGCTTCTCATTGCGGTGGCTTCTCGTTGTGGAGCACCGGCTCTAGAGCACAGGCTCAGTAGTTGTGGTACACAGGCTTAGTTGCTCCGCAGCATGTGGAATCTTCCCGGACCAGGGCTTGAACCCGTGTCCCCTGCGTTGGCAGGCGGATTCTTAACCACTGTGCCACCAGCGAAGTCCCAAGTACTTTCTTAAAGCAGAAGACAAGTAAGGAGTCAGGGAGATAGTGTTACTGAGTTCAGTCTCTTACTGCTCACTGCTCTCCCATGACAGACCAATAAATCGAGAGACAGGTGTTGGGGCAGGGAATAGCGGCTTTTTCCGGAAAACTGGCAGACTGAGAAGATGGTGGACTAGGGTCTGAAAGAACCATCTTACCTGAGTTAGAATTCAGGCTTCTTTTATACTAAAAGGGGAAAGGGTGTGGCTTGTTGTTGCAGACATCTTGGTACTGGCCAGACCCACATTCTTGCAGCTGTCTGCATAGGTCTAGTTATGATGTTCCTATAAACCTCCAACTGAGAAAAATGTTTTCTCTTCTCCAACTTTTAATCTCTATGTGAAAGGAAAAGTGTTATACCTTTAAAGGTCAAGCCTGGGAGGCAGAGCATTGAGAAAAGGCTATCATGTATATTTCAGGCAATAGGCAACATTCTTTTACAAAGGTTGGAGCCAGCATGACTAAGTACAGACAACAGGGCACAAAGGTTAGAGCTAAAGGAATAGCTCCAGTATGGAGTCAGGTTTGTTCTTTGTTACAGTAATTCTCAAAGTACTGTCTCCCCTAACCACTGGACCAGGGAAGGTTTAAGCCTGGGGGGCATGCATATTCATGAAATGGCAGGCATGATCATCCGTAAGCATTATAATGAGGCAGCAGTTACTCCAGGTTGCCCCAAACTGCAAGCAAGCAGGTGCTTGGGTGTTTGCTTGTACTGTAGTATCTTGTTGGATATATTGTAACCCTTTTAGGACAGCTGGTATCTGGAACTTTCTGTGATTTAATGATTTAAGTCAGTTTCTGCAAAACAAAGCACACTTTGATTCAACCCCATCCCTCCCCTACTGCTGCCTAGCTAACAATATGGCAATGAGTAGCTTTGTGTATATGTCACTTTGCATTTTTGCCTGTGTATCTATCTTAGGATAGATTCCTAAAAGAGGGATTGCTGGGCCAATGGTTAAATGCTTATGTAATTTGCTAGATATTGCCAAATTTCTCTTCTTAGGGATGTACCATTTTAGCCCCTTACCAGCCATGTATGAGAGTGTGTGTTTCTGTAAAACACAAAATGTGTTATAAAAACTTTTGGATTTTAGCCACTTGATAGATGGGAAGTGATATTTCAGTATAGTTTTAATTTACTTTTCTCTTAGGAGCAAGGTTGATCATATGTTCATGTTTAAGAGCAATTTGCATTTCTTTTTCTGTAAACTGTTCATATCTTTTGCCCGTGTAGTGTTTCATACTCTGTTCACTTTAGAATATATTTAGTGAACATGTCATTAAATAATGTTCAATATAGTTTAATGGCTTCAAATAATCCATTTTTCATTCATTCAGTAACTACTTATGTTGAACAGCAACTGTGTGTCAGACAGGCCTTGTTCCAGGCAAGAATACAGCAGTGAACAAAACAGAGCAACATCCCTGTCCTCAAGGAGTTTTTATTCTAGTTGGTGGAGAGACAATAATGAACAAAATAAATATTACATATACATATAGTATGTTGGATACAGGTAGACCATAATTTACTCAACATGTATTTCTAATTTTACACTATTATAAATAATGCATTGTTGAACACCCTTTTAGTTACCATCAATTGCAGTTTGATCCTTTCTTAGAAGATATATTAATCTTAGTTTTGAAATCTATTGCTGCTTGAATTCATTTATATTTTCAACATTTTATTATGGTTTTATAACCATAACCCACCTTTTCATATTATGTTTTTAGTAGTCATCCTGGGATTACAATGTACATCCTTAATTTTTCACAATCTGGTCAGAATTAATATTGTACTACTTCACAGAACTCATAAAAACCTTGCAACTATAAGGGTCCTTTTACAGCTCCCCACCCCTTTTAGGTTTTATGCTGTAGTTTTCATGTTTATCTATGTAAGTTATAAATCCCATAATACAATTTTATAAATTTTGCTTTAGACAGTTACATATATTTAAAGAAATTAAGAGGAAAAAATTAAGTCTTTTATATTTACCCACATATTTACCATTTCTGATGCTTTTCCTTCTTTCCTGAAGATCCAAGTTTCCATCTGGTACTGTTTTCCTTCAGCTTGAAGAACTTTAACATTTCTTTGTATTCCAGATCTGCTGGCAGTCAGTTATCTTAGTTTTCATTGTTCTGAAAATGTCTTCATTTTACTTTCATTTTTGAAGGTTACTTTTTATTGGATATAGAATAGTCAGTTGACAGGTTTTTTTCTCCCCCTGTCAGCACTTTAAAGATGTTTTTCTACTATCTTTTAGCATTCGTTGCTTGTGATGGTTAGTTCACAGCCATGCATAGCATTGGTCCCCTGTAAGTGTCATATTTTTCTGACTGCTTTCAAGATTTTCTCTTTATCTCTGGTTTTAACAATTGACTATGATATGTGTAGATGTTATTTTCTTTCTACTTATCCTGATTGGGCATCACTGAGCTTACTGAATCTGTAAATTTATGTTTTTTTCACTAAACTTTAGAGAATTTTGATCATTATTTCTTCAAAGCCTTTTGTGCTCCATTTTCTCTCCTCTTATTCTAGTTAGTCTCTATTTTATTACAAATATATCATTTGATATTGTTCACAGATCCTAAGGCTCTATTTCTTTAAAATGTTTTTCTCTTTGTTGTTTAGATTGGATAATTTCTAGGGATATATCTTCAAGTTCACTAATTTTTTTTTTTTTTGGTCATCTCAAAGCTGTTAAGTACATCAATTGAATTTTTTAAAATTTCAGGTATTTTATTTTTAAACTCTAGTATTTCCATGTGGGTTTTTAAAAATACTTTCTACTTTTTTGCCGAGAGTCCCCATTTGTTCATTCATAATGAATACTTTCCATCACATCCTTTTTTTTTTTGGCTGTGCCGTGTGGCATGTGGGATCTTAGTTCCCCAACCAGGGATCAAATCCATGTCTCTTCCAGTGGAAGTGCAGAGTCTTAACTACTGGACTGCCAGGGAAGTCCCTCCATCATATCCTTAAACATAGTTATAAGAGCTGCTTGAAAATCTTTGTTCAATCTGACACCTGGGTCATTTAGGATCGGTCTCCATTGATTGTCTTTCTCTTGAGGTGGGTCATGTTTTCATGTTTCTTTATCTGTCTAGAACTTTTGGATTGTATAATGGACATCATGTAGGATATGCTGTTGAAACTCTGGATTCTGTTATAGTCCTCCAGAGAGTATTGATTTTTTTTGTTTTGTTTTGTTTTTCTTTTTTGGCTGCACCTCGTGGCTTGTGGGATCTTAGTTTCCTGACTGGGGATTGAACCCACGCCCTCGGCAGTGAAAGTGTAGAGTCCTAACCACTGGCCCACCAGAGAATCCCTGTTTTGTTTTGTTTTAAAGTAGGCAATTAACTTGACTGATTTCCTACTCCAAGCTCTGTCTCTTCTGTGGTGGGCAGCACCTCTTTTCAGTTCTTTTAATCTTAGCTGACCTATTTGAAGTTCTTCCCACACATGCTTAGTTCAAAGATTAGCCAGAGATTTGGACACAGTTTATATAGAATTGGGGGCTCTTCCTCTCTGGTTCTATCCTTTCTGATATTTCTCTTCTTATTTTCCACCTGCTGTAGTTGCCCTGAATTCTGTGCTTTGGTTCTCAAGCCAGTAAGACAATGGGTTTCTCTTAGAATTTTAGCTATGCTATGCGGCGAGCGGGGGCCACTCTTCATTGCAGTGCGCAGGCTTCTCATTGCAGTGGCTTCTCTTGTTGTGGAGCATCGGCTCTAGGTGCACGGGCTTCAGTAGTTGTGGCTCGCGGGCTCTAGAGCACAGGCTCGGTAGTTGTGGCGCACAGGCTTAGTTGCTCCACGGCATGTGGGATCTTCCTGGACCAGGGCTCGAACCCATGTCCCCTGCATTGTCAGACGGATTCTTTTTTTTTTTTTTTTTTTTTTTTTTTAATTTTTCCGAACACGCAGGCTCAGCGGCCATGGCTCACGGGCCCAGCCGCTCTGCGGCATGTGGGATCTTCCTGGACCGGGGCACGAACCTGTGTCCCCTGCATTGGCAGGCGGACTCTCAACCACTGCGCCACCAGGGAAGCCCCGTCAGGCGGATTCTTAACCACTGTGCCACCAGGGAAGTCCTAAGGAGATATTTATTAATTACTCTTTTCATTCATTCTTTTACTCAGTCAACTAACAAATACTCATTTGGGGCTTACTTTATGTACTATGCAAAGCACAGACCAAACAAGAGAGGCATGGTGTTTACCCTCATTAAGTTTAAACTCTGATAGAGAAGAAAGAAAATAAACACCAATAAAATAATTACTGATTGTGATAAGTACTATGGAGGAAAGAAATTGGGTGTTATCACAGAGTTAATAGTGTGGGGCATGGCTTTTAGATTGGTCAAGGAAGGCCACCCCAGAGGAGATAATATTTAGATTGAGACTTCTAGATACCTATGACTCAGCATTTTCACTTAAGGTATATACACATCAGGAGTGTGTGTGCACACTTCCACCAAGAGAAATCTATTTTAAATATTAAGAAGATCTGATGTGTGAAAAGTAGACTTCTGGGAGAGGAGGAGTATAAGTAGGGAAACCAGTTAAGAGGCTGCTGCCGTAGTTCAGTTTAAAGATGTTCATGGCTTAGAGATAGGTTGTAGTCGTGAGGTGGAGAAAATTGAATGAATTTGAGAAACATTTAGTATGCAGAACAGACAAGACTTGGTGATGGATTGGATAAAAGAGAAAAGGAAAAGGATGGAGATGTAACCAGTTAGTAACCTGGTTAGATTGTCGTAGGGAGTGAAAGGTACTCGTGAGAATCAACAATTTGTTGAATTTCAAATGCCTAAAAACATCCAAGTGGAGATTTCATTCAGCGGTTGGAAATATGTCCCTGGAACTTAGAGGGTAGACATGAGCCAGATATGTAAATTTGGGAGCTGTTCGCTTACAGATCATTTTTAAAGACCTGGGCCTGAATAAGATTGTCGAGGAAGAGAGTGCAGAGTTCAGGACCAGCCTTGGAACATTTTGATATCTGGTAGAGGAAAAGAAGCCAGCAGAGGAGACATTGCAAGATGGCCGTGGAGGTAGGAGGAAAACCAGGAAAGAGTGCTTGCTGTCCCAGAAACCGAGAGAGGAGTGTTTCAAGGAGTGAGTGAGCAAGGATGTCAACTGCTGAGAGTGTATATGAGCTCCTTCACCGGGAGAGGGCAGTAAAGACCATTTTAAGAAAGTTCAGGAAAAATTGAGAATATATATTTTGGGGGGAATGTGATTAAGTTAATCTTTCTGCACCCTTTGTTTATATTCTGTGATCTGCCTCACTAGAATGTAAGTTCCATGAGGGAAAGGACTTTGTTTTGTCCTTTATCCCTGGGATCTAGAACAGTTTGACTGAATGAACCTTCTGTGGTAAATGTCTAGCTTTTTAGATTTCTGTTCTGGCTACAGTTTAAGCCCAGTAAGTTGATTAAGACCTGGCCTCTGCCCTCAGAAACAAACTAGAAGAAGTATGTTAGGTACACTATCCTAACTACATCCAGAGTGCTATAGGAAGGCAGGGAAAGTGGTCTTGAATTCTGCCTAGGTTAGGGTGGCACAACTACTTTCTGGAAGTAATGACATCTGAGCCAGGCCTCAGAGGATGAACTGGAGGAGGCAAGGCATTCCACATGGAGGAAAGTACAGTTTGTTTTCCATGTATGTAATTTCCTTTATCTTTCTTCAAAAGGATCAGGCTCAAGTTCACTACAGATCACAAAACATGATGTCCTGTTGACTACTTTAAAATCTAACCTGTCTGCTTTGGAGGACAAGTTTCTGAAGGATCCTCACTGGAAGCAGTTGAAACTCCTAAGGGATGAAATTGCTAATGAGGCAGAATGCCGACAAGACTGTATGGATGTCACCTGGCGTTTTACTTCCCAAACCTTACTGTTGCTGTTGTGCTTGAAGGAAACCATGATCCGCCTTGCAGTTGAGTTCAATCCAGGTAAACCCAACCCGAGGACTCCAGAAGCTGCTCCTGCCCTGAGCCCGGATACACTTAGTATCTCACAGCAAAAGACTGTCCAGTCAGTTTTGCAGTTTGTAGTTACCTTGGGTGTCTGCCCCTATCTTGTGCCTGGTGTTGGAGTCCCTGTGAGTTACAGGACTGAGTTTGGTGCCGTTGTTCAGGACGTAGTGTGTCTCGGTGCTGCCCCCAGTGCACCCCGGAGACTGTACACCAGCTGCAAGGTCCTCCTGAATGTTGCTCAGCACGCATCTCTGGGGAGCTTGATTTTCTGCCGCCATTTTGGGGATATCGCAGCAGGTCTGTGCCAGCTGGGATTCTGCCCAACCAAGAGAAAACCACTAAATCCCGAGGAAGAGGTAAACATACGTTGAGAGAGTGTGTGAGAGTCTGTGTGAATATGTGTGTGTACTTGTGTGTAGTTGCTATAAAAGACAGTCTTAGTTCTTTGGAAAAGTGCTGATGGAAAGATCTAGAATTTTTATTGAATGTCCAAGTATCTCTGGTGGATAGATGATTCTTTATAGGGGGTTGGAGCTTTCATTTATTAAATACTAGTCCTTTCACACCTGGGGAGTCCATTTCACCTGTCCCTTCTAGCCATTTTTTGAAACAGCTGTTGCAGGCTATTTCTTTGAGCCTCTGTTTCCTCTTTTGTAAAATGTGTTTAATAATTGCAAGGTGGCTGTGAGGATTAAGGATAAAGTGTATAAAGTACCTAGCCCAATCCCCAGTAGTGCTCATCAAAAAGTTATTAATATTAAACTATTCATGCCTCCTTCGTTAAGTTCTTGGGAGGATTAAGGGAGATAAAGTATGCAAAGCACTGGGTACACTGCACAATCCAATCAGTGTTCGTTGTTGTTATTATTAGATGATAAGGGTATGTGCCTGTGTTTTGCTGACAGTCAGTAAGGATTTGAGTGTCTGGACTATAAAGGTGCCGTGGAGGTTACAGAAGCATTAGACGTGGTCCTTTTCTCAAACAGCTCACACAGTAATTGGTGAGACAAGGCTCACAAGTATAACATAGCAGTGACCACTACTCCCCCACGAGAGGACCACCAGCATCAGCACGGGAAGCTAACCAGAAGAAGCTGTTAAGATATAAATGTATCCAGGGTCGCACGTAGGGCAATTCCTTCCCTACTGCAGCCAGATTTCATAATGCCTACTCACCTCATTTCTCTGTCACCTTTCTATGTCACCCTCCAACTTTTTCCTTTTCTGTTTGTTCTCCTCTTCTATTCCCTCTTCTGCCTATGCTCACAAAACAAAACAAAACAGAAAACATTTAAAAGCCATTGTCACCTGAGTAGTGACACGAAATTATGAGCTCCCCCAGTGCATTACATTTTGTGGAGCAGAACTCTGTGCTCTTTACAACAGGGTGTGAATCTTGACAGCTCTATCAGTGCCTGCTGCCTGCACTTCCTTGAGATGGGGGTCCTGGAATTGCTATTGCTAGCGCTAAGCAGTGCCCAGGGGTCTCAGAGGAGAGAAAAGAAAAGAGAAACACAGAGAAAGGACCAAGTGAGGGGGTGGGAGGAGAAGGGGAGACACGGTGGGTGTACACTACAAAGCTGGACAAGTCCCAGCAATAACTGCTGCTCTAAGCAACACCTATACTACGGTTTGCTAAATTGTAAGGGGCAGGACTCTCTGAGAGCTTGACTGTAAGGTTACCAAAGGGAGACAGTCTCTTGAGGCTCAGAGAGGGGGCCCAATTAAATAACACCCTTCTTTGCTGCCCAAGTTCTGAATCAATTAAAAGACAGTTAACAGAGTACGAGATGACAAGTCAAAATGTCCTCTTTATTACTTATAAAGGCAGAGTTGGAAGGTATATAGAGGGAGACAAACGGGTCTCCTAACAGTGCATTCCAGAATTAGACACAATTCTCACCCAGTTTTAAAGAGTGCCAGAAAACTGCAGCGCTTTCTGCCCCTTGGCAGGGGACATGCCCCTGAAAAATCTACGGCAGGGAAGAGCAGAACAGAACGTGTGCTTGCTCCCAAGAGATAGAAGAGGAGCGAGCTCATCTGTGCGTGCCAGAACTCACCAATCAGATAAATCAGTGCGATCTCCTGCCCAGAAGTGGGTGAGGGGGTGGAGATAGGGCCAGGAGTGTTTCAGTATTATAGCTTCCTCCAGGTAGAAGGAAATCAAGAGGCAAAAGAAGCTTGCCTCCCTCTCCCCTTACAAGCATCTTTGTTCAGTATTGCAAAGCATTGCCTTCTATTGCCTGCCTAGTTTGTATTTCACAAAAGCCAAATACGTGTTTCTTTTAGGTGTTAACCGAAGACGAAAGAGCCCTGTCTAGGAAGGCTCTGAGAGACATCTTGGATCAAGTGTATCAACCATTAGCAGTCCGAGAATTACTTATCCTCCAGGGAGGACCACCCCAGGTATGCATGCCTGGGGACTCTTGTGGGTGAATCTTTAATGATAGTGTGTGGTGTACTGTCTTCTTCTCCTGGGAAATTAATCTAGTTGAGTCTTATTTCATCTTTTAGATTGTTAAATGATATTTGTAGAGCTAAATTACACTGACCTTTGGGATAATTTAAAAGGATATTTCTTTTAGTGGAATGATGGACACTGTTCCCAGGAATATTGTGATCATTTTTTAAGGCTTATGATAAAAATATATTTCATTCATTCTCAAACTGGATCTTTTTTTTTTTCTAAACTAAAATCTGGTTGTTTGACAATACATTCTTCTGGCAGAAGTGTTTGGACATCTTATTCTTTGAATGGAGTATTTGAAGTCAAGAAATTAAAATTAGAGCTATTAATGGACTATTCTTAGATCCATTTTTGAAAAACGTAATAGTATACTGCTAGGCATCAGATAGTTTCTTTTTTCATTAAAAATAATTATCCAAAATGATTTAATTTGATGATGTAGCTGGATTTATCTATTTTCTTTCAGTACCTAAATTTTAGTTATGAGTTTAGGTGAGTAAAGCATGAAGGGCCAAAGGAATTGGCTGTAGGACCAGCTGAAGCTGACTACAAAGATATCTCCTAGTTTAAGTCATTTTCATCTCGTCCTTAGAATATTACTGTAGCCTCACATTGGGCTCTTCTGGCTCATACTCTGCTTCTCTGAATGAGTCCATAGTTTGCCAGATTAAACCAAATACATTATAAGAGCATGATGAGAAAGAGGCTCTGGAGTTAGGCACACTGGAATTCAACCCCAGGGTACAGTTGTTTGAATTAGTAAAAGCCTTTCCATCCCTCAGTTTCCTTACCCATAGAATGGGGATGGGGATGACAACAGACCCTTCCTTATAAGTTCCTTTTGAGACTGTGGGGGAGGTACTCACCGCAGTGCATGGCACATCATAACCCCTTCAATATATGGTAATTATTGATCTTCTTTAAATAAAAGAGAACAGGCTAGTTGGGATTGAATGTTTTTCTTTTACCAAGTTTTATGCTCTCATAGTTAGACACAATGAATGACCACACCGTAGTTTGCGTTCTAGCCCAAAATAAGGGACACGAAGTCTGTTTTGTTCATGACGGCTCCACAGAGCTCTCAAAAAGGAGTTCTTGAAGAAATCGAACTCTTCTTGAAACTGCCATGTCAAAAGGAATCAGAGCAGCTGAGACCATGGAGGCAAGGACTAGTGTCCTCTCAGTGTTGTGAACTGTCCTCTTAGTGGTGAGTCATGTTCATAGGAGTCTTCTTCGGAAGCTAGATTTGATTGGAAGGACTGCAATCAGATTGGTTAGATTAACCTTGTGTCCCCCAAATCTGTATTTTATTCACAGACATGTTTGTCTATTTTTGGGTTTGAAATATCACTTGATACTTCACTTGAAGAACTTTCACTATATTTCTACTTTCTTAAAAGTGATGCTGAAGTAGGTTTTGTAAAGGAGTCTCTTTTTTTTTTTAAGGGAAAAATTTTGCTCTTTTGAAGTCTGTATAGCATACGGTTAATCATCAGTATGACTCAGTATATTTGTATATTTTTAATTTCTACATATCTGTTACACTGACATTCAGTTCATACCTTTCCCTTCCTTTTTCAGTCCTACACAGATGGGAAGACACAAGTTATGTGTCGGGCCCCAGCTTGGCTCCGGCGTCTATGTGGGCAGCTCCTCTCTGAAAGGTTGATGAGACCCAGTGGTGTTCAGGCAGTAGTCCGGGGCATTTTGGAAGGAGCAGGTGGTAAGAAATAGATGTTTGTTACTTTGGTATCCACTTTCCTTTGAGTCACAGTGAAATATTGGTCTTTAGCATTTGACTGTAAAACCTGATGGAGACTAGACTTTGTGGAGAGTGAGGAGGTTAAACCTTAATGAGCTCCTTTTCCAAAGAAACTCATTTTCTTGCCATTCTTCCATAAATAGTTGTGATACACTGCTCATGTTGTTGACTAATATTGTCAACTGTTTCAAATAACTTACACAATCAGAGGAAAACATTGCACAAAAAGTTTAAGTAAAACCCTATAGAAAACGTGAAATTCTCTGTGGAAAAGAGTCAGGGTGCTAAGAGTACTTCACCTCAGGACTTAAAATACGAAACAGTTCTCCTGAAGCTGGAGATACCCAAGAGATGCAAACTTTGGGATGAAATTTTAGATTCACTTCCACAATTATATTCCCTTAGTCCTCATTAATAGAAAGAAGGTTCATTATCATGTTAAGTATGGTAGTAGTTTTTAATTTATATTTTTTGATTTTTAAACAAAATCATACATGCACATAGTTTAAAGAGTCGATGGGTCTATAAGGCTTTTAGAGAAACATAGCAGTCCTTGGCAGCATTTCACTCCATTTCTCATCCTCGGAAGCAACCACTTTGATCATTTTTAGCAGGTTTCTTCTGGTATTTACCTCATTTTTCTAACTATAATGCGGTTACAGCACTTTCTTAATTTTTCAGTTTTAGGCATCATCTATCAACTCACCATCAGTGAAAAAGGATTTTGTTATCTTTCACAACCCTACCATCATTCACCCAAACATACTTCCCATCCCCTTAATATAGTCATATATATATATATTTTTTTTTTTTTTGGTACGCGGGCCTCTCACTGTTGTGGCCTCTCTTGTCGCGGAGCACAGGCTCTGGACGCGCAGGCTCAGCGGCCATGGCTCACGGGCCCAGCAGCTCCACGACATGTGGGATCCTCCCAGGCCAGGGCATGAACCCGTGTCCCCTGCATCGGCAGGTGGACTCGCAACCACTGCGCCACCAGGGATGCCCTATAGTCATATCTTAGTTTTGGTTAGATCAATATTCAGTGTTTATACTCTTCTGTGTGATTACTGTATACAGCTGAGCTACTGTAGTATACTTTTTTACACACTTTTGTACTTGGAGTTAATAGCTATCTGTTTTGTCTGCTTAGTTTTGTATGTACTTATCACTAATCTGTTTTCAGACTGTGTCCCAGTTGTTTAAATCTCCTTTTAATACATTCAAATACATTAGCTATTCTATCCATTTTATCTTCTTGAAGACATCTCTGTCTCTGAGTCTTCTGTTATTTGGACTAATTACCTCCACGGAGCTGTCATCCTAGGATCTCCCTTCACCTTTTTCCTGGTGATCACCTTAGCTTTCTTTTGTATTTGGTCCCTTGTCTCCTGTATCCCCTGCACGTTAATTTCCTATTGCTGCTGTAACAAATTACCACAAACTTAATTGCCTTTTGATGGAAATAACATTTAAACTGAGTCCTGAATGCTGAGTAGGAATATGTTCATTGAAGAGTGAGGGAAGACTATAGTTAGAGAGGATCCATGTATGAAGGAACTGACATAGGAAAGAACAGTGTTTTTGAGGAAATTTCAGTATGGGTAGAGCAGGGAGGGTAGAGAGTGCAGGGAAAGTGGTATGTGATGAGGGAGGGGTGTGAAATGAGGGTGGAGGGGTGGGCAGGAGCCACATCATGGAGGCATTTAGGCCTAGTTCAGGGTTTTGAACTTTATTCTGAGGGCAATGAGATACCACTGGAGGTTTTTAAGGAGAGAGACAGGATCAAATCTACATTTTAGAAATATATTTCTGGATGTATTGTGAAGAATGGGTTGAGTAAGAGCAGAAGTGGGGAAAACAGTTAAGAAGAAGCAGTCATCTGAGAGATCACAGTGGCTTGGAGCTTGGATCAATGCGGTGGCAGTGGAAATGCAGAGAAATGAATGAATATAAGACGTATTTAAGGGGAAGAGTTGCCAGAACTTAATGAAGGGCTGGTTATGGGGGGAGGGAGGAGGAGAGAGAGAATCGATCTTGACTTTCCATTTCTGGGGTGGTCAATGTACCTTGGTCCTGTCAGACAAAAGTGAGGTCAGTGTGGTTGGCAGACATTGATAGATTTGGTCTGCAGTGGCTGTAATGTTGCCTCCCCATTTCTGCCTGCAGTGGCTTCTAGGACCAATGAAATGGAAAATTAACAGTTACCTGTGAGAAGTTGTCACATGCAGATAGGTCCTTGCATCTTCTTTTTCCAGAGAAAGCTTAGACTTCACCCAAGGGCATGCAAATTGGGGAGCTTCTATAAGAAACTTAGAACCCTAATTTTGCTACTTATTCATATGTGAATATATATATGGTTTATTCTCAATGATTTGAGGCAGTTTATATTTACTCGCATATTTGCCATTTCTGGTGTTCTTCGTTTCTTTGTGTAGATCCAAATTTTAATTCAAATTTCCTTCTGCCTGAAGAACGCTAACCTTTTTTATAGTGCAGATCTACTGGCAATGAATTCCCTTAGCTCTTGTTTGTTTGAAAAAGCCTATTTCACCATCTTTTTTGAAAATATTTCTGCTGGATACAGAATTCTAGGTTGATCACTTTTTCTTTTAGTGCTTTAAAAATGTTACTCCATTGTCTTCTGGCTTGCATGATTTCTGATGCAAAGTCTACTGTCATTTTTGTCTTTGTTCCTCTGTATCTGATACACCTTTTTTTTCTAGCTGCTTTTAAGATTTTTCTGCTTATCACTGGTTTTTAGAAATTTGATTATGATATGCCTTGGTGTGGGTGGTTTTCTTCATGTTTTTTCTGCTTAAGTTTTCTTAAGCTTCTTGGAGCTGAGGGTTTATAGTTTTCATCATATTTGGAAATTTCTCAGACATTATCTTCAAATATTTTTTTTCTGTCTTCCCTTTTCTCTTTCTGGAATTTGAATTATACCTAATATTATACTTAATATTGTCCTAAAAGATACTGTTTCTCTGTTGATTTCTTTCAGTCTTTTTCTCTCTGTGTTTCATTTTGGATTTCTATTGCTACATGTTCAAGTTTATTAATCTTTTATTCTGTAGTATCTAATCTGCTGTTAATTCCATCTGCCATATTTTTCATTTCAGATTTTTTTTTTTTCTTTTGGCTGCGCTGCACAGCTTGTGGGATCTTAGTTTCCTGAACACGGATTGAACCTCGGTCCTTGTTACTGAGAGCGCAGAGTCCTAACCACTGGACCGCCAGGGAATTTCCCTCATTTATTATATTTTTCATTACTAGAGGTTCAGTTTGGGTCTTTTTAATATCTTCCATTTCTTTCCTCATTATGATCATTCTTTTCTTTACCTTTTTGAAAATAGAGAATAAGTTTATAATAGCTGTTTAATGTCCTTGTCTCCTAATTGTCACCTCTGTTTTTATGTGTCTGTTTTTACTGATTTTTCCTTCTTGTTATGTTCCTTTTTGCTTCTTTGCATACCTAGTAGGTTTTTTAAATTGAGAAGTTATTCACATACCATAAAATTTACTCTTTTAAAGAGTACAGTTTAATGGTTTTTAGTATATTCACAGAGTTGTATAACCATCACCAATATCTAATTCCAAAACATTTCCATCATTCCCCCCAAAAAACCTCTTACCCATTAGCAATCACTCCCCATTCTCCCCTCCTCCAACCCTTTGTAAGCACTAATCTACTTTCCATCTTGATGGATTTGCCTATTCTAGATATTTCATCCAAATGGAATCATGCAATATGTGGTCTTTGGTGTCTGGTTTGAGTCACCTAGCATACTGTTATACCATGAATCAGTCCTTTGTTCCTTTTTTTTTTTTTTTTATAAATTTATTTATTCATGTATTTAATTTTTGGCTGTATTGGGTCTTCGCTGCTGCACTCGGGCTTTCTCTAGTTGTGGTGAGCGGGGGCTACTCTTCATTGTAGTGCGCGGGCTTCTCACTGCCGTGGCTTCTCTTGTGGAGCACGGGCTCTAGGCGCGCGGGCTTCAGTAGTTGTGGCTCGCGGGCTCTAGAGCGGAGGCTCAGTAGTTATGGCACACGGGCTTAGTTGCATGTGGGACCTTCCCGGACCGGGGCTTGAACCCATGTCCCCTGCATTGGCAGGCGGATTCCCAACCACTGTGCCACCAGGGAAGCCCCTTTGTTCCTTTTTATGACTGAAAATATTTCACTGAATGGATATGCCTGGTAATTTTTTTAAAATTTATTTATTTTATTTTTGGCTGCGTTGGGTCTTCGTTGCTGTGCACGGGCTTTCTCTAGTTGCAGCGAGCGGGGGCTACTCATTGAGGTGCGTGGGCTTCTCATTGCGGTGGCTTCTTTTGTTGTGGGGCATGGGCTCTAGGCACGTGAGCTTCAGTAGTTGTGGCATGTGGGCTAAGTAGTTGTGGCTCGTGGGCTCTAGAGCTGAGGATCATTAGTTGTGGCACACGGGCTTAGTTGCTCTGCAGCATGTGGGATCTTCCCGGACCTGGGATTGAACCCGTGTTCCCTGCATTGGCAGGCAGATTCTTAACTACTGTGCCACCAGGGAAGTCCCTTGCCTGGTAATTTTTTTTTTTTTTTTTTTTTTTTTGCGGTACGCGGGCCTCTCACTGTTGTGGCCTCTTCTGTTGTGGAGCACAGGCTCCGGGTGCGCAGGCTCAGCAGCCATGGCTCACGGGCCCAGTCGCTGTGCGGCATGTGGGATCTTCCCGGACCGGGGCATGAACCCGTGTCCCCTGCTTTGGCAGATGGACTCTCAACCACTGCGCCACCAGGGAAGCCCTCCTGGTAATTTTTTAATGTATATTGGATGTTTTAATTTTACCTTGTTGGGTGCTAGATTTTGTTGTATTCCTTTGTTGGGTTTTGTTCTGGGATGCAGTTAATTTTCTTGGAATCAGTTTGAGCCCTTCAATCCTGTCTTTTAAGCCTCGTTACTGTGCGTCTAGAGCAGCCTTTAACCCAAGGTAATTTGGCACCACTACTAAGGTAATACCTTTCTGATATTCTGTGTATTAGGAGGCTTTTCCATGCTCACTAGTGGGAACATTAACTACTTCAAGCCCTGTGTGAACTGTGGGGATTGTTCCTCCTACTCCTTTCTGTGGTTCTTGCCTTGGGTTTTTTTTTCTCACACACATACACAGATCATACTCCATGAAAGACTTGAGAGAGGATTCCCCTGCAGATCTCTGGAGCTCCCTCTTTGTGTAGCTTTCACTTCTCTGGTGTTTTGCCCTGAAAATTCTAACTGTTTTGGTCTCCCTGAACTCTGAACTGTGTTTCTTTAATTCAACAAGGTGGCAGGCTTCGTTTGGGCTCTCCTTAGCTGTGGTGTAGCCTCAAAACTCTCTCTAGGTAATAGGCTAGGGTATTCATGGGACTCACTTTGTTTGCTTCCATTCTCTTAGGGTTCAGTGTCTTGGGCTGCTTGTTGTCCAGTGTCTGAAAACCATTATTTACGTATTTTGTCCCATTTTCTAATCATCTAAGATGGTAAGGTAAATCTGGAACCTGTTACTCCACAGTTTTGGTTTAAGACAGTTTGAGGGCTTCCTTGGTAGCACAGTGGTTAAGAATCCACCTGCCAATGCAGGGGTCATGGGTTCGAGTCCTGATCCAGGAAGATCCCACACACCGTAGAGCAGCTAAGCCTGTGCATGACAGCTACTGAGCCTGTGCTCTAGAGCCCACAAGCGAGCCACAACTACTGAGCCCATGTGCCACAACTACTGAAGCCTGCATGCCTAGAGCCCGTACTCTGCAACAGGAGAAGCCACCACAGTGAGAAGCCCGCGCACCACAACGAAGAGTAGCCCCCGCTTGCCGCAACTAGAGAAAGCCCATGTGCAGCAACAAAGACCCAACACAGCCAAAAGAAAGAAAAAAAGACAGTTTGAAATACATGATGTATATAAAGAGACAGAATAATAATATTAATCATTTAAAAGGTAATAAATACTAAGAAGAAGCTAGTGTTCAAGTCGTATGCATAATATCATTACAATGGTTAAGTGCTGCTTTTTTCTGAACCTCGCAGAAACCAACATCAAAAGGAAAGTACGGAGGGATAGCTTATCTTACAGAGGAAATTAACAGCTTTCAGTAGGGAAAAAATAGTTTTTACTGTAAATTTTAAGGACCTTCTGTGGTGAACTGCGATGAGTTTTTGACATCTCTGTCCATTGCTGACAGCTGGGGCAGCTGGTGGGAGTGATGCTGAGGCCACAGCTGCCGATTGGAAGAAGTGTGACCTGATTGCAAAGATTTTGGCCTCTTGTCCCCAGCAGTCTCTTTCACTAGAGGATTATTACAGAGATATCTGCCCACAGGTAAATCATTTTGTTTCTTTTGACTGTTTGAGGATTATCTGCTTATTTATAAAAAGAGGACTTTTAATGTTCGTCTGATATTGAGTTAAAAACAATATAATGTTTAAGTTTTTTATTCAGTGAGGGGCCTTCTTAATAACTGATTAAAAACCTGTGGGAGAGACTGACCTGTTAGGTTTAAGAACTCCTCACCATTAATAACTGACTAGCTTGCTCTCAGAGCTGGAATATGAAACTACAGTTTCATCATATTCATTATCTTTTCTGTGTTTTTTATTAGTTTAAAAAAAATAGGTATTTAATAAACAGGGTAAATTAACATGGTACACAATTTAAAAGCACAAAAGAGTAAATGGAAAAGTAAGTCTCCCTCCCATCTCTGTACCAATTTCTTATTTATTTTGCAGAGGTAGTCTGTGTATCGTGTATACAACTATATGTGTGTATATGTGTGTATATATTCTAATTTTTATCCAAATGATAACATGCGCCACACACTGTTTTTCAATTTTGCTTTTCTCACTTAACAGTGTACCTTAGAGATCACTTCATCATTCTTTTTCTTGGGTACATAGGTATTTCATCGTATTATGTACCATAATTTATTTAAGTAGCTTCCTATTTTTTTTAAATAAATAAATAAATTTATTTATTTTTGGATGCATTGAGTCTTTGTTGCTGTGCACGGGCTTTCTCTAGTTGCAGCAAGCAGGGGCTACTCTTCGTTGCAGTGTGCAGGCTTGTCATTTTGGTGGCTTCTCTTGTTGTGGAGCATGGGCTCTAGGTGCACAGGCCTCAGTAGTTGTGGCACGTGGGCTCAGTAATTGTGGCTTGCGGGCTCTAGAGCGTAGGCTCAGTAGTTGTGGCACAGGGGCTTAGTTGCTCCGCGGCATGTGGGATCTTCCCACACCAGGGCTCGAACCCGTGTCCGCTGCATTGGCAGGCGGATTCTTTTTTTTTTTTTTTTTTTTTTTTAAATAAATTTATTTATTTTATTATTTATTTATTTATTTAGGCTGTGTTGGGTCTTTTGTTGCTGTGCACAGGCTTTCTCTAGTTGCGGTGAGCGGGGGCTACTCTTCGTTGCAGTGCACGGGCTTCTCATTGCGATGGCTTCTCTCGTTGCAGAGCACGGGCTCTAGGCACATGGGCTTCAGTAGCTGTGGCACACGGGCTCTAGAGCACAGGCTCAGTAGTTGTTGCGTACTGGCTTAGCTGCTCCGCAGCATGTGGGATCTTCCCGGACCAGGGCTTGAACCCGTGTCTCCTGGATTGGCAGGCGGATTCTTAACCACTGCGCCACCAGGGAAGCCCGGCAGGCGGATTCTTAACCACTGCACCACCAGGGAAGCCCTACCTAGCTTCCTATTAATGGACATTTAAGTTGTTTCCATTCTTTTGCTGTTACAAACCATGTTCCAGTTAATATCTATAAATCTTGCCTATGTGCAAGTATTATCACAGGGAAAATTCTTAGAATTGACATTACTGGCTTAAAGGGTACGTGTATTTAAATTTTTGATTGATATTACTTATGTGTCTGTTTTCCCACACTTTTGCCTATGCAATGTGTTACAAAACTTTTCTTTGTTAATCTGATTAGGTGAAAGTGTGGAAGGAGTGTTCTTAGTAAGCACTCCCTGTGCATTTAGATGTAAGATATGCCTTTTGGAGTACAGTGTGAAGAAAGTCATTCAGTTGTTATGCTGGTCTGCAGGATTCTCATGGGTAGGCATGCATGGGAACAAATATCACAATGCAGAATCTTATATTGGAAAATATTAAGTATAAATTATCTTACAGGATAAAGTTATCATTTGCAATGATGAGTAAATATTTTCCAAAACTAGTAGCTATAGTTTGGGCACTTAAGGAAATGATAAAATCAAGTCATAGGTTTTAATCTTACTTAGTCTCTCTTTGGCAGTGTCAGAGGTCACATACAGTTTTTGAAGAGAAGATTCTCCTGTCTACAAAAAGTACAAGAGTCAGTTTTAAGCCAGGAACAGAATGTGCTTTTCAGTTGGGTGCTTAAACTCAAGCATGAGAGATCAGTGTTTATTTTTGAGAATAAAGTAGACTTTTGTTCAGACCTGACAGGCTTTTCAGATTCTGAATATATTTATACACCTTGACCCCATAATTGCTATTTATCATAGCAAAATTTTGGGGAAAAACTGAATATCTGGAAATATTTTTGAGGAATTTATAACAATATGAGAAGGTTTCAGCAATACACAAAACTGAATATTAAGTATGGCCTTAATTGAAAAGAAAAAAGAATTATACAGGAAACATACTGGAAAAAAATACACCCAAAATGTTTATAGTAATTTGGGGAGATTTAATTTTCTTCTTAAAAATTTATTCTCCAAATTTCCTACAATGAGCACATATTTTATAAATCTGATAAAATTTTTAAATAAAAACGTAGCTCCTTCAGTTCTCATACCCTTTGACACAGGGTTGTTAAATTAAAAAAAAAAACTTCTATTGGATCAGTGTTACTGCAGTAAATTTATTTTTTGCTGTAAAGAAATTAATGTGTTGTCTTCTTAGTTAATGTAATGCTTCTTGCAAAGAGCCTGGTATTTACTTCATGTAATTTTTCTTTTAGATTTTGGATTTATTTCACTTTCAAGATAAATTGACAGGACTACAATTTCAGAGAGTTGCCACCACTACCTTTATAACTATGTCAAGAGAACGGCCACAACTGGCAGCAAAGTACTTACTTCAGCCAGTGTTAGCTCCTCTTCATCGATGTTTAAATACAGCAGGTAAAGAAGGAGGTCTGGTGGTTCGCTGTCCCTCTAAAGGACCTTCTTCCGTGTTTTGGATTTAAATAACTTAAGTCTATGGTAGTTCATTGTCTTTAATTTTACTTTTTTTCCCCCAATTTTTTGTTTTGAAAAATCCACTTCATAAAAGTTCTAAGAAGAATGCAGTGTCCTACCCCTATATACTTCACATAGTTAACATTTTGACATGTTCACTTTCTCTTTCTCTCTTCCTACACACATACATATTTTTTTTCTGAAGCATTTGAGAGTTAGTTGCAGACATCGAATATACAGACTTTATTCAAATCTCTTATTTGTCTCAAGAATTTCCTTTATAGCTGTTTTTTAAAAATTACATTGCATTTACTTGTTATGTCTTTTTAGTTTTCTGTAATGTAGAATAGATCCCTAATAGTCTTTCACTCTGACACTTTTGAAGCCCAGGTTATAGAATGTTCTTCAATTTGTATTTGTCTCATTGTTTCCTCTTGATTAGATCCAGGTTAACATTTTGGCAGGAGTACTACATATGATGGTTTTTTTTTTTTTTTAGTCCATCAGATTAGGGGCACATGTTATCAGTTTATTCCATTATTAGTGATGTTTAATTTGACTGTTTGATTAAAGTGGTAGCAACCAGATTTCTCCACTGTAAAAATATCTTCCTCCCTTTGCAATTAACAATAATCTGTGGGATGATAGATATATGAGACAGTGTGAATATCCTGTTTGCCAACAGTCCTTCATACTGTGGTTTAGTATCCACTGATGATTTTTGCTCATAAAATGGTGACTTTCTATTTTTTTTATTGTTTCTAATTTGTTAGTTTGGTATTCTTCTGTAAGGAAGAGCTTTTCTTTTCTCCTTGCCTCATCTCTTTTAAAAAAATAATTATTTAAGTATCAATACACATTCATAGATTCTTTTTTTTTTTTTTTTTTTTTGCGGTACGCGGGCCTCTCACTGTTGTGGCCTCTCCCGTTGCGGAGCACAGGCTCCGGACGCGCAGGCTCAGCGGCCATGGCTTACGGGCCCAGCTGCACCATGGCATGTGGGATCTTCCCGGACCGGGGCACGAACCCCTGACCCCTGCATCGGCAGGCGGACTCTCAACCACTGCGCCACCAGGGAAGCCCCATAGATTCTTTTTTTATTCAGTGGGTGACTGAACATTCCTATCATTCATTTTGAAGCTTAAATTTTCCCAGATTTGGCCAGTTTTAATGTGTTAAAAGATTGACATTTTCAGCACTTCCCGCAGTGTGTGTTCATGCTTTATTGAGATTAGTGCTGGGATACAGAGTATCATTTCAACATTCTTAGTGAGTAAAAAAAACCTTTCCATATAGTCTTTTCTGAGGTTAAAAATAAAGAGAAAAATTGATGTTGTGGTTAAGCCCAATTTAGTTCTGTGTAGACTTTGTATAAAAGTCATTTACAGTGTAAATTTTTCTGAGTGTGTTTAGAGGGGTTTAGGTGGGTGAGAATGGAGAAAATCTAATTCTTGTGCATAGTAAGCACCAGATTGAGCTTTGGTGGAGTGAAATTTGTGATAATTCAGACATGATAAATGTATTTGAATAAATAATTAAAATTCCTTTATACATTTAATAAAAATCTAGTCTAGAATTAGTATTTCTTCAAAAAATGAAGTATTATTTCTGTTGGCCCTTGTCATTAAGGCCTAGCATTTATATCTAATTTCATGTGTTAAGACTATACCTCAATACTAATCTATTTATCTTCTTGTCTGTGACTGACTAGGTGTTTCCTTTAGTCTGGAGTGTGTTCTCAAAGTGTGGTCCCAGGACTAGCAGCATCAGCATCACCTGGGAATTTATTACAAATACAACTTCTTGGGCTCCACCACAGACCTACTGAATTAGAAACTCTGATGTGGGACCCAACACTGTTTTAACAGGCCCTTTTGGTAATTCAAGTGTGTGTTCAAGTTTGACCCCTGGTCTAGAGCACTGTGCTTGGGACGCCTAGATTCAGTCCAGTTGTGGGTCAATTATTTTTGTCCTGGGCCTTGTTCATTCATTCAAAGAATATTTATTGGACACCTATTTACCCTGCATTTTCATGTGTTAGGTTATATCTGTAACACCAGCTACATGTTTTGCATATACAATCTATTGATAACAAAAAGGATTGGGTAAGAATATGACTGATCTTATATATATATACCCCATCATTGCCCCTGGAAAAACAATCTCTAAAGTGTAAGCTTTCTTATTTTGTTTTTCATATTGCATCACATTTTTAGGACTGTGTGGCAATTATGATGAATTATCATATTTTATCAATTCCAAGATGCACTTTTTTTCACATTAAAAAAAATTTTATTTTCGAAATCTTTTTCACATTTTAGCAACTCTAATTGCCCATCTCACAATCATTGTTGGCCAGGTAGCAATTGTGGCATTGTTGTGCCTGCAAATGAGCGTTAAAATTTGTAGAATGGATGTCAGTGACTTAGAAGAAAATCTTGAATACAATAGTAAAGTGGAGGACTCTTAAGGATATCACATCACTGTACTCTGTGGCACAGAGAACGATATATTATGGCAAAGCACAGATACCGGTAATGGTGTTGAAATGTTTCAGAAGAGTTGGACACTTAATGTGCAGTTTTAATTCCTTATCCTGTTTATTCCAATTATTTAGCTTGTATCAAGAATGATAGGGAATTCCCTGGCAGTCCAGTGGTTAGGGCTTCATACTTCCACTACATGGGTCACGGGGTCGACCCCTGGTAGGGGAACTAACATCCTGCATGCTGCATGGAGTGGCCAAAGGAAAAAAAAAATGACATATAACAATACTGTATAAAATAAATCTAGGAGAGTTCTCTTAATACTTTTTTTAAAAAGCTCTGTTTTAAAACTTTTTTTTTTTTGGCCACACCAAGCAGAATGTGGGATCTTGGTTCCCTGACAAGGGATTGAACCTGTACCCCCTGCAGTGGAAGCTCGGAGTGTTAACCACTGGACCACCGGGGAAGTCCCTTAAAACTTTTTAAAGGGAAATTTTCAAACACATGTACAGAGAATAGTATAATGAACACCTGTGTACCAGTCACCCAGACAAAACCATTGAGTCTGCCATTTTCACTTAATTTAATGTCCAACTTTTCATTCATTAATTTAAAATTAAAATCCCAAGTGATAATGTTTCATAGGTTACTTGGCAGTGTTTTTTTCTTTCTTAGTGATACATAAAATAACAATGCATGTTTATAATCAATGAAACATTCTGTGAAATATTGTATTTGAATGGTGCTGTACTGTAACTATGTTGATTTTCTAATTTTAGCTGTTACTTCCTGAACTTTCTAGTAAAACTTTTTTCCTTAGGCCCAGCTTCTTCTATTCAATGAGGTGCTGAGTGTGGGTAATTTTGTTTTTTGTTCCTTAGAGATTTCAGAGAGTGACATGGTGCCAGGGACCATTTTGGTGATGGAAGAAGAACTTAGTAGATGTATTGAGGATGTATATAAGGTTGGTAATTTGAGTCACTAGTGTTTTCAGTTAATATTTGTACTTAGTCTTTTAAAATAATTTTGCCTTTTAAACTGGTACTTCAAGAATTGGAATGACTAATCTTAAATTCCAAACCATCAAAATCTTTTTACCTTGAAAACTGGAAACTATAAGTTGTTAGTGAAAAAAATGATACATTTTGAAACTCTGTCAATTTCATCATTTACTCTGAATCTTAAACAGTTCAGATTCTCTAAGTGACACATGCCACTGATGAAAGTGTGTCTTTGAAGGAATTGACAAAGGAATTTGCAATACTGTAGGCTTCCTAAAATTTACTGTATGATAATATTGAATCTACTTTATAATTTTTTGATAGAATCATCATCATAAAGAAGTTGGAATAAATGAGTCATAGAAATGACTTCCTAAATATATACTGAAAATGAAAAAATATTTATATAAATTATATGTTCTCTATGATTGCAATCTTATAAATATATATGAAATACATATTTTTAGACAAAAATGAAATCCATTGTGTTAAGCCCAGATGGCACTGGGGTAAATATTCTTCTTTAAAGTTTATTTCAATACATTTTTAAAAAATTTATTTATTTATTTTTGGCTGCATTGGGTCTTTGTTGCTGCGCACGGGCTTTCTCTAGTTGCGGTGAGCAGGGGCTACTCTTCGTTGCAGTGTGTGGGCTTCTCATTGCGGTGGCTTCTCTTGTTGAGGAGCACGGGCTCTAGGTGCACGGGGTTCAGTAGTCGTGGCATGCGGGCTCAGTGTTTGTGGCTCGCGGGCTCTAGAGCGCAGTCTCAGTAGTTGTGGCACATGGGCTTAGTTGCTCTGTGGCATGTGGGATCTTCCCGGACCAGGGCTCGAACTCGTGTCCCCTGCATTGGCAGGTGGATTCTTAACCACTGCGCCACCAGGGAAGTCCCTCAATACATTTATAATAATATTTTACTATTAAAAATATTTACAAGAGTAAACAGCTTTCAGAATTATATTTCATGTAGAAAGGTACAGCCACTTTGGGAATATATTGTTTGGCAGTTCCTTAAAAAGTTAAACATAGAGTTATCATATGACTCAACAATTCCACTCTTAGTTATAGAGAAGTGAAAACATATTCATACAAAACCTGTACACAAATGTTCATAGCATCATTATTCATAATAGCCAAAATGTGGAAACAGCTGAGATGTCTGTCAACTGATGAATGAATTAACAAATGTGATATATTCATATAATGGAATATTTTTCATCTGTAAAAAGGAATAAAGTATGGATACAAATTTCAACATGGATGAACACTTTTTTTTTTCCTATTTAGGTATATCTTAACGTAAACCGCAGTACAGTGTACAAAAGGGAATGCTAAGTACATGTTAAATACAGATGAAAAGAATCTGTTGCTAATCACTCTGTGTACCTAGGTGTACCGTGGGCCCTGGGGCCACAGTTCATGGTTTCTGTAATGTTCTTCAATTTATATTTCATTAGTGTTCTTGGTAGTGTCTAATTTTTGCCGATCCTAGTTGGTCATTGGTTTTACCAGTAACTTGAAGCACTTGTAGGGGAGCAAGCACTGTCAGTGTTGCCAGCCCCTCGTTGCCACACCCTCCCCTATGTTTGCATCTTTGGCCTCTTCAGCTGGCTGGTTCTTGGCAGGAAGCTTAAGCCCCTTGTTCATTCTGTGAGGGCCCTTTGATTATAACCGGATACTACCATCTATAAGTCCACGTAGACAGGCACCCGAGACTTGTCACCACACACTGAAGGGGTGATTGGAAGAGACCCCACAGTCAGCCCCTCTGAGTTGGGGAAACTCTCCATCCCTTGGGACCCTCCCCATCCCTTGGGACCCTGATGAGCCACATGGAACTGGTCTGCCAAGGGCCACAGGAGGGGACCACTGCCATTCTGCCCACTAACACTGAGGAAAGTCGGTGATGCTGCTTCTGTTTAATGCACAGAGGCAAGTGGATAAGCAGTTTAAAATCATGATTTTTTAATGTTTAAAGAAGCTAGACACAAAAGACCACCCATTGTATGATTCCATTTAAATGAAATGTTCAGAATAGGCAAATTCATGGACACAGAAAGTAGATTAGTGATTGCTAGTGGCTGAGGCTGGGGAGTTGGGAGTGGCTGATAGTGAGAATGAGGTTTCTTTCTGAGGTAAGGAAGATGTTCTGGAATTAGTGGTGATGGTTGTGCAATTTTGTGAATATACTAAGAACCACTGAATTGTACATTTTAGAGAGTGAATTTTATGGCATGTGAATTATATTTCAATACTTAAAAAATTTTTATTCCACA
Source organism: Phocoena sinus (assembly GCF_008692025.1). Taxonomy (NCBI): domain Eukaryota; kingdom Metazoa; phylum Chordata; class Mammalia; order Artiodactyla; family Phocoenidae; genus Phocoena; species Phocoena sinus. The sequence continues at coordinate 41,491,118 of NC_045781.1, forward strand.
TTTCTTATTTCTTTTCTATGGCAGTAAATGAAACATTTTAGAGTAAATTTTTTTTTTTTTTTTGCGGTACACGGGCCTCTCACTGCTGTGACCTCTCCCGTTGCGGAGCACAGGCTCCGGACGCACAGGCTCAGCGGCCATGGCTCACGGGCCCAGCCGCTCCGCAGCATGTGGGATCTTCCCGGACCGGGGCACGAACCCGTGTCCCCTGCATCGGCAGGCGGACTCTCAACCACTGCGCCACCAGGGAAGCCCTAGAGTAAATTTTTAAATTTTAGTTTGTTATGAAATGGTTCAAACAAACCAAATAAAAAATGAAGAATAAAACACTCATGTACCCACCACTCAGCTTAAAAAGTTACACATTACCAATTCAGTTGAAATCCTCTGTGAACCCATCCCTGATCACATTTCCCTTGCTCCTCACCCAGTGGGAACCACGATCCTAAATTTGTATTTATTATTCCTTAATCTGTTTTTAGTATTGTTGTGCATGATTTTATTTAAATGGCTTTGTAATATATCTAACTTTAATCCATTCATTTCTCCTGCCAGATATTATTCTGTTTTATGACTGTATCACCATTTATTTGTTTATTCTTCTCTTGGTAGACATTTGAGTTGTTTTCAGGGAGTTTTGTCTATCTGTTAGGTGCATTGTGGTTTTGGTTAGCAGTTAGTTCTCTTATTACTAGTGACATTGAACATTTTTTTGTCTTTTGGTTCATTCATATATTCTCTTCTTTAACTTGCCTGTTCATTTGTTTTTTACCCATTTTAATACTTGAGTTATTTGCCTCTTTAAAATATTTTTAAAATAAATCTTTTTTTAATAAAACAGCCTTATTGAAATAGACTTTACAGATCAAAAAATAATGTTTTAAGTATACAATTCAGTGCTTTTTCAGGAAATTTACAGAGTTGTGAAACTATCACCACCGTGCAGTTTTAGAACATTTCCATCACCGCAAAAAGATCCATTGTGCCTATTTATAGTCACTCCTTGGTCCCACACCTAATCCCCAAGCAACCACTAACCTGCTCTGTATCTCTATGGATTTGCCTTATGTGGATATTTTATATGAGGGACTCATGCAATAAGTGTTCTTTTGTGACTGGCTTCTCCCTCTTAGCATCATGTTTCTGAGGTTCATCCAGGTTGTTGCATGTGTCAATATTTTGTCCCTTTTTATTGTAAGTAATATTTCATTTTATGAATATATACATATTTTGTTTATTTGTCATCAGTTGATGGACATTTGGATGTACAGTAAATCTTTTTTAGACAACTTCATGAGATATATTTTATGTATCGTACATTTACCCATTTACAGTGTGCGAATCAGTGGCCTTTCAGTATATTCACAGATTTGTGCAGCTGTCATCACAGTCAACTTTAGGACATTTCATTACCCCAAAAGAAACCCACACTGCTCCCCACATCCCAGCCTTAGGCAGCCACTAATCTACTTTCTGTCTCTATAGATTAGCCTATTCTGAACATTGCATATAAATGGAGTCATACAATATGTAGTCTTTTGTGATTAGCTTCTTTCACTTAACATGATGCTTTAAAGGTTCATCTCGATTGTAGCATGAAGCAGTACTTCACTCCTTTTTATTGCTGAATAGTATTCTGTTATAAGTATTTACCATATTTTGTTTATCCATTCACCATTTGATGGACATTTGGGTTCTACATTTTGGCTATTATGAATAATGCTGCTATGGACATTTGTGTACAAGTTATTCGTGTACATATGTTTTCATTTCTCCTGGGTATATACCTGGGAGTGGAATTGCTGGATCATATGGTAACTCTATGTTTAACCATTTGAGGTACTGTCAGATCATTTTCAAAGGGGTTGCACCATTTTACATTGCCCCCAGCAGTGTATGAGGATGTAAAGTAAATCTTAAATCATGTTCTTTCAGATAAGAAAGAGCTTTTGTTTTGGTTTGGTTTAAGCTTTATGTATGATACTAATAAATTTGTAGATATAAACATATGCTGCTTAAAAATTCAAAACTCATTCTCAGTAACACTCACTTTTTACTAAAAGTTGGGTATTTACTACCCTTTTATTTAATTTTGCTGTTAAAAAAACCAGAGTACACCCTTTACAATGTTGACCTGGCACACAAGTGTAGAATTAAATTGTTCATAGATAAAACAGGACCTGATGACTTAGTGGCTATAATGCTGTTTTTATTTTTTAATGCTTCATTTTAGAGACTTACGAAAAGAAAGTTCTTATATCTTGTTCTACCTGTTGGTAGGCGGGAATTTTCAGATAATATGAAGACAAGGAATTATACAGAGCAATCTAGAAAGCAAACTTTCTGAATTAGAGAATAAAGCCCAAATAACTTTTAGAAAGGTTATCTTCAGTCATGTTCCATCTAAGAAATATCATGATGAAAAGTTGTAAAATAGCCAGGTGTGGAATGTTAGAAAGACTTGAAAATGCTGGTAGGAGTAGGACTAATTTTGTCTAAACTTTGGTACAAACCCCTCATAGTGTTAGGTAGATGTCAATAAATTGCTTTTAGGAGGAAAGGAAAGCAAAACAACTTCTTTCTGGCAAGTGAATTAGCCTCTAAAAATCAGAGAGATTGAGAAATAGTCCTTGCCATTTCTCCTATTGTTGCCCCCCATAAGGCGGGAAAAACCCTCATTGTTCGGTGAACAGTTTAATGAATTAAAAACCTCCTGGAGAGACAAGCAAAACATTAGTTTGCTGTAGACACTTGGTTTTGCACAAGGACTGGGACTGTCTTGAAAGCAGGAAGGGGTGTAGAAGTTTATTCTCTCTACAAGGTTTTGGCAGCTCAGCTGCAGAGGGAAAACAGGAAATGTGTACGTTGGAGGAAAATGGTAAACATTGTGTAAAATTTAGCAACAAAGAGTATGTTGTCTTTATTAACTTTCTGCTAATACTAAATTATAGAGTACAGTTCAAAGGCAGGAAATAAGGAAAACATCTGGGATGGTTGAATTGATCCAGCAACTCACTCGGTAACAAGAGGGTACAAGAGGGTGTTTTAATTTTAGAGAGGCATTTGGGAACATTTCCAGCTCTGGTGTTCTCTCTCTCTCTCTCTCTCTCTCTCCCCTTTTCTTTTTAACAGATTTATTGAGATGGAACTCACATACCTCACAATTCACCGATTTAAGTGCTCAGTTCAGTGTTTTTGGTATTTCACAGTGTTGTGCAACCATCACCACAATCTAATTTTAGAATATTTTTATCCCTCCTGAAAGGACTCCATACTTATTAGCTGTAACCTCCCATTCTCTCTACTTTGCCCCCGGCCCTAGGCAACCACTAATATACTTTCTGTCTCTGTAGATTTGCCTATTCTGGACATTTTATATAAATGAAATTATATAATATGTGGTCTTTTGTAGTTGGCTCTTCAGTGTTTTTAAGATTCATCCGTATTTTATCATGAAGCAGTACTTCATACCTTTTAATGCCAAATGGTGTTCTGTTGTATGGTTATATCACATTTTGTTACCTATTTATCAGCTGATGGAAATTTGTGTTGTTTCCACATTTTGGAGTGTTATGAACAGTGTTGCTGTGGACATTCATGTACAGGTTTTTGTGTGTATGTATGTTGTCATTTCTCTTGGGTGTATACATAGGAGTGGAATTGGTGGATCATATGGTAACTCTATGTTTAACCTTTTGAGGTACTGCCAGATCATTTTCTAAAGTGGCCACACCATTCTACATTCCCACCAGCAATATATGAGAATTCCAGTTTATCCAGATTATGGTCAATGTTTGTTATCATCCTTTTTTAAAAAATAGCCTTCCTAGTGGGAGTAAAGTAATATCTCCTTGTGGCTTTGATTTACGTTTCCCTAATGACTAATGATGTTGAACAGCCTGTCATGTGCTTATTGGCCATTTGGATGTCTTCCTTGGAGAAATTTCTTTTAAGAACCTTGGCCCATTTTTATTTTTTAAAAAATTTTAAAAATTAATTTTATTTATTTATTTTTGGCTGCATTGGACCTTCGTTGTTGCGCATGGGCTTTCTCTAGTTGTGGCGAGCGGGGGCTACTCTTTGTTGCAGTGCGTGGGCTTCTCATTGCGGTGGCTCCTCTTGTAGCGGAGCACGGGCTCTAGGCGCCAGGCTTCAGTCGTTGTGGCACACGGGCTCAGTAGTTGTGGCTCACAGGCTCTAGAGCACAGGCTCAGTAGTTGTGGTGCACGGGCTTAGTTGCTCTGCAGCATGTGGGATCCTCCTGGGCCAGGGCTCAAACCCGTGTCCCCTGCATTGGCAGGCGGATTCTTAACCACTGCACCACCAAGGAAGCCCCTTTTGCCCATTTTTAAATTGGGTTGTCTTTTTATCATTGGTGGGTTGTGGGATTGGACTCACTCTGACCAACAGCTTTCTCTAAAGAAATCCTCCTCATCAGTCTCTTCTCGGTCTCCACACCTTTGATCTTCTCTACCCTCTTTCTGAATGAGGAGTTTTTATAGTCTTGATCTCATCATAGTCTGGTGTCTTACTTTGGAGTTTTAAGTCTATTTTATCTTGGTGCTTCACTTGACATTTCCAATTTAACACCCCGTGTCACCTGTGTTATGACAGCTGTCCATCTGGCTGCCTTCTCAGTCTAACTGCAGAGCCCCTTAGTCCTCAGAGCCAGTTTCTTCTTTGCTTTATACACAGTCCTGGTCAGACTGGTTATCTGATTTTTAAGACCATAGCAGAATGAGAAGTAACAAATTAGAAGTTAGTTAGACTAACTAAGGCACAATGACAAGAGCAGAGAGGACCAAGGAAAGAGACAGAAAAAATACCCCCAAAGGGCATAATCAGTTGAAAAGCAAAGTATGTTGGGACCACTGTGTTCAGTATACTTTGTTTAAGAAGGAAGGGATTGCATATAATTCATTTTAGAAATATTTCCTTCCAAAATTGTTAAAATATGAGTACATTTTGGTATTTAAAGGAATAAACTCTCAGCTCTCTGAATGAAAATTTTATGGCAGGAACAATGACAAGGGAAGGGCTTTTTACACTTGCATCCTTCACATACAGCAGGGAATAGAGCAGTGTGGCTCTGGTGGGCCAGGTGGAAAGTTCTCAGCAGTACAAGTATATATACAAATGCTAGTCGAATTGAAACGAAAACTTGGCATAGCCACTTGTACTTCATCTGCATAAATAATTCTTATCATTTCTATGTGTGTACCTTATTTCTGGTAAAATTATGTAAGCCAAAAAGGGCACATGCAGCTCAAATAGCTTTTAGTCCAGTGGCTTCCCATTCTGTCTCCTCTGCCTCTGAGTGTCTGGGGCCTAATCTCTAGAATGTTTATATTCTTTTGTCCTCCCTGGTATGAGAGGGAGTCATGTTTTTTTCTTTGCCTACAGAGGTGAAGAGAGGCCCATATTGCATAGAGACTGGTTCTGGGTAGGGCAGGATAAAAGAATTCCAGTTCTTTCTGATTTGGATATTTTCTTGCTCTTAAGAGGAATGGCCAGAATTCGATAGTGGGGGTGGAGAGATGTTACCTTTTAGTATTCCTCACAGTACTTGCCCAAGACTCCCTAAAGGCAGAAGAAATTTTAGGATAGGAAAGGCTAGAAGGTACCTAATTAGTTTATTTTCTACATTCTCATTTCCATTTTCGCTCTCTGTTTCCAGGTTTAGGAAATCTTGACTTTGATTATTCACGTCTTTTCCCCCCATCTAATCTTAATGAATTTCTAATTAAAGTTTTTCTGTCAGATTGACCAGTTGACTCCTCCTTCCGAATTTTTAATTATTTGTGTAGAGTAAATTAGAATAATACAATCTTAGAGCTGGAAGGAACTTTAGAAATAATTCGGTATAATCCTTCATTTTTTTTAATAGACTTTATTTTTTAGAGCAGTTTTAGGTTCACAGAAAAATTGAGTGCAAAGTACAGAGAGTTCCTGTGTATTCTCTGCCCCCACATGTGCACAGCCTCTCCCACTATCAGCATCCCACACTGGACGGTGTATTTGTCACGGTTTGTGAACCTATGTTGACATGTCAATATCACTGTAAGTCCATAGTTTACATTAAGGTTCACCTTTGATGTGGTACATTCTTTGGGTTTTGACAAATTAATCCCTCATTTTACAGTAAAGGAAACAAAATCCAAAAGATTGTGAAGTGACTTGTCCCAAATCACACTAGTGAGTGACAGAGCTGGTCCCGGGACCAACATTCCCATCTCTCTCTCTTTCTCTCACTCTCTTTGTTTGGAAAAGATAATATTTGCACATGGTACAAATTTAATAAGTGCCAAAGGCTCTACAGTGAAAAGTTAGTCTCCGTCTCACCTGTGGACCCTCCCTAAAGGCAATCATTCTTTCTGGATGTTTCCATCTCCTGTTGAACTGTGACTTTGAATAACATGCAAAGGAATAAAAAGAGTATCCTTCAAGGATGTGTGAGATTTAAGCATTAGATTTTCTAAATGCTGCAGTTCAGATTCTGTGGTATAGTGTAGTGAAAAGCACTTGGCCTTTTGAGTCAGATGGACCTAGATTGGAATTTGTCTCCAGGGTTGACTATCCATGGGACTTTAGGTGACTTAAATGTGTCACTTGAGCTGTCGGGTGGTTGAATAAGGTAACTTTTGTTAGACTCATTGCATTCTTTATTTTCTTAATAAATTTATTTATTTATTTTTGGCTTTGTTGGGTCTTCGTTGCTGCACGTGGGCTTTCTCTAGTTGCAGTGAGCGGGGGCTACTCTTCTTTGCGGTGCACGGGCTCCTCGTTGTGGCTTCTCTTGTTGCAGAGCACAGGCTCTAGGCGTGCTGGCTTCAGTAGTTGTGGCACATGGGCTCAGTAGTTGTGGCTTGTGGGCTCTAGAGCTCAGGCTCAGTAGTTGTGGCACACAGGCTTAGTTGCTCCACAGCATGTGGGATCTTCCCGGGCCAGGGCTCCAACCTGTGTCCCCTGCTGCATTGGCAGGCAGATTCTTAACCACTGCACCACCAGGGAAGCCCGGGTCATTGCATTCTTTAAAAGGTGCTCAAAAAACTGTCAGTTCCTTTTTGGTTCAGGGAAACTTTTTTTTTAAGACTGTTTTATGCATTATGCTCTGAAAGCATGCACAGTACAAAATACTATATTAAGTAAAACTTGCCTGGTTCTTTTGCTTCTCCTAAGTCTTAATTAAACTCAGTAAGTGCATTAGAAGTTCTAGAACACTACTGTCAAAAGGATCACTGGGATATTTTAGAAGGCAGCATTTGACTAGTTTAATCTTTAACTGGGGTAGAATCAAGTTCCAGCCTGTATTGAATTTCAATGTTAGGATTTAGTCAGCTTGATTCTGAATAGGTTCATCATGTTTGTATTTCCATACATGTACATCCCTGCAGAAGATAAGGCCATAAATTAAGAAAACTGTTCCATTCACAGTAGCATCAACAAGAATATTTAGGAATAAACTTAACATTTGCATATGGCTATATATTTTACAAAATATTTTAACGTGAATTATTATTATTATTATTTTTTGTGCGGTACGCAGGCCTCTCACTGCTGTGGCCTCTCCCGTTGTGGAGCACAGGCTCAGCAGCCATGGCTCACGGGCCCAGCCGCTCCGCGGCATGTGGGATCTTCCCGGACTGGGGCACGAACCTGTGTCCCCTGCACCGGCAGGCGGACTCTCAACCACTGCGCCACCAGGGAAGCCCTTAACGTGAATTGTCTTAATTGGTCCTTATGCTAAAAGCTTAACACCTACATTATATTATCCATGAGGAAACTGGGACCTAGAGCAGTTTAAATGTCTTATCCCTGTTCACTCATTTAATATGTGGATTTGGGCAACCACATAGGTGGCAGAAACAAAGTTTACACACACGTTTCCTGATTCCTGACTTCCCAGTGCTCTTTCGGTGACTTTGCAGTGGTCTCTAAGGGATGTGTTTGACAATATAATGGGAGTCTATGAAATGAGCACATGAGGGCTGCTTTCGGTTTTGTTTGCTTTGAACCAGAAACATGTATTTTTTCTTAATACTTTATAAAAAATATATATATATATATATTTGTTTATTTATTTTGGCTGTACCAGGTCTTAGTTGGGGCACGGGGTCTTTGTGGTGGCATGCGGGATCTTTAGTTGCAGCATGTGAACTCTTAGTTGCAGCATTCATGCGACATCTAGTTCCCTGACCAGGGCTTGAACCTGGGCCCCCTGCATTGGGGGCACAGAATCTTACCCACTGCGCCACCAGGAAGTCCTATTCTTAATACTTTTGACCATTTTGATTCCTCCGGGTTTTTCCTTTCTTCTTAAATTCAAATTTCCAGTCAATCTTTCCAGAGAAACTCGGTCCTCCAGACATTGAAGACAGATGCTGAACAAGCCAATATAATAAAATCAAATCTTCTATTGTTCAATCTGCTCTCCCTTCCATGGCTGAAGTTCTGTGATTCTGTTCAGTTAATTTGCATTGATTGATAACTTCTAGCTGCAGCTTTTTTTTTTTTAATGAAAATAGGGCATTGTAACTTCCCCACAGAAATAGAACTTTTGAGAAAGTAAACAGCAGTCAGTCTGCTTTGTTCATTCATTTTTTTTTTTCTTTTTGCGTTACGCGGGCTTCTCACTGTTGTGGGCTCTCCCATTGCGGAGCACAGGCTCTGAACACGCAGGCTCAGCGGCCATGGCTCACAGGCCCAGCTGCTCCGCGGCATGTGGGATCCTCCCGGACTGGGGCACGAACCTGCGTCCCCTGCGTTGGCAGGCGGACTCTCAACCACTGCACCACCAGGGAAACCCCATTCATTCTTTGATTCAGTTAATCAGTCACCAAAAAATTTACCAAGTACCTACTGATTGCCACTCTGCTTGGTTTACAAATACAGAAATGATTAAGAATCAGCTGCTACCTGATTCCCAGTGAAGCAAACAAAGAGTTACAATAGAGCATGATTCATAGTTAAGAGTACCAAGAAACATGCCTCTCTTACTTGTTAGAACACCAGTCCTCTAAGTTTAGATGAAGGATCGAGAGGCTTAACCACAGAGGCCTCTTCTCAGGGCTGGATCTGTAATAGAAAGCCAAGATGCATTCATAAATGAATGTGGAAATCCCAAGAAAGGAATGAGGAAATCCCCAGATTCCCAGTGGGGTCATCGGTACCCATGTGTCTCCTTGACTAATCTTTTCTGAGCCGTTTTGGTTTTCCTAGATCCATACAGGCCTCTTATTTTGCCCCTCAGTCCTGTCCTACACATTTATACTGGAAAAGCCACAGGTAGTTACAGAAATCCCACTTTTCTTCAAAGCACCATTTCACTTACTCTCAGAGAGGCTTTTTCACACCAAAGAATTAAAAACGTACCTTGAGAGTCTGTCTATACCTTCCCTGCTTCAGCTTTCCCATCTCTTGGTATTTTGTTTGGTGATCCCTAGTTGTACAGATACCTCAAGTAAACTTGAGTTACCAGAAAACCTTTCAGCTGAACAGGATTTCATCTTTTGAGTATTAACTTCAGAACTGATGGAACAGAAAGCTCCTGAGGATGGGTTAGAAATTTGTTACATCTTGGTCAAGTTGAAGATTCAACGTTTCAAAAATTTTGGGGTGGGATGCTTCATTTTTTTCAACTAGTCTTACCTCTTAATGGCTGAGGTACCAGAAAAGTATAGAAGACCATGAGCAAACTTGCAGTCAAGTCAGGGAACACTGGAGTAGATAGGAAAGAGTTTTAAAGCTTGATTAATCCAACCTCTTTATTTTCCAGATAAGGAAACTAAGACTCAGAGAAGTCAACTGATTCATGTTAAGTCTCTCAACTGCTCAGTGGAATTATTTACAGACAACCCTATGTGAAACATGCCCGATAGTTATACTGCTAAAAAAAGGAAACTTCCAAATGATATGGAACATCTTTACAACAGGTAGAAATAATATATCAAGTATTAGATTGTGTTTTAGAAGTTGAATCTCTACCCCACTTTGCCTCCTGGTGAGCAGGAAAGACCCCCTACTAGAAAAAGACTGCACATAAGCAGAGTGCAAAGAAATTCTACAACACTTGGGTGTTAGGGCCCAGAGGCGGGGCAGGCAGGCCCTCCCCTCAGTGGGGCAGGAACAACTTACCTATTGTGCCTTCACTGCTTCTTCAGTCGGTACTGTCACCAACCTAGTGTGCAGGAAACTGGGAGGAACTAGCCCCAACAGTTTTTTCCGTATGTGGTATGACTTCATTGGAAGATTCTTTTTTTCTGGGGCATTTGGTCATTGTCAGTGCTGGCACCAAGAGATCACAGTGCAGCATTGACTGAATCGGTCCAGCCTCCCATGTCCCTTTATGGGTCACTAAACTCCAGATACAAGTCAATGATGTGGGGCAATCCACATTAAGGGAAAAGTGACCAGATTCCACTTTGGGAGTATAAGCAGCGGGTAATGTTAGATGTCAGGTGCAGACCAAACTGTTAACGTGCATCTGAGTTTAATGTGAGGCAAGAGATTAGAAGGAGGGGACTGTCGTTGGAAAGGACTGGCTAAACTGTGACCCTGGAGAGCTACCGGAAGACTTGTTAGAAAGGAGCTATATGAGACTCAGTAGGAGGAAGAGGAGGCTGCACAGGAGTGCTGTCCATGGTGCCACTGGGAACTTCAGCCCGACTTGGCAGAGGTCACAGGAATACGGTCATTAATAGTCTGACAAGCTGGGATCCACTGAATCTGAGGGGCTACAGCAGGGATAAAGTTAGGGATTGAAGAAATAAAAATATCATTATGTACAGGAGGAGGTTAGTTTTGGGAGGCCATGGGGTACATGCTTTGCTCTTTTTTACATTGTGGTAAAATAGACATAACATAAAATTAACATTTTAACCATGTTAAAGTGTATAATTCAGTGGCATTTACAGTGTTGCACAGCCATCATCACTGTTGTTCCAGAACTTTTTCATCCCTCCAAATGGAAGCCCCATACCCATTAGGCATTCAGTCCTCATTTCTTCCTCCCTTCAGCCCTGACAACTGCTAGTCTACTTTCTTTCTCTATGGATTGTGCATGGATTTTATGTCAGACAGATCTGGGTTCATCCTGGCCCTGTCATTTACTGACAGTTTACCTTTGCTCAACTAACATAGCTTTTCTGATCCTCAGTTTTCCAAAGTTTTAGAATAAGAATAAAATGCTTAACTTGCAGAACTCTTACGAGAATTGATTGTATATTAAATGTTTAGCTGAATACCTGGTTCATTCTTAAGTGGACATGCAATAAGTGGTAGTTATTGTTTGCTTTATAAAAGCAGTAACAGTGGGGTTCCTTTATTATTATTTTTAAATTTATTTTTGGCTGCGTTGGGTCTTTGTTGCTGTGCGCGGGCTTTCTCTAGTTGTGGTGAGCGGGGGCTACTCTTCATGGCGGTGCGTGGTCTTCTCATTGTGGTGGCTTCTCTTGCTGTGGAGCGTGGGCTCCAGGCGTGCAGACTTCAGTAGTTGTGGCACGCGGCCTCAGCAGTTGTGGCTCGCGGGCTCCAGAGCGCAGGCTCAGTAGTTGTGGTGCACGGGCTTAGTTGCTCTGCGGCATGTGTGAATTTCCCAGACCAGGGCTTAAACCCGTGTCCCCTGCATTGGCAGGTGGATTCTTAACCACTGTGCCACAGGGAAGTCCCCCAGTGGTGTTCTTTTAAATTGTATACAACTGCGTTTAAACAGCTTATTCACCAAAAACTCAGGTAACACAACTTAATCATCTACTCTTACAGGTGCTGAAGTAGGGAACTTGACTTTTGTCTGCCAGGCTAGTTAAAGAGGTCAGAGACTTATATATTCAAGAACTGATTATGTGTTACAAGCTCTAAAATGCTTTTGGAATTTATAGGAGAAAAGTCATTAATGGTGGTTAGATGCTTAATGAATATTTGAATTAGAGAATGAATGAACAGTTCAACAGTGAAATGATACAGCAGGCCTATGGAAGAGGTAGAACTTGAGCTGGGTCAGTTTAATAAGTACTACTGCCTGTCTTTCATCTATAAAGTGCAATCTTGTCGTTAGGATGCAGAGCAATCCATGAGGTGGATAATAGAACTGGATTTTGATGATTGTTTATAGATGGCCAGTCCAAAATTTTTGGAAATAGATACACTTCCATTAAGGATGTTTAAAGAGAAGTAGATTAGGGCTCACTCCAAGGAGGAATTTTAACTATTAATGTTGGAAGGGAGGTGACAATCCTGTATGTGTCAAGCAGAGGCCATTCAAGTTCTTTGAGCTCTCATAGAGAAAACTCATTGATCAGTTTGAGCCAAAGGAGACTTTAAATCTTTCCACTTTGAAAAAAAAAATTTCTCTATTCTTAATCTGTGAATTTAATGGATTATTGGTGAATTGATAAGAGTTAAGAATTTCTCCCTCTTTCCACACGCTCTTCCCCTCATCACTCTCTATCCCTTTAAACTTGTTTTTCTTCTAGCACTTGTCACTGTCTGATATTATATATTTGTTTATTTTCTGTCCCCTCACTAGAATGTATGCTCCTTTGAAGCAGATAATTTGTTTCCCACTGTATCCACAGAACCACAGACGTGTCTGGCACACAGTTGGCACTCAGTAAACATACGCTGAACCTTTACATAAAAATGAATCACATATGTATATGTATAAATAGCTGTGCAGTTTTTTTGTATTCCTTGTAAGAAAATACAGAAAAGTACAAGAAGAGAATTTAAAAATTGGAGTTTATCAACAACAGCATATACCTCTGAGAAAGGTGCTTGATTTGAATTCATGTTAAAGTTTGAAGTGTTTTAGCCCAGTAAATAATAAAGATTTAGCTTCATTTGTTTGTTTGTTTGTTTTTTTGTACTAAAGATGCTGGTAAGGAAGGATGGCTCCTTAGGGATTACCTCTGGAACACACAATCCAGAGGCAAACAGTAGGCCCTTACGTTATCTGGGGGAATCTCCTTTTTACCTCCTGCAATTGGTGATGTCATAATTAGCCCCACATATTATTTCTGAACACTGCCATGCAGTGCTGCACCTCATTTAGCTGGGCTTATGGAGGTTAGATCCTGCAGAGGAAGCTGGCTCCTTCGTTATCAGGCTCCATAGGGGAGTTGGGAGGCTTAAGGAGTGTGAAAAATTAGGTTTGATTTAAAGGGACAGGGTTCTCTAGAAAAGCACAGAGATTTTTCCAGCTTGTGCCTCCATGACCTTTAGTTTCCCATAAACATCATTGATTTCTACCTCAATGCTCTTTCTGTAAATTAGGGCCTCTTGACGTTTCCCTTTCCTCGTCCTTTAAAATAGGTCTGCTAATACAGACTTCGTGAAATAGTTATAATTTCAATGTGCAAACTCTAAAAAATCTAACATAGTACCAGGGAGATAAAAATCCCAGCATAGTTTCTGGAACACATATTAAGTATGTAATCATTGTCAGATCCTCTTTCTTCTTCTTTTATTATTATTATTGTCTATACCATCAAGTTTTAGTTAATTTATTAGAACAGAATTGCATTTTAAAATCCTATTGTGGGGACTTCCCTGGTGGTCCAGTGGTTAAGAATCCACCTGCCAGTGCAAGGGACACGGGTTCAATCCCTGGTCCAGGAAGATCACACATGCCGTGGAGCAACTAAGCCCATGCGCCACAACTACTTAGCCTGTGTTCTAGAGCCCACGAGCCACAACTACTGAGCCTGCATGCTGCAACTACTGAAGCCTGCACGCTCATGTTCCGCAACAAGAGAAGCTACCGCAATGAGAAGACCACGTACCACAATGAAGAGTAGACCCCGCTCGCTGCAACTAGAGAAAGCCCACGCGCAGCAACGAAGACCCAATGCAGCCATAAATAAATAAATAACAGTAAGCTTGTAGAATTTTAAAAAATAAAGTGAAATAAAATCCTATTGTGGGGCTTCCCTGGTGGCGCAGTGGTTAAGAATCCGCCTACCAATGTAGAGGATATGGGTTCGAGCCCTGGTCTGGGAAGATCCCACATGCCACGGAGCAACTAAGCCCGTGTGCCACAACTACTGAGCCTGTGCTCTAGAGCCCGTGAGCCACAACTACTGAGCCCACGTGCCACAACTACTGAAGCCCGCGTGCCTAGAGCCCGTGCTCCACAACAAGAGAAGCTGCCGCATTGAGAAGCCCATGCACCGCAATGAAGAGTAGCCCCTGCTCGCCACAACTAGAGAAAGCCCGCGCACAGCAACAAAGACCCAACGCAGCCAAAAATAAATAAATAAAATAAATAAATTTATAAAAAAAAAAAAAAAAAATCCTATTGTGTTTGATTGGAGTTTTGAATAGCATTTTGGCACTTCATAAGATACTTTAAATTATCCACCTTGAATAATAATAATATTAACATTAGTCTTATTTTTATTGGTTTTATTTTTCCTGTTAGATCACAAACAATGAGAGAGAACAATTCTTGTTCACTTTTATATTCACTACAGTGCTTAGAACAGTACTTTGATTCCAGTAGATTCAGAAGAGTTTGTTGAATCCTTTTTAAAAGGTACAAATAAAACAGTTAACATAGTTATTGTTAATAAACATCAGAATCCTCACACACTTAACCCTGTGAAGCCAGTGCAGATCTAGGTGCACATTTATTGAACTGGAGAGAATAGGACATGCCCATGTGACAGTTACATCTTAAGAATGACAAATCTAGAGCAAGCTGTGTTTTGCTTTGTTTTCTTTCAAATCTAGTCTTAAGCTTTTCTGTTTGGTGGTCATGGCTTGTTAGTTTCTAATAGCAGGGCCTTTAGCAGTAAGGTAATTATTGTATTGATGAATAATAGGTGAAGAGACTCTTGAGGTAGTCAGAAGTAGGAAAGGAAGGGGTCAGAAAATGGGTTCACCTACCTGGTTCACCCAGCAGCTCTTAAGGCTGCACGCATGAAAGAGCAATGCTCCCTTTTTAGTCTTCCTTTGATGCAACCTGTCTGCTAATCTCAGATGATTTCCTTAGGCTTAGAGCTACAATTGTTCACCTCAGGGCTAGAGTGTTGCTTAAGATAAGCCTCCAAGCCCTGCTAATTCGTGTATGGTGTTTGATTCCCATTGCTCCGGCCTCGCACTCAGTGTACCACCATTTCCTTTTCCCTAGGTTTACGTGGTCGGGAATGAACCTTTAACAGTTTTGGTGGATTCCCTGCTTCCTGTCCTGGGAGTGCTCTTTTCTCTCTACTGTTTTACCAAGCACAGTGTGTCTCACATAAGGTAAGCAATCTAGAGAACCTTATTGTTTGTAAATACTGAAGTCTTTCTTGTATGTTGTTCTTATTTTGAATATGACTTACGCCACTTTATAATTTTTTTTTTTTCTTTCAAAGTCAGGAGAACATTTGATAGTTCTCTAGAAAAGAAAGAGAGCTTTGCAGATTGCACGGGATTGGATCTAGTGTTTAGAATGACTTTCCTCAGCCTCTTAGACATCAGAAATGAAATCTCCGTTTACATGTATGAACATGCCACTGTTTGATCAGTGAGAAATACTGGAATTACATGTCTAGGGAGGAGGAAATAGAGGTTGGATCATAAATACCTTGTGAGTAGTTAGAAATCAAGCTGGGGAAATCTGGATCTGAATGTGGCACTCTGTAATTTAGGCTTGGATTTGGTGTTAGTGCTGTACAGTGTTGTTGAGAATGAAGGGATTCCTTAGTCATCCAGAAAATAATCTTTTGTATTGGAATTTAAGTAGGGCTCATTTTGTATCAGCTCTGTTTTCACAGTGATTTACGCTGTTTCTTCCTCCTTCTAAGACTTTAACTGGAAGTTTGAGATTGACAAATACACACTACTATATATAAAATAGATAATAAGGACCTATTGTATAGCACAAGGAACTCTACTCAATACTCTCTAATGCCTATATGGGAAAAAAATCTAAAAAAGAGTGGATATATGTATTTGTATAACTGATTCAGTTGGCTGTACACCTGAAACTAACACAACATCGTAAATCAGATATACTCCAATAAAAATTTTTAAAAAAAAGATCCTACAGAATTCTGATTTTTGGTGTTTGGAAATCCCCCACATGTAATCTCATATTCAGCAATAGTAGTATCTTCTTCATAGTGTTACTATGAAGACTAACTATGCATTGAAGTGTTTAGCACTGTCCCTGGCAAATAATAAGCTCAATAAATAGTCACTATCATCATTAAGTTATAAAGCGAAGTACTCAGTCTTGCATATTATTTGAAGCTTACATATTGCCTTTAACTCTCTAGCTTTTGGTCAGTCGATCACTGAAGCCCACAGACATGAGGGAAGTGACAAGAGAAAGTGCAGTGGAAGATGGAGGCTATAAATATGTGCATTTGGCTTCAAAACATTATTCCTATAATAACTCTTGTTTTAGTTTTGAAGCCCAAGTCCTCACAGCACTATCATGTCCTCATCAAAGACTGAGAAGGAAGAAGCAAACGTTTATTCCATTCCTGTCCTAGTTGACTGGCACGGAGAAGAGGGGATAAGGAATCAGCAAGAATTTGTTGGTGTGCTGTTTCTTGGTCTCCAGTTATTGGTCCCCATCTTAGATGGTTTGATCACTGTAAACTTTTCTTTCACAGTGCCTGATTCAAAGGCAATGAGTTCATTTGGAATTAAAAAAAAATCATGTGGGGCTCATGTGTCATATCAGGGCTGCTTCTACAACCAGAGATTAGTCAGTCGCTCACTGAATTTCAGGATATTTGCATTCTGAAATTCACAAGAAGCATAGTTTCCACTCCTGCACTTCAGTAGTACTAGATGATTGTGCCAGCCTTTAGAATGCATGGAACCTGACTTTCATTCTTTCTTTTTTTTATGTTAGCTTGTTAAATGTGTAGAGTAAGATGACAAGCTCATTTATAACTGCTTTTTTCTGCCAGGTCACTTTGCCAAGAGATCTTATTATGGATGCTGGGGGAACTGGAGAGGAAAAAGGCAATTACTAGCCTGAAAGGGTTTGCAGGGTTGGACAAAACTGTGCCCTCTCTCCATTCTCTGTGCCACTTTAGAGCTGCCACTCAAGGTGGCATCATGATTACCATCAAAGAGGCCGTTTGGTGAGTCCACCCATCCTTTGCTGTCTCTCTTCAGATTTAATTGTACTCTAAAGGCCATTCTGTGACTCGTCCACTAAGGGGCGCTGATAGAAAGGAAACCAGAAACTCAAGCAGCTGAGGTGCTGCTATTTATTGATATCTCTAAGTGAAAGGTGAGCCTTAAATGATCCTCCAGGTTTTTCCTAGATGCTAGCTAATAGGTGCAATTTACTGGAGCCTCACAGCTCTGCATCACAGCAAGCCCACTTACTTCACAAAGTCTTTGCACAAAGAGTAAAAGAGTAAAAGGCAGACATATATTCACCCTCAACACTATAACAATCCAGTTCTCCCTCTGACACTCAGAATGGTATATGTGTGTTCAGAGTCAGACTTAATCCTAAGGGAAATTGTCTCAAAGCTCTCTTTTATGGTAATTTTATGATGGGGGTTTGTTTCTCCTAGGGGTTGTTTAGAAGGCGGCTAACAAGTGTTAGTGGAACGGATAATTTTATTTCTCCTACATCTCACAAGTGTATTTTAAATTATTTCCATTTTCTAGGTGATGTGTAGATGTTATTACCTACGAACATAAGTTCTTGGGTTTTTTTTTTGTTTTTTTGTGGTACGCGGGCCTCTCACTGTTGTGGCCTCTCCCGTTGCGGAGCACAGGCTCCGGACGCACAGGCTCAGCGGCCATGGCTCACGGGCCCAGCTGCTCCGCAGCATGTGGGATCTTCCTGGACCGGGGCACGAACCCGTGTCCCCTGCATCGGCAGGCGGACTCTCAACCACTGCGCCACCAGGGAAGCCCCATAAGTTCTTGTTGATCAGAGTCCATGTAATATTTAACTGGTGGCAGCTACTCAGATGTCACATCACATTCAAAGTGCTGCTATTTGTTAAAGTGTTTAAATTTAACTATTTAAGTTCATGGTTAATTTGGTTAAGTTTTAAAACACTTATTCAATATGAGAGTCTTGAGGAAAATAGAAAAAACACATTGATTGCAAACAGAATTATCAGTACAGACTTAAGCTACTAATTTACTGAGAGTTGTTGAGCATTAGTAGGTTTTGCGGTTATAACTATGCCCTCGAACTGAAAGAGCTTAATATTTTTTGGCATGTTTATTTAAAAACCCCTCGGAATAGTTTATCCTGGGACCAATTTAGGGACTAGGTAGAGAATTTTATAGTATGTGACTTATCAGCAGTTCAAACTTATTGCTGTCTTAACAAGTCTTTATGTAAATATGTCAAAATCAATAGTTCTTATTGAAACTACAGTTTCTCTTCTTGGTAGGAAAAAAAGTGAATAGGCAGTGATTGAATGGATCTCCATACACTGCCAGAAGCAATGGATCCTTAACCTGGGGTCTGTACATGGACTTCTCGGAATCTATAATCCCCTTGAAATTATACACAGATTTTTTTATATGCAAACATGGATTCTTTGCTGAAAATAGGGTCCATAGCTTTCATTAGGTATTGAAGACTCTCCAAAACATTGACACCATACCAAATAAATATGTGTGTGTGTGTGTGTGTGTGTGTGTGTGTGTGTGTGTGTGTGATTTTATGATTTGTTCTAAAGATCCTGCTCATGGTGCTAGTCCCCCAAGGGCAGGGTCCATATCACCGCCTGGTCTTTATCACCGCTTACCTTTCACTCTGCCATTCTGCCCAGCAGCACCAATAATCAATAAGAAGTTTGATTAAAGAAAGTCTAAAAGAGCAGCTTAGATTTCATGATCTTCGGATCCAGAATTTTTACCTTTCTGGAACTCAATATAACTATTTGGAATTGACTCTCATTGAAATTTTAAGAATGAATAAAATAATGCTTCTTAAGGTAGTTGTTGTCATGTCTTTTTTTTTAAAAGAATACTTGAATACAGTACTTCATTTTGACAGTTGGGGTGGTTCACAGAAGCTTAGAAGCTATTTCAGCTTTTCTTCTAACATAAAACGTGGTGGAGATAACATGATTGATCTGAAGGACTCTGGAAGATTCTAGGATAATATAGGAAGTAATTCTAAGCGTAATTTCTAGGTTATTCATTCTACTAAAGGAGTATAAAGGCTATGCTATTAAGTGAACTGGCAGATTGGGACATACTGTCCAGTTAGACGGTTTGCCAAATTAACTGTAATAATTGTATTTTCAATGAAATGAAACAGCATCTGTCATTTTTTTCTCAATTTAATCTGAAAGAAATTTTATTCTTTTTTTTTTAATTAACCACTTTATTTTATTTATTTTTGGTTGTGTTGGGTCTTCGTTGCTGCGCGTGGGCTTTCTCTAGTTGCGGCAAGCGGGGGCTACTCTTTGTTGCAGTGCATGGGCTTCTTATTGTGATGGCTTCTCTTGTTGCGGAGCATGGGCTCTAGACGTGCGGGCTTCAGTAGTTGTGGCACATGGGCTCAGTAGTTGTGGCGCACGGGCTTAGTTGCTCCGCGGCATGTGGGATCTTCCTGGACCAGGGATCGAACCTGTGTCCCCGGCATTGGCAGGCAGATTCTTAACCACTGCGCTGCCAGGGAAGTCCCAGAAATTTTATTCTTTCATCACAAAAGTAATACACGTTCTTTGTATAATACAAAAAAGCATAAAGAGAAAAACAAAAATCAACCACTATCCTAATCACTGTTTACATTTTAGTGTTTTGGTGTGTCTTCTGTACCTTTGTATTTATTTACATGATGCAGTATAAGAATACTATATATTGGCTTTTACACTTATCCGATGAATGAAAGCTAGAAGCCATAGTACCTCATGAGAATTTTCTTGAAACTTTTTGCAGAAATCATGGCACCGTTTTTGATAACTTAGCCACATTTTATTACTTGGAAATTTGGCTGCCTCAGTTTTCTGCGCCTTTATGCATTTTCATAACTCAACAATTGGTTCACTGAGGTTGACTGAATCTCTTCCTATGAAGATCATGTCTTTTTCCACTGCCCGTAACCCTTAGTGGCTCATTGAAAAAAGGTCCAAGTTCCTTTGAATGGCATCCAAGGCTCTCTGATCTGCCCTTGCTTTTCAGCCTTCTCTTTCTCTTCTTTTCTTCAGGAACCAGAATATCTGCATAAATCTATACTTTAATTCCTCCTTGCTTTTGCAACTTATTGAAATAATAGTAATTCTTCAACGTCCATCTTAAAATGAATCTTCCCCATTTGAGCAAATGACTATGTAGGACATGATAACCTAGCTTCTGAGAATAAATACCTTTTCAGCATGGAGAAACAGGAAAATAATTTAAACAAATTTTTAGCTCTTTATAATGATCTACTGTATGGAAATAGCATGTTACTTTAAAAGATTATTAATGGGGTTTCCAAAAAAATAGTTTCTCTGGGTGATAAATCTTACCCTGCATTGCAGTGATGAAGATGAAGATGAAGCCCTATACCAGAAGGTGTCCTCAGAGCAGTGCCAGGTAGAGCACCTTGGGGACTTGCTGTCCCACTGCCAGGAATGTGGTTTGGCAGGTGACTTCTTCATCTTCTGCCTGAAGGTAAGAACTAAGTATAGTTCATGATGAGCTTTATTCTAGGATAGTACCAGGAGCCTCTTTGAATTTTCAAGGCAGTCATAATTTTAGGTCCTAAAATTAGATCTTAATTTAGGAGAAATAGAGGACATAAGGGTAATTTATTTTTTAGTAGCCTTTGATTTGGTCAAAAAGAAATTTACCTTCAGCAGTACACATATGATTGAACTACTTTCCAAGATAATCTGCACTGAAATTTTAGAGATGACCAAAGTAGAGCTGTTGATCTATTAAAGGGTTAATCTTTGCTCTGTGTTGACATTAAGAACTCTTTGGAAGTTAAAGTAGGTTTTACAGCTGTAGAGTAATCCCTTATCCTTTCTGACTATTGTTTTGTCAGGTATTTGCAAAGGAGATTTAGCAGTTCTGCCTCTCTCATTTCATTTTGTAGCCATTTGAAACCTTTTCCGGGTGTGTTTCTTAGCCTGGTGGTTGTGCTTCCTTTTGCCCTAATCTCCGACAGTAACTTATGCCCCATACTGTTACTCCTTGTTTGTACTGCTAGCGACCATAAGCCGATATCTCTGATTCCCTGTCCATCTCTGCCTTCTTTAGTGTTTTCCCTAAATAAAGTGTCGACTCTAAGAGAATGTCTGTGGAGTTTAAGGTTGGTGTGGGTGTGGGAGAATGCAAGGAGGGAATCAGGGCTAACATTCCTAGAACTGAAGTGGGTGATACTTTTTCGATGTTTCTCACCTCCCATGTTCACATTCATCCCCCTGCCCAGCCATTCACTATAAATAACATTCCAAGAAAATACCCTCTTAATTGGATAATTTCTTTAAAATTTGTTTAAAAAACAAAAAGTCAAAGGGCTTTGCTCTAAACCAAGGTTCTTCTGCCTTTGTACTATTGACGTGTTGGCCTGGATAATTTTTTCTTGGGGTGGGGGCTTCCTGTCCGTTGTAGGAAGTTTAGCAGCATCCCTGACCTCTACTCACTAGACGTCTGTGTCACCTCCCAATTATGACAACCAAAAATGTCCCTAGATATTGCTATGTGCCCCCTGGGGAGCAAAATTGCCCAGAAACAGTTGAGGACCACTCCTCTAAACTGTCAGTTATTAAGGTAAAGCATGAATTCTTAAGGAACCTAAGGATTTCCTTTCCCAAGGAAATTTACAGTGTGAAAGCTAGGGAAAAGCTTACAAAACCCACAGTAATGAATTATCTATTAGTAGAAGTTTAGTTCCAAATATCTTAGGGAAAAAGAGGTGTGGTGCTGAAAGCATGTAATAGTCTCTAAAAAAGGTTTGGAAATGTTATATGACCTCAGTTCAAGGGAAGCTAGTGGTAGAGATCATAAAAATAGTGATAAAGTAAGTAGTCTATCAAATTAGTTCTTTGTCTGTATGTATGTTTTTTATTATGAAGTTTAAAATTTTCGTATACCTGGTATCATGATATATGTATTATTCTGCAACTTACATCTTCCATTCAACCGCGTTTTTGAGATCCCTCTATATTGATATTCATATAGATCTAGTTCATTTATCTCACCTGCTGCAATGTAATAAATACATCCCAATTTATGCTTATTGCTGTACATTTAAGTTGTTTCCAGTTTTTGGCTATTGTACATAATGCTGTAATGAAAACAGACTGGTTCTCTATATACACATTTCAAACAGTTTTCTAGCTGTTTTTGAAATCCGTAGTTGTACAGGATTTTTTTCTCTTTTTCTTTTCTCCCACACTGATAGGAGTTGACTCACATGGCTGTGGAAGATGAAGCAGAGTTAAAATCAAAGCTCTTCTCCAGCAAAAGCCTCTTGGAATTAGAGCAGCACCAGACTCTTCTTGTGGAAGGTCAGGAGCGGAAGCTGCTGGTCCTCCAGCTTACAGCTGTTCTGTGTGAGAGAATGTCTGAGCAGATATTCACAAACATCACTCAGGTCAGTGACGGCCACATGCCGGTTCCCAGCCTGGTGGTATTTGTCTATTTCGGTTTCTTTCATTCTTTCCCCAAAATGTTCAAAGAAATGTTTACTCAGAGTGTGGTTTGATGACACCTGCATCAGTGTTACCTGGAATTCAGGCTAAACATAAATTACTGAGCCCACACCAGGCTAAGAAAATCAGTACTTTCATAGGTCCTGGGAATCAGCATGTTTAACAAACTGCTGAGGTGCTTCTCATGCACATGAAACTGAGAATTATTTAAAATATTTATATATCACAGTGGTTTTCAACTTTTGGTGCAAATAAAATTGTCTGGGATCTTTTTCCTAATACTGATGCCTAGCCCACTTTTAGAGATTCTGATTCAGCATGGCTGCATTAGAGCCTGGGCATATGTATTTTTTTAAGCTCCATGGATGATTCTAATGTGCATTAAAAGTTGAGAATGATTAAAACTCAAATTTGAAAAAAAAAATCACTAATGATAAGATCACCTTGAATTGTATAGGTCCTCTAACTCACAGCTTATCTCCACAACAGCCTGTGGAGTGTTGAGTGTTTGTTTTGTTTTGCCTGTGAAGTTTTCAGATTTTTTTTTTTTTGGCTGTCATTAGCAGAAATTTTACTTCCAAGCTCTTCAAAGGTGATAACAAGCACAAATAAAGTGTTCTTTTAAGTGTCCCAAATTAAATCAAAGGCACATCATCAAAGTAAAACACTTATAACATTGAGTATTCATTTAGGTTGAAATATTTTCACATCACTTTTTAAAAAAATCATTTGTAATATTCTGTAGATCACATTTAAACATTGTTTTAAAGACATGAAATAATTTAGTATTTTTTTAAAGTAAAACCACCATTATAAAGTAGAGGAACTTAAGAAGACAAAGATCAAATCTGCTTCATATACAGGATGGGTCAGTCTAATACACAATACAACATTAGTCCTTTCAAACAAGTTTGCTAAGAAACAGCTCTCATGTTTAGTGTTCAAAATAAAACAATCTTCTTATTTAGAAAAATCAAGGTATCATTTGATTAATACAGCCCATTCTTCCCCCAATTTTATACTTGCTTGTCTTCATTTAGAAATTATAAATTCATGAGAAAAGAACAAATTTTGTTATGGTATAAAAATCTTAGTCGGGAACAACAAATTACAAATATTTAATTTTTTTTGACAAACAATACTGTTTTCCTTCCCGAAATGTAAACATCTAGTAAATAAAACATATGTAACATTCCAAGTATAGAAACACTTAATGAAAGAGGTATATTTTGGTATATTTGGTGGTAAGGTTTTTGTTTAAGTATAAAGCACTTCAGCAAAGAACCAGGCCATTATTATTTAAAATCTACTCCTTCACCCAGTTTCCTTGAGTAGAAACTCATAAATTTCTGTAGAATTTTGGCTAAAGGACCAGGCCACAGGAAAGGTCCTGTGAAATATCTAAAAGTCATTTGGCTGGAGAAGTGTGTTCATGAGATTTGTAGGCAGTCATTCATCACTTGGTGCTTGAAAGCATTCCTCAGCGGACTTCTTCACTACAGTCTTCAGAGTAAAGCACAGGATCTGGGCTCCCGAAAGAGGTTGCTTCTGGCTGGAACACCTACCAGCAGGGCTTCGTTGCAGGCATTCTGCATGCAGTACTGTTGAAGCTCTGCAGCCGCCTGAGAGACCTTGATCCTCTCCACACCGGCCTCCAGCTTGAGCTGCTCCACCAGGCGCTGCAGGGTGCTCACGCTGGCCCCCAGATTTTTTTTTTTTAATGCTTTCAGAGTAGAGTAACTATGTGAATCAGTGCCTGAATTTAATGGCTCAGACATTATTTTTACCAGCTTTTTTAAAAATAGAAAATAAAAGTATTAAAGTATAGGCAGTGTAGTCATTATATTTTACCACTTTACCACAGTTAGTTGTTGCTCGGTTGGTGAATAGTCAATTGTAAGATGGTATGATTGTCACGCTTAAATCTGACTCTCCAGCTCTTTGTATCATCGTCATTGTCATCTGCCTTCCGGTGTTGCTAAGCAGCATTTCACTACAGCTCCCGCTGAGAAAATTTGCAGCTGCCTGTCAGCTCTGACTTATCGTGCCTGTTTAATGAGAATTATGTTCATTATTTCTTTCCTGGCCTCTTATTCCTTCAGTTCACTGACCCCATATTATTTAGTAGGGTGATTTGTTTCTCCTGTGTTTATTATATCAGTTCCCTAAAGACTTTTTCATCCAGACTTTATGTTTTTGTCTCAGGATGCTAGTTGGAAAGGAAAATGGTCTAAAAACTGATATGACTTAAGCCTTCCCACTTATCTTCTTTTACTCCTAATTAAGGAACGGTGGTGTTAGGCTGATACAAAAGTGATTTGTCCCATTAAATTATCGTCAGCTGAGGTTAAAACATATCAGGACAAAAAGAAACACACACACAAAAAATTGAACTGCATTTGGTAGTCTTACTGCTAGTGATAATTTTGGTATATTATTTTGAAATACACACGTGTATAGATATAAGTAATAAATAAGTTATAAGTAGTTTTGTTAACATAATTAGGAAACAAGATTTTCAGCATAAGAAAGAGAGTTATAAACATAAAATTAAAGAACTTGAGTAGGGCTTCCCTGGTGGCACAGTGATTGAGAGTCTGCCTGCCGATGCAGAGGACACGGGTTTGTGCCCTGGTACGGGAAGATCCCACATGCCGCGGAGCAGCTGGGCCCGTGAGCCATGGCCGCTGAGCCTGCGCGTCCGGAGTCTGTGCTCTGCAGCGGGAGAGGCCACAACAGTGAGAGGCCTGCGTACTGAAAAAACAAACAAACAAACAAACAAACGAGTAAAACTCCTATAATATTAAGTTCTAACTGGAAGTGTTTATATGAACTCATAATTTATTTTTCTCTTTTTAAAAAGCAGGTATTTTCTAGCTCAGTCCACTGTCAATGCCAAGAAGCAATGACAATCCAGTAGCAATAACTGTCCCCAGTACCAGATTATAGTTTCTAAATACTATCTCCTACAAAAAGAACACAAAACTCATTGGATTAAAGGTTCATTCGGGTCTAGGGCAGGAATTGTACTGTAAGCCTCAGGGCATCTTGAAGCAATCCGAGGTTAGCGGGCTCATGTCAGTGGCATTCAGGAGCCAACTTGGAGGGGCTCCTGTTGACCACAGGTAGGACAATTTGAGCATTACAAAGAATAATACCTACAGTGGATTAAAACATGTCAAGTCCCCTCCCACCCCCCCGAAAAATCTCTTGTAAGACATGTTTGAGGTTGCTGAGGCATCAGTTCACTATTTTGTAAATTGATAAATGAAGGGAATGAATAAAGCATTTATCTTTCCCGTGTAACTAGTCAACGAAGAAATTTTTTTCTTTGTATAAGAACCACAGCTGAGGGCTTCCCTGGTGGCGCAGTGGTTGAGAGTCCGCCTGCCGATGCAGGGGACACGGGTTCGTGCCCCGGTCTGGGAGGATCCCACATGCCGCGGAGCGGCTGGGCCCGTGAGCCATGGCCGCTGAGCCTGCGCGTCCGGAGCCTGTCCTCCGCAACAGGAGAGGCCACAACAGTGAGAGGCCCGCGTAACGCATAAAAAAAAAAAAAAAAAAAAAAAGAACCACAGCTGAAAAACTCAAAAAGAGAACTAGAAAATTATATTTTGCAATCCCCTAATAACAAAATGGATCTAGGTAACAATCATCAATGTTGCTAAAACCATTAGGGGTACTTTATAATGAATGTATTAGGCCATTTGGCACCCAAACCAACTGTTCCTTTCTTCTCCCAGCATTTTATTACAAAAACTTTCAAATTTGAAACAATTTTATAGTGAGTACCTGTATACCCACTACCTAGTTTCTACAATTAACATTTTATTATACATGCTTTATCACATATTTATCTATGTTCGCATCTGTCTATACATTTTATTTTTGGTGGATTTCAGGGTTAATGCAAATATCAGTAATGTCAACCTGAATATTTCAGCCTGGACCAATTAATCTTTTTTTATTTATTTAAATTTTTTTTTTTATTTTGGACCAGTTAATCTTAACATCACCATGAGAAGCAGACATTATTATGTGCCTCCTCATGTAATGCCATAGGAAGTATGCCATACCACCTGGGAAGGGTTCTTCCCCTCAAAACCCCCAAACAATACAAAACAAACCCCCCAAAATGTGAACCTAAATCTGATCAAGGCAACTCAGGGTAGAGGAGCAAATTAAGTGCCATGAGGAAACAATTAGCCAAATCCATAATGTGGGAAATTCCATAGTACAAATGACCCAGCTTCTTCATCAAATAAATGGCATTAAAGAGGAGCAGGACTGTTGGGGACTTGAGTCATATCAACGAAATGCAGTGTGTGGATCTTGATTCAAACAAGCCAATTGTATGAAGACATTTTTGCGACAGTCATGGACCAGGTATTAGAAGATATAAGGAATTTTTATTGAGTGTAGTCGTGGTATGGTAGTTATATAAAAAACAAATCTTCTTATTTGTTAGAAATGCATATAGAAGTATTCATGGGTGAAAGATTAAAAACTCAATAAAGTGTGTTGGCAGATGGCATATTAGTATGTGAGGTGATGCAGAGAGGAATGAGGCGTGGAACAGTCTGTACTGATACAGAGCCCTGTTCCAATTCCCGAGTTCTTTCATTCCGCAAATATGTATTGAGAGCATACTATGTGCTACGTACTCTTCTGGGTATCAGAGACACGGCAGTGAACAAAACAGACACATATCTGTGCTCTCATGGAGCTTACATTTACATAGAGGGAGAGAAAGACAGTAGAGAGATGGTAAACAAGTAGGCAAAAACACACAGGGCGTTAGACGGTGATAAGTACCAGAGAGAAAAATCAAGCAAGGAAAGGGGATGATAAAGGGAGTGTGGTAAGGTCAATAGGGTGGTCATGGAGAAACTCAGCGAGAAAGTGACTTTTGAGCAAAGATCTGAAGCAGGGAAGGAGGGAGCTATTGAGATACTTAGGGGAAGAGTGTTCCAGATGAGAGGGAGCATGCCTGGAGTGAGGAGGGATCAGCAAGGGCACCAGTGTATATGGAGTGGAATGAGCAGATTCCCTTTTTCCTGGTCTTCCAGGAAACTGCCACAGTCTGCACCCTTCTGTAACTGGATCTCTGTAATTGGCAGAATAGAAGGGGTTCTACGTGCTGTGGTCTTTTTCGTATGTTAAAATTTTTTAACACAAGAAACATGTGCTCATTGTAAAAACATTTAAGCAACACAGAAGTACAAATTTTTAAAAAGTAGGGACTTCTGATTCAGATGGTATATTGAACAAAAGTGTTTATCTGTTCCCTCTGGAAACCACAAGGACCAACAGAGCAGGAGAGGAGGAGACACATTAGAGAAGAGAATAACAATATTTGGAAACTGGAAAATAGTAGCTGATTCAGCAACTTCAGAAAATGGAAAGCTAAGTGCCTGCATGGAAGAAGTCAGGAAGCAAAGCACTATGCCTCAATAGAGCTGTTAAAAGTTTTTTGAAATGAAAAAAAGAAGCAAGTCACTTCTCCTTGCAGAACCCTAGAAGGACTGCAGGCACCAGATAAGCTCTAAAGATGGAGCTGAATTTAGAGCTTAAACCAGCTTGAGGGCTTCCCTGGTGGCGCAGTGGTTGAGAATCTGCCTGCCAATGCAGGGGACACGGGTTCGAGCCCTGGTCCAGGAAGATCCCACATGCCGCGGAGCAACTGGGCCCATGAGCCACAACTACTAAGCCTGCGCGTCTGGAGCCTGTGCTCCGCAACAAGAGAGGCCGCAATAGTGAGAGGCCTGTGCACCACGATGAAGAGTGGCCCCCGCTTGCCACAACTAGAGAAAGCCCTCGCACAGAAACGAAGACCCAACACAGCAAAAATAAATAAAATAAATTAATAAACTCCTACCCCCAACATCTTCTTTAAAAAAAAAAAAACCAGCTTGAAAGGCTCCACAAGAGGTAAACCCTTTGACTTCTTCCTTAACTTTGTACAGCTACCTCCCCTCCGCAGCAGAAGACTGGAGGTTTATTCTTGAGAGAGGTTGAACCCAAATACTCTGAACTTGGGTGGTAGTAGCACACTGCAGAACGGGAGGATTAAGTCGATGCCTGCAGACTCAGCAGTAAGGCCTCAGCTCCCTTGCACTCAGTTGCCAGAATGTTGGCAGCAGGTTTACACATCCCCATAGGATTATTGTGACAATTAAATGAGTAAATACCTGTAATATGTTCAGAGCAGTACCTGGTAAATAGTAACTGCTTAATGTTATCACTAAATTAAATAGCTAAATAATTAAAACTGGTTGCCTCTAGAGTCAGAATCAGGTGGGGAGAAATGGGGTAGGGCACTGCCATTTTTCATTATAAACTGTCAGGAATATTTGGCTTTTAGAATTATGTAGCTTTATAAAAAATTTTAAGTAAAAGTATGTGTCTCCTCAATATACATAGATTCTACAACAGGCATCAGTCACATGACTATTCTTGTGGCTGGCAGCCCCATAAAATCACAGGAAATGAATAGTAGGGGAGGAGCTGTTGTCCAAAGGGGTATAGTGGTTTCGTTGTTACAAGGTTTGGGGGAAAGGGTACTTCATAAATGACAATAACAGCTGGCTGTCAACACCAGTTAACAGCTCCCAGGTTTGTTTTTTGTTTGTTTGTTTTTTTGCAGTACGCGGGCCTCTCACTGTTGTGGCCTCTCCCGTTGAGGAGCACAGGCTCCAGACGCGCAGGCTTAGTGGCCATGGCTCACGGGCCCAGCTGCTCCGCGGCATGTGGGATCTTCCTGGACCGGGGCACAAACCTGCGCCCCCTGCATCAGCAGGCGGACTCTCAACCACTGCGCCACCAGGGAAGCCCCCAGGTTTTTTATTTTACATACAAACTGGAAGTTTCTTTTTTAACAAAAATAGGATCATACTACTTGTTTAGCAATATTAAATACATAGAGAAGAGGAATTTAGAAAAAGTTGGAAGACTAGATAGTGTTCTGTTCCAGCAATTTAACAGTATATTTGTGTGAAATAGAAGCTTCCTATAATCAAGGAGTGCTTTAGAAAACTCTTTGGAGGCAAAACAGGTGGCCCAAGATGGTAGATCCACCAGTTTCTCTGGGAAAAGCCAGTGTCCTTAACTTCTAGTAATCAATAAGTTCTTAGGCAGAGAGGGTGGTGAAAATTGCCGTCACCAGCATGGTTCATTACAGTAAGTGGAACTTTTAATAACCTTTCTAGTTTCCTGCCTTGCTCCAAAAGACAAGTGTTAACAAGCCATTCTCCTGACTTTAAGCCTGCAATAAAGATTCTAGCATAGCATGTGATTTGCCCAGAGAGTTAAACATGCAAGCTTGCATATTTAGACCTATTTCAGCCATCCCATTTTCAAAATGATTTTTCCCTTTTGAGCCATTAATCCTAAATGTGCATGTGAGTGTGTGCACGTGCACGTGTGTGCATATGCATGTATGGGTATGTGTAGGCTGTCTTTTATTCAAATGTGTTTCTACTTAAGATGATTAATCCAAGCCCAGTTAAAATGATGCCGACCAAATTAATTCCATTTAAGGCTTAGTTGTTAGCCAAATGCTATGTAAAATCTTATATATGAATAATCTTAATCCTTTAAAACTATTGGATACTTTAAAAAATGACTCTGGGGCTTCCCTGGTGGCGCAGTGGTTGAGAATCTGCCTGCCGATGCAGGGGACATGGGTTTGAGCCCTGGTCTGGGAAGATCCCACATGCCACGGAGCAACTGAGCCCGTGAGCCACAACTACTGAGCCTGCGTGTCTGGAGCCTGTGCTATGCAACAAGAGTGTCCACAATAGTGAGAGGCCCGCGCACCGCGATGAAGAGTGGCCCCCACTTGCCGCAACTGGAGAAAGCCCTCACACAGAAACGAAGACACAACACAGCCAAATATAAATAAATAAATAAATAAATAAATAAATAAATAAATTAAAAAAAAAAAAAATGACTCTGGATCGTTTGTGTAGATTGTTTGAGGACACTGAATTCTAAATAAAATTAATGCCTCTTCCCCCTTTCTTTGCTTACTAGAACTAGACTGTCAAAACGGGGGGAAGGAATCATTGAAGAGCAATCCTCATTAGGAGAAGCAGATCTGGGACACTCTAAGATGGTCAGAAAGTAACAAATGATTTTTCATTTTAATTTCCTGGCAAAATTCATGAAAAGTAAAGGAAGGTGGATTGGGGTATTAAAAGATCTGAGAAAATATAAATGGGCTTTCTCATTTATTGACTGTATGGCCTTGAGCAGATCACCTCTTTAAGTCTAAGATTCTTCATCTGAAAATGAGGACAAGAGTACATCCTAAAGTTGATAGGAGACCTAAGTGAGCTTGTGCATGTAAAATACTGAGCGCCATGCCTGCTACATGGTAGCAGTTGTTCTTGAAGCTTCTTGCTATCGTGATGTTGATGAGGGAAAAGATGAGGAGGTAGATGTAAGATGTAAAGAGAATTTTGAGATTTTTTTTCCTTACTCCTCACTGATTCTCAATTCCATTTCTGTGGTAGGTTGTGGACTTTGTAGCAGCAACCCTGCAGCGAGCATGTGCAAGCTTGGCCCACCAGGCAGAGAGCACTGTGGAATCACAGACACTGAGCATGTCCATGGGGCTGGTGGCCGTCATGCTGGGAGGAGCCACTCAGGTGAGTTGCAGATGTGAACCAAACTTGAAAGGAGGGAGAAGAGAAGAGAAAAATCTGTTGCTTCCCTTTCATACCCTTGTGAGAAATCAGAATGGATATTGCACACAGGAGAACCAGGATAAACAAGTCAGGTTGTTAATAAGAATTCTCTCCAAAGTGGAGGATAAGAAAACTTTAACACTTCCACCTTGTTACCTGGGTAGACTTCCCCATCAGTAAGGTAGGACCCTTTCTGACCTGGCACGAGCTGGATTTGGAAATACCTGGCACAGTGTTTTGCATCTGTGGTGAACGCTAGATTCTCTGGCCCTCACTGTAGTGGCTATCCAAAGCTCAGCCCTTGTCCCTACTGCTGTAGTCAGGGGAGAACCTTTGTAACCTGCTGGTTGCTTAGGATTCCATGTTTTGAATAGTTTCATTTTAGCACAGGATCCATTGTTCAACTCATATCATGTAGCATGTTAAAGCTTTGTTTCTAGTGCATGTATCTTTTATATAATTTTAAAATTTATTCACTCAAAAAATATTTATTGCCTACTTGTTATATGCCAGATTCTGAGCTAAGGTGCTGGGAATAGAGCAGTGGACAAATAGACATGGTCCCTACCCTCATGAAACTCAAAGCCAGTGAGGGAGTCAGACATTAAATAACTATTTCAAAAAATATACTTAGAATTGAATGAAGTACCTCAAACGAGAAGTGGAGGGTGCCAAGAGAACATAACATCTAACCTAGGCTGGGAAGGTTTCCACTGAGGACACACATATAAGTCTAAGCTGAGACTTGTTGCATAGGAGTTTGGGAGTGTGCACAGTGCAGATGGAGGAAGCTCTCCCAGTTAGAGAAACATCATGTACAAGGGCTGGGAAGCAGGAAAGAGCTTGGTATACTTAAGAGACTGATAGAAGGCCTGAGTAGCTGAGTTTAGAGACCAGGGGTCAGAATAAGGTGGGAAGGTAGGCACATATGTGTGTGTGACATACCACATTAGATTAGAAGACCGCAAGAAAGCAGAATAGGTTTAGTGCAAGTATTATGAAATCTGATCTGAAGTCAAACTGGACGTAACTCTTAGCAATGAGTAAGGAATGGATTTTTGAGTTTGAGGATTAAACTCTGATACTGATGCTTGGTATGTTAGAATTTGACTCTCTCTAGGCTGTCCTTAAGAAGAAAAGAAATTTTATTGGGGCCTGTTGTTAATGTGAAGCCCATTTCTTGGTAGATTTACTTAGCACTCCTAATTTTATATTTCCCATGTAGTTTGAAAAAAACATGGTTGGTTCAGTTGCTAGAGTCATATTATAGTCCTGCTGTTTAGAACTGTCAAGGAGAAGTTCCCCAATGGAATAGTTTTTCTTAAGTTATACTGTTATTGGATTTAGTTGAACTGATTGGTTTGTGTTTTTCTGGTAGAATAGTGATTTGAATAGTCTTTATTTCCATAGTTGAGAGTGTGCTTTTTTTTTTGCTTTTCTTTTTTCTTATTTAAAAAATAGAAATATTTTAAAAATAAGAAATAGAAATAGAAATTCAAACCATATCCCAAATGGAAAATAGAACACAGAAATCTCCATTTCCTATTTGAGAAGCCCATTGTTTGGGGGCTGGCTATGTAAATTAGTCATATTCTAACGGAGACTCACCAGACTGATGCAAATGTACATCCTTTACCTGTCCCTGCCCTTCCATGAGCCATCCTGACTCACTGATTATATCTTGATTCCTCTGACTTTGCACTTAAAGTGAACATAAACACGTCACTCCTATACTTTTGCCCTAGACCTATTAATTTTTTTTCCATTTGATTTAAGGATTTATAAGTGGCTTCTATAGTAATGCTAGGTCTTCTGTCTTTGTATTAAAAAAAAAGTCACAGTTCTGAATTATGTTTTCAGATGATCATTGGCTAGGTTGTTGCTTCAGAGTCTAGAAAATTACATTGTGTTCAATACCTATCCCTGATTAGGATTCATTGTTTTAACTAATGAAACAGGATCTAACAGAATTTGAACGCTTCTTTCTTTCCTTTCTAATTTATGTAATTAAGATGATTATTAGAACATAGTGTCTAGAAAGAGGAGTTGATTTGGAGAAAGTGTAGGTTTAAGACTGCTAACTAGACAACCATATTTCCAAACTTATTTTTTTCTAAATGTCAGGATTGGTCACCAGTAAAAGTATGTTGGTAACTTGCCTGTCCCCTCAGGAAGCAGTTTCTGCATGATGTTCCAGGGCCCATAGTGTCCTCTGAAGCACTGCTGCGTGGAACAGACCTGACCTTGGTGGGGCTGGGACTTTGAACACAAATCTTGAGATCTCATGCCACTTTTTCTGAGAGTGTCATAGAATGAACTCATTCAAGAACTATTTATCAAGTGTCTCTTTTCCCCTCATGGAGTTTACCTTCTAGTGGTTGTGATTAATCTGATGAATTCTTTTTTTTTTTTTTTTTTTTTTTTTGCGGTACGCGGGCCTCTCACTGTTGTGGCCTCTCCCGTTGCGGAGCACAGGCTCCAGACGCGCAGGCTCAGTGGCCATGGCTCACGGGCCTAGCTGCTCCACAGCATGTGGGATCTTCCCGGACCGGGGCACGAACCTGTGTCCCCTGCATCGGCAGGCGGACTCTCAACCACTGCGCCACCAGGGAAGCCCTGATGAATTCTTAATTTAAAAAAAAGGTTTATATTTCTATATCTTGTATCTTTACGTATGGCTCATTATAAAGCAGAGCATGCTATGTGCTGACTTCAAACAAAAGTAAAAGTACCACTTGGAAAATAAATTCAGTGACATTGTATATAAGGACCCAGACATATAAGCTGCTCAACTAAATATCTGAAGAAACAGATGATACACAGAAATGAGAACACAAAATAAATGTAAATGTTTTTCAGAATTAGGAATTTTTAGGTTAGCATTTTATTGCTGGAAGAGACTCTTGGATTCTTCCAAAATAGTGATTCTCACTGCAGTAGGGTAAGGCAGAATGAGGATGTGTATGCCCCCGCAGGGAAGCTTCGTAAAGTCTCATGTGGGGCTTTTTCAGTGTACACATGCCCTCCTCTGGCTGTCACCCGAGTTCTCCTCTGCTTCCCTGCGAAGACACACTCTCTCCCACCACCCAGCTGGTCCAACACCCAGTTTTTTTAATTTTTGTTTTTGATTTTTAAAATTTATTTATTTTTGGCTGCATTGGGTCTTTGTTGCTGTGCACAGGCTTTCTCTAGTTGTGGCGAGGGTGGGCTACTCTTTGTTGCAGTGCACGGCCTTCTTATTGTGGTGGCTCCTCTTGTCACGGAGCATGGGCTCTAGGTGCTCGGGCTTCAGTAGCTGTGGCACGTGGGCTCAACAGTTGTGGCTCGCGGGCTTAGTTGCTCCGCAGCATGTGAGATCTTCCCAGACCAGGGCTCAAACCCATGTCCCCTGCATCAGCAGGCAGATTCTCAACCACTGCGCCACCAGGGAAGCCCAAACTCCCAGTTTTTTAATTTGAGAACTTGCAGAAGTTTATAACAACTCACCATCTAACTGTTCCACTCCTGACACCCTGAAAGAAATCACAGATGTGAGCTGACATAACACTGCTCATTCTGTTCCTGAAGCATTCCAGAAACTCTGGGAGCGAGGCAGCCAGATAAAGGAATCTGTCACTCACTTGTGGGTTGCTCCTTCAGGCCTCGGGGCTTTTACACAAAATTCTGAGGTCTGGATGTGAGATCTTTGCTGAGAAGCAGTGACAGGAGGAGCATTGAGGGCTTTATGGTCACTTTTCAATTTTGATAGTGGTCCTTGGTGACCCTTGAAAAATAATTAATACTTAGTGCTTCAGTTTTGTCATCTACCAATTAAGTGAATATTACTTTATACCTCAGAAATTTTTTTTGAACATTTATAAACAAATAGTTGACACCTGTAGTCTTAGATTTCCCTGATTATTCTTACAGTGGGAAATCTGTAGGCTTATGAAGCTGAAGGAATACATAACTTTCACTGCCTTAGAAACTATTAGATTCAGAATCCACCTACTTGCCCATGGTGATTAGAGAAGTTACCTAGTTGAATAAGGTGAATCCCACAATGACTAAAAAGTTTGAAAACAGGTAGAAAAGGTGGTTGGGTTTTTTAAAAATAGACTTTATATTTTAGAGCAGTTTTAGGTACACCGCAAAATGGAGCAAGAGGTACAGAGATTTCTTATACGCCCTCTGCCCCCACACATGCACAGCCTCTCCCACTGTCAACATCCATACCCAGAGTGGTATATTTGTAGAATCAATGAACCTACATGGACACATCATCATCACCCACAGTCTGTGGTTTACATTAGGGTTCACTATTAGTACTGTGCACTATGGGTTTTGACAAATGTATAATGACAGGTATCCCCCATTATAGTGCTGTACCTAATAGTTGCACTAACCCCAAAATCTGCTGCCTATTCATCCCTCCCTCCCCCTAACCTCTGGCAACCACTGATCTTTTCTAGTTGTGGAGAGCAGGGGCTACTCTTTGTTGCAGTGTGTGGGCTTCTTATTGCAGGGGCTTCTCTTGTTGCAGGGCCTGGGCTCCAGGCGTGCAGGCTTCAGTAGTTGTGGTACGTGGGCTCAATAGTTGTGGCTCGCGGGCTCTAGAGCGCAGGCTCAGTAGTTGTGGCGCACGGGGTCAGTTGCTCTGTGGCTTGTGGGATCTTCCCAGACCAGGGATCGAACCCATGTCCCTAGCATTGGCAGGTGGATTCTTAACTGCTGTGCCTCCAGGGAAGTCCCAAGAATTCTTTGTATATTTTAGATAATTGTCCATAATCAAAACGTGTCTTTTGCAGATACTTTCTCCTAGTCTGTGCCTTGTCATCTCTTTCTCTTGACATTGTCTTTTGCGGAGCAGAAGTTTTTAATTTTAATGAAGTCCAGCTTATCAATTATTTCTTTCATGGATTTTTTTGGTATTTCACCTAAAAAAGCCATCACCATACCTGAGGTCATCTAAATTTTCTGTCTTATGTTATCTTGCAGGAATTTTATAGTCTTGCATTTTACATTTAGGTCTATGATCCATTTTGAGTCAATTTTTGTGATAGTGTAAGGTCTGTGTCTAGATTCATTTTTTTTGCATGTGAATGTCCAGTTGTTCCAGCACCATTTGCTGAAAAGTTGGTCTTTTCTCCATTGTATTGCCTTTGCTCCTTTGTCAAAGATCAGTTGACTATCTGAGTTAGGAGTGACATCTGAGTTAAGAAAATAAATCTGGGTGCAACTTCCTATTCTTATCAGGTGGGCATTCCAGAATCCCAGTTCATCTCACAGACCCGAAATTGGGAAGGAGTTCAGCCTTATTTTGCACATTTGAAAACTGAGGTTCAGAGGATGGAAATACCCTGTCAAGGTGCCACAGGGAGTTAGTGGAAGGGTCAGGGAGTTGGAATCCAGGTCCCCTGGGGACCAGTCCAAAGCATCCTTCTTTGCAGTTTTAGGCATTGCGTCTCATTGTTGCAAAGTTCTGCACAGTGCTCGGCATCTACCCCGGCACTCAATGCATCAAAAGGCAATTTATAAGGAATTAATTTATAAGGCAATTATTAGAAGGCAAGGGGGTGCCAAGGGCCATCAACTTGAAAGCACTCATTTGGGCATAATATTTACTGAGAGGAGAATAAAGCCTGCTATAAAGAATATTTCCTTGGATAATTAGCTTTGTCCACCGGTTGCTCTAACAACCATCAACAGAAATGTCATCCTTGTCTGGGCTGGGATCAGGAAAATTAGCTATGTCGGAGAAAGAGCAGTGGAAAGAAAGTCAGGAGGTCATGCCCAGTTCTGCCATTTCTCAGTTTCTGGAGCTAAACAATTTCCCTTTCTGGGTTGCCTGTAAACGGTGATGTCAGACTAAATAACCTTTTTTTTTTTTTTTTTTAAGGTTTTATTTATTTATTTGGTTGCACCAGGTCTTAGTTGCGGCAGGCAGGCTCCTTAGTTACAGGAGGTGGGGTCCTTAGTTGTGGCTCACAGGCTGCTTAGTTGTGGCAGGTGGGCTCCTTAGTTGTGGCATGCAAACTCTTAGTTGCAGCATGCATGTGGGATCTAGTTCCCGGACCAGGGATGGAACCTGGGCTCCATGCATTGGGAGCACAGAGTCTTAACCACTGTGCCACGAGGAAAGTCCTGAGGTCAGGCTAAATAATCTTTGAGATCCTTCAAAGAAAAAAATTAGTTGACTATATTTGTGTAGGTCTATCTCTGGGCTCTCTATTCTGTGCCATTGGTCTATTGTATCTTTTTAAGAAGAAATTGTTGTAACAGAAATGAAAAAGAAGGGGTGGTGGGAGGAGAGGTAGCGGCCAGGCAGCCCAGCTTCGCGAAGGCTCTCAGGCGCGCCGCGGCGCACAGGCACCTGGCATGTACCCGGCACGCGCCCGCGTCGCCGTCACGATGCCCAAGAGGAAGGTCAGCTCTGCCGAGGGCGTGGCAAAGGAGGAGCCCAAGAGGAGATTGGCGAGGTTGTCAGGTAAACCGACTCCTGCAAAAGTGGAAATGAAGCCAAAAAAGGCGGCAGGAAAGGATAAATCTTCAGACGAAAAAGTGGAAACAAAAGGGAAAAGAGGAGCAAAGGGAAAACAGGCTGAAGTGGCTAACCAAGAGACTAAAGAAGACTTACCTGCAGAAAATGAAGAAACTAAAAACAAGGAGAGCCCAGCTTCTGATGAAGCAGGAGAGAAAGAAGCCGTCTGATTAATATCAGACACCTGGTCCTGTCAGTGGTCCCTGTCTCCCTTCTTGTACAATCCAGAGGAATATTTTTATCAACTATTTTGTAAATGCAAGTTTTTTAGTAACTCTAGAAACATTTATAAAAAGGAGGGAATCCCACCTCATCCCATTTTTTAAGTGTAAATGCTTTTCTTTAAGAGGTGAAATTGTTTGCTGGTTGTTTATTTTTTGGTACAACCAGAAAATAGTGGGATATTGAATATGGGAGGCTTTGATTGTCTTGGGTGTCAGCTTAACATTCCACAGATGGAGGGTAGTTTTTCTATCCTATAATACAAAGCATACTAAATGGCAGTTTGGAGTCAGTTGTGCAGTTACTGTCTTAGACACTTTAAATTACTTCTCTTCCCATGTTGTTTTTGGTAGAATTGTTTCCTAAAGCAAACCATTCACCCCTCGATCTTGGCTTTCCTAGGCAGAATTTTGTGTACTCTGTAACATCTTTGGTCGTGGTAGTCCAGTTCTTCTAGTAACTGTTAATGTGCTGTGAAT
This sequence comes from Phocoena sinus, assembly GCF_008692025.1. Lineage (NCBI taxonomy): Eukaryota > Metazoa > Chordata > Mammalia > Artiodactyla > Phocoenidae > Phocoena > Phocoena sinus. The sequence continues at coordinate 41,529,600 of NC_045781.1, forward strand.
GATTGACAATTTGAGTATGTAGTGTATATGATATTAAATTGTGAATTAGTGGAACTTATGATGTAACAGCATATCAATATTTGAAGATATTGGTACTTAATATCCTGTGAAGGAAAATTTGCCTCCAAATTTTAAGCTGGAAAGTCACTGGAATAACTGTTCAGAAAAGAATCACAACTACATAATTGTTTAGATTTTTGGTACGTATGTTGAGAACTGTGTACAAACTGAAATGTCTGTGTACTGATCCTCAAAACAACCAATAAAATCTCAATCATGAAAGAAAAAAAGGAAATGAAGGCTTCCATGTTGGCGCAGTGGTTAAGAATCCGCCTGCCAATGCAGGGGACACGGGTTCAAGCCCTGGTCCGGGAAGATCCCACATGCTGCGGAGCAACTAAGCTCGTGTGCCACAACTACTTAGCCTGAACTCTAGAGCCTATGAGCCACAACTACTGAACCCACGCACCACAACTACTGAAGCCCGCGCGCCTAAAGCCCGTGCTCTGCAACAAGAGAAGCCACCGCAATGAGAAGCCCGCGCATAGCAACGAAGAGCAGCCCCTGCTCGCTGCAACTAGAGAAAGCCCGTGGGCAGCAACGAAGACCCAACGCAGCTGTAAATAAATAAATAAATAAATCTATTTTTAAAAAAAAAATCAAAAAGAAGATACTTGTATACATACACTTTTATATACATATGTACATAAAAATGTACATATTTTTTACATACACTATAGATATAAGTAGATATTCCCATTTCAGGTGCTTAAAGAAAAAACAAAGGTCCATGATACTGTAGAGGCATTGAACGAAGTCTAGCATAATGATAACACTTGCATAATTATTCTAAAATGTGTTTTCCAGTTCCACATAGATTCTTGATAAAGTTGACCCTTTTCTTAGGTGACATATTTTTATGGTGAAATTCTACAGGTACAAACCTGACATATACCTCAAGTTTTCATTTCCTTGGGAGGAAAGTGGTAGAGAAAATGAACAGTAACAATCCTGTGGAAGTATAACATGAGAATATTATATAGGTCCTGTGAAAACAGTTGGTCAATTGATTGGTTGGTTGGATAATGAAGTGCATGAATGAGTAAGTAATAAATAGCCTGCCTTGTTCTAAAAAGGATTTAAGACGTGCAAGGTTTTCAAATGATCTAAGCTTCATGAAGCTTCATATGACAGTTTTTCCAGTATTCTCAAACAGAAAAGGATCACCACTGATTCTTGTTTCTTCACTGACCTCTCGTGCACCTTTCCTAGTAAGGCATGATTAGAACAAAGCTTCTGGAGAGAATAAGATCTTACGTAGTTTCACTCCCATTTTCTAGGAGAAATTCCCTTCTGCCAGTTATCATCCCAGTCCCTTCCAGACCTATGATGCCCTTGTATGCTAACCAGCCACTTTATAAGAAGAGCTTTATTCATTCAAGTGAGACTGTGTAAGGTTTAGGTAAGAGTGTGGACTCTAGAGCCAGACTTGTTTGCTTATTTTATTTTTTTGGCTGCACCATGCGGCTTGCAAGATCTTAGTTCCCCGGGCAGGGAGTGAAAGTTCAGAGTCCTATGGACTGCCAGGGAATTCCCAAATATATATATTTTTATGCTTTTTAAATTTATTTTTTATTTTTTGGCTGTACTGTGTTGCATGTGGATCTTTGTTCCCGGACCAGGGATTGAATGCATCCCCCCTGCAGGAGCCAGACTTGTTGAGTTCACATCTTACCATCTTCTAGTTGTGTGACCTTAGACATGTTACCTAACTGTTCTATGCCTCAGTTTCTCCCCTGTTTACCCATCTCTTTCTCTCTCTCTCCTGCATTGGGTCTTTGTTGCTGCGTGTGGGCTTTCTCTAGTTGCAGAGAGCGGGGTCTACTCTTTGTTGCAGTGCACAGTCTTCTCATGGCAGTAGCTTCTCTTGTTGCGGAGCACGGGCTCTAGGCACGTGGGCTTCAGTAGTTGTGGCACGTGGGCTCAGCACTTGTGGCTCGTGGGCGCTAGAGCGCAGGCTCAGTAGTTGTGGAGCATGGGCTTAGTTGCTCCACGGCATGTGGGATCTTCCTGGACCAGGAATCGAACCCATGTCCCCTGCATTGGCAGGCAGACTCTTAACCACTGCGCCACCATGGAAGTCCCTCCCCCCATTTAAAATATAAATAATAATAGTAACTAGATCATAGGGCCATGAATATGTATGTGTATATTTTGTTTACTGTATTTATTTTTAAAACATACACATAGCACTTACTGTGTATCAGGCACTAAGTACTTTGCTAATATGAACTCATCTTTTTATGGCAAAAGGGACATGAAATTAAAAAATACAGTAATACAATAAAAATCAAAATATAAAAGAATTTCACCATATGACTGGTTAATGCAAATTAAAATAATAAGCAGCCATGTTTTGCCCATCAGATTGTAAAAATTAAGACTAATTATATGCGGGGGAGTGGGGAGGGAAAAAAAGAGTAATAATTTGCATTACTGATATATGTTTTTTAACTTAGAAAAGTACCTGCACAATATTCAATAAATATTAGCTGTAATTATTCGACCATAGTATGAGAGTACCAGACTCAGGCTATATGCTGATTACACCAGGAACAAGGTTTCATTCCTACCCCTTTTTCTCAGGATCTGTTGCTTTGTGCTGAGGTCATATTAACATCCGCTATGTTAATTTGGATTTGGCATTTTTCATTTCATTTTATAGTTGAAGTCAAGTGAATTTGCCATTCTGAAGCAATTGCTGCCTCTGTTGGAGAAGGTCTCCAACACATACCCTGACCCTGTCATCCAAGAACTCGCCGTTGATCTCCGCATCACCATCTCTACCCACGGAGCCTTTTCCACTGAGGCTGTCAGTGTGGCTGCCCAGAGTACCCTGAACAAAAAGGATCCAGGAGGGAAAAGGGAAGAGCAGCAACAAACCAGTCATGAAAGATACAGCAATGTGTCTTATCACCACCTTGAACAACAGCGAAGCCATTGCACATCCAACCAAACAAGCCTGACACCTAATGCTCCACTCATTCCTCAGGAAGTCCGTGAGCCCAGCATCACTACAAACCAGAAATCAGGAAGCATAACCACAGAACAGCTCCAGGATGCTCTTTTATCAGCTTATGATCCTCAAATTCCAACACGGGCTGCTGCCCTGAGAACTCTTTCTCGCTGGATAGAACAGAGAGAACCAAAAGCCCTTGAGATGCAGGAGAAGCTTCTCAAGGTGAGTAGAACACCACACACACGCATATGCACACACACACACACACACACACACACACACACACACACACACACACACACAGTGAGACCACTTTCCAGGAGCCTTGACTTGTATCAAGCACTGTCCTAGGCCACCCTTGGGGAAATTGTAATTGTTCTATGGAGGCAAGACTCAGACACAGGAAAGACTTAGATACACATGAGACTCAATTGAACACGAGCAGAGTGTCAGAACTTTTACAGGCAAGAAACCCTGTGGACGGTCAGGAGAAGGAGAGAGTTGAAAATCTGGAGGAAGTAGATCTTGACATGGCTTCACAAACTAGTAACATTTGAGCCAATGAAAGAAGACCCTGAGCAAATTCTCAGAGCAAATTCCTTTTCTGGTAGGTAAGGCCCCTTTCAACACTGTGACCAGCCAAGATAAGCCACCTGTTTTTTCTGGGCCCCTTTCAGAGGGGCTTTGGACAGAACTGGGTCCCCTCCCCACTTTCCCTCCATCACAGTGAAAAGGCTGTTCTTTATATCGTGGATTTATATGGGAGACTGTATATGCTTAGTTGGGGATCTTTTCCCTTTTGTGGAAATTGTCCTGACTTCAGTATGGGTTAGAGATTAAGAGCCAAGGGTCTAGAGACGACTGATCAAATCGCAGATCATTTTCTTGGACAAAGTCACTTAAACTTTCTGAGCCTCAATTTTTACATCTGTAAAGTGAGGATAATTGTAACTGGACGCACTTTATGTTGAAAGATTTAAAATAAAATAATTTGGGAATTCCCTGGCATCCAATGGTTAGGACTTGGCGCTTTCACTGCCGGGGCCCCAGGTTCAGTCTCTGATCAGGGAACTAAGATGCCGCAAGCCGCAGTGCACAGCCTACACAAATAAATACGTAAATAAAATAATCCATGTAAAGCATGAATTATAGTGGCAAGCACATAATGAGCACCCAATAAAGGTTTAGTAGTATCATTATTATATTATTACTATTATTTTTTCCATATACTCTAGCCATTAGACTAAGAATTATAATTCTGATTGAAAACATTTATTTTTAGTCACTAAAGTTTTAGAACCAGTAGTGTAATGATAACTTCTGTTTATTGAGCCAGGCCCTATGCCTTTCAGACATTATCTCTAATCCTGGCAACGACCAAAATATTAACATTATCCTCATTTTATAGATGAGAAAACTGAGGCACAGAAATGTGCCAAGGATTTGCTGTCATTGAAATGTTGCTGAAAACCTCAAATTATATATCTCCTTTGAGTAATCATTAAAAATATGCCTTCACACACCTATTTAGATGGTTAATGCTATGAACATCTTTGGAGTTTTCTTTAGCTAACTTAACTTTCATCTGCTATATATAATTGGTCATCAAGTCCTGTCAATTCTTTTTTCAAGAAGTCTTTCAAATCTATCTGTTCCACTTCATTCCCATGGCTACCTCCCTGGATTAAGCTTCTCTTACGCCATACATGATTTCCACCCCTTCCAACCTGGCCATCTTCCCAACTTAACTAATCTTGAGCTCTCCCTAACATGCCACAGATGTGGAGACTAGCAGTATCAAGTTGATGTCAAGAATTGCTGTTCCTGTAAAGGACACATCACTATATATGGAAAGACACCCCCCCCTCTTCTAGATACCAAGCAGGAAGGACATGGGCATATGGCCACTGTCTTCCTCTGGCCCTTCTGTTAGGGCCTAAGCCTAACATGTCAACTGTCATATCTTCTAGATAAGCAGTACCCACTGCGGTTGACGTGCCCTGGTGGGTTCCTAAATTATGAGATGTGTTGAGAGTAATTTGTTACTGATGTCAGTTGAAGTGCTGAAATTTGCAAAAGATATTTAAAAATAGAACAGATTCAAGGTTATCCCAATAATATCTCCGTCTTGCACTTGCATTTCCATACACTTTCTGAGTGCAAAAGAAAAGGATCAAATTATAGCAGGTGTGCCATTAATTGGACATAACCCCGAACCTGGCCTCTGTGTGTCAGGGCCTGTAGTCTGTCAGGTCATTTCTAAGAATGGGCTATCTACAGTGGGCTATAGTGGAAAAAATGTTGAGGATTGTTCTTCCAGATTTTGGCTTCCATGCCTATTCTTGGTGTATACTCAACAACTTCAAGAAGTTCTCCCCTATAATCGCTACCCTCTTTTAGCTATTATAACAATGGGACTTCAAACATATATACTGTTTTCCCCACAAGATTCTGAAGACAGACTGATATCTCGCTACAACAAAGAGGAAGAAAAGCATTTTTTTTTTTTTTGAGGCTGCTCTAAGGGTCTCTTAAATCTTGCTTGCTGTTTGTGAATCATATCACTACTCTGTTCTGTGGTTACAGATATTCTTGGAGAACTTGGAGCATGAAGACACCTTTATATATCTGTCTGCCATTCAGGGTAAGTTAGTCCTGGTTAAAGGACTTTGAGTTTGTGGACCAAAGATTATATCATGTATGTTTGCACAAAATCTCTAAATTCCTAGAGCCACAGACTGTTGGACATTTTGTCCCTCTTCCTGTCTCCTAGCTAGGACTTGATTTCAGTCGTGATAATATTCCTGGAGAGTTCCTAAAGGGGTCCTAGAAAGTTTCAGTATCTCATAATGATAAGGAAGCCTTTATGCTTACTTATCATTCTATAGATTAAATCCCATTTCCTCTAATTCAAGGAGGTAAAGAATGGCTCACACATGAGCTCTCATTATGTTGGCCTTTTAGGAACCTGACTACTGTCACTGTGCACCTTTGTCCTGTCTTTGTATTTATTTATTTATTTTTGGCTGTGTTGGGTCTTCATTGCTGCGCATGGGCCCTCTCTAGTTGAAGTGAGCAGGGGCTACCCTTCATTGCAGTTCACGGGCCTCTCATTGTGGTAGCCTCTCCCGTTGGGAGCACGGGCTCTAGGCGTGAGGGCTCAGTAGTTGTGGCACACGGGCCCAGCTGCTCCATGACATGTGGGATCTTCCCGGACCAGGGCTTGAACCCGTGTCCCCTGCATTGGCAGGCGGACTCCTAACCACTGTGCCACCAGGGAAGCCCTGCTCTGTCTTTAAGCTAAAAGAATCTCAGGATATATAATATTTCATCATCAAAACATTTTTTGCAATAATTTTATTTCTCTTTTGTGATTCTTTGTTGTTCTCATCTCCATTAATTTGTGGATTTCAAATCTAGAGAGAGGCCTCATGAAAAGGGGTAAGAAGCAGACACGGTGAGAAGGCAGAATTAGCTCACAGTTTCTCTTGGCTCCATCAGTGTGGTATAGTCCTCAGGGGCTGGGGGCTGGAGATGGATCACCAGGATGCACCACCCTTTCCCCTGCTTCTCAGCTGTATGAACTTTGGCAAATTACTTAATCCCTCTGGGCTTCAATTTCTTACCTGTAAAAAAGGGAGCTAAATAGGAATGTAAAATGGTACAACTGCTTTAGAAAACAATCTGGCAGTTCCTTGAAAAGATAAATGTAGAGTTGTCACTTGACCCAGCAATTCTAAGTATTCACCCATGAGAAATGAAAACATATGTCCACACAAAAACTTGTACATGAATGTTCATAATAGCCAAAAGGTGGAAACAATCCAAATGTCCACCATTTGATGAATGGATAGACAAAATGTGGTATATATTTACAATGGAATATTATTCAGCCAAAAATAATAATGAAGTACTGAGACATGTTACAGCATGGATTAACCTTGAAAACATTATAGGTGAAAGAAGCCAGTCACAAAAAACCACATATTGTATGGTTCCTTTATATGAAATGTCCAGAATAGGTAAATTTATGGAGACAGAAAGTAGATTAGCAGTTGTCTAGGGCTAGGGAGAAAGGGGAAAGGTTTGGGAGGTGATAGCTAAAGGGTACAGGGTTTCCTTGTGGGGTGATGAAAACATTCTAAAATTGATTGTGGTGATGTTTGTACAGCTCTGTTAGTATGCTAGGAACTACTGAATTGTATATTTTAAATTGGTGAATTTTATGGTATGTGAATTGTATCTCAATAAAGCTATCACCAAAAAAATAATAAAATAAAATTTAATGAGGATAAGCTGGGACAAAGTGAGAGAGTGGCATTAACATATATACACTACCAAATGTAAAACAGATAGCTGGTGGGAAGCTGCTGCATAGCACGGGGAGATCAGCTCGGTGCTTTGTGACCACCTAGAAGGGTGGGATAGGGTGGGTGGGAAGGAGACACAAGAGGGAGGGGATATGGGGATATATGTATATGTATGGCTGATTCACTTTGTTATAAAGCAGAAGCTAACACAACAATGTAAAGTAATTATACTCCAATAAAGATGTTTAAAAAAAATTTAATGAGGAGGAGAGGGATAAAACTGTCAGAGATTAAGGAGATTAAATATAATATGATAGATAGGATCCTGGAACAGAAAAAGGACACTAGAGAAAAACTAAGAGAATCTGAGTAAATTATTGACTTTAGTTGATAATGAAATGTCAGTATTAGTTCATTAATTGTGATAATGTACCATGCTAATGTAAAACTTAATAATAGGGGCAACTGGGTATGCAGTATATGGGAACCCTCTGTGTATCTTCTCAATAAATCCATAAATCTAAAACTATTCTATCATTAAAAGTTTATAAAAGGGGCTAACATTAAATGAGTTAATATCTTGAAAGTGCTTAGTGCATATTAAATGTTCGATATGTTAGCTATTACGATTTTAATGTTATCATCATCATCATATCACTACTATTTCTGTTGTTAGATTGCTAGGTAATAATGTGGTGATATGTGTAACTTCTCAGAGCTAAAGCTTGAGTAGGTCGATTCTGTCTGGTAGTTCCTGCTACATGATAGATTACTGCAACACCCAGTATTATTTATTTATTATCATGTATTATCACTCATTTATTATCATTCATGAATCTGTAGACAAATGGGGTTCAGCTGACCTGGTCTGGGCTGGGCAGCCCTGCCACTCCCTGCAGGTCGGTGGGCTGCAGTAGCTCTGCTACACCTGTTCCAGATGATCCCGGTCCAGGGCCTCCCAGGGCGCATTTGTGTGGTGATGGCAGAAGTGTATGAGAGCAAGAATAAACTCGAGAGGCGTCTTCGGGGCTAAGCTTGGAACTGACAACCTATCGCTTCTGCCTCATTCTGATGGCTAAAGCAAGTCATGTGGCCCAACCCAAAAGTCAAGGGATGGAGAAATATACTCTGTCCCTTTAGTGGGACAAACTGCCAAGTCACGGAGCAAAGGACATGGATGCAGGGAGGGGTGGAGAATTGAAGCCAGTAATGCAGTCCTTCAGGCAAGGTTCTCTGTGAGCACAAAGGCACGTGCAGCTCCATACTGGCTACTTATTTCTTGGTGTAGTTTGGGTATCCTCTATGCAGACCTGGAAGTTGAAACTTAAGAGAGAGTTCAGAGGGGAAAGTGTACAGCAATGAAGGCCTGAGCCTTGGAATTCATTCTTTACTCAACAAACATTTATTGTGCACCTACTATATAGTACAAAACACTTTCACAATGAGTTTCATGACTTAGTTAAAAAACAAGAAGACATTCTTCAAAAGAGACAAAATAGGGCTTCCCTGCTGGCGCAGTGGTTGAGAGTCCACCTGCCGATGCAGGGAACATGGGTTCGTGCCCTGGTCCGGGGAGGTCCCACATGCCGCTGAGCGGCTGGGCCCGTGAGGCCATGGCCACTGAGCCTGCGTGTCCAGAGCCTGTGCTCCTCAACGGGAGAGGCCACAACAGTGAGAGGCCCGGGTACTGTGCAAAAAAAAAAAAAAAAAAATGGAGACAAAATAACCAGTCACAAAGATAAAAGAACAGCTAGGCAGAGCAGAAGAGTGGAGCATGTTGAGAGAGAAAGTAATTACAGGCAGCTGAGAGGTCGCAGAGACCAAGAACTGAGATAAGCCTGAGGGCTTGATGGGACTCAGGAAGCCACATGACAATGAATGGCACTTATGGAAATCAAATAAATCAATGAGGCAAGAACCTAAAATGCTGATAATTAATAAGTCAGAAAACAAGTCATCCTGTACTTTTTCCAGGAAACTGTAATACTGTCAAGGAGATGTTTCTCACTGATTTTTTTTTTGCACAAGATTTTCAGGAAGCAGTGGTGTGTCATTCTCATACAGCAACATGGCTGTTTGGAATAAGCCTCTTAGCTGATTAACCCACTGAGCTCATTAGCCTATAGGGTCTGCTATAAAAATCACAACTGTTGGTTTTGTGTTTGTTTTTACTACTTTTAATTGGTGTGCTAATCAGTTAGTAGCTAATTTAGGGATGAAGGACGTGGGAGGTAGAGGTCTAATTTCTGTTCTCTGGGCCCCATGGCACACAAATTTGAATTAATTCATGTTTTTGGTGTTTGTAACATGCACTTAAAGGCCAAGGCCTTAGGTGAATTTCCCATTAAGAAAGGAAAGAGCTGAATTTTCCCACCTGCATTGCCAATTTCATTTGCCCAGGCCTAAAACTCCAGAGCCAAGCCATTCTAGATGCCCAGTCAGACAGTCAGACAAGACCAGCCCATGTGTAAATGTCCTGTAGTACAAGGGGGCTTGGCTGTGGTTTGAGTAGCATTAGTTTTGGGGAGTATGAGTAAGTGTGTGTATAAAGTCTTACTCTTCTAGGCTGACTGAATGTTTCCATGTAAAAGTTACAAGGTATCCTTTGCTTGCTTTATTTGTTATTTTGGATCTCTTTTGTAATTTCTCACCAACTTTGTTTGCAGTCAAGGCACAGAGCAGAGGGGAATTAAATAAGCTCATTCATTCAACAGATATTTATTGATGCCTGATACAGGAATGTCTGATGTACATATTATCTGTACATCACAACAATCTGAGAACTAAATTCCCTATGAGTTAAAATTTAATTTTATGAAATACTGCATCTCTTTTTAGTCCTACTGAGAAAGTGATGGTTGACTTAGTTCTCATAGCAGCTGCTCCCAGACACTCAAGGCAGCTTCTTTGGGCAGAGAATTTTATACAAGTTGCTGAGTTCCAGTTACAATCCAGAGTTTATAAATAGAACAGTTAATCTTAGACTGTGTCCTTTAAGTGTCTCTCCTTTTTAGACTTCTTATATACTCTTTTTCTCATTGTTTTATCATCATCATCATTATATAAGTTAATACATTCTTATTGTTTTAAAAACATTTAAATGGCAAGAAAGTGTATAAGATAAAAAGTGGCAGTCTTTCTCTTCTCCAAAATAGGACTTAAAATATGTCCTTAAGAGTCCCATAATGGGGACTTCCCTGATGGCGCAGTGGTTAGGAATCCACCTGCCAGTGCAGGGGACACGAGTTTGAGCCCTGGTCCGGGAAGATCCCATATGCTGTGGAGCAGCTAAGCCCGTGCGCCACAACTGCTGAGCCTGCTTTCTAGAGCCCACGAGCCACAACTACTGAGCCTGTGTGCCACAACTACTGAACCCGCGTGCCACAACTACTGAAGCCCCTGCGCTCTAGAGCCTGTGCTCCGCAACAAGAGAAGCAACCACAATGAGAAACCCGCGCACCACAATGAAGAGTAGCCCCTGCTCAACGCAACTAGAGAAAGCCCATGTGCAGCAACAAAGACCCAACTCAGCCAAAAATAAATAAATAAATTAAGAAAAAAGTCTCATATGACTTGAGGGTATGGGGAGGGGGAAGGGTAAGCTGTGACAAAGTGAGAGAGTGGCATGGACATATAGACACTACCAAATGTAAAAATACATAGCTAGTGGGAAGCAGCCGCATAGCACAGGGAGATCAGCTCGGTGCTTTGTGACCACCTAGAGGGGTGGGATAGGGAGGGTGGGAGGGAGGGAGACGCAAGAGAGAAGAGATATGGGAACACATGTATATGTAAAACTGATTCACTTTGTTATAAAGCAGAAGAAACTAACACACCATTGTAAAGCAATTATACGCCAATAAAGATGTTAAAAAAAAAAAGTCCCATAATGTATATTTGATGTTTGGGGCATTTTCCACATTTCAGTCTTAAAATAGATATTCAGTAATGAATGTGATAAATAAATACATGATCTTCAAATAAGATATTATAGCTAAGTTATTTATCTTAGTGTGCATCTGCTTGTGTGTCCTCGCAGTCACTTTTAATTATTTAAAGAACATTTTGAAAGCAACACCAGTGATAGATGCATTTCAGGGATCCAAGTGATCCCCATCGGTGTCAAAAGAATCTTTGGACGAAACTACTAGGCTCGTGGAAAAAAGGAGAGAAACCCTAGGCTCTGAGCCAAGCATGGGAGGGAAAAGTATGCCAGTGTGTGTAGTGAAGAGAATCTAGACATCTTGACATGCTTGAACAAACTGCACTAACTCTTCTACCCTTTTCCTTTCACAGAAGAGTTTTCATTTCTGGCAAGAGAGCCAAGGGGAGGGAAGGCAAAAGGCCTGGAAGGGAGGAAAGTAGATACAAGGTGAAATTGTTTTTACAGAGTTTCAAACTGAGCAGGGTTACAAGTCTTAATTTGTCAGAGACTGAACTCCCTATCCATTCTCAGATTTCTACTTCAAATAAACTAAGTTGGGCAACCATTAACTGAAAATAATTCTATCCCTTGAAGGACCATCTAATTGGATCGGGCATTGAAATTTGGAATGTAGTCCTGTGAAGTTTATCATCTCCATTTATGTCCTTGAAATGGGAAGATTTCTTTTGTGTCCAGACCTTGTACCACCTAACTAACAAATGGGCATTTAACGAATGTCTGTCATATATGCTAGCGCAGTAAATTCTTGAAGTAGTTCTGGGAAATAGACATTATCCCCATTTTTTAAACTTCTTATTTGAGATTTAATTTACACACCTGAAATTCACCCATTTAGAATGTGTAATTCAGTGGTTTCTGGTATATTTAGAGATTTGTGCAACCATCACCACTATCTAATTTTAGAACTTTTCATCATCTCAAAAAGAAACCCTATATCCATTATCAGTCATTTCCCATTCCTCACTCTCCCTTGCCCCTGGGAACCACTAATCTACTTTTTGTCTCTATGGATTTGCCTATTCTGGACTTTTCATAATATGGAATGTGTGGACTTTTTTGTCTAGTCCTTTTCACTTAGCATAACATTTGTGAGGTTCATCCATGTTGTAGCATGTATCAGGACCTCATTCCTTTTCATGGCTGAATTATGTTCCATTGTACTATTGATTAACCACATTTTGTTTATCCATTCATCAGTTGATGGACATTTGAGTCGTTTTTACTTTTAAGCTCTTATGAGGAACACTGTAATGAATATTCGTGTACAAGTTTTTGTGTGGACATATGTTTTCATTGCTCCTGGGTATGCATGAGGGAATGGAATTACTGGGTCATATAGTAATTCTATGTTTAACCCTTTGAGGAACTGTCAAACTGTTTTCCAAAGTGGCTGCACCATTTTACTTTCCCATGAGCAATGTATGAGGGTTTCAATTTCTCTATATCCTGACCAATACTTGTTATTGTAGAAGATCCTTTTATTATAGCCATATTAGTAAGTGTGAAGTGGTATCTCATTGTGATTTTTTTGTTTGTTTGTTTTTTTGCTGTACACGGGCCTCTCTTTCACTGTTGTGGCCTCTCCTGTTGCGGAGCACAGGCTCCGGACACGCAGGCTCAGCGGCCATGGCTCATGGGCCTAGCCGCTCCACGGCATGTGGGATCTTCCCGGACCGGGGCACGAACCCGTGTCCCCTGCATCGGCAGGCGGACTCTCAACCACTGCACCACCAGGGAAGCCCGGCAGGCAGATTCTTAATCACTGCACCACCAGGGAAGCCCTAAAATTACTTAATTTAAAATAATACAAATTATGAGGCTGTGTAGAAATGGAACCCTTATACACTGCTGGTAGAAACATAAAATGGTTCAGCTTCTCTGCAAAACAGTCTGGCAGTTCTCAGAAGGTTAAACACAGTTACTGTACGCTCCACCACTTCCACTCCTAGATATATACCCAAGAGAAAACATATATCCACACAAAAGCTTATATGTGGCCAAAAAGTAGTGTCGACAGAAAAAAATGCACAGCCTAAAAGTTAAGAATTATGTTTTATTTGACGGGCTTTCTGAGGACTTCAAGCCCGGGACACAGCATCTCAGATAAAACTCTGAGAGATTGCTCTGAAGAGGTAAGGGAAGAGCCAGGATAAATAGGAGTTTTTGCAACAAAGACCAGGTAGTTGGAACATCAAAAGATTACTGTTAATTAAAGAAAACCAGATATGTCAAGTTAATGGAATTTAGTGCTTTTCTGTGTATACGAAGATGCAAGAGTCTGGGCTCACTGGAATCATTCCCTTGATATGCACCTCAACTATCTGGGGCCAGCATCCTGTGCTTTCTCATCCTGAGTCTCCTCAGAGTGCACCATCAGGGGTGGCTGCAGCTGGGGTGGCTGCAGCAGTTAACTGCTAGATGGTGGGCTTCCTGTTTCTATCCTGTGTTTCTCAGGGCTCATCATCAGGGAGACTGTAATGTGATGGCTTGATGGCTGCAACATCCTTTGTTTACTGATAGGGCAGGCAATATTTTTCATTCACAGTAGAAGCAACCTAAATATCTACCACCTGATGAATGGATAAATTAAATATGGCATACCTATGCAGTGGAATATTATTTAGTGATAAAAAAGAATGAAGTGGACTCCTGGTGGTGCAGTGGTTAAGAATCCACCTGCCAATGCAGGGGACATGGGTTCGAGCCCTGGTCCGGGAAGATCCCACATAACATGGAGCAGCTAAGCCCGTGAGCCACAACTACTGAGCCTGTGCTCTAGAGCCCACGAGCCAAAACTACTGAGCCCATGTGCCACAACTACTGAAGCCTGCATGCCTAGAGCCCATGCTCTGCAACAAGAGAAGCCACTGCAATGAGAAGCCCACACACTGCAACGAAGAGTAGCCCCCACTCGCCACAACTAGAGAAAGCCCACATGCAACAATGAAGACCCAACACAGCCAAAAGAAAAAAATTATTTAAAACAAAAGAATGAAGTACTGATTCATGGTACAAAGTGGATGAACGTTCAAAATGTGGTAAATGAAAGGAGCCATACACAAAAGGCCGCATTTTGTATGAAATGTCCAGAATAGGCAAATCCATAGAGATAGAAGGCAGGTTTGTGGTTCCCAGAGAATGGGAGGAGAGGGGAATGGGGAGTGACTGATAATGGATATGAGGTTTCTTTGGGGAGATGATGAAACGTTTTGGAATTAGATAGTGGTGATCATTGCACAACCTTGTAATATACTAAAGATCACTGACTTACATACTTTTTTTTTTTTTCAGTGTTAATAGTTTATTAATTCTCTTGCATCCATTCATTGCTTCATTTAACAAATACACCTCTAGTGCCACCAGCTATGCCAGGCTCTGTGCTAGGTTTGGGAGATACAAAAGTAAATCACATATTCCTCTCTTAAGACACTAATACATTGTAGATATGGTCACATAGATAATTATAAGATAATGAAAAGCACTACAATAAAACTGCATGAAAGTATTGAGGGAGTCCAGAGGAGGCAGTAGCAAAGATCAACATGAAGGCCCCAAAATCTGGATCTCTGAAATTTTTGGTAGAAATATTGTATTGTCTACATCAGATCCAAAGTGCTGTTTTCAACAGGAGGCACGTCATCCCTCTCCTGATTAATTTTTTTTAACATCTTTATTGGAGTATAATTGCTTTACAATGGTGTGTTAGTTTCTGCTGTATAACAAAGTGAATCAGCTATACATTTATCCCCATATCTCCTCCCTCTTGTGTCTCCCTCCCACCCTCCCTATCCCACCCTTCTAGGTGGTCACAAGGCACCGAGCTGATCTCCCTGTGCTATGCGGCTCCTTCCCACTAGCTAGCTATTTTACATTTGGTAGTGTATATATGTCCATACCACTCTTTCACTTCGTCCCAGCTTACCCCTCCCCCTCCCCATGTCCTCAAGTTCATTCTCTATGTCTGCATCTTTATTCCTGTCCTGCCCCAGGTTCTTCATAACCATTTTTTTTCTTAGATTCCATATATACGTGTTAGCATATGGTATTTGTTTTTCTCTTTCTGACTTCACTCTGTATGACAGTCTCTAGGTCCATCCACTTCACTACAAATAACTCAGTTTCGTTTCTTTTTATGGCTGAGTAATATTCCATTGTATATATGTGCCACATCTTCTTTATCCATTCATCCGATGATGGACATTTAGGTTGCTTACATGTCCTGGCTATTGTAAATAGAGCTGCAATGAACATTGTGGTACATGACTCTTTTTTTTTTTTTTTTTTTTGCTGTACATGGGCCTCTCGCTGTTGTGGTCTCTCCCGTTGCGGAGCACAGGCTCCAGACGCACAGGCTTAGCAGCCATGGCTCACGGGCCCAGCCGCTCCACGGCATGTGGGATCTTCCCGGACCGGGGCACGAACCCGTGTCCCCTAGCATCGGCAGGCAGACTCTCAACCACTGCCCCACCAGGGAAGCCCATGAATCTTTTTGAATAATGGTTTTCTCGGGGTATATGCCCAGTAGTGGGATAACTGGATCATATGCTAGTTCTATTTTTAGTTTTTTTTTTTTTAATTATTATTTTTTAGAAGATGTTGGGGGTAGGAGTTTATTAATTAATTTATTTTTGCTGTGTTGGGTCTTCGTTTCTGTGCAAGAGCTTTCTCTAGTTGTGGCAAACGGGGGCCACTCTTCATCGTGGTGCGCGGGCCTCTCACTATCGCGGCCTCTCTCGTTGTGGAGCACAGGCTCCAGATGCGCAGGCTCAGTAGTTGTGGCTCACGGGCCTAGTTGCTCCGTGGCATGTGGGATCCTCCCAGACCAGGGCACGAACCGATGTCCCCTGCATTAGCAGGCAGATTCTCAACCACTGTGCCACAAGGGAAGCCCCTATTTTTAGTTTTTTAAGGAACCGCCATACTGTTCTCCACAGTGGCGGTATCAACTTACATTCCTACCAACAGTGCAAGAGGGTTCCCTTTTCTCCACACTCTCTCCAGCATTTATTGTTTGTAGATTTTTTTGTTGATGGCCATTCTGACCAGTGGGAGGTGATACCTTGTTGTAGTTTTGATTTGCATTTCTCTAATGATTAGTGATGTTGAGCATCCTTTCATGTGTGTGTTGGCAATCTGTATACCTTCTTTGGAGAAATGTCGCTTTAGGTCTTCTGCCCATTTTTGGATTGGGTTGTTTGTTTTTTTGATACTGAGCTGCATGAGCTGCTTGTATATTTTGGAGATTAATCCTTTGTCAGTTACTTCATTTGCAAATATTTTAGAAATAAAAAATAAACATAGGAAAACCAGAACAGTAGTTTTTCATGGAGCTCTTAGGACTGTGAATAGGGACGGGCAGGATTTAGAATGTGGAGATAGAGTGAGGGGACTGAGGCTGAAAGAAAAGTGAATGTAGGAAGATGTTCAAGAGCAGGGCAAGTATAAAGACAGGTGTAAGGTAAGCAGTTCAAATTGTTAGTGGAGCAAAGTGGGCAGGAAGGGGAGAAGTGGGATTGGGCTGGAATGCAGAAGCTGTCGAAATGCCAAGACAAGGCATCTGAGCTTTCTGTGTGGGCTCTAGGAGGGCTTTAAAGGCTTGCTGCCCGTCTACCAGTAATGTCTTGGTGATGGGCTGCCTGTATTTGAAAGCAGCATGCCTGTTGATGGTTATTACTTTTATTCCCTTTATTCGTATTTTCATTCATGATTTATTGAGCACCAGCCACATATGAGATGTAACTTACATTAATTCATTTACTCCTCATCACAACCCTATAAGAGTCAATATCTTTATCTCCCCATTTTTCAGACAAAGAAACCAAAGCTCAAAGGTTGTTATCAGTAAAAGGCCAACCAGTGAGTGATGGAATCTGGCATCAACTCCAGAGCCAAGGCCTTATACCTCTCTGCACCTACCTCCTCTCTCCAGTCCATTTTCCTACCTTTCTCAAATCACCATGGCCTCTGCTCTTACAGACAGTAAAATTAAGCCACGGAACCAGTGGATCTTGACATTTTCTGCTAAGCGATTAAATACTTAATTTCTTGGTTTCCAGGGCTCATTTCAAATTTTTTACCTCCTATTCATGCAAGCTAGCTGTCACAAGGGCAGGATTCGTTACCTATAAGGCAGTTATGAGACACCTTGGGATAAAACGTCAGTTGCTTACATGTCTACTTTACAAGCTATTAAGAAGGTGTAAGTACCTTCCCTGCAGAACAGCTATTTAAATTTTGCCCTGGAGCCACCCTTTCTTTAGTAAAGTTGGAATTTGAAGACAAGTTAAGAAGGATAAAATAGCAAGAGAGCTCTCAACTAAAATAGCAAGTTCCTCTTTAGACTTATCTTTAAGCACAGTATTCCTTTACTCTCTAAGGAATCAGTCCATTTTACTGGAACTACTTAGAGTCAACAGCTGGAGGGTCACCCTGCTCTTGCTTTTCCCTCCCAAACTAAAGTGCTTACCTTACCCTTCATTTCAAAAACAAATTAAAATTCCTAATCTCACCAGATGTGATTAAGATGATTCTTAAAGCTGTTCACACACTTAATAAGCCCAATTATATTTTTTATTCATCCTGACATAGTTCCTTTTGTTGCTGAATCATAGGTTTAACATTTTTAACTGATTGAAGCATCAGTTTCGCCCTCTGTGGTCATGTTGAGATCTTGTGCAGTGGTGGAAAAGTACACTTAAATGGTGTACAGTTTGGGCAACTCATTTTTAGATTTTTACATTAGACGTTTATACTTTCCTGACCTTGTGGCATCTCTGCTGTCCCCGAGGAGGCTGGAAGGTTGGGAATGAACTGAGCATCAGGGAATAGATCACAGACTCTGCACTACTAAAGACCTAATTAGGTCATCTTTCCCGTCCACCTGCCAGGGCATGATTGCTAAAGTCTCCTTCCTTAGGAGAAGGCTGTTTCAGAAGCACTTCTACACTTTATGTCCAACTTCTGTTTTCCATTATTGGTAACCTGACTTTAGACAGTGACAGAAAGATTTGTAAAATATTTTTGGCCATTGGTTTTTTTCTTAATGGTTTTAAATGTTCATTCACTCAACAAATATTCATTGACCACCTACTCTGGAATATATAGTCCAAGGCAGGGAGGAGGAGGGGGACAAATGCCAATCAAAAAGTCACACAAACAAATGTGAAATGTGGCTTTGACAGGTGCTGTGAAGAAAGGTACAGTGATATGAGAGCCTGTGTTAGGGACGTTTTACCTGATAGAAAGGGGCAGGAGGAGGTGACCCGTGAGCTGGGATCTAATAGATGATTACTAATTAACCTAGTAAAGGAGGGAGGGAACAGTAATCCAGACTGAGGGAACAGCAATGCTGTGCCAGGGGGAGGAGACTGCAGACAGGAAGGACCCTGAAGATCAGTGACAAAGGGGTAGACTGGATAGGCTCTTTTTTTTCTCTCTTTCATTGAGCCTTGTCTAAAAATGCCATGGTAAAACAAGGCTCTGCTGCTTTAAAAACAACAACAAAGGGGCTTCCCTGGTGGCACAGTGGTTGAGAGTCTGCCTGCTGATGCAGGGGACACGGGTTCATGCCCCAGTCCGGGAGGATCCCACATGCCACGGAGCGGCTAGGCCTGTGAGCCATGGCCGCTGAGCCTGCACGTCCGGAGCCTGTGGTCCGCAACAGGAGAGGCCACAACAGTGAGAGGCCTGTGTACCGCAAAACAACAACAACAACAACAACAAAGGATTTGAAAAATCACTATCTTAGGCCATCTACCTGACCTATCAAGGAAGTTTTATAACCCATATCACAGGTGATGTGTCATGTGACACATACCTTTCGTCACCTTCTCACCCCTGTCAGATTGCTGTCTCTCTTTAAGCCTGTTTTCATGAAATGCAATGAGTATGTTTGGCTGTCTCTACAAATCTCTGAACTCAATTGTTCAACACACAGCCCCTAACCATTACGAAAAATATTCTCATTGCAGATGACAAAGGTAAAACCATATGGAGTTATTTTAGGTCAGTGGTTTTCAAATAATTTTTTAAAACAGCGGAATCCATTTTTCAGTTGAGATCTAACATGAAGGCATCAGAAACACAAATGATTTTTTTCTTCTTTGTGCCTTTTTTCTTATATTTTTCATGTTTTCTAGCATGAACATTGATTGCTTTTATTATCAGAAGATAATGGATTTTAAATTTTGTAGCTGTTTAGGAAAACTGAATCGTTTCATGATAACAAGTTTCATGGACCAGCACAGATTGAAACAGATGGCTCCCTCTGTTACAGTACCCCTGTTGACCTTTTCACAACTAGGGATTACTAAGGCACAGGGTGACCGTGGCTATTTCTTCATGAAATTATATGATAACAGCAGAAACCTTACTGACGAACAGATGTTTTTCCCAAGTGGAGCTTTTCTTAATGAAATGGTTGCTTAGAAACCAGACCATAATAATAACTTTTCTATATTTAGTTTGTAAAGTGATTCAGTTTGCGAAATTACTAAGTCAGGGAATACTAATTAGATAAAATTGAATATATCCATTACTTCTTGTCTTGCAATTGAGCAACCAAATGGTTAAATTAACAGCAAAATTTTGTCCAGATGTGTCTATCCAGATGCTATTCATAACAAAGACATATAAGGAAAATGAGAGCTCATAGAGCCATCCTGCTCTACTCTTAACTATATGATTCTCTAGTGGCACCATGTGTTTGCTCTTTTATCAATTTGTATTAGAAGCTGTTACATGTAACACTTACTAGGTTGCTGAGAGGATCAGTTAGGTCAGTGGGTCAAAAATTGTACGTGAAAATGTGAAAATAACCTCAAGTTGAGCTCAGCAAGACAGCAGTGTAAAGGAAAGGCTCAAGAGTGAAGATGCTTGTTTAAGATGACATGTTTGATAAATGGAAAATCTTAACGTGCTAAATATTACTAACAACAAAGAAACCTCAGTATGTGCCATATTCGTCAGGTGCATTTAATCTTACATTCAAACTAGACAAAAATCTAGAAGAAAATACATTTCTGTCTTCCATTTCCAATAATGATGAGATACCTCAGCTGAAAACAGTTTTTATGCAGGGTAACATATTTAAAACACTTTAAAAGCATAAATGAGCTTACAAGAAAGCAGTGAATTACCAAGCCAACATCTTAAGAGAAAGCCAGACCCTAAAAGGTAGAGGGAGCTTAAGAACCTGCATTTGCCCTCAGAGTATTTGCTGAAATTCAGTTTTAGTTTCATGCTCTTGATGGTCAAACCTGCAGAAATGAAAGCCTGTCTAGTCCCAACTTGAAGTGGGGAGTCAAACAGAAGACCTCCAACATTAAGCTTAGACCCTAAAGGAATACACCTTCAGATGAATCAGAAGTAAAAATGGTACCCCTTCACCTCATCCCCAGGGACTGAGAGGGGCATTGTCTTGTCGCTAGAGACAGTGTAATCACAGCATGGTCCACCTTTCCTGCAGATTTGCATTATTGGGATTCAGGAAAGTTCAAGCTGGGAATTAGAGTTTAAGATGTTTATATACTGGTAGTGTCTGTGGATGTCTTACAAGAAAAAAAGCATATCTCTGTGGAAGAAGGGACCTTCACCCTAGACCCCAAAGAATCCTCAAAATAATTTTTTACTTTTATTTTTAAATTTTTAATGTTTAAAAACTTTATTGTGGTAATATTTAACAAAATATTTGCTATACTAACCTTTTTTATTTTATTTATTTATTTATTTAGGGCTGTGTTGGGTCTTCGTTTCTGTGCGAGGGCTTCATCGCGGTGCGCCGGCCTCTCACTGTTGCGGCCTCTCGTTGCGGAGTGCAGGCTCAGTAGTTGTGGCTCACGGGCCTAGTTGCTCCGCGGCATGAGGGATCTTCCCAGACCAGGGCTCGAACCCGTGTCCCCTGCATTGGCAGGCAGATTCTCAACCACTGCACCACCAGGGAAGCCCAATATACTAACCATCTGTAAATGTGCAGTTTAGTGGCATTAAACATATCCACAATGTTGTATAATTGCTATCTATTTCCAAAACTTTTTCATCACCCCACACGGAAACTCTTAACCATTAAGCAATAACTCTCCATTCCTCCTCTCATAATAATTAATTAATAATTATTGTATATTTAATTATGTACAATAATTAAAATATATTCACAAAATAACCAAGCACAAGGAAACAAGGTCCCAGAAGACTTTAGATGTTGGACTTATCACACACAAATTATTAAGTAACCAGGCTTCCTGTATTCATAGAAAAACAAGACAAGCTTGAAAATATCTTCAGGGATAGGAAACAATCAAAGTTGATGTAGCAGATTTAAAAAATAAACCAAATAGAATGTCTAAAAATAAAAAGTAGAATAACTAAAATTAAAATTTCAGTGGATGAGTTTTACAGCAGACACAGCTAAGAGAGAATTAATGAACCAGAAGGCAGAAAGGAAGACATTATACAGAATGCAGCACAGAGAGACAATATTTAGTCTCTGGATGGAGAAGTCAAAAAGGAAGGATTAATAGATTTCATCTCTTAAAAGTTTAAAACTCATTCACGTTGAAAATAATTTAACCTTAATTAAAATGTAAAGTATAATTAAAGAAAAAAGATTTGCAACAAGAAGGACAAACATAAATCTGTAGAGACAGAAAATAGATTTGTGGTTGCCTAGAACAGGGAGTCTGGGCAGAAAAAGAAAGTAACTGCTTGGGTAGGAGGTTTCTTTTTGGAGTGATGAAAATCTTCCGGAATTAGACAATGATGATGGATGCACAGCTATGTGAATATACTAAAAACTACTGAATCATATACATTAAAAGGGTGAATTTTATGGTATATGAATTACATCTCAATAAATTTTTTTTAAAAGGACAAGCAGTTAAACCTCTCTATATAAAGAGTTCATGGTGATTAATAAAAAAAAATCCAGTAGATAAATGGATAAAAAAATAAATAGGCAATTCATGGTAGAGGAATATAAGTAATAAAAATTTGAGAAATTTTTCTAATAGGCAAAGAAATGTAGATTAAAATAATAATGAAATACAGTTTTTTGGGTACCATTTCAAAAAACACAGATTTTTTTTTTTTTTTAATGGGACTATCCAGTGCTAGCCAATTGTATTGAAATGCACACACTTGAACACTCTTGGTAGGAGAATTAATAGGAACATTTTTGGAATGCAGCTTTGAAAATATTTATACACTTGCAGCCAGTTCTTTTTCTTTGGGGAATCTACCCTAAGAGTATAAATGGGAGTTAGGTGCCTATACTAATTCTGTCTTTAAAAGTCTATGAAATTTTTCCACACATGAATAATTATGCAAATGACTCTCAGTCCCAGGGGCAGCTCGCAATTGCAGAACCCTGAGCTTTTTGCAGCATAGCTCCCTTGTCCCCTTCTCTAGGAAGCCCCACCCCTTCCTACACCTTTTTAAAATTTCTCTCTCTGTGTTCTTGTTACACCCAAACATACTGTACTAACCACACTGTCTTGTAATCATTGTCTAATTTGTCCCTCTCTCTAGATAGGTGCTGTCCTATTACGTTTATAACACTTAGTACCTGGCACAGAGTAGATACCCTATTAATGTGTGAATGAGTGAAAGAATGATTTATATTGCCTTAATTCTAAAGTTGTTTTCCAAGCTTTATGATTTATGCCATAGCTGCAGATTACTTCTATATACTCTTTTTTTTAAAAATATCTTTACTGGAGTATAATTGCTTTACAGTGGTGTTATATACTTTTTTTTTTTTTGCAGTATGCGGGCCTCTCACTGTTTTGGCCTCTCCTGTTGCGGAGCACAGGCTCCAGACGCGCAGGCTCAGTGGCCACGGCTCACGGGCCCAGCCGCTCTGCAGCATGTGGGATCTTCCCGGACCGGGGCACAAACCCGTGTCCCCTGCATCGGCAGGCGGACTCCCAACCACTGCGCCACCAGGGAAGCCCTGTTATATACTTTTATATAAGTGATTTGTAATTTTTTTAGTTGACTCCTTCCCCCCTCTTCTTTTAGCAAGAGATTTTCTTCTTCTTTTTTTTTTAATTTTGAATTTTTTTTTGGCTGCACGGCTTGCATGATCTTAGTTCCCTGACCAGAGATTGAACCCAGGCCCCGGCAGTGAAAACGCAGAGTCCTAACCACTGGACTGCCAGGGAATTCCCTCCCCTCTTTTTTTTTTTTTTTTTTTTTTTTTTTATGCGTTACGCGGGCCTCTCACTGCTGTGGCCTCTCCCGTTGCGGAGGACAGGCTCCGGACGCGCAGGCTCAGCGTCCATGGCTCACGGGCCCAGCCGCTCCGCGGCATGCGGGATCTTCCCAGACCGGGGCACGAACCCGTGTCCCCTGCATCGGCAGGCGGACTCCCAACCACTGCGCCACCAGGGAAGCCCCCCTCTTTTTAACAGAAGTAAAATTGACAAGAATCCTTAATATTTCTCCATCCTAAGTAATAATATTGCTATTAAAGTTTTCAATGTTATTGTCAGACCACCTCAAATGATCTACTGTGAAAGCCAAGACATCTGGAGGAATAAGCCCCCCTCATCCTCCCATAAAAAAGAAGACTGTTAAATAAAACAAAGTTGTCCACTATAAAAACAGTGTTTGTGTGTGTGTGTGTGTGTGTGTGTGTATTTATTTCAAAGAGTGGTGTATGGATGAGAGGGCACTAAAATGCTTATGTTGATTTTAGGTTTCAGGTGGTTTTTTAAAAGCAGCTTTATTGAGATATAATTCACATACCATATAACTTGTCCCTTTTAAGTATATAATATAATATCTTTGAGTATATTCAGAGTCGCATGTCTGTCACCACAATCCATCTTGGAACATTTCATTACCCTAAAAAGAAACTGGTTCCCCATAGCCTCCACTCCTCAATCCTCCCATACATCCATGAGTGATTTTTCTTTTCTTCTTTATATTTTTCTCTAGTATTTGACTCTTTTACAGTGACCATGTATTATTTATATATTGTCAGGTAGAAAAAGCCACGTTCTTTTGATTGTGGAAACAGTTTTTCAAGTCTTCTCCTTTCCCCTCTATTTATAGGTGCCTTGCTTCACAGAGGGATTTTAACCTGAGGGCTGTGTAGATCCCTGAAGGGGGCCATACTAGATATGGTTACTGGCCAAAATTGTAGGCAGGGTGTTTATGTGTATATGTGCATTTTATCAGGGCAATTTATAGTAGCTCTGCCTGGTTTCCATATGAAACTACAGTTTAAGTCCTGCACGTCATGGTTACTAATTTCACAACAGTCACTTTTTCTAAGCCAGTCCTAGCCCACAGCACCTGTCACAAAGACTTGCCTAATCATCTCATTAGGACATCTGCTGTGTTTAAGGAAAAATGGGAGAATTCAGGAGTTTTGAACTTGCCTATATCACTGCTTAGTACCCAAAGCACAGAGCAGGTCTCCGAGCATTGACACTGGATCATGTGAAAGATCAGCCCTGTCTTGTTAGAGCTTCAGGCCAGGTGACCACTCCCCTGGGAGGCTTAGGCTCTCTCAAAACTAGTGAGAACCTGACGCATCAGTCAGCTTTGCTGATTCTGGAGCTTCTCTTTGCATAGGTTTGAGGTGAAAGGCCAGTAGAAAACTTACAAAAAAATGAACCTGGAGTTCAGGTGGTACTCCCTCTACCGGGACCACCTAGCTAGGGGTCTTTAAGACTGCTTTATTTTCTTACCTAGATTCAGCTAAAAGAGAACTACATACTGTGTTCTGGGAAATCAGAAGCCCCTCTTTTCATATTATCAGTAAGTGTTTCTTTTAATAGCATAAAGAGAATGTTAATATACAAAATGTTTCATTCTTTGAAAGCTACGTAAAGAGAACTAAATGAATAACATCCTGGTTCTTTATTTCTAACCCATGACCAGCTGAAATGCAAGTTTCTCTAAATGCATAGGGCAGTGATTACTCTCAAAGCAGTGGTAATTGCTGTTTTCCTTCCTTCCTCACTTATGCCTTCAGTCAATTAGCGCAGCTTTGTTCATATTTCTGTATATACTACAGAACCCTTGCTCATCATGTTTTTGAGGCTCACTTTTCTCACCTCTGTTTTGAATCATGCAGAAGTATTTGATAGAGGCAGTCCTGACAAAGTGGACTCTAAGCTTTTTGGTGCTGTTTTGGGTTTTATTTTATTTATTGGGGGAGGGTAATAGAATAAGAGATTTAGGGGACTCGCAATAGCCATAAATATGTGGAGTGGAGGTGTCTAGGAATCACTGATGGAAAACTGAAACTCACTAAAATCTAAGTTTTTTATTACCTTTTGTATGTCTCCTCTGTCATCACTAATGTTAGCAGCATCTCAAGTTAAAGTCATCTGTGAATTTCATTAACATTACTACCTCCCTTTTCCACATAAAGATAAATATAAATAAATACACCAATTAAGAACAAGGCAGTCCCTGTGAAGCCCAACTAGACCCAAGAGGATTCTGCCTTGTTCATACGGGATGCATTGTGCAGAGTGCCTGTCCTTCCTTTGACCTTGGAGTCTAACAGAAAGTAAACTTTATGACTGATGAATACTTAAAAATATAAGATTTGCTATCTTTGGGGTTAGGATTTGCAAAGCTAGTGCTATTCCAGCAGTTATTTTCTCCTAGGCACTGCAGCCGGGTGGGTGGTGGGTAGCAGATGAAGGTTTGCAGTCCTGCTCTGTCACGTGGCAGCTCTGTGATCTTGGGCCATATTTTTCACCCTTCTGTTCCTCAGCTTCTCCCTCAGTAAAATTAGGAATGAAAGTAGCATCTAATTCAAAGGATTGTTGGAAGCATTAAAGGGATGAATGCATATAAAGTGCTTAGGACCATGCTCAGCATATTGAAAGCACTCATTAAATGTTAGGAATTTTTACTGTCCTTGCTATTAGGTTTTTATTTATTATAATAAACAAATAAATATTTCATGATCCAAATGGCTTCCGGCAAGTATAGTGAACTGTCGGTAAATATAGATTATTACTAATTTTAACTTTTTGCCCTCCAAAATGGGAATTAGAGAACAATGTAAGCAAATACATTGGCCTTATTTTAGTGTTCGAGTATATTATTTAGATCTTCATTTAAAGAGGCAGACACTGGGTACTGTACTGCCATTCTTACAAAAAAATCTTCAACTTATTAGTCTAACCCTCTTTTTTCCTCAGGCCTGAGTAACACTTGCTCATCTTGAATCTTTATAAAGTTGTTGGGGCTTGTCCACACTTAACACAACCTTGGAGCTTTAGAGAAACTTAACATCACGTTGGCATGCTAGACACTATCATTTACTCTGATTACAAGGAGAGCCCAGCTATTCAGTTGAGTTCCCCATACTTCCTTGATTTAATAACCAACTTCTCCAGTTTGTGCAGCTTCCTGGATTCTTGGAGCTGAAATGATTGTTAGTTTCCATTATAATGAGCGGTCTCTAATGTAACAACTGAAATACCCTGCTAGAGGGTAGTAGTCTCCTTCTCTTCAGGTTCTACCTTATCTTTGTGTCCTTGAGCTGCAACAAGAGAGGACAATCACAGGCTGGTGATTATCTTTTTGTCATCAGAAGGAAATTTTCCTTGTGCCTTAGCTCTTCACCATCATTGTTCTTTCAAACTAGAGCTTCCTCCCAGGTTAATATACATTTTACCTTCTTTCTAGTTTTTAAAACAAACATTTCTTTTAATTTCTCTGAACATAGTTTGTAAAGAATCAAGAAGCTTGTCTCCTGCCCTGCTTACCCCCTCATGGTTACAGTCCTCAGAGATAACCATCCCCTCTACCCCTGTTTAAATAGTTTCTTCTAGTAATTACCTCCCTATTTATAAATAAAATGCTCTTATGGATCTCGATGTTAAAAATTTTGCACATTTTCTACTCATTTCCTGTATGTTAGATGAAGATTTAGCATCCACATGCACACATGCCTGCACATGCACGCCTCTACCCCTTCTCCTTCTGCCATTTCCCCATCACAGTTTTTGGCTAAATCATTGGGCAGTGCTTGTTGCTGACTCTGGATATTATTCATTGCTAAGCCTAGTTCAGTTGTCCTTTCTTGTATATTTGCTTAGTTTTCTATGTAATTATTGCTTATTTTTTACAAATGATCCAACAACTCTATCAAATACATATCATTAATTTGTCCCATCTTTGCTCTCTTTACTCAGACTTAAGCCTTTTTTTTTTTGGCTGCATTGGGTCTTCCTTGCTGTGCACAGGCTTTCTTTGGTTGCAGCGAGAGGGGGCTACTCTTCATTGTGGTACGCGAACTTCTTATTTTGGTGGCTTCTCTTGTTGCGGAGCACGGGCTCTAGGTGCGTGGGCTTCAGTAGTTGCAGCACGTGGGCTCAGTAGTTGCAACACATGGGCCCTAGAGCGCGCAAACTTCAGTAGTTGTGGCATGTGGGCTCAGTAGTTGTGGCATGTGGGCTTCAGTAGTTGTGGCTCGTGGGCTCTAGAGCGCAGGCTCAGTAGTTGTGGCGCCTGGGCTTAGTTGCTCTGTGGCATGTGGGAGCTTCCCGCACCAGGGATCGAACCCGTGTCCCCTGCATTGGCAGGTGGATTCTTAACCACTGCGCCACCAGGGAAGTCCCAGATTTCAGCCTTTGATACCTATATTCTTTTTATCCTTGTTTGTCAGTTTTTTTTTACTCCTTGACTATCACTTTAGTGAGATTTCAGGAGGAAGATGTTTGTGATCATTCTGTTATATTTGATTGAAAATTATTTTTACATTTTCATCTCTAAAAGGGGCTGTTCTATTTAAAAGACTGTGCCCTTTATCACAATTTTTTTAACTTGTATTTTATTTAGTTATATTTGATACATTACATGGTTCAAAATTCAAAAGGTACCAAAAGATACAGAGTAAAAAAAGTCTCTTCTCTCTTATTTATCCTCTGGTCACTCCATTTCCCTCCCTAGAAACAACCAATATCATTGGTTACTTGTGTATCCTTCCAGAACTATTTATGAATGTATAAATGTGTGTATGTATTTCCCCTTTGTACACAAATTGTTGAATTCTATACACATTGTTTTGTACCTTGCATTTCACTTAACAATAGATATTAGTATTTATTCCATAAGAGTTCTTTAGAAGCTTCTTCTTTTTTTTTATGGATGTCTTTCTTTGTCTGACTTATTTCACTTAGCATAATTCTCTCATGGTCCACCCATGTTGTTGAAAATGTTAAGATTTCTTTCTTTTTCATGGCTGAATAGTATTCCTGTGTGTGTGTGTGTGTGTGTGTGTGTGTGTGTGTGTGTGTGTATACACCATGTCTTCTTTGTCCATTCATTCATTGATGGACTTTTAGATTGTTTTCGTATCTTGGCTGTTGTAAACAATGCTGTAATGAACATAGGAGTGCATGTATCTTTTTGAGTTTGTGTTTTCTTTGGATAAATGCCTGGTAGTGGAATTGCTAGATCATACGGTAGTTTTATTTTTAATTTTTTCAGGAACTTCCATACTGTTTTCCACAGTAGCCATACCAATTTACAGTCCTACTGACCGTACACGAGAGTCTCCTTTTCTCCACATCCTCTCCAACACTTGTTATATCTTGTCTTTTTGATAATAGCCTTCTAACAGGTGTGAGGTGGTATCTCATTGTGGTTTTGATTTATATTTCCTTGATGATTAGTGATGTTGAACATCTTTTCATGTGCCTCTTGGCCATCTGTATGTCTTCTTTAGGAAAAATGCCTATTCAAATCATCTGCCCATTTTTTAATTGGATTTTTTTTTCTTTTGAGTTGGAAGACTCTTACAGTTTTTTAATAACAAGTTTTTGAGATATAATGCATATACCATACAATTCACCCATGTAAAATATACAATTCAGTGTTTTTTATTATATTCACAGAGTGTGTAACCATCACCATAATTAATTTTAGAATGTTTTACCCTCCATAAAGAAAGTCCATATCGTTAGCAGTCAGTCCCTATTCCCCCCCACTGACTCCCACAGCCCTAAGCAACCACTGAACCTACTTTCTGTGTGTAAATTTGCCTATTTTGGACATTTTCATATAAATGGAATCATTCAATATGTGGGGAGTTGTGTTTCTTAACAGTTTTCTGCAGAAATACCTGAGAAATTCAAGTGAGTAGGTGGTTTCCAAGTTGATGTGGGTATTTTGGAAGGTAGGTTGTTGTCTGCCCAGGGGAATAAATCTGGTTGGTTTTAAAGTGGGGATGACGTAGCAGATTCCTGGGATAGAGCCAGTCAGCAAAGACATTTAGGATTAGACTGTCTTTCCTACAATTCAAGAGCACTGTGTAAAGTGAGACCTAAACTATGGTGACTGCCCAAGGTCTGCAGAATCACTGAGCAGCATGCTGAGGGATCATCTTGAAGTCAACACTGGATCAGAATACGTTCCTGGCTTTGTAGTGAAAGTCTTCGGGGGAAAACAAACAGTTATTTTACAAAGTTGACTGTCTCTATTTTGTCGCATAAAGTACTTTCAATAATATTTTTTCAGTTGGTTAATTTGCCTTATCCTATGCTTTGCCCCAAAACACATATCAGAATGCTTTCATGAACTCCTGCCAGATTTGGTTCACCTTTGCTTTCTCTGTATCTTATCTGTTACACCACATCTTGAAATGCGTAGTCATTTTCCTGTGATCAGAGCAGGAGCAGGTATCTCTCACACAATCATTTGGTCCTTATTGCCAAAGGGATTGACGTGTCATGTTTCCTTAAAGCTAGTGCTGACCCAGAAATTACCCTGTTTTCATATTACAAAGGAGGGGCCAAGGGGCATATGAAGGTTATGGTCAGGCTTCCTCAGTTGTCAAAATTCAAAAAACTTTTCAAAGAAGAAACAAAGCAGCCACACAAAATCTCATCCTTTTAAATTGTTATATAGTCTTAACCATCATATGTGATTCTCTTCACTGCTCCATCTAAGAGTAAGGAAGGAACCATTATCCCCGAGGGATTCATAAAGTCATAGGTGGCAACTGTATCCTGATAAGGTAAACTCAGACAGTCACAGAGCCATTTGGCAGCAGTCTGTGGAGCAGGCCAGCAGGAAGGTAAACAATTGCTAACCTGGGACTGTGGGAAGCAAGGAAATTGTACTTTGCTATTGGCAACCTTTTTATGTAAGATTGGGAGAATTAATGCTCCCTGGTGGAACTAAAAGTTTGGCATTATAGGAAAAGTTTTTTTAAAAATCTGAATTTGTTTCTTTAACCTGAAGAAGGATATATTAGGATTCCTTGGGTTGAAAAAAAATCAAACTGGCATAAGCATGAAGGGATATTTATTGGCTTATGTATCCAAGGATTCTAGTGAGTAAATGTATAATTGGATCCCGGGGCTCAAAGCATGACACAGTTCTCTCCTTTTCTCCTTTCCTCTCTTGGCTTGACCCTCCTCTGTGTTTGCACCATTTTGGGGTTGACTTTCTCCACATGATGGCCACTGGCAGCTCCAGGTTAATCACTTCTACAGGCAAAAACAAGAAGACAAAACGAAACAATCCCCCCTCCCTCCCCACACACACACAGACTCCAGGAGCTTATCTTTCCTGGTAGTTCCAAAATTGGCTCCAGGATTGAGTCTCTTCCCCCATTCCTGAACCAAACATTGTGGTGGTGATGGCATGGAATATCCTAAGGCAGCCTTGACATGAGTTTGTTAACACATGAGGAGAGAGAAAGTGGGTAGTTAGCCCCACTCAAACTACATAGACTGAGAGTAGGGAAGGGATATTTCCCAAAGTAACAGCAGGTGGTGTTACCAGAAGAGAGAGTAGATGCTGTGTGCAACCAAAATGCCTGTCTGCTACAGAGAGGAAATCAAGAGCTCATTTGGTTTTGAAGTATACAGCAGGATATTCTCATAGAAGTAAATAACTTCTCTGCTAAAGATTAGTGAGATAAAAATAGGCATAAGTGACAGTAGAAGGGACTTTAGTAGTACCTGTTTTTCAGAAAAGCTAGATATAGATCAAAGTTTTATAGAGCGGATCCCATTTTACGACTGAGTTCCATTATGAAGTCACAACTATATTCCTAAAAGAAAACAAATCCACTGAATTGCGAGTTAGGAACTTCTGATGAAGAAGTAGTTATGACTGCTACAGATCTATAATACATACCAGGCCTTGTGATACATCAGTGTTAAAACATCTGCCAGCGTTGCAGTTACCAACTGTCAATTCACTTTTCCTTTGGGCTCTTTTAGAATGTGGAAGCTGTTTCCTTCATTTATCCTTTTCTTAGCTGCAGACATTTTTCCTATGCTAGGAGGTCTCTAACTCCACCTTGGACCTCCAAAAACTTACCCCTCGTTTTGCGTAATAGAGCTACCTACAAATGCATTGTCACATTTTGCCAACAGGGAAGCTGTCTAATTCAGGTTCTGCCACAGCCTGAAACTCCCTAAAGAGCAGAGCTTCTATTTATGTAAAACTGGAGGCCACATAAAGGAACACAGGGCTTCCCTGGTGGCACAGTGGTTGAGAATCTGCCTGCTAATGCAGGGGACATGGGTTCGAGCCCTGGTCTGGGGATCCCACATGCCGCGGAGCAGCTAGGTCCGTGAGCCACAATTTCTGAGCCTGCGTGTCTGGAGCCTGTGCTCCGCAACTAAAGAGGCCGTGATAGTGAGAGGCCCGCGCACTGCGACGAAGAGTGGCCCCCGCTTGCCACAACTAGAGAAAGCCCTCGCACAGAGACGAAGACGCAACACAGCAGAAATAAATAAATTAATTAATAAACTCCTACCCCCAACACCAAAAAAAAAAGGAAGACAGATGTGGCTTAAGACCCACATGAAGAGACTTCCCAGGCTTTTCAGGCAATGAAAAGGTATAGGGGTGAGGAGGGCAGACAAGACAATGGACAAGCAGGTGTAGACCTCAGCAGTTGCATCGCCTTGGTGTATATCTATTTATAAGAGAATGGAACCCCAACCTATAACATAGAAAACAGTATATAGACTTTGCCTGCAAGATTGTCAAATTAAATGGAAGAATGGTAAACTCAGATAAAAAATAATTATAGATCTCTCAAGCATTTATATTACTCCTTCCCCATCTTCTCTTTCTTAATTCCTGAAATTTATATCAAGACTGTATCTTTGAACCCTTTTATTCATTCATTCATTTGACAAATAGTTATTGAGCACTTGTTATGTGCTGGTACTCTTCTAGGCATTGAGGCTACAGTGGGGAGCAAAACAAAATCCTTGACTTTGTAGAGTTCACATTCTGGGGACAGCAGTCAATAAATAAACAAGTATATATCATTTCAGGTACTGTTAAGTGCTAAGAAGAACAATGAAGCAGGGTGAGAAGGATAAAGAGTGGTAGAAGAAGGAGGCTGTCATTTCATATATGATGAATGTGGTATTTGAACAGAGACATGATGGGCTTTTAGGAGCAAGCTATGGGCTACCTGGAGGAGGAGCAGCGTAGGCAGAGGGAAAAGTAAGGCGAAGATGCTGGGTCCAGAGCAGCGTGGTCTATAGCTAGGAGTTCCAGCCACAGTTGCTGGAGGACAGTGAGGAAGGGAGAGTGTGGTAAGAGGTGAGGTCAGAGGCAGAGCTAAGGCAGCCGGGGGATGGGGGCTGCTCATATTAAGGGAAGAAGAGAAACCAGTGACAGTTTGGGCAGAAGAATGATGAGGTCTGACTCATTTTAACCAGATAGTTCCAGCTGCAGTGCAGGAATAGGGTAGAAGCACAGAGACCAATTAGGAGATTTTTGAAAAAAATCAGGCCAGAAATGATGGACCAGAGTGGTTGAGGTAGAGGTGGTGAGAAGCATTCTCACCCTGGGTGTAGTTTGAGACCTGAGTTTCCTTCCTTCATTTGTTTTTTCCTTTTTCCTCACTATTCTTTAGAGTATAGTATCTAACTCCTCCCCCCAAGTAATGGAATTTGTATTTATATAGTTTTGAGACTAGGGGCTTTATTTCTGGTGCTGTCTTAGTCGTGTCTCGCCTCCTCTGTCAGCCCCTGTAAAGTTTACTCGATACGGGGTTGGGCTCAGATAATGGTAACACTGCTGCAGATTCTACATCTAGGAGTCCTGGCGTGATGGGAGAGGGGATCAGCAAGTACTAGGAAGGGAGACTCAAGAGCAGGATCTTCCTAATTCTGATCAGGGAACTCAGCCAGAAGCACAGTCTACTACTAATCATGCCCAGAATTTGCATTCCTTATTTCCTTACAGAAATTGTTCTCATCACTGACAGTTTTACAGAGAAAACTCATACTGGGGTAGAGAACTGCAGCAAAGACAGGAAGCACTGCTGTGCTTCAGACTGATGTGTGGGCAGCGATGATACTTGTCATAGAACCTTAGTGTCTCAGACTTGGAAGACTCCCTCGAGGACATTTGATCTGGTCTTCTCCCACTGCTGTGTAAATCCCTGCCATGATATGTAATCATCTAGCCTCTGCTTCCAGAGTCTAGAATCCATAGATCATAGAATGTCAGTGCTGAAAGTGATCTTAGAGATCATATAGGCCTGAGACTAGAAGAATTCAGGAGTGTGAACTCTGAGACCCATGCTCTTTCCACTCACAATGTTGTCACTCCAAATACAGGGCAGCCCTTGCTGGTAGAATGACAGAGGTGGGTTTAAATGTCTCTGTTTTCATCCCATCACAGGCTGTCTGGGCTTATTTTCTTTTCAGTGCTTAACAGTAATGAATCCTTTCTTTTTATTTTCAACCCTAGGGGTTGCCCTTCTCTCAGATGTGTACCCTGAGAAAATCTTGCCTGGCCTGTTGGCACAGTATGATGGCGGTAAAGACAAGCACACACTGGAGACCAGAATGAAAGTCGGGGAAATCCTGATGCGAATTGTCAGGGCATTAGGTGAGTTTTCTTGTTCCAGCATCTGGAATGGGGTCAGGGAGCAGTATGGCTGTGGAACCAAAGTCTGTGCACCTGGAGGCTTGTTATGCTAGCAAGGTGAGGACAATTTGGGGGCTGAGGTGAGTCACTTCCTGTTCAAGGATTTAGCAAATGTCCAACGCGCACCAAGAGATTGGCAGCAATAGTGCCCATTGCTTCTACAACTGCTTAGTCTCCTCCGCTGAGCTATGTTGGGGCCCTGATTTTCCTCAGAGCTGGAATGAGAAGTTTCCCACTTGCTGAGCAGCAGCAACCATGAAAAGAAGGGGAATGTCATACAGGGAAAGAAGTGCTAACTCTGGTTGAATGACTTCTGTGTGCCAGGTCCTCTACGTGTATATAATCTCATCTAATTTTCCCAAGAAATTCTGTAAAGAGGCTGTTGTTGGGCCCATTTTATAGATGGGGAAACTGTAGCACAGGAACCTTCAGAAATTTGTTCAAGACTCATTCAGCTGGTAAATACTAGTGCTAAGAATTGAACCTACCAACTTGAAGGAAGTTGCTCAAAACCACACAAGCTGAGAGTTGTAAAGCCGTGGGCTCTAGAGTCACACTGCTTGGGATCAAATCCCAAGCTGCTGCTTATCAGCTTTGTGATCATGGGAATGTTTCTCAACCTCTTGGTGCCTCAGTGTCCTTATATATAAAAAGAGGATATTAATAGCACTTACCTCATATGGCTATTGTAAGGATTAAATTTTACTCTTGGGGCTTCCCTGGTGGTGCAGTGGTTGAGAGTCCGCCTGCCGATGCAGGGGACACGGGTTCGTGCCCCGGTCTGGGAAGATCCTGCATGCCGCGGAGTGGCTGGGCCCGTGAGCCATGGCCACTGAGCCTGCGCGTCCGGAGCCTGTGCTCTGCAACAGGAGAGGCCACAGCAGTGGGAGGCCCGCGTACCGCAAAAAAAAATAATAATTTTACTCTTTACCCACTAGGGAAAGATTCTGAAAAACAAGCTAGCTTTGGGATTCCCTGGTGGTCCAGTGGTTAGGACTCTGCGCTTCCAATGCAGGGGGCGTGGGTTCGATCACTGATCAGGGAACTAAGGTCCCGCATGCTGCATGGCATGACCAAAAAAACCCAAAAAACAACAAACTAGCTTTTGCCTCTTGTATCAAGAATTTACGTCGAGTTCTTCCTTCACCAGCATTTTTAAGGATTTCCAAAGATTCCACGTAGCCATGCATCATTTCCACGGACGTAGCCCTTAATTTTCCTAATTTCTGGGTGGCCCTCTGGCTAAAGAAGCTAGAACCTAGATCTCCCACCACTTAAATTCTTTTATCGCTGAAAGGAAAATCTTATGAGAGTGAAATTAAAAGTGTTTTTTTCTGCCCTTTGAAGAAGGGCGAACTTTCTATATTTGCCTTAGTCTTAAATATCGGTCTGAAACATACCAGACAAGTGCACCATTATGAGAAATGATTGTCTCACAATAGGGAGTGTTAAGTTTAACGTATTATAGGATCAAATGCACCTCTGACTTCCATTTGTGTATATCATTGTGATCATCAATCTGAGAAGGATGTGTCTGATGCATCAACAAAACATGCCTGTTCTCTGTAACTTCTGGTAGACTGCTATCATAGGCGTGATAAACGCTGAAAAGGCACATTTCTCCATCTCCACGGGCCAGTCCAAATCACTTCCTGTGGTGAGATTGAAGGTGGGAATGAAGGACTAGGTTGAGTGGGAGAGAGGGCTTGCTCCTCCTTACATAGTCCTATAATTAGCCCAATTTCCAAAACTGCCTTCTGGCATTTCAAAGCATATTCCATCAGTTCTCAAAGTTCTAATCTTCCTGTAGCCTACTCTAACAAGTAGCCAGCTGTAAACATTGCCTTAGCTTTAACTGCTACTTTCTAATTCACCTTGCCAACTTGTCCAGGTGCATAGATGAGATGGCCGACTGAAATCCTTTAAGTGAAATTAAAGCCCATTTTTACAACATAGCCCATGTCCTCAGTTTACTATTGGTGTGGAAATCCTTGTGACAGCCACTTTATAAGACTTCTTTAATAAGTACCCTAGTTTCAGTGGTCCAGGCCTTGTGCTCTCCCCATCCCCAGCTCTTCTTTGCAGCAGGGGGAGTTCCATGGGAACACAGGCCCATAGGTAGGAGCCAGGTGCAGTACTACCGCTTCCTCTTGGCTTCAGTTCCCTAACCACATCTACTTTTCATCCTGCCACTAGACAATGGTGGAAAATCAGCAGGAGCTTTTTTTTTCTTTCATTAGAAAAAAAAAGATTGAAGTATCATATACATATAGAAAAGTATATAAAGTACACTAATTTTAATAGTGTAGTTTTATGGTTCTCTACATATCTGCCATCACCCAGATCAGTACAGAGAAACTTCTAATAACCCATAAAGTTTCCTTTTTTCCCTTCCTAAGCTATACCTGCCCCAGAGGTAAGCACTATTCTGAATTTTTATCAGCATCAATTTATTTTGATTGTCCTTGAACCTCATTTTTTTTTAAAAATTATTTATTATTTTTGGCTGCGTTGGGTCTTTGTTGCTGCGCGCAGGCTTTCTCTAGTTGCAGAGAGCGGGGGCTACTCTTAATTGCAGTGCGCAGGCTTCTCATTGCGGTGGCTTTTCTTGTTGCGGAGCACGGGCTCTAGGTGCGTGGGCTCCAGTAGTCATGGCATGTGGGCTCTAGAGCGCAGACTCAGTAGTTGTGGCGCACAGGCTTAGTTGCTCCGCGGCATGTGTGATCTTCCTGGACCAGAGCTTGAACCCGTGTCCCCTGCATTGGCAGGCGGATTCTTAACCACTATGCAACCAGGGAAATCTGAACCTCATTGTAATGGAATTAAATCCCCATGTTCCCAGTAAGTTGATAGATACGGACACATGGGTAAGTTTGGGTCAAATTTTAGGGGGCAGGAATATTTCATAGGCTGTGCTGTGTATTGTATTTCCTGTTGTCTCATTACAAGGCATATGATGTCTGGTGTCTCATTTTAGTGATGTGAAGATTGATCAGTGGTGTTTCTAGTAGGATACATCCATAATAAACTTCCCCATCAACCTTCCTCCTATTGGTTTTAAGTAACCACTGGTGATTGTTGCCTAGATTGTTGCTGTTATTTCATAGAGGTTACACTTTTTTACACATAAGGAAACAGATACAGAGACGGGTACTAACTTGCCTAATGTTACATAGCTAATTAATGATGAATCCAAAATTTCAATCCAGACAATCTGACTCCAGACCCAGTCTCTTACCCAATACACAATACTGTATCCTGAAAATTTTCCCATGTCATTAAGCATCTTTTTCCTGTTATTAACACACATTTTCCACATCCTCTATAATTTTTAATGATTGCATAAGACTATATCATTTGAATGTATCATAATTTTTTTCAACTGACCAGCTTAAAGGTTGTTGTAATTTTTCACTATTATGAATGATGTTAAGATGAATATTCTTGTAGCTAAATCTGTGCAGATCCACGATAATTTCCTAGGAAAAATTTCTAAAAGTAGAATTTCTTAAAAGCATGTGCATATTTTAAAACATATTTATTGCTAAATTATCTTCCCAAGAGATTGTGCCAGTTTATATTTTAATGTTTGAGAATATTTGTACCCTCATCAGCACTATATATGCTATGTGTTATTTTTATCAAGCAGATATATAAAGAAATGTTATTGTGTTTTTATTTTCATTTATTCAATTGACAGGGTTAAATATTTTTCATATTTTTATTAGCTAAATTTTTGTGTGTGTGGAGGGTGTATGTGTGTGTATGTGAATTGCCTGTTCCTATCTTCATTTTTCCATTGGGGTGTTGATTTTGTTATTTAATTTGTAAAAGCTTTATATATTTACAGATCTTGAACCACTAACATTTATGTTGTAAATATTTTCTTTGGTTTTTTTACATTTTAGTTTTGTTCATATTTTCTGTTTCCTTTGTTTTGAAATGTAGAAGGTTTTTATTTTGATGTAGGCAAATCTATCTTTTCTTTTATGGTTTCTCTCTTATATAGAAAGGCTTTCTTAAACCAACATTTTATAAGTATGAATCTATATATTTTAATCTGTACTCCTCAGCATAGAAAATATGGTGGAAGGATTTTGGTTTCATTTATTTAAGGAACTATTTAGTTTTTTTATTGTACTTTTAGAAATTTAATCTTAATGCATTGCTAAATTACCAGTCACTCCAAATCTGTTTCCTCTTCTATGGCCCAATGTCGATGTTGACAATAACCTGTGGGCTGTTATATGTCATTGCATTTTTTTAAAACTTCTTTTAAATGTATAACATTAAATAACTGTGCCCAAGATATTGAATCGATAATTGGGGCAATACCTGACAAGTGGAATTAAAGCAAAGGGTACTGAGCACATCTGTAAGGGTATTTCCTTCTGAGATTGCCTAGAGCATTATTCCTGATCTGATATAGACTACACTCTATTCTCACATATGCCAGATGAAGTATCTTTTCTCTCTTCAGCAGAGCTGGACAAACACTACCCAGTTCTTTGTTCCTCTAGACCAGTGATTCTCATATGGGGGAGTGGGGGGAAGAATTTGCCCCTCAGGGGACATTGGCAATGTCTGGAGACATTTTTAGTTGTTACAACTGGGGGCAGGGGGGACATTACTGGCATTTAATGGGTACAGGCCAGGGAAGTTTCTAAACATCCTACAGTGCACAGGACAGCCCCCTGCAACCAAGAATGATCTGGCCCAGAATGTCAGTAGGGCTCCTGCTGAGGCACCCTGTTGTAGAACTCATGTCCTGCTTTATAACATCACTCAGATATGTTAAGTTACATCCAGGACTGCCACATACAATTGTGCAGGTTGTTCTCAGATTCAAAAAGTCCAAGAGGCATTACTGTATGAATGGCAGGGCCTGGAGCTGTACAGTACTCACCTGTGCAGTCATCCTGGTGGCCTTGACTGAATTCTACCCTATCCTACATCTCAGTTACATCTTATATTGCCATCTCACTGGGGAGAGCTTGAAAAAGTTATTCATTCCTTCCTGTAATTACAAATCCTCTTGGATGTGGGGGGTTCTGCACATGGCTAATCTTATCTATTTTATACCAATTTTATGAGGATACTTTTTAGTGGATACCTTTTCTGATATCTGCTGAATATAGGAGTGTGTCCTTATTATAGAGCCTGTGGCCACCTTTGAAGTGATTACATATGCCTCCTTTTTTTTTGCCTTCCTTTTACATTTAATGAACCATAATATGAACTAAAGTATATTTTTAAATTATCCCTTGTATTTAGGGAATGTTTTATATCCTTTGCTCATATTTATTTCTCATTCTAAGGAAAAAGAGAAATAAATGAAATTGCTTTTGACTTGTATGTGGCTCTCATTTGAATTTCAATCTTGGATCAGAAGTCCTTGATGGAAAAACAATTTCCTCCTCTGCCCATAGTAATACTCAGACATTCTCTGAATTCTGATCTCCTGCTTTTGTCAAGTCTAAATCATATAAATTCCTGGGTTATTTGGTAGCTCTTTCTAATGCTCAAAGCTCTTTTTTTAATCTTTTGTTTTTTTTTAATTGGGGTATAGTTGCTTTACAGTGTTGTGTTAGTTTCTGCTGCCCAGCGAAGTGAATCAGCTGTATGTATACATATATCCCCTCTCTTTTAGGTTTCCTTCCCATTTAGGTCACCACAGAGCATTGCATAGAGTTCCTTGTGCTATATAGCAGGTTCTCATTAGTTTTTTATCTTGACTATGTTTATTTTTTTCTTAATCTTGAGAGCAGAGGCATCAATGTAGTTCAGTTCAAAAACGTTTTTTGAGTAGGCACTGAATGGCCGGTTCTGTGCCTGGGGCTGGAAGTAGGAGCACGAAAAAGCCACCGTCTCTTCCTTCAAGGAGCTTATAGTTTAATCAGAGCCGTCAACTCATACACAGATCTTCTAAGGTGACCTGCTAATTTAGGGAGAGGCCTGTGTAGGGTATTATGGGGGCTCAGAGGAAACGGTCTTGTCTGTCTTTTTCTCTTTGGGACCCTGCAGTTGAATGTGGCAGAGTGCTTTGGGGCTACATCAGTTCCTCATCGTTATCAAGAACAGCAGGTCAGTTTTTGAAAAATGGCTTTGTATGTTAGCTTTCAGAGATTTTCAACTCACAGCATAGCCTGAAGGTGAAAAGGTAGATTGGATGTGTGAATACTCGTCTGGGAGTTCAGCATTCATAGATTTCAGCAGCAATGAACAACAGTCAAGGATTAGAGTTCACATACTTTGAAAGGAGAATTTTTCAGCAAAATTCAGAGAATTAAATGAAATGCTTCTTGCCAAGTTTGCCTAGGTTAGCATCAGTATAGTTCAATTCAATAAATACTTATATTAATATAAATTGGAAATACTAATCTGACCAAACTTGGAAGTTGGAGCCCAGACTGAATAATTTTTTTTCTTCTCTTCCTCCTTCTGTTTTTCTTCCTCATGTCAATTTTTCTGAGAGATACAACTTTAAAATCTATTCTTAGACCTTTCCCTTCCTAATTGTATCAGTAAAACGTGATAATTTTGGACAATTTGGAAAATATTAAGTGTAAAGAAAATAATCACTAATAGTCTCACCATTCAGAAGTAACCATTCTTTGTTTACATTTTGATGTTTCCTTCTAGTTTCTTTTTCTTTCTCAGACTTGTAATTACATTGTACGTATCCTGCTTTTTAAAAAAATTAACATTATAAGCACTTTTCCATGTCATTAAATATTTCTTGAAAATATAAGAT
Organism: Phocoena sinus; assembly: GCF_008692025.1. Lineage (NCBI taxonomy): Eukaryota > Metazoa > Chordata > Mammalia > Artiodactyla > Phocoenidae > Phocoena > Phocoena sinus. The sequence goes on from NC_045781.1 coordinate 41,570,519, forward strand.
TTATTGGTTGTTATTAATTAATAACCTGAATTTATCATAATTTTGTTTAATTATCTTCTAGAAAGATATTGTTTAATTAGGTGGTTCCAGTTCCTTACCTTGTGAGGAACTTTATGAGGATTATAAGAAGTATGCTATTGATTATTCTTATACGTAAATCCTTTGGTGAATCTTTGATTCTTTCCTTAGGATAGGTTCTTAGAAAGGAATTACTAGGTCACAGTATGTGCCTGCTTTTTTTTTTTTTTTTTTTGGTGGTACGTGGGCCTCTCACTGTTGTGGCCTCTCCCGTTGCGGAGTACAGGCTCCAGACGCGCAGACTCGGCGGCCATGGCTCACGGGGCCCAGCCTCTCCGCGGCGTGTGGGATCTTCCCAGACCGGGGCACGAACCCGTATCCCCTGCATCGGCAGGCGGACTCCCAACCACTGCGCCACCAGGGAAGCCCTGTGCCTGCTTTTAAGGCTCTTGATATTTAGTGCTAAGTTGCCTTCCAGAAAGGGATCCTCTTGTCAGCAGTGAATGAGACTGCTAATGTCTCACAGAGAAAAATTATTCCATGGCTTCAGACCTATCCTCTAACCCTGACCAGCTATCTCTAAAATGTGTACCTTTGCTCCCAGAATGAATGGAGGAACCTGTCAGAGAATGTTGGGGGGGGGGGGGTGGATGAAGGGAAGGAGGTCAGGGAAGGACTGATGGATGGATGCATGACTCAGTGTGAACCCATTGCTGCCCTAGAAGAACAACTTAGACCTGGTAGTGTCACCATGACATACAAAGCACAGCACTTATTTTTAGAGGCAGAACGTAGTCTTCTAGTCAGCAAGCTCAGACAAGTTCTAGTTTACTCTAGGTCAGAAACTTCTAAAACTGAGAGCAGGAATAGAAAGCCATATTCACGTTGCTTCATCTTAAGAGTACCTTCAGTGAACTCTGTAAGAAAGATCAGGAATTAATATTTGGAAAGAGGAATGAGGGAAGAGAACTAAATCTCAGGTCTGTTGGGAGTGTGCCACGGCAACTAGAATGACACTGGGAATGTGGGGACAAAGCAGCTTATACTTCTAGGTTAGGAGGTACCTTTTCTCAAATTCCTCTATATGCCAGGAGAAGGGTAGGTCCTGGGCTTTAGGGTATATTTCTAACTCTTACAACCTGCAGAACACCCTTATTTAATGTGCTTTGTCAACTCTTTTCCATATCACCTGCTTAATTTTTGTGTTTTAGTTCAGCATTCACTTTGCCACCTCAGAGTTCATCCAAGTGATGAGCAACCCATGATCCCATCCAGCTCCAGGATGAAGCCCGTAATCTGATTTTAGAAAACCTGATGATACCTGCCCAGAGAGGGGCAAATTCAGCTCCAAATTCTGCTCTGACAAACACCTTCTTCTAGCCAGTTGTAGAAAACAAAGGAAAATGGAATAATTGGATTTGTCTAGCAGGCTACTGTGAGTTCCAGTTGGGTTGGCCTCAGAATTAAGATGAGGAGATTTTTTTTTTTTTTTTTTTGCGGTACATGGGCCTCTCACTGTTGTGGCCTCTCCCGTTGCAGAGCACAGGCTCCGGACGCGCAGGCTCAGCGGCCATGGCTCACGGGCCCAGCTGCTCTGCGGTATGTGGGATCTTCCCAGACCGGGGCATGAACCTGTGTCCCCTGCATCAGCAGGCGGACTCTCAACCACTGTGCCACCAGGGAAGCCCAGAGAAGAGAAGCTTTTAAACAGCTGCATAATATTTTATAGTATAGATACACCACAGTTTACTTATTCAACCATTCCTCTATGGATGAAACTTCGCTTTTTTTCGTATGACATGCAGTACTGCAATATAAATTCTCATATTTGTGTGCTAATGGAAATATATATTATATGTGTATATATGCATATTTCATATATATGTACATATTAAAGAACTGGACCTTTATTTCTGTAAGATTGATATTTGCCAAAGTGGATTCACTCAAAGGCTGTTTATATTTTAAATTGTTTATATACTGACAGATTACTTCCTGAAATTGTGGGTGAGATAGGGCTTTTTGAACCCCCTGCTGTGTCTGTTGTCAAATGGAGAAAAATATCTTTTGAAGATTGTGTTTTTCAAAGTGAATGGACTAAAAAAAGTCCTCTTTTGTGTTATTTTGTTTGTCTTGATGGCAATGGGAAAAAAAGTCTTGTTTAAAGTAATAAATTGCTGGGAATTCCCTGGTGGTCCAGTGGTTAGGGCTCCATGCTTTCACTGCTGGAGCCCAGGTTCAGTCCCTGGTTGGGGAACTAAGATCCTGTAAGCTGTGTGGCAGCAGCCAAAAAAAAAAAAAGTAATAAATTATTAATTCATTTTGCTATTAAGTAATGTATAAGACTACTCAAGGAATGACAAATCGCCTTTAGAAGTATCTTACTCAACAAAATTTGTTTAAAGGTGCAGCATTATAATGAATCAACTTAAGGGCATTCTAATTAGGTAGTTTCCAGAAATATTTAAACTTTTAATTTGCTAATTTAAAAATTTTAGGGTAAGGGCTTTTTCTTTCATAACATATGTTTTGGTTCCCTTATGTGTAGTAAAGGACCTCAGAACATAATGGCTTAAAACAACCACCATTTATTTGTTCAGAATTCTGTAATATTGGTAATGCTTGGCAGGGACAGCTCATCTGCTCCACATGGTGTTGTTTGGGCTCAGCTGGTGGTTCTACTGCGTGCGGTGTAGGCTGGGCTCACCCAGGAGGTTGCATTCAGGTGGGATCTTGACTGGGGCACCCTAGTGCTCCTCCACATAGCTTCTGTCTGTCCCTGTGTGTGGATACTCATCATTCAGTAGTCTAAGTCAAACTTCTTTGCTGCATGGTGAATGGTTTCCCAGAGAACGAAAGCAGAAGCTGCCAGACCTATTAAGAGCTAAACCTAGAACTGGATTAGTATGACTTCTGCCACATTCTACTGTCAAAGTAAGTCCCCAAATCAGCCCAGGTTCAAGGGGAAGGGAAGTAGCCTCTGACTCTTGATGAGAGAAACGGCGCTCAGGGATGGTGTGTTGGCAGCATACCTGCATACCAACTACTACACGGTCAAAAGTAGTGCAAGCTTATTGCCACGAGCCTAACAATACACAGGTATATAAAGAAAAATCCAGTCTCTCCCAAATATTAGTTATATTTAATATTCTTACCTCCCAAAGTAAACAGTGATAGTAGTTTGATATATATTCTTTCATACCTTTCCCTGTGTTCCTATAGGTATATGCAAACATATATGGGCTTTTTATATGGGCTTCTTTTCTTTTACAAAAACAGAACATTAACATACTATTACTTTTACTCTTAACTGTTATTACATACTGTTAGTCTGCAGTTTGCTTTCTTTGAAATCAACTTTACCGAGGTGTAATTTACATACAGTAAAATGCCCCCATTTTAAGTACACATTTCAATGAGGTTTGATATAAACTCATGTAACCATCACTATAGTCAAAATATAGAACATTTTCATCACCTCAGGAAGTTCCTCTGTGCCCAGATCATCTCCCATTCCACACCCCAATCCTGCCCACCACTGATATGCTTTCTGTTATTATAGGTTAGATTTGTCTTTTTAGAGCATCATATAAATGGAATCATAAAGTGTATACCCTTTCATGTTTGAATTCTTTTGCTCAGCAAAAGTTTTTGAGATTCATCCATGTTGTGTATATTAATAGTTCACCACTTTTTATTGCTAAGTAGTAGTACTTTATATGACTATGCCACAGTCGTTCATACATTTACCTGTTGATGGACATTCAGGTTGTTTCCAGTTTTGAACTATTATGAGTGTAGTTGCTGTGAATATTCTGGTACAAGTCTTAGTGTGAAGATATATCTATCTATATATAGAAAGAGATATATATAGATATGTAGATATATATAGAGAGAGATATGTTTCTCTTGGGTAAGTACCTAGGAGTGGAATTGTTGGGTCATATGGTAGGTGTATAAGAACCTACCAAACTGTTTTCCAAAATAGTTGTACCATTTTACATTATGACTAGCAAGGTATGAGAGTTCCAGTTGCTCCATATCCTTGCCAACACTTGGTATCAATATTATTTTTTTAGTTTTTAGCCATTTTAATGAATCCGTAATGGCATCTCATTGCGGTTTTAACTTGTATTTCCCTGATGACTAATTGTGTTCAGCTCATGTTTTTTCAAGTGCTTATTTTCTATTCCTGTATCTCTTTTGTGAAGTAACTGTTAAGATCTTTTTCCATTTCTTCATTGGATTATTTCTCTTTATTTCTCCAAGTCTTTATTGTAAGAATTTTTATATGGAGTCGATACAAGTCCTTTGTCACATATATGTATTGCAAATAGTTTCTACCAGTCTTCTCATTTTACTTATTTATTTAGGCTCCACCAGGTCTTAGTTGGGGCACATGGGCTCCTCACTGTGGCATGCGGACTTCTTAGTTGCAGCATGTAAACTCTTAGCTGCAGCACCAACCAGTCTTCTCTTAATGGTGTCTTTTGAGGAGCAGACATTACTTTTTCTGGTTAAAATAATATTTACTTATAATATTAAGTAAATATGCAAAAACATAAAATTAGTTATATATTTTAGCTCATTTACAGCTTTAAAAACATATACATTTAAAATTTTAGGGACTTCCCTGGTGGTCCAGTGGCTAAGACTCCATGCTCCCAATGCAGGGGGCTCGGATTAGATCCCTAGTCAGGCAGCTAGATCCCACATGCCGCAAATAAAGATCCGCATGCTGCAACTAAAGCTCCCACATGCTGCAATGAAGATCCCGCATGCCACAGCTAAGACCCGGCACAGCCAAATAAATAAATAAATATTTAAAAAATAAAAAAAATTAAAAATTAAAAAATAAAAATTTAATGCCAATATTTTGCCAATTTAATGCCAAAAAAATCAAATTGATGACATTATTTTGGTATAATAGATTATGTGTTGCTAAAATGAGATGAAATCATTGCCCACAATGTACGTATGGTTCTGATGTTAAGGTAGAGAATTTTTTTTAGATCAGCAGCCCAAGTTATTATATGTGGTATGATAAATCCTTACTCCCATATTTTTCCTCTGTATAAACTATTACAAAACCCTTGGGTTCTGAAGTCAGGCTGCCTGCATTCAAATCCCAAAGCTGCCACTTCCTGAATCTTGAATATGTGACCATATGCAAGTTACTTAATATCTCTGTCCCTGTTTCCTCATTTGTAAAATGATCATCATAATAAGACCTATTTCTTAGAGCTCTTGTGAGGCTTACAGGAGTTAATAAATGTAAAGTGCCAGGTATATAGTAAATACTCAATTAATGCTATTTATTACCTTTTATTACCTCAAACTCTATGCAGTTACTCTTCAAGGACTAAAGCCTCAGCTCTGTAGGGACACCAGACAGTTTTGGGTAGAATTTCAACTACCTCAAGAAAACAGGAACTGAACTCAAACCAGGCTTCTTACGTAAAGCCAGGGACCGGGTTTGTACTATCTCCCCCACCCCCTCCTACCCCCAACACACGTAAGGATGAAAACTCCAGTTACCTCTGGGAACAAGCTTCTCTCTTGGAAGATGAAGGAAGGCACACCCACCACCAAACCCTGGTCCTGGCAACTAGGACTTATTTCTGTTATTTCTCAAGGCTGAAAGACCCTGAAGTAAAACTGCTTCTCAATTGGGTTACGTGCACCATCAGTTTCTTCTTTCTACTGAATATATTTTAAACAAATAAACAAAACACTTTCTTAACCCCATACCACCTTCAAACTATAGCCCTGTTTCTCTGGTCTCTTCCACAGTTAAACTCTTAGAAAAAGTTGTCTGAACTTGCTGGCTGCACTACCTCCTTTACCATTTTCTTCCCAAGTCACTCCGAGGGGACTTTTATCCCCAGCGTTCCCTTATCAACCAAAATATTGAAAAAGCCAATGATCAATTCTTCATCCTCATACTACCTGACCACCCAGTAGCATCTGATATGTTTGACCATTGCCTCCTTCTTGAAACTCCTTCCTCTCCAGGCCTCCCATGCAATAGACTTGCCTGATGGCTCTTACCTCATGGCTTTTCTTCCTCAGTCTTCTTCGCTGGCTCCTTCCCCACTACCAGGTCTCCAAAGTTTGGAGTCCCCTAAGGCTCTGTCCTTAGTCCTCTCTCTTTACACGGTGCTACTCATTACCTGGTCAATCTGACTAGAAGTTTATCAATTGTATTAACATTTTTTTCAAAGAACTAGCTTTAGTTTAATTAATTTTCTTTATTGTTTTTTGGTTTTCCATTTCATTGGTTTCCCCTCCTATCTTTAATATTTCTTGCTGTAGTTATCTATCGCTACATGACAAATTACCTCAAAACTTATCGGATTAAAACAACAAACATTTATCTCATAGTTTTTGTAATTCAGGAGTTCATTTATGCCTTAACTGGCATAAGTTATGCCTTAACTGGGTGCCAGTTATGCCTTAACTGGGTGCCTCTAACTCAAGGATTTTCATAAGGCTGAAATCAGGGTGTTGGCTGGGCTGCAGTCTTATCTGAAGAATCAACTGAGAATAGAGCAGTTCTCAAACTCACTCACATAGTTGTCAGGATTCAGTTGTTTTCAGGCTGTTGGACTGAAGGCCTCAGTTCCTTGCTGACTGTTGACCACAGCTTCCTTCAGCACTTTGCCACATGGGCCACTCCACAGGGCAACCCAACATGGCAGCTAGCTTCCACCAGAGTGAGCAATCAAGAGAGCAGGAGAGGGCAAGCGAGATGAAAGTCTTCGTCATTTGTACCTAATCTCAGAATTGACATCCCATTACTTTTGCCACATTCTGTTTTTTGCAAGCAAGTCACTAGGTTCAGCCCTAATTCAACAGGAGGGAATTACATAAGGTATGAATATCAGGAGATGGGGATTGTAGGATGCCATTTTAGGGGTTGCCTACAACAACTTCCTCCTATAAACTTTTGGTTTAACTCCTTTATTTTTCTAGTTTCTCAAGGTGAAAGCTTAGATCACTGATTTTGGACCTTTCCTCTTTGCTAAAGGAAGCATTAAAAACAATAAATTATCCTATAAGAATTACTTTAGTGGCATTCCATAAATTTTGATGTGTTTTAATTTCAAGCTATTTTCTAACTTTACTTGTGATTTCTTTTTCTGCCATGGATTACTTAGAAATGTGGTGTTTTTTGTTTAAACTTCAAATATTTTCCTATCTTTTCATTCATTATATTTTCCTTTACCTCATTGAACATAGTTGTAATAGCTGCTTTAAAATCCATCTCTGATAATTGAAATGTCTGTATCATTCAGTTTTGGCCTCTTTTGAGTATCTTTCTCCTTGAGAATGGGTTATATTTTTGTTTTACAAGTAATTTTGGATTATGTCCTGGACATTATTAAATTATGTTGGGAAGGCTATAGATTCTGTTATGGTACTCCAAACTGTTAAATTTTTGTTTTAACGGACAATTAAATTAGACTCAAACTTCAAACTTTGTCTTACCTACAGTGGGCCATAGCTCAAATCTCACTTCAGGTCTTTCAGCCTTAGCTACAAGCTGCTTTGAGTCTAGTCTTCACATACTGAATTTCAGCACATTTCCTTGAGGTCCAAGAGAGACAATGGGAGACTATATTCACCCACCTGAATCCTTATCTTTTTCATAATCTGTGTCCTGCTTGTTTACTGCTGTGGGAGTAAATAAAGTTACAAGAGAAGAAGTCATCATTCTCATCCTTTTTCAAATTCTGGCCAGGTTTCTACGACCTGGCTTAGCTCAAGAAGCCAAGATCATAAAGAGCCATATGTGCTCAGTTAAGGGATTTCAATTTATGTTGACTTAATTTTTTTTTAATTTTTTAATAAATTTATTTATTTGTTTGTTTG